>NC_090371.1:67606031-68206031 GCF_036365525.1 Heterodontus francisci
CAGCACCCCTTCCCATGACCAGGAATCCTACCGCCCATAACCCGAACCACCCCTGTCCTACCCCCACCCTGTGATCTGGAACCACTCCTACAATCTGGGCCAACCAGTGATCCAGAGCCCTTTTCTTGACCCAGACCTCCCCTCTGATCCAGATCTGCCCACCATCAGGACTCCGAAACACATACCTGTTCTCAGCCGTGTGCCAGAACGTTGTGGGTTCAAGTTCAACTCCAGAGACTTCAGGACAAAAATCTAGGCTGACACTCCAGTGTAGTACTGAGAGAGTGCTGCACTGTCAGAGGTGCATCTTCCAGATGAGACGTTAAACTGAGGCCTTGTCTGCTCTCTAAGGTGGATGTAAAAGATTCCATGGCAATATTTCAAAGAAGTATGTTATCACAATTGTGGGAGTTTGCTGTGCACACATTGGCTGATACCTTTCCGACATTGAAACATAGACTACACTTCAAAAGTACTTCATTAACCTGTAAAGCGCTTTGAGACATCTTGGGATTGTGAAAGGTGGTGCATAAAAGGCAGCACTCTGCCTGCCCACCCATACAGAACTCACCACCATGTTAAAATGCAGGCCAATACCTTTGGAACAGGAAGAAAGAATGGGGGCGAACAATGAGAAAATTGCTCATGGATAACACTTTAATACTCCCTATTGATTGTCTCTTTACTTTTTGTAGATTTGCCTAGCCACCATTTTGGAGTTATTTAGTTTGGAAATGCATACTAAATTCAAGCAATGTCTCAGCCTTAAAATATTATTTCTTTCTTCAGTGAGCCAGAGATCAGTCTCTAGCTTGATGACTTTTCACAACAATAGGATTTCAGTTAGATTGCAAAATTTCTACTTTTCCCACTGTATAGAAAGAATTACTGGTATTAGAATTTAGTTCGATACAGCAGGTTATAAAAGTGGAACAGCCCCATTCTCATTGATAGTGTAACCCAATGTGTGAGTACAAAAGACAAGATTGAAGTCTTTGCAACCATCTTCAGCTAGAACCACTCAGCTCCAGAGCTCATTACAGCTTATGGACTCAAGAGCTGATTTCCAAGGATGAGGTGAACGTGGCTGCCCTTGACATTAAGGCAGCATCTGAGTGTAGCATCAAGGAGTCCGAGTTAAAGTGAATTAATGGAGTTTAAGGGGAAAACGCTCCACTAGTTGGAGTCATACTAGCACAAATGAAGATAGTTGAGGTTGTTGGAGACCAATCATCTCAGGCCCAGCATAAAGTTCCTCAGGGCAACACCTAGCTGCTTTATCAATGACCTTCTCTTCATCATAAGGTTAGAAGTGGGCTGTTCGCTAATGATTGCAGAGCTTTAGCCCCGTTCGCAATTCAAATAATGAAATAGTCCATGGCTGCATGAAGCAAAACATGGACAACATCATTCTCTGTTTTATTAGCCCAGGCCTCTGGATTAATATTCCAGTAACAATCTCTGTGCTACCATACCCTGTACATTTAGCAATCGCCCGTGTATAATTTTAGTTGGATAAAAATGTCATAGCTTTCCAGGTACTCGAAATAAATTTGCAGAGACCTCTGAATAAAGAATTGCTAAATACCTATAAAACATTCAGACTAATTAAATGGAATGAAGCAGAAGTAATGTAATGAAAAGAATGACTATACCATGGGGGTTTAGTACCCTATTAATTTTTTTTTCTGAATGATTTTTAATTTTGTTATGTAGGTTAATTATAAATCAAATTAGGCTCCTTATCTAGTTATTTACACTCTTCATTCAATTATCTTCCTCTGTGTTACATTTTTTCATGTAACTCCTCAATATTTAATTCTGCTGATTTTCACTTGCATTTCTTAATGTCGCAAGGTTACTTCTCTATTTCCTGCCCTTTTTCTACATCCATTGTGTTAAGATAATAGGAACCACCCTAACTTAATATCAATACTGTATGCTAAGCATACATGACATGTAGAGTTATCACTTCCTCACATATTCTTCAGTATTTTGAATGCCCTTTATTTAATAAGGAGCACTTGCAGTAACAGTCTGCCCTGTGAGTGTTCCCATCCCTACAAAGAAGCATAGGAATAGGAGTAGGCCATTTAGTCCTTCGAGCCTGTTTTACCATTCAACGAAATCATAGCTGATCTGCAACCAAACTCTGTATACCCATCTTTGCCTCATATCCTTTCATGCTTTTGATTAACAAAAATCCAACAATCTCAAATTTACAATTAACAATGGGATCTCACAGATCCACCTGAGAGGGCAGGCAGATTTGATGTTTCTCTGAAAGTTATCACCTTCAACACTGCAGCATGGTAATGACAGCCTAGATTATGTGTTCAGGTCTCTGGAGTGCGACTGACTTCGAAGTGCTAGTACTCACACTGAGTCCAGGTAACTCAAACCAACAAATCTTTCCAGCTAATTTACCTGCACCATGCATGTTTGTGCATTGCATGTTGCACATGGATATTGCCTCCTGGTATTTTAAATGTCTCACCTCTTCTATTCTGTTTTCAGGAGAAGACAACGCATAACAAGTAGGAGAAAATCCACACAGAAGGAGCCGCCCCCCAATTTACATTCTCTCATCAGTCTGAGGAAACGGCTGTGAAAAGCTGCTATTAAAGGGCAGGGAATGGGGAAGTAGGCGGACTGGCTCAGAGTTTGGACTGACTTTCTCCTGCTCCTTTTTCTCATTTTAGTAACTCACTCTCTGGAATGTACTGAAGCACAGTTCCAGAGACTCATTCTTCTGGGAGCTACATCCAAAAGAGTCAGTTAAAAACAGCATGTCCCTGAAATTTAATTTCTAGGTATGCCACAGGAAACTGAGTTGGGAATTAATAACACAAAGCAAGCCGACTCCTCACAGTATGCAGAGTTCCTTACTGTAATGCTCCAAAGCACCAGTTCAAGTACGTCTGTTGAAGGGAATTGTAGTACAGAAATACAAAAGGGTACTCTGGATGATAGACAAAGCATCAGTGATCAGAAACAGGTGGTGGTGATAGAGGAAGAGCAGGTTGTCTAAAGTACGTCTTAAAAAGTCTTCCCTTAAATCTTCACCATGTGTCATTACTCAGCTGAAAAGGGCACAGCTAAGAACCTCAAGCTATTTGCTTTTAAAAGAATAGAAACATAGAAACCTAGAAAATTAGGAGTTGGAGTAGGCCATTCGGCCCTTCGAGCCTGCTCCACCATTCAATACGATCATGGCTGATTATCCAAACTCAGTAACCTGTTCCCACTTTCTCCCCGTATCCCTTAATCCCATTAGCCCTAAGAACTATATCTTTAGAAACATAGAAAAATAGGAATAGGCCAAAAGACAGTTTCGAAAAAGAGTTCATTCACAAAACATTAAGGCCACAAAATTGGGCTCTGTAGTGCCAGTAGTTGTGATAATATGGGAGCAGGTTTGGCAAAAATTGACGCGGGGTCTTCCCCCATCAACTTCTGGGATGGCTTGTGCCCATCGCCATGTATTGAAGGGCACAGGTGTTCCATGCAGGCACTGGATGTATGCAGAGGAGCAGATCGTGATGCCAGTCAGCATCGAACACTGATTTGACACACAACCTGCCATCTTCAACCTCGCCAATCCTGTTAATGCCTACTCTTAAACACACACAGCTGAACATGCATTCAGTTGCATGAGGGATCCCATGTCTCACTCCCCCCCCCCCCCCCACCTGCTCCAATCAGTGTTATTCAAAGGCATCACCATCCAACTATTAGGGGAGGTGCTTTTGATTTCTACTTGATGCCGTAGTGATATTAGAAGCTTTGTGTTGTTGGAGGAGTTGACAGAATTGCTTTCAGTCAGAAGGGAGTGGTGCTGGACCTTTGGAAGGAGTGGTATGGATTTGAAAGTCCTCTGAATTCACCACCTTCTCCCAGTCATGGGGGTGACAGTTGCAGTCCCTCTTAGGCTGCAGCATCACAGGGAAATAGCAGAGGGAGGAGGAGGCCTCTTAATAGGAGGCTGTACCCACCAAGGATCTTCTGAGAGCACTTCTACTATTTGCAGCGTAGCCAGGAGCAGTACATGAGGTGACTGCATTTCTGCTCAGAACTGTGCCACCTCCTTGATCCAGACCTGCAGCCTCTGAGCAAGGTAAGGTTGCCACTGTCAGTGGCCATCAAGTTTATTGTGGCCCTCAATTTCTACATCTCCTGATCATTCCAGGCTGGAACTGATGATATCACAGCATAAATCAGCTCACCGTGCATCACTGCATCAGGGACGCTACCGTGGCCCTGTATACCAGGAGAGGGGTCTTCGTTATCTTCTCTCTAAGCAGAGAAAAGGAGAAATTGGCATGTGGCTTTACCAGGATAACAGGCTTCCCCGTGTTGCAGGGTGCCATTGACTGCATTCACGTGACTCTGCAGGTGCTGCATCTCAATGGGGAGATACCCTGCAATTGCAAAGGCTTGCACTCCCTTAATGTGAGGTCGGTGTGCGACCATGCCCAGACCATCTTGTTGGTGTATTCCCACTAACCTGGCAGAAGTCATGATGCTTTCATCCTGTGCCAGTTTGCAGTTCTAGTCATTTCTGAGCCATAAAGTTAAACCAGTGGGTGGTTGCTTGGTGACATGGGCTACCACTGTACACATGGCAAATGACTCCCCTCTGCCAGCCGACCCTCTATTACAGACCATCATAGTATTCTCTTGGCCAAAATAACCCACAAAAAATCATTCCAAGCCAACTTTATCCAATAACGCTTCAAATAATACATACAATACTCAGCTATTCACCCTTGTCCTTCCCCTTAGTGCCTGTTTTGTGGGTGCCTTTGTCTGGCCTAGTGCTCCTGTGCAGTGCTACCCCAGTGGCAGCAGTATGGCTGGTGGAAGGCTGCTGACTTTCAGTTGGGGAGACTGCAGATGGCCTTGCAGGATGCCTCGAGGAGCTCTGGCTTTTGAGGGCCCAGCTTCGGACTACACCAATTCAGCATGGGCAGCAGCAGTCTGGGCTAGCTGACTGACAGGCAACAGTAGGGGCACTGGCAGACTAGCAGGGGTGAGAGCATGAATGCTGTCATTCTGAGAAAGGACAGCATGTTCATCCACCACAGGGCTACTGCCACTCCCCCGGAGCAGCACCTCAGCAATCCTAGTAGTCTGCAGGTGCACAGACTTCTTTCATATGACAGGATTCTCTTTAGTCCAGCAGGTCACAGATGGAACTCAAACAGTCCTCAGGCCACTTGTTCACAATGCCTATGCTTACTTAAGCTGTAAAGGATCTAGCTCTATCACTGTGCAGCACATGTGTGACCATGAGCACAGAATCATGCACGCCAATGTTCAATACCCCAGCAACAGTCAAACTATCATAATCTTCAGGCAGTCAAGAGTATCTGTGATATTTGAGTTGTGGTGAAGATTGCAAAACTGGCTGTAAGGAGGCCAATGATGCTGTCTTTATCCATGGCGAATAACACTTATCAGAAACACACAAGGATCACAGGTTTCGAACAGATGTCATTATCTATGACTACAATAGAGGCCCCTGCACATTGCCCCTGGAGTTGGTACATGCTCCAGCATTAACTGTAGTGTACTGAATGTGTCCTTCATTCTTGTACAGATGCAGCCTGTGGACTCTTCCATAGTGCCTATAGGCCATTCTAAGTAGCTGCTCAGTGTTCACTGACTGTCATGCTTAAATGCTCAAAAAACATCCTTCTTTTTAAGCCTGCAACTGATGGCTTTTCATGTTCTTCCTCCAAATAACATAAGTACAAAGGAATTATTTTAGGGGTACCCATTGTCTGAATTTATGGGTAGCAAATAATAAATGGAGGGCCCACAATCTGTGACACAAACTCTTTTCAACTGCTAAGCTGGCCAGAAAATAGCTGAAATTTCTTTTTGCAAAAACAGCTGAAAAAAACCCCAGTAACTTGAGCACATCAATCTAGGCTGACACTCCAGTACTATACTGAGGGAGTGCTGCAGTGTCAGAGATGGCATCTTTCAGATGAGATGTTAAACTGAGGCCTCATCTTCCCTCTCAGATCGATCTAAAAGATCCCATGGCGCTATTTTGAAAAAGAGTAGGGTAGTAGCTATCCCCAGTGTCCTGACCATTATTTATTTCTCAATCAACATCACAAAAAACGATTATCTGGTCCTTATCACATTGCTATTAGTGGGGCCAGAATTTTACGCCACCCCAGCAAGACAGATGGTGGGGGGGGGTGGGGGGGGGGTGGTGGGGGGTGCGCGGTGGTGGCATAAAATGGAGCAGGAGGCTCCGGAAGGCCTTCCCGACCCGCTCCTGCCTCCGCCCCACTTTACATAGGGCGTGGGGGGTGAAAAACGGGCCGCCCACCCCAGGCCAATCAAGGCCCTTAAGTTGCCAATTAACAGCCACTTAAGGGCCTTTGCCCGTCTCCATGGGGATTTTACCCTTGGCAAGCAGACATCCTGGAGCTGGGAAAGGCCGCCTGGCAAAAGGCCGACAGCTCAATGAAGCGGGTCTTCCTCTCTCAAGTGGGTGGAAGTCCCACCTTGGAACAATTAAAGCCTGGGAACCCGTAAAATGTGGCAGGGATCCCCAGACTAGGTGGACGCAGGTTCACCACCGACTTTTACGTCGGTGGCCAGCTCCCATTCGCCCGACGTAAAATCCAGCCCTGCGAGTTTGCTGTGCACAAATTGGTTGCCCCATTTCCTACATTACAACACTTCAATGCACGTCATTGGCTGTAAACTGCTTTGGGACATCCGGTGGTTGTGAAAGGCATTATATAAAAGTAAGTCAGTCAGTCTGTCTGTCTTTTTTAGTGCAACAGCATTCGTTGAACTTGCAATGCAATCGACTCCATCCATCTTCCTGGCCATTGTCTGAGGCTGAACCTCTTCCTCAAACAACACTTGATGCAAGGTCTGTAGTGTTATGTTGTGTTCTTAAGTCGTCATTAAATGACAACTGCAGGCTTTATATTCGGATTCAACACAAACACAAACATTATTTATTGTCTTTTTTATCTATATTGCAAGATCTCAGGTCCAGGTCTTTTTCTCACTGGTGTATGTGCTGTTTGCAAGCTATGTGTTGAGTGTGCCTATCGAAATGGTCTCTTCTTCTTATATATGTATGATGATGTCATCTGTTGCATCAGTTGCCTAGTCGCATAAAGATATGGTTTCTTGAAGGTGAAGTCACCACTACACTACACTTCAAGGTCAATTGTTAATTTTAAATCTAATATTTATAGATTTTGTTAACCAAAGGTATTAAGGAATATGGGGAAAAGGAGGGTATATGGAGTTTGGTCACAGATCAACCATTATCTCATTGATGGCAGAACAGGCTCGAGGAGCTAAATGGCCTACTCCTGATCCTATGTTTTTAACTTTGACTTGAGCTTCCAATCCGGGATCTTCTCTATCACAAAGACCGCCTCATTACACACTGTAACATTGCCCATCTTTGTCTCTGTCTCAGCTCATCTTCTGCTGAAACCCTTACTCATGCCTTGGTTATATCTAGACTTGACTATTCCAATGCTTGCCTGGCTGGCCTTTCACCTTACACCCTTTCGTAAACTTGAACTCATCCAAAACTCTGCTGCCTGTAACTGGACTCACACCAATTCCCGTTCACCCCTTTGCTCGCTGACCTACATTGGCTCCCAGTCCTTGATTTAAAAATTCTCATCCTTGTTTTACAATCCCTCAATGACGTCCTCCCTCCCTATCTCTGTAATCTCCAGCTATACAAACCTTTGAGATTTCTGTACTTCTCTAGTTCTGGCCTTCTTTGCTTCGCATTGGTGGGCATGCCTTCAGCTACCTAAGCCCTAAGCTCTGGCATTCCCTCCCTAAACCTTTCTACTGCTTGACCTTTCTCTCCTCCTTTAAGATGTTCCTTAAAACATATTCCTTTCACCAAGTGTTTGTTCACCATCCCAATATCTCCTTGAGTGATTGGTGTCAAATTTTGTTTAACAATCGCTCCTGTGAAGCACCTTGGGATATTTTACTACATTAAAAGTACCATAATTGCAAATTGTTTTTATTCTTTTTTCAATGTCCCTTTAAATTATTTTACTTAACAATCAATTCAAAAGCACAGCCTAAGACCCCTGCACACTTAATAATAAGTAATATTAAAAAAGATGCCGACCGCTGACAAAAAATTTGTCCTGGTGAAGAAATTACATCACTTTCATTGTAATGCTTGAAGAAAGCTGCCATGATTTTATGCGCATCTTGGGCAGAAAACAAATGCAAATGACCTTTATCCATAACTATTCTCCATTATGGATTAAGTATATTAACTTATGGGATGTAATAGAGGTGAAAAACAGACCAATAACATTTTGCCATGTATAAGTGATGCCACTTTCTGTTCAGTTAATAATTTCCATTGTGGCTATCAGTAGCTTGGCATAGGTGTGAGTACTAAAGGTGGATGATCATTTATTGTGCTGAATTCACTTAGAATCATTGAAAGTTTAAGGCACAGAAAGGGACCATTTGGCCTATCGTGTCTGTGGCAGCCGAAAAACGATCCACCCATTCTAATCCCATATTCCAGCATTTGGTCCGTAGCCCTGCAGATTACGGCACTTGAGCTGCATATCCAGACTCTTTTTGAATGAGTTGAGGGACTCTGCCTCAACTACCCTTTCAGGCAGTGAGTTCCAGACCCCTACCACCCTCTGGGTGAAAATGTTTTTCCTCATCTCCCCACTAATTTTTCTACCAATCACTTTAAATCTATGCCCCTTCATCACTGACCTTTCTGCTAAGGTGAATAGACCCTTCACCTCCACTCTATCTGGGCCCCTCTAAATTTTGTACATTTCAATCAGATCTCCCCTCAGCCTTCTCTGTTCCAAGGAGAACAACCTCAGCCTATCCAATATTTCCTCATAGCTGCATTTTTCCAGTCCTGATAAATAATAATACATCCTCATAAATCTCCTCTGTACCCTCTCTAGTGCAATTATATCCTTTCTGTAATGAGGTGACCAGAACTACACACAGTACTCAAGTTGTGGCCTAACCAATCAGTTGTACAGTTCCAGCATAACCTCCCTGCTCTTATATTCTATACCTCGGCTAATAAAGGAAAGGATTCCATATGCCTTCTTAACCACCTTATTGATCTGTCCTGCTACCTTCAGGGATCTGTGGACATTCACTCCAAGGTCCCTCACTTCCTCGACATTTCTCAGTATTTTCCCATTTATCGTGTATTCCTTTGCCTTGTTTGACCTCCCCAAATGCATCACCTCACACTTCTCCAGGTTGAATTCCATTTGCCACTTTTCTGTCCATCTGATCAGACCATTAATATCTTCCTGCAGCCTACAGCTATCCTCCTCACTATCTACCACACAGCCAATCTTTGTGTCGTCTGCAAACTTCTAGATCATACCCCCGACATTTACATCCAAATCGTTAATTATATACCACAAAAAGCAGGGGACCCAGTACTGAGCCCTGCAGAACACCACTGGAAACAGCCCTCCAGTCGCTAAAGCACCTAACAATTACCCTTTGTTTCCTGCCACGGAGAAGATTTTGTATCCACCTTGCTGCATTTCCCTGGATCCCACGGGATTTTATTTTTTTAACCAATCTGCCGTGTGGGACCTTGTCAAAAGCCTTGCTAAAATCTATGTTGTGTTGTGATGCTTTAGAATTTGGGATGTAATATTTCTGCCAAGTCCAAAACTGAACAGAGAACAGTATTGGGATGAAGCAGGGATTATGATTGTGATCCAAATTCTAAAGATAATGTAGAAGATGCCTTAATAGCAAATGTTTCCAGATCAATAGAAATACTCAATTACACAGAGGGAAATAAAAATTTAAAAATAAAAGGCTTGTTGTGTCCAATTTACATTCTAGTAATTTCCAGATAACTCACTCAGAAACCAGAGTGTATGCTCCTGAACTGAGCTCTGAAAATTGTTGTAACAGACCCTGCAGAAACTGTTATGAAATTTGACTCAATGAGAAATAATTTTGAACACACTAGGGATGAAATTGGGCTCGGTAGAGCCTATTTTTTGGGCGCTTTGATTGCTCTTAGGTTCCAAAATAGAGTGCCTGGCACATGCAGAGTGTAACGCTGATTTGATGCCAGTAGTTCCATTTAGGAGCTTCAAGCTCTTAGCATTGCATAGCTGAATATGTATTACGCAGCATCACCAACAGTGCTATTTAAAGGGATCATCAACTTCTTACAGTTTAATTGCTGGTTTATTTCTTCTAGGTGTTGCTGTAACTTTACTTGTTTTTCATGCTTTCCCTTGTTGTTTCAAATTTCAAAAGGGAGTGGTGTGGCAGGTGCTGAAGTATTTTTTGTTGACTTCTGCACATGCCAGTTGCTCCTAGACTTGGGTGCACTGGTAGCAGCCTTGGAATTGAGGGGATGAATAGAGATCACATTAAGCATGACAAGCTGCTTGAAGAGGGAGGGGGCAGAGGGGAAGAAGGGCTCTCAGCAGGATGCCATATCTGTCCAGGCTGTACAGGAAGCAACACCCCTCCCTTAATCTCAGCAAGGAACAATGTGTGAGATGTCTGCATTTCACTAAGGATGTCCTCATTGAAATCTGCCACCTACTGCAGCCACAACTCCAACCTTAGAGAAAGACAAGGACCATATTGCCAGTGGTTATGGTTATGAAGTTTTATGCATCTGACTTCTTCCAAGCTGGTGCTGGAGATATTAGCAACATTTCATGGTTTGCAGTGCACTTTACTGGCAGTTCCTGATTGTAGTTGGTCATTGAGTATCTTTATTCAAAGATAGATGACTTCATTTTATTCTCTCTTGCCAGAGAGAAACATGTAGAGTGAGCGTAAGAGATCGCTGGCTTCCATTGATTGCACACACAATGCTTTGCATGTGCCTCATGTTAACTCTACATGTACTGGAACCAAAAGGGATTTCACTCCCTCAACATGCAGTTGGTGTGTGATGACAGTGCATCATGCAGGTCAATGCCTAGTATTCTGGCAGCAGTCACAATGTGTTCATTCAGTGGCAGTGCCAGCTGTATTTCAGATACCATGGCAAACCAAATGGTGGCTACTGGGTGACAATGAATATCCACTGATGACAAGGCTCATGACTCCAGTTCACAACCCATGCAAACGTGAGCATCTTGCATACAATGAGAGTGATGCTGCCACAAGAAATTTGATAGAGTAGACAATTAATGTGCTGAAGCAATGATACCGCTGCCTGAGCCGCTCAGGAGGTGACCAGCAGTACTTAGCTGAATGGGTCTCATGATTTCTGGTGGTATGCTGCATGTTGCACAATCTTGTCATCATGAGGGGACAGCCCTTGTCATCACCTTTATGCAAGAATCTGAGGAGCAGGAGCATGAGAAGAAGAAGGAGGAGGAAGAAGAGAAGAATGAGGAAGAGGAGGAGAAGAGAAGGATGTGGAAGAAGAAGGGAGACTGCAACTAGACAGTCCCTTTCTTCCCGGCTTGTATGTGAAAAACTAATTCAAGTGCAATGCCAGTAACTGCAACCCCAATTCCCCATTCACCAGCAGGCCCAAACCTTACCTTTCCTCTGTCACTGATCATCACATAATCTATTTGGCCACAATGTAAAAATAAATGCCAACACAAGATACACATTCCAAATCAAATTTATAAATTAACACATACCATATTACATACAAAAGTTAACTAATCAACCTTGTGCCTCCCCTTAGTGCCTGCCTTCTGTAGGAAATTCTGCTTCCCAGAGTTAAGCCCGACCTCAAGAATTACAGGAAAACACTGATTACAAACCCGAATATTCCAGTCAATCAATTAGGTTTATTTAACAATTCAATAACCAGTTCTGCATTACAATGCCCACTATGGAGATAAAATTGCAATACAATGCCCCACCAATTGCCCCGTGAAGGATACAACTTACAACCATCCACAAGAGATCACCAAGGGTTGATTATAGTCTTCAGGTAGCTAACCAGACTACCCTGGCTGCAGCAATGAACCTCGAAGACTGCTGCCTATTTATCCTCTTGCATGGGATCAAGAGTTTAACAGACATGATTCTGTAAAGAACACCGCGCGTCTGGCTCCTACGCTTTGTGATTAGGCAATTTTAGTGAAATCCGTCGGTAAAATCTACCAGTTACTTCCTTATCTTCGGAATCAACTGCCTTAGCTGTGATAGTGTGGTTTTGCTCTGATATCATGTCTGAGTGCCCTCTGTAATGTGTTCTCTTATAAATAAAAGCAAAATACTGCAGATGCTGGAAATCTGAAATAAAAACAGAAAGTACTGGAAATACTCAGCAGGTCAGGCAGCATCTGTGGAGAGAGAAGCAGAGTTAACATTTCAGTTCTGTGACCTTTCATCAGAACTTTTAACATAAATGAGATGCATGGAGTCCAGTTTGCTGAAGATCTCAAACAGGTTTATTAACAGTTAAACTATTATATACAGTACAGAGCAAACTATTTAGAGAACCTTCGTCTGGATGTTACAGTTGCAGAATGATTCTGGCTTGTAGTCACATGACTGCATCCTGGTATTTAGCTCATTAGCATACTGAGATCTTAAAGGGACATCAGTCTCAAAGCGATCATACAATATCATCCTTCATAAAATTTCCCCAAGACCCTGTGGTTAAACTGTCAACATGTTTGCAAAGTGCTATTGCTCGAGCTGGTCTACAGCTTAGCTCATGCTGCAACCTCAGCTGTTTAACTCCACCAAAGCACATCGGGTGAAATGGTCACCTTAGACGTTCTGTTTGAGTTTGTTCTGCTCTACATTTCCATGTACCCTTGCCTGTCCTGGTGCAAAATTTTACCTCAGTGGCTGCAGCATGGCTGGTGGAAGGAAAGGTACTGACTTTCAGTGGAGAAGACAGCAGATGACCTTGGAGGATGGCCTTGAGCAGCTCTGGGCCTAGAAGGCCCATCTGTGGATTGCGCCTATTTGCATGGGTGGCAGCAGTCTGGGCTGGCTTGCTGACAGGCAACACTAGGGCACTGGTGGAGTGGCAGGAGTGGGATTATGAATACCATCATCATGAGAGGGGACAGTAGGTTTGTGCTCCATGGAGTCACTCACTTGGGATGGCACCTCAGAAATTCTAGTAATCTGTTGGAGGACAGATTGTTGGACTGCAACCTGTAAGCTCCTTTGAACACTGTAATTCACAGTCCGTCCTTAGCAATGGCGTCAGCTGCCTGTGCACAGGCGCTGACTCCATTTTTAAAGGGCTGTCATCCCTACTGGGACATTTAACTATTTAAAGTTAAATTGAAGTAAAATAAATAAATACATTTCTTTTGCTCCTCTCCTACCCACCCCAATATCAATTAAATTAAGTATTAGCCGTCCCCTCCCCGCCAAAACACTTACCTTCACAATCTGACCTTCCCCCGCCAAACTGCACAAACTTTAAACAATAACCCTTCGCACCATCCCATACACCCATGACGTTCAATTGACCCCGTCCCCTCCGGCACTGAGAAACTTACCTCCTCTCCCCTCACCACCAGTGTTATGCCTCATTTCCCTGAACAGGGATCCAAAGGTGCGGCAGTGCCTGCCACTAGGGTAAAGATTGCAGTTGGACTTCAGGAGGTGACGGGAGACAAATTAATTCAGGTGATTGAATTTATTTAAATGGCGGTCCCAAGTTTAGAATGCAGAATAATGTCAAAAAGACAAAGTTAAGGGCACTCTACCTGAATGCACGCAGCATTTGCAACAAGGTGGATGATTTAAAGGCACAAATAGAGGTAAATGGGTATGATCTAATTGCCATTACGGAAACTGGCTGAGCGTGTCTACCCCGAGGCACAGTGCGGCTTTTGAGCAGAGAGACCCACTATTGACATGCTGTTCTCCCTTCGCCAGCTACAGGAGAAATGCCGCGAACAATGGATGACCCTTGATGTCACCTTCATAGATCTCACAAAAGCCTTTGACCTCGCCAGCAGATGTGGTTTCTTCAGACTACCAGCAAAGATTGGATGTCCACCAAAGCTACTAAGTATCATCACCTTGTTACATGACAATATGAAAGGCTCAATTCAGCACAACGGCACCTCATTAGACCCCTTTCCCATCCTGAATGGTGTGAGACAGGGCTGTGCTCTCGCACCCACACTGTTTGGGATCTTCTTCTCACTGCTGCTCTCTCATGCGTTTAAGACTTCAGAAGAATGAGTTTTCTCCACACAAGATCAGATGGCAGGCTGTTCAACCTTGCTCATCTTAGAGCGAAGACCAAAGTACGGAAAGTCCTCCTCAGGGAAGTCCTCTCTGCTGACGATGCTGCAATAACATCCCACAAGGAAGAGTGTCTGCAGAGACTCATTGACAGGCTTGCTGCTGCCTGCAATGAATTTGGCCTTACTATCAGTTTCAAGAAAACGAACATCATGGGATAGGATGTCAGAAATGCTCCATCCATCAATATTGGCGACCACGCTCTGGAAGTGGTTCAAGAGTTCACCTACCAAGGCTCAACTATCACCAGTAACCTGTCTCTCAATGCAGAAATCAACAAGTGCGTGGGAAAGGCATCTGCTGCTATGTCCAGACTGGCTAAGAGGGTGTGGGAAAATGGCACACTGACACGGAACACAAAAGTCCGAGTGTATCAAGCCTGTGTCCTCAGTATCTTGCTCTACGGCAGCAAGGCCTGGACAATGTATGTCAGCCAAGAGCGACGTCTCAATTCATTCCATCTTCGGCTGTCTCTGGAGAATCCTTGGCATCAGGTGGCAGGACCGTATCTGCAAAGCAGAAGTCCTTGAGGTAGCCAACATCCCCAGCATGTATGCCCTACTGAGCCAGCGGCGCTTGAGATGGCTTGGCCATGTGAGCCGTGTGGAAGATGGCAGGATCCCCAAGGACGTATTGTACAGTGAGCTCGTCACTGGTATCAGACCCACCAGCTGTCAATGTCTCCGCTTTAAAGATGTTTGCAATCGTGACATGAAGTCTTGAAGACATTGACCACAAGTCATGGGAGCCAGTTGCCAGCGACTGCCAGAGCTGGCGGTCAGCTATAAAGGCGGGGCTGAAGAGAGGCGAGTGGAAGAGACTTAGCAGTTGGCAACAAAAGAGACAGAAGTGAAAGGAGAGAGCCAACTGACAGTTCCGACAACCAACTTTACCTGCAGCGCCTGTGGAAGAGTCTATCACTCGAGAATTGGCCTTTATAGCCACTCCAGGTGCTGCTCCACAAACCACTGACCACCTCTAGGCACATCCATCGTCTCTCGAGACAAGGAGGCCAAAAAGGAAGGAAGGACCTGAATATACGCAGCATTTGCAACAAGGTAGATGATTTAAAGGCACAAATGGTTCAAACGTGGACAAAAGAGCTGAACTCAAGAGGTGCGGTGAGAGTGACTGCCCTTGACATCAAGGCAGCATTTGACCCAGTATGTCATCAAGGAGCCCTAGCAAAACTGGAGTCAATGGGAATCAGGGAGAAAACTCTCTGCTGGTTGGAGTCATACCTAGCGCAAAGGAAGATGGCTGTGGTTGTTGGAGGTCAATCATCTGAGCTCCAGGACATCTCTGCAGGAGTTCCTCAGGGTAGTGTCCTAGGCCCAACCATCTTCAGCTGCTTCATCAATGACCTTCCTTCAATAACAAGGTCAGAAGTGGGGATGTTCGCTGATGATTACACAATGTTCAGCACCATTTGCGACTCTTCAGATACTGAAGCAGTCCGTGTAGAAATGCAGCAAGACCTGGACAATATCCAGGCTTGGGCTGATAAGTGCCAAGGAACATTTGCGCCACACAAATGCCAGGCAACGACCATCTCTAACAAGAGAGAATCTAACCATCTCCCCTTGACATTCAATGGCATTACCATCGCTGAATCCCCCACTATCAACATCCTAAGGGCTACCATTGACCAGAAACTGAACTGGAGTAGCCATATAAATACCATGGCTACAAGAGCAGGTCAGAGGCTAGGAATCCTGAGGCAAGTAACTCACCTCCTGACTCCCCAAAGTCTGTCCACCATCTACAAGGCACAAGTCAGGAGTGTGATGGAATACTCTCCACTTGCCTGGATGGGTGCAGCTCCAACAACACTCAAGAAGCTCGACACCATCCAGGACAAAGCAGCCCGCTTGATTGGCACACCATCCACAAACATTCACTCCCTCCACCACCGACGCACAGTGGCAGCAGTGTGTACCATCTACAAGATGCACTGCAGCAACGCACCAAGGCTCCTTAGACAGCACCTTCCAAACCCGCAACCTCTACCACCTCGAAGGACAAGAGTAGCAGATGCAAGGGAACACCACCACCTGCAAGTTCCCCTCCAAGTCACACACCATCCTGACTTGGAATTATATCGCCATTCCTTCACTGTCGCTGGGTCAAAATCCTGGAACTCCTTTCCTAACAGCACTGTGGGTGTACCTACCTCACATGGACTGCAGCGGTTCAAGAAGGCAGCTCACCACCACCTTCTCAAGGGCAATTAGCGATGGGCAATAAATGCTGGCCTGGCCAGTGACGCCCACATCCCATGAATGAATAAAAAAAAAACTCTTAAAGGCAATCATACAACATTCCCTTTCTTTCCAAAGATGAGTCTTGTATGCTAAAAGTAAAAACACATAAAATTAGATAACAGCAAAATTATTTACACAGGTATAGAGATTATGAAATTTACAAATATAGATGCTCAAAAGTTCATATATAGTCTCGGTGGTTTGACAACTTTTGCTCGGGGAGTTTGGATCTCATCTGTTGCTGTTCTTTCTGAAGTTTCACCCTCTGCACTCAGTCTCTGTTGATCTGTCTTCAGCCTGCTATTACACTCTGTTGCCTTTCTCAGGATGACCGCTTTTGAGGTCTTGTCATTCTTGAAGGGTTCCAGCACCTCCTCTTCAAGAGCTAACAGACAATGCTTCAACTCATTCCTCCTCTGCCTCTTCAGGACATTGCGTGTCCTTCACCTCTCCTCATCCTCTGCATCTGAATACCTGTGGCTCAAGGTTGAGGTCTTATTGGGGGAAGACTACGTGGCCTCATGGAGATACTGGTCCGTTCTGGCTCGTTGTTGTGCTGGCGGTTCTCTAGAGAGCAGAAGTGAAGGCGCGCCATAGTTGCACTGTTGCTGGGTTTCCAGACTGCACCGTTTGATGTTGACCAGAATCTGCAAGTAGGTTCCAGTCCTTGGAGATTTCCCCCTGGGATTTCTTTCGTGGATAGTTATGATGTCGAGGTCCTTACACGCTGGTAATCCTGCCACTGCTGGTCTGTTTATATCTACTAGGTAGAAACTTTGTGGTTTCCACACTGTCATGCCACAGCTGCATTGCACTGTTAGTGTTCCATTGCAAGGGATGGGTGACCCCTTATATGCAGATAACTTGGCAGTTGTCAGTTGTATCATTGATTTCCAATGACTCCGGTACATATCTTTGAGAATTCGGACTGGTAGGATATTTGCACTAGCCCTGGTGTCAGTCCTGACCCTGAGTGTGTGTTTGCCAGCTTTCATTTGGCATGTGATGTAAAGAATGGTGAAAGCTTCCAATTGTTTGACTTCATCAATGTGATGTGTCAGGTTCACAATGTGGAGTGCCTGTTATTCGTCTGGCTGAGAAATACTCCTCTTTGAGTCTTGTCTCAGGTCTGTTTCGCTGTGGACTTCATGTATCGGCTTGCTTTTATGCTGTCCTTCCTGCTGTTGCCCTGTTGCTGCCCCTATCTTCTGTTTGTCTGTGTCCTCTGTGGCTTCTGGCCCCGTCGTTGGAGCCAGATTTCTTGCATAGGCAGACCCAGTGTCCTTTTGCACTGCACACCTTGCACAGGTCACGAAATGCAGGGCAATTTTGCTGTGAGTGGGATAGACTGCACTTACCACACAGCTTGCTTGCTCTTTTTGACTTGGTTATGATACCAACACTGTTGACTGAACCTAGTGCTTGCAGGTGGTGTTGTACAGCTACAATGGCTTTGTATTTCCTGCCATCTTCCAGCAACACATCGATGCTGTGACCTTTCTTTTTTCCCAAGAGGTCTTTCTAAAATGCTTCAATGGGTGTTGATATAATCACTAGCTCCATCATGTGGTCCGACAGCTCAATTTCTGAGAAGTCGCATTCGTTGCCCTTACTACAGCATTTACTGATGAACTGGTTTATTGATTCCTGTGGCTGTTGCCCGTAGGACATCAATTCCAGGTGGTGAATTTGAAAATTCACTCCTGAGTGGAGCTGATCGTGTAGCACTTTCCATATCTTTGCGGTATCTTTCTGGTCCTCTTCAGATAATCCAGAGGTGTTGGTTCTGTGTAATCCCTCATTTCCAACTGCCATTAGCATTTTTACAGTCTGTTTTTATGGTTCTACAATTATTTGGTCTGCGAAGAATAAGTGCATTCTTTGAACAGCTGGAACTCAGATAGGATGGGAAATTTGGTGTCCATGAACTGGATTTTATAAGCTTGCTGCCGATCATGGCCCCGAGCTTCAAAAATGGCAGTCCGTCTGTGTGGACCACGCGTCACAGAGCCGCCACAATATTAAACGCGGCCGCTCATTTAAATGGCCGGGGCAGATTGCCCTGCCCAATGACGTGGAGGGGCAGGCGGTCCTGCCTGCCTGCTCCCCCCCCAAAATAGTTACCTTATGCTCACGACCTTCCCCTCCCCAAAGTTCATCAACTTTAAACTTTACCCCTTCCCACCACCCCCTAGACCACTGAAATTAGTTTGACCCCGCTTCACCCCCACACTGAAAAACTTACCTGCTCTTCATCCCCACCAGTGTTCCACCTCCGATACCCAGATGGGTATCCGAAGACGCGGGAGTGCCGGCCACCGGCACCAATATTGCCCTGGAATGGACGGCAGGAGCAGGTAAGGACTTAATTCACTTATTTTAATAAATTAACATATTTAAATTTTGGTCTCGTTGCTGAGTGGCAGTGGGGGTGGGGGCCACCATGTGGCCTCGCCCCTGCCAACAATATTGGGCCAGGCCATCCCGGCGTCATGGCCCGCGGTGGGCCTCTACTGGAGGCATTTTCTGGCTCCCTCTACCATAACCCCCGATGTCGAGGGGGAACACTGTAAAATCCAACTCCATATTTATGCTGTTCTTTTGCTTTAAAACTTGCTTTAAGACTTAGGTCTGTGACTCTGCACTGTTTCCCCGTTAAGAAACTCTCTGTTCTTCATACTAGCTGCTCTGATTAACAGGAGCAAGTGTTTGCTAATGCTGTGCATTTATCTTGCTACCTGCACTTAAGCCTGTTCCGTTTTCACAGCCGTTCAATAGCTGCTAGAGTTTGTTTATGCTCTTCACGTTTGAGTGGTTTTATGTTTTTTTACTGTGGCTTTGTGAATGGAAGCTCTTATTTATGCTCAAGTGGTTTAATGGGTTTTGTTTTAAACTTTGGTTGCGTGGATGAAGTTCTGCAGATATCGGAGTTCTCCCATGTTTTTTCTAATGGACACCTCCTGTAATGGCACCAACCTTGATCAGCCTGGGAAGGGAATTGGGTCTTCCCTGGTTCTTTACACGGAGCTTTTAGAAAAAAATCGATCTTTTGAAGGACTTCAAAGCTTTTTTTTAAAGCAGCATCCCTCGACCGGTACAATGACTCACATGATTTACTTGCAGGCTATCGTTCTGCGCTCTGTCTGCCACAGATTGAGGTAAGTTCTTTTTTCACTGTTTGTGCCAGTATTTTTCTTGAACTTTCTCTCTAGTGGCTGTGGGAATCGTTGTTTTCAAAGCTGTTTTACCTGTGGTCTTCAACTTCGACTTTTTTTCACACCACAGCTGCCACCATATAATGAGTTATTATTGTTGTCTGATGCAACATAAATGCGATGCGTGAGTCCCAGTTTGCTGTAAATCTCAAACAGGTTTATTACAGCGAAACTAATATATACATTACAGAGAAAACTATTTACAGAACCTTACTCTGGGTGTTCCATTTCAGAGTGACTTAGGTTCTGAGTCACATGACTGCATCCTGGTACTTGGCTCTTGAGACCTTAAAGGAACATCACTCTTAAAGGCAATCATACAACAGTTCTTACTTTGACTGTAGGTGTAACTGATTAATGCCCAAATAATTGAATGCATTTACAATCTCAATATGAAGCAGTATGTAACTATGAATGAGAAAGATGAGAAAATTGTAAGCTGCAAAAGTCAGTAGCAGTGAAGTGAATAGCTTGGCTTGTGGACAAATGTACATTTTTTTAATATTTGGCTGTTGACAAATTAGCTACACAGCCATGTAAAAGGATTTATCATATAACACAAAGTATTGGATAAAGATAGAACTTCTCAGTTAAAAGAAAAATCGAAGCTAAAAGGTGAATCTGCAGAGAATTCTTGTTTACTCCTATTCTGTACCAAATTCTGTCGAGAAAGACTTCTTCATCTATTAAAGAATATAAGGAGTGCCTGAATGATGTCAATGCTCCCTTTGACCTTGATGCTTATAATGTTATCCCAGGAAAAATAAAATGACATAATCTGCTGGACAGAGGAAGGAGGGGGAGGGGGGGGATTGGCTGTATGCATCTGCTATATTACCAGCCTGTCTGAAAAGTTAACGAAGCAGCTCCAAATCCTGAGGGGCAAACATGGTTTAGCTCTGGGGCCATAGAGTTGCAGCAGGATCATTTATCTTTATTTACTGAACTCCAGATTCTGTTTTAAAATTGACAGGTTGACAAAAAACAGTCCATGAGGCCTTGGCACAGAGATAAATGTTATCCATGTCAGGGGGAGACAAGGACAGGCTTCAGAGGCCCTTGCATTGAGGTGGCCTTTCTTAAAAAAAAACTGCAATACAACATAAGTAAAAGACTGTGAGGTTTTCCTACTTTTCACACCATTTTTTTTCCTGAATTTTTTAT
This sequence comes from Heterodontus francisci, assembly GCF_036365525.1. Taxonomy (NCBI): domain Eukaryota; kingdom Metazoa; phylum Chordata; class Chondrichthyes; order Heterodontiformes; family Heterodontidae; genus Heterodontus; species Heterodontus francisci. The sequence continues at coordinate 67,626,937 of NC_090371.1, forward strand.
TCCTGGAAGATTTCCCTGTTTAATTTCTCCTCTTATGAAACAGATTACATTGAATTACTTTAAATTTTACAGCACAGAAACAGGCCATTCTACAGCTCGACACCAGTGTTTATGCTCTACATCTCACCTTATCAACAGTGTTGAAATTAAAACCCTGGAACCATTTAAAAGACAGTTAGACTGTCACCCCAAATCTGAAGGAAATGGTAATATGAGTTATTTTGTTCCAATAGCACCCCATTTCAATTGGAATTATCTTTCCAGACCACTTACACGTGGTTACTAATAGTTTAATGGACAGGGAAACAATTTCTCATTACACAGTTAATGTTTGACAGATGATTGAACTGCCTGAAATAGTTGGCTCCCTTAATATGGCCCCCTAATGCCTTCGAAATTGATGCCTATGATAATGGTAAACAGTCAGTGCCATTCCCCCAATATTGGCAGCTATTCAGGATAAGCGGGCAGGGTGTTGGTTATGGGGACTGACTGCACATGCATTTTCCTGTTTTTACATTTTTTGTCTCCTTCCACCTTTCCTCCATGCCCTCAGTTATTTTTGTTTTGATAGTCCACCTGCATCCTCCAGTCTCTCCACTGCACTAAGATGTTCCTTCACCTCAGAAAATAGAAATAGAATCATAGAAGGGGAGGCGAGGTGCAGTGGCAATCCAGACTAGTAATCCAGAGCCCAGGCTAATGCTCCAGGGACATGTGTTCAAATCCCACCACAGCAGATGGTGAGATTTGAATTCAATTAGTAAATCTGGAATTAAAAGTCTAATGGTGACCATGAAACCATTGTCGATTGTTGTAAAAGCCCATCTAGTCCACTGATGTCCTTTAGGGAAGGAAATCTGCTGTCCTTACCTGGTCTGGCCTACATGTGACTCCAGATCCACAGCAATGTGGTTGACTCTTAAATGCCCTTTGAAATGGCCTAGCAAGTCACTCAGTTCAAGGGCAATTAGGGATGGACAATAAATGCTACCCTAGCCAGTGATGCTCACATCCCACAAATTAAAAAAAATAGAAAATGGTTACAGCTCAGAAGGATGCCATTTGACCTGTCCTGTCTATGCCAGCTTCCTGCACAAGCAACTCAGGTAGTCCCAATCCCCTGCCCTTTCCCCATAGCCTTACAAATGTTTTTTTCTTCTGGTGCTTCTCCAATTCCTTTTTGAAATCCACCACACTCTCAGGCAGTACTTTCCAGATCCAGACCACTCGCTGCGTTAAAAAGTTTTTCCTCCTGTCACCTCTGGTTCTTTTGCCGATCACTTTAAATCTGTATCCTCTGGTTCTCGACCCTTCCACCAATGGGAACAGTTTCTCCCTATATACTTTGTCTAGAATCCTCATGATTTGAACAGATCTATCAAATCTCCTCTCAAACCTCTCTTCTCTAAGGAGAACAATTCCAGCTTCTTCAATCTATCCATGTAACTGAAGTCCCTCAGCCTTGGAACCATTCTCCTAAATCTTTTCTGCACCCTTTCTAAAGCCTTCACATTCTTCCTAAAGTGTGGTGCCGAGAGTTGGACACAATACTCCCGTTGAGGTCAAACCAGTGTTTCATAACTTCCTTGTTTTTGTACTCGACGCCTTTATTTATAAACGCAGGATCCTGTATGCTTTTTAACCATGCTCTCAACCTGCCCACACCCAGGTCTCTCAGTTCATGCTTCCTGTTTAAAATCGTATCCTTTAGTTTATATTGCCTTTACTTATTCTTCCTACAAAATGTATCACTTCGCACTTCTCTGCATTAAATTTCATCTGCCACATGCCTGTCCATTCCACCAGCCTGCCTGTGTCCTCTTGAAGTCTATCACTATCCTCCTCACAGTTCACAATACCTTCATGTTTTGTCCCATCTGCAAGGTTTGAAATTGTGCCCTGTACGCCCAGGTCTAGGTAGGTCATTAATAAATATCAAGGAAAGCAGTGGCCCTAATAATGACCCCTGGGGAACATCACTGTATACCTTCCTCCAGTCCGATAAACAACATTCAACACTGCTCTATGTTTCCTGTCACTCAGCCAACTTCAAATCCATGCTGAAACTTTCCCTTTTCTCCTATGGGCTTCAGCTTTGCTGGCAAGCCAACTTTGTGGCTCTTTATCAAACGCCTTTTGGAAGTCCAGGTACACCATATTAACCACATAACCCTCATCAGCCCTCTCTGTTACCTCATCGAAAAACTCAAGCAAGTTTTACCTTTAACGAATTTGTGCTGGCTTGACCACACTTGTCCAAGTGAGTTAATTTGGTTCTGGATTTCAAAAAGCTTTCCACCACCAAGGTTAAACTGACTGGCCTGTAATTGCTGGGTTTAACCTTACACCCCTTTTTGAACAAGTGTGTAACATTAACAATTCACTCTGTCACCACCCCCTTATCTAAGGAGGTTTGGAAGATTATGGCCAGTACCTCTACAATTTCCACCCTTATTTCCCTCAGCATCCTTGGATGCATCCCATCTGGTCCTGACGACTTATCAACTTTAAGTACAGCCCATCTTTCTATTACCTCCACTTTATCAATGTTTAACCTATCCAGTGTCTCAAATGCCTCATCTTTCACCATGACTTTGGCAGCATTTTCTTCCTTGTAAAAGACAGACACAAAGTATTCATCTAGTACCTCAGCCATGCAATCTGCATCCATGCATAAATCCCCTTTTTGGTCCCTTTTTGGTCCCTAATTGGACCCACCCCTCCTCTTGTTATCCTTTTACTATTTATCTACCCATAGAAGACTGATGGATTCCCTTTTATTTTAGTTGCCAGTCTCCTCATACTCTCGCTTTGCCTCTCTTATTTCCCCTCTGAACTTTCTATATTCAGCCTGCTTTTCACTTGCATTATCAGCTGCCCAATTCCCAGCTCCTCTCGAGCAGCACCTCCCAGGTTAGCTAACTCTTTGACTTTGACTCTGACTTTGTGCGATAGTGTAAAATGGGTGATAGTGAATTGGCAGCCCATTTTGCATTTCTCCCAATTTTTATTTCCATTGAAGTCAATACAAACAAAAATCATGGGTGATATAAAATGGAGCTGCCGATTTGCTATCTCCCATTTCATGTTACTGCACGAAATTAAAATCTACCTCTTTATGCATGAATTCTACTTGCCACTCAAGTTATTTTCATCTTTTGCAATTGGTTCACATGTTGTTGTCATTATTGTATAGTGTTTGGAACTTTTATCACATTAATGTGTTTCAGTAATGCATATGATTGAGCCCTGCACTTGTAAGCTGCTTCTGACCAATTGCAAATGACTAATTGCTAATATAATAACCATTTGTAATAACCTGTGAATTACATTAATAAAATGGCTTAAAAAATTATAAACAGAACTGTGGGTGGATCTCAATTTGCATTGTTTGGCATCAATGGGGCAGTAATGGTCTCAAAATGGATTTAGCAGCCTTTCTGTCCCACTAACCCTGATGATGCAGCCTCTTTGAAAGAATACGACTGCTGGGCAAATATAGCATCTGCCTACTTCAGGTGGTAGGCCATTTCCTGCAATTCCAATTGCCTTTTTGGTTGGAAATAGTCAGAATGAGCACACAATATGAAGAGGCCAAGCCAATGTAAGTTTGATATTAATTTTGTGGGGCCAAGAGGAGCAGGGACTGCTCTAATGTGTGACATTAGGAAACATGAATACACCGTTTATTTAGTTAATGTTCTGGTACTATCTGACAAGATTTACCACAGCAACCACACTGTAAAGCCATATGACAGCTGCAAGTGTACTGGTGTAAGTCTACTGGCCTTGTGAGTGACATTAAGGAAAGTGGCCACAGGATAAAGAGCGACTGTAATTCTGCAAAATTTACTATATTTATCTGATGAAAAGGAAAGAGATGATTAAAGCAGACAGAACTCCTGCATGTAAGTACAGTGTGTGCAATTTTTGTTTGGAGGGAAAAATAGAGATGTCTTGCAATTGGACAGGGAAGATATGAAAAACACTGGGACCAATAACTGAAAGTGGACGGATTCCAAAGGACCAGCATTGACTAATATCATAGATGCATCCACTGAATTGTTTTACTAGAAAATGGGTACTAAAGCCCTTCTTGGAGGAGATCTTGGAATACAATTATTTTGTTAGTCATTTACTATATTAAAATGTATGAACCTTCTTTAGGGTTAAATCACAGAGCTGAGAACCTATAGTTGTCATCATTTCTGCTTCAAAGATTTTGCCAAGTCTTGGCTCTTTTATTTGTTGATTATGTTTGTTACTTTGCATGATTGACTTTTAATTTGCAAAAATATGGAGATACTTGATCAAAATGTCAAGCATGGATAAAATGAATCATAGGTGCTGCAGTGTGCCCACGTCGGTGAATCTGTCTGCTGCAAAAGAATACATAGAGTGTCTAAGTGTCACACTAGTAATGATGCATTTTAGTTATTATTACACAAATACAAAAAACCGCCATACATAATAAGATCAACATGTACGACTGAGTTATACTTACATGCAAGATTACCAGCAATGCATGGTCAATAGTGTAATAATTAATTATTATATGGATTGGCTCCAAGATACATTATTTAGTGCATCATTGTTACAACCAGGTGAGAAAGGTGTCTAGGGGTCCCTCTTAGCCTTCACCTGGTCTTACTGTACTAGGGTTTAACTTTAAACACACCGTGTTTTCAGCTCCCCATTGGTGAATCTTTTTTCACCGCATTCCAATTATAAGACAAAGAAACCAGCACAACAGGCTTTCTTAGGTTTAAAGAAGAAAAGTTGAAATTTATTAAACTTAAACTCTAGTTCGGTTAACGCCTATGGATACATGACGTGCCCACGCTAGCATGCATACGCGATACACACATGCAAATAGAGGCAGAAAAGAGGAGAAGAAAAATGAAGTGGAAAGGTTTGAGGCAATATCTGAAGAGTCTTTGTTACGGTTCTTTGAGCTCACTGTAGAGTCCTTGATTGTAGGCAGATCTTGCTTTTTGTTGGGGCCCAGTATTCTTCTTAAACCTTGTTTGCTGTCGGAAACTTTTCTCTCTTGGGGTTCATGTGTCTTCAGTGGATTCAGAGGCTTGTGGGAAAGAGATGGGAGCAGACAGGAGAGAGATCTTCTCAGTCCAGGAGCAAACAGACACTCTCAGTTCAAACTGTACAGTTCACAAAAACCCAGGTTGCCAAGCAGGTTAGTCATGTGACTAACTGGTCTGATCACGTCTTGGATTGTATCACCTTAGCAATCTCTGGAATGCACCTCTTACACACAATACCTGGTGATCAAGGTCCATCATGGGTTAAATGTGTCAGGGGACGGCCCTTTGTCCTTCCAATCACCGTCTGTTAATATGCAAAAGTCTTTTCCAGCCATGGCTGATCCGCTTAGCAAGTCCTTTCTTCACTCCAATAACAGTTGAAAATCAATGTTCATGACAAAATTAAGGTGCCTCATTTGTAGCAGGTGGAGGCCCAGCATGACACTTCCACAGCCAGCGGAATGAAATGTGATTTGAGAAAAGGTGCATTTCATTAAAAAGGTCAAGAGAAAATATAAGATACAGAAAAAAAACATGCATTTCTCTCATTCATTGACAAATCCTAAAACTTATTAACATCGCCCCTTTTGTGGCATCCCAATAAACATGTGGTTCTTTTTTGGGGAAGTTCCTCTTCCATTTGCCCATTTCCACGGCTACCTAGGGTCTTTGTTCCAGCTGAGGAAATTTCTTTTTCAGGAGAGTCAGTAGTGGGTGGGTCTATCCTGAACTCTCCTTCAGTGCTTTGCTGAGTCATGCAAAGACTTTTGACTTTAGAGGGATGGGTGGTTTTCTTTTTTCTGACTGTGGGGGAGGATTCTTTGCTTATCTTTCCTTTCTCCTCTGGGACACTACTGCCTGCAGGTATTTGTGCAGACTCTACTGCACTCCCCTGTGGCACTTAGGCTAGGTGAGGCATCACCCTCACTGTTTCTGTGGCCCCTAGAGGTCTTTCATTGTCTCTGCAGGTTCCTGTAAATGCTGTTGGAAACTCTGGTGGAGTGCTTCTAGTGTCTGCATTTACATAGGAGAATGTGGAGTCTAACCTTTCAAATTCTTCGGGGTTAGCTGACCGGACAGTAGGGTTTTCATCTGGGATACCTCCCGGACTTCCTTTAACCTGCCCCCGTGGCTCCTTTTTTCTTTCTCTTTCTAAACCTTTGCCAGCCTTGTGCCTACCCGTTCAATTTGTCCTCGGCCGGGGTCCCTTACAGTTCACCAGCCCTCTGCTGGAGGGTCCTCCTAACACCATTACAGGACTTAGGGGTCGTGTTTGGGGTTTCCCCTTAACTTGGCACATGTGGTAACTCCTGCAGTACTCCACCAAATTTTGGCCAGTCAAACTGCTCTCTTATGCGGGCTTTCATCTTTCGTATACCGACATGTACAGCCACTGTAGTCTCGCGGGCCCTTCGTAATATTGGTCTCCTGTACCTCTGTGGCACCACTAACTGGTGAACTACTGTCCACTCCTTGCTCTCAGGTCTGTGAGGATAACTCCATTTCCTCATCAGTACCTCATTCTTTAAATAGTAGCAATCAGGGACTCCCTCTGCTTCACTTTCAGACTGGGCAGCCTGTGATAACTCTTGCAATACTGGGTCGGCTCACTGCGCCTCAGCTAGGGAAAATCCATATAATTCATTCCCTGGGTCTCTGAACTTTCCAAGGAAAATCTCAGACAGACCTGGTCATCTGCCTGCAGCGCCAATTCAGTCTCCTCTGGGGGAGCTGCTTTGATCATGGCCTGATCCACTACACATTCAGGGAAACTTCAGGGGTCCGTCTCCCCGCCACGGCCCATTCTCTCTGACCTCCTGTGGTCTTTCTTTCACTACCGGAGGGGCTACCACCTTCACCCTCGCCAGATCATTACCGAGGAGCAGGTTGACCCCGTCCACAGGCAAACTAGGGACAATCCCTATAGTCACCAGTCCCGCAACTAGGTCTCATTCCAGGTGCACCCGGTGTACAGGTACAGGCATACACTGCCCTCCAATACCATTCACCACCATTCTGGTGTTCACTGCACTCTCTGGGGGGAAAGGTCAGGCCTTTTCCCAGCAAAAGGGATCCAGTGGCTCCTGTGCCCCTGAGAATCACTATGAGTTTGCTTGGCCCACTCAAAGGGTATGGGGTTACTTCAAGAATCCTATTAAATTTTCCTGCACTTGCAGTAGTAAGCTTCCTAGGTTGCACTCTTACTGCAGTTAAAGCCAAAGCTTGTTCCGCTGTGCTTTCTCTCAGGATCACTTCTTTGCTGAGCAGGTGTGCCCTGATTAACTCTACAGGTTTTCCCTTTAGTTTCCAGCAGTCAATTTTTAAATGCACTGCTTTATCACAATGGAAGCACACAGGTTTCTAGGTCTCACTCTTACTGCTCACAGCACCTTCCCTTTTGGCTGGAGGAGGGCCCCCTGTGTATCCTGCCTTCCTTTCTCTCCCAGCTTGGGCTCCTATCACCTTCCCACCCCTTGAGCTTTTCAGATTTGTCGAGGTGACTCGGAAAGGTTCTCCCCTGGGAAACCGACTTCTAAATTAAAACAAACTCATCAGCCAGAACGGCCACTTGCTGGGCTCTCTGGACCCGCTGCTCCTCTACATGGGTCTTTATGGAGAGTGGGAGAGAGTGTTTAAATTCCTGTAACAGAATTACTTCTCTGAGATTCTCAGCTGCTTACTTCTTTCAAACTCCAGATATGTTTGATTAGCTTGCTTCTTTAGGGTTCCAAACTTTTGGCGATTGGCTTCAGCAACTAATTCATATGCCCCCAGGATAACATTTTTTGTTATTTCATAACTTGATGAACTCTCATCTGGCAATAGGGAATAAACCTCATGCGTTTTTCCAGTTAGCTTGCTTTACAGTAAAAGAGGCCAGGTCTCAGCTGGCCATTTTAGCTGCCCTGCCGGTCTCTTAAAGGACACAAAAATTACTTCTCCATCTACCTCATTGAATTTTGGAATCAGCTGAGCTAGTTTTAACAATTCTGTACCCAGCCCTGAGTTATGCTCCTCTGTATTGGCCATGCTTTCACTGGGGTTAGTCTGTCGCCCCCTAGTTAACTCAAGCCATTTCAGTGCTCTTTCTTCACATTCCTTCCATAATATTCTTTCTCTCTCCCGCTCCTGTCTTTCATTTTCTTCACGTTCCTTCTGGAAGCTCTCTCTTTCTCCCTCTTCTCTAATTCAAGTTTCATTTGTTCCAATTGTATCTTTGCTAGCAGTACCCTGTCTGGGTCTACTTCTAACACTGCCTCTGCTTCTTCAGATTCAAGGGAAAAATGGTTGGCCACTAGTCTTAGGAGTTCAGACTTCCTAGCCTTGCTATGTACAGTGATCCCACACTGCTCAGCCATTTTCCTCAACTCCTCCATAGACAGTGTTTTTAACTTATCCCAAGTTACTTCACCCTAGCTTGATGGGTTGCAGACATGTTAGTATTCAATCACACACAACTACAAGAAAACCTGGATTGAAATCTTGCTTTTTTTTGCCTGTGAACAATCTGGCTTCCCACTTCCAATTTCTCTCGTTTGTCTGTGGGTAAAATCCAAAATGGTAAACCCCAAATTTCTGTTACGACCAGGTGAGAAAGGTGTCTAGGGGTTCCTTTCAGCCTTCACCTGGTCTTACCATAACAGGGTTTAATTTTAAACACATTGAGTTTTCAGCTCCCCCTCAATGAATCCTTGTTCACCACATTCCAATTATAGAACATAGAACAGTACAGCACAGTACAGGCCCTTCGGCCCATGATGTTGTGCCGACCCTTTAACCTACTCTAAGATCAAACTACCTACATACCCTTCATTCTACTATCATCCATGTATGTATCCAAGAGTCGCTTAAATGTCCCTAATGTATCTGCTTCTACTACCACCGCTGGCAGTGCATTCCACGCACCCGCCACTCTCTGTGTAAAGAACCTACCTCTGACATCTCCCCTAAACCTTCCTCCAATCACCTTAAAATTATGCCCCCTGGTGATAGCCCTTTCCGCCCTGGGAAAAAGTCTCTGGCTATCCACTCTATCTATGCCTTTCATCATCTTGTACACCTCTATCAAGTCACCTCTCATTGTTCTTCGCTCCAATGAGAAAAGCCTTAGCTCCCTCAACCTTTCTTCATAAGACATGCCCTCCAGTCCAGGCAGCATCCTGGTAAATCTCCTCTGCACCCTCTCTAAAGCTTCCATATCCTTCCTATAATGAGGCGACCAGAACTGAACACAATATTCCAAGTGTGGTCTAACCAGGGCTTTATTGAGCTGCAGCATAACCTCGCGGCTCTTAAACTCAATCCCCTTGTTAATGAAAGCCAACACCCATACGCCTTCTTAACAACCCTATCAACTTGGGTGGCAACTTTGAGGGATCTATGGACGTGGACCCCAAGATCCCTCTGTTCCTCCACACTGCCAAGAATCCTGTCTTTAAGCCTGTATTCTGCATTCAAATTCGACCTTCCAAAATGAATCACTTCACACTTTTCCAGGTTGAACTCCATCTGCCACTTCTCAGCCCAGCTCTGCATCCTGTCAATGTCCCATTGCAACCTACAACAGCCCTCCACACTATCCACAACTCCAGCAACATTTGTGTCATCGGCAAACTTACTAACCCAGCCTTCCACTTCCTCATCCAAGTCATTTATAAAAATCACAAAGAGCAGAGGTCCCAGAACAGATCCCTGCGGAACACCACTGGTCACCGAGCTCCAGGCTCAATACTTTCCATCTACTACCACCCTCTGTCTTCTATGGGCCAGCCAATTCTGTATCCAGACAGCCAACTTTCCCTGTATCCCATGCCTCCTTACTTTCTGAATGAGCCTACCATGGGGAACCTTATCAAACACCTTGCTAAAATCCATATACACCACATCCACTGCTCTTCCTTCATCAATGTGTTTTGTCACATCCTCAAAGAATTCAATAAGGCTTGTGAGGCATGACCTGCCCCTCACAAAGCCATGCTGACTATCTCTAATCAAACTATGCTTTTCCAAATAATCATAAATCCTGTCTCTCAGAATCCTCTCCAATAATTTGCCCACCACCGACATAAGACTGACTGGTCCGTAATTTCCAGGGTTATCACTATTCCCTTTCTTGAACAAGGGAATAACATTTTCCACCCTCCAATCATCTGGTACTACTCCAGTGGACAGTGAGGATGCAAAGATCATCGCCAAAGATGCGGCAATCTCTTCCCTCGCTTCCCTTAATATCCTTGGGTATATCCCGTCTGGCCCCGGGGACCCGGGGACTTATCTATCCTCATGTCTTTCAAAATTTCCAGCACATCCTCCTTCTTAACATCAACCTATTCGAGCATATCAGCCTGTTTCACGCTCTCCTCACAAACGACAAGGTCCCTCTCACTAGTGAATACTGAAGCAAAGTATTCATTAAGGACCTCCCCTACCTCCTCCGACTCCAGGCACACGTTCCCTCCACTATCCCTGATCGGCCCTACCCTCACTCTGGCCATCCTCTTGTTCCTCACATAAGTGTAGAGCGCCTTGGGATTTTCCTTAATCCTACCCGCCAAGAAGAACCCGGCAAAGAAACCAGCACAAACAGGTTTTCTTAGGTTTTAGGAAGAAAAGTTTAAATTTATCGAACTTAACCTTAAACTGTAATTCGGTTGATGCCTAAGGATACACGACGTACCAACGCTAACATGCATGCATGATACACACATGCAAATAGAGACAGAAAAGGGCAGAAGAAAAATAAAGTGGAATGGTTTGAGGCACTATCTGAAGGGCTTTTGTTATGTTTCTTCAAGCTCACTGTAGAGTCATTGATTGTCGGTAGATCTTGGTTTTCGTTGGGGACAATATTCTTCTTAAATCTTGTTCGCTGTCGGAAACTTTTCTCTCTTGGGGTTCATGTGTCGTCAGTGGATTCAGAGGCTTGTGAGAAAGAGATGGGAGCAGACAGGAGAGATCTTCTCAGTCCAGGAGCAAATCAGACACTGGCCAGAATTTTACGCCGCCCCAGCGGGTTGGATGGTGACGGTGTAAAATTGAGCAGCAGGCTCCGGGAGACCTAACCGCCCCGATTCCACCTCCGACCAAGTTTACGGAGGTCTGTTGGGGGCGCGGAGGGTGAGAAAGGGCCCGCCCGCCCGAGGCCAATCAAGACCCTTAAATGGCCACTTAACGGCCACGGAAGGGACCTCGCCCGCCTCCCAACCCAACCCCGGTATCCAAGACGCCCCCCTCCCCCCAGACGACCACCCTAGCCTCAGCAGGGCATGACTGATTCCCCTGGTGAGGCAACCCAAACTTACCTTCAGTACCAGTTCCTTGGTATCCTCCTCTGTCGGCCGGGCTGCAGTCCCAGCAGTGGCCACCACTCCCGAGCTGCTGAGACTAAGTGCTGCCGGCCCGCTGATTGGCCGGCAGCTCACTGAGGCGGGACCTCCTCCCTCAAGTGGGTGGAAGTCCTGCCTTGGGCCAATTAAAGCCTAGGGATCCACAAAATACGGGACGGATCCCCAGGCTGGGCGGAAGCGGGTTGGCACCAACATTTACGTTGTAGTCTGGCTCCCATCCGCCCACAGTAAAATTCTGGCCACTGTCTCTGAGTTCAGACCATTTGTACAATTCAGAAAAACCCAGGTTGCCAAGCAGGTTAGTCATGTGACTAACTGGTCTGACCACGTCTTGGATTATAGCAGTCTCTCGAATACTCCTCTTACACACAATACCTGGTAATCAAGATCCATTGTGGGTTGAATGTGTCAGGGAATGGTCCTTTGTCCTTCCAATATGCAAATATATTTTGCAGCCATGGCTGATCTGTTTAACAAGTCCTTTCTTCACTCCAGTAACAGTTTAAAATCAATGTTCGTGACAAAATTAAGGTGCCTCATTCTTGGCAGGTGGGGGACTCGCATGACATTGAGTGCCATTAAGTTATCAGTAATTATGGAATTATAATGAAGATTTCACCTGTGCATAGAAGCATAGAATGATACAGCATACATGCCTGTGTCAGCTCTTTGAAAAATCTATCAAATTAGTCCCACTTACTTGTTCTTTCCTCATAGCCTGCAAATTTAGCCCCTTTGAATATTTATCCAATTCCCTTTTGAAAGTTTTTTTCGAATCTGTACCCACAACTCTTGCAGGCAGTGCATTGCACATTAAAACAACTTGCAACATAAATTATTTTCCTCCTGTTGCCTCTGGTTCTTCTGCTAATTTCCTTAAATCTGTGGCCGGAATTTTACGTAGTGGCGGTGGCCCTGCCCAGTGGCTAAAAGGTCGGGGGCGAGCCCACCTCCGCCGGTCCTGCAAGCCAATCAGCAATTTTAAGCAGCCCAGGCCCTTAATATGCCTCGGTCGGGACTTTTGCCCCTCTGAGACAGGAAGTCCCACCGCCAAGAACTGCCAGCCAATCAGAGGGCCAGCAGTTCCTCAGTCCCAGCTGGAGCAGTGGCCCCTGCTGGGACTGCACTCAGCCAACACCAGCAACAACAGAGCAGGCCCCGGAAAAGCTGAGTGGGCGTCGGGCCTCGTCGGGGACAATCGTCTGGGCCCCAGCAAGGTGGGTTCGTGTTAGAATGCAGGGCAGGGGGTGATTAGAACTTGCGGGAGCGGCCCAGGCTGCTGGGGGGGCCCTCCATGGGAAACAGGGTGCCCAATCAGGAGAGCCCCCACTCCAGCTCGCAAGGAGACCACTAGGTTTTACTGGGCAACTTCCTCAGGTGCTAAAGTGCCTGTCCACTGCTGGTAATATACCTGCAATGGTGGAAAAAGGCCCTTAAGTAGCAATTAATTGGACACATAAGGGTCTCAATTGTCCTGGCACAGGCAGTCCATTTGCCACTTCCCCTGTCGCTCGTAAAATAGCAGCGAGGGCGGGTATGCGACGGGAATGACCACCCCACCTCTTCCCACTCAATTTTACGACCCCCCCCACCCCCCCAGCCTCGCAGCCTGCTCCCTGTGTTGCGGGGGGAGAGGGGGTGCATAAAATGCCAGCCTGTGTCCTTTGCTTACCAACCCTTCTGCCAATGTAAACAGTTTCTCCTTATTTACTCTATCAAAACATTTATGATCTTAACCACCTCTATCAAATCTCCTCCTAACCTTCTCTGCTCCAAGGTGAACAATGTCAACTGACTGACCTGATGTGCACTTTCAGGATTTTCTATTTTTATCACCTATGAATTACATTTTTATCACAGCAGACTTTTTTTTACTAAGGTTCGAACAATATCATACTGGACACCAGTCGCAGACTCCAATAAGTTTCAGGCAAATCTAAGTTTCACTGTCGGAACCATATCACACTCTGTTCAGGGATTTCCCCAGAGATCTGCTTGCTGCCCAGTTAAATTTTAATGCTCAAAAAGCATGACTGAGAGTCAGGTCAACAATCTGATTTGCTGCTTTCGTGTTGATGTCCATCTGAAACCATTTCATATTGATGTATAAGTGGGCAATATAATTGCACGATTAATGAACATGGTTCTGAAGTGTAGAATTATTACCAAAAACGTAGTTGGTAAACAGTGTACAAGAGCAGTGACAAGGTGGTAGAAAAATTGCATGCAGGTTTTTAACTTGAGGCCAAAATTAATATCATGCTCAACACTCATAAAACATCACATTTTAAATGTATATATTTTTAGATTGTTACAGATAGATATGGAATAAATGAGAATATAAAACAACACTTGACATTGCTGTTCTATTCTGATGAAGGGACCCACTTGATAACCCTTTGACCATTTCTTTTAGACGCTGTGCATCTTCAATATTTCTTATTTATATTTCAAATTTGCAGCATTCACAGCTTCTTCTATTTATTTCTGCTCTTACCACAGAACAATCTGTTTGCATGATATTAGTGGGAAAATTAGGAATAAAGAAAGAAAGCCAACAAGAAAGGATAAAACTCCATTTTGCATAGGTACGAGGCATTTTAAAAAATCAATCCACAATACATAGGAGCCAGAGCAATAAGAAGGGCACAAGGAGCTTATTTTTCCTGTGTTTATATATGCATCTGACCTGAAAGGACTCTTAAAAAGTAAATACCCAACCTTTCTTTAATTGATGAAGAGTGCCATTAGTTACAAGGAAGCATTCTTGTAAAAATGTTTTAAGCATGTAATAGTAGAGAGAGCCTTCAATAAATGCTGGGTCAAAGACCGTTAGAGTTGCCAAATGTATCCACTGGACCATTACAAGGCAACAGCAAAGACCAGACATCTTAGCAATTCCAGACTCATCAATTGCAAATTAAAGGCCTAAAAACTTTTTATAAGCTATCTGTAAAAGTTAGATGAAATCCTAAATTAAGAATACGAAATAAATTCCTTTGTAAAGGTTTGGTGTTCAGGTCTCAAATAGGAGAATTTCCACTTCATTGCTCCTAGATCATGTCAGGAACACACATTAGAAAATGGCTGGATTGAAAATCACTGGCTGGGGTGCACAATTTCCCAACATATACTACACAGAAAGTGCTCTGTCTCTGTTACCTCCTCCAGCCTAACTACCTCATCACTACACTCTGTTAACCCATCTCTGGCCTCGTGTATTCCTCCTGCCACTCGCTTCATCTATTGGTGGCCGTGCCTTTAACTACCTTGGTCCCATGCTCTGGAACCCCTCTCCCTATCTCTCCACCTCTCTACCCAACTCTCGTCCTTTAAAATCCTTCTTAAAACCATCCTCTTTGACAAAGTTTTTGGTTACCTTTCTTAATATCTCCGGGTCAAATTTCTGTGTTTGTTGGCGAGGGGGAGACTTCCCCAATCTCCCATCATTACATTGACAGAAAAACCCAAGGTAACCCCAAGGAAATAGCATAAAATATTTATACGGTTTCTCTGGGGATTTTGAAGACCCTGTGCTGATATTACAACGAGAGATGGGAGGACACCATGGAGATGCACTTAACTTTGCATGAAAAGAGTTAAGAAAATAAATTAGCTTTAGGGATACATCTTTGTGCTGCTGCTCATTTCTTGAGACAAGAGTTAAATGGTTTTTAACCAATGCTGCACTTTACTCTGGCAACTAACAGAGTAATTTCTGAATATTATTTATGTTGATGAATGTAGTTGAATGAAAGAGGTCAAATAATGTATCATATATTCTAAAGCCGAAACATGCAAAAGTGAATTCTGATCACTTAAGGGCATTGTAATATTGGCATTTTCCATCTTAATGCCCCATCTTAATGTGTCCTGAAATTGGAATATTTAATTTCAAGGGGACATAAGAACTTGGGTCTGGGACAGCCGTTAATCATTCATATAGAGTGAATAGCATTCTGGAAAACAAAATAATATTTCTGATTTGCATAATTGTACTCATGGAACGCTAGTCTGGAGAATTTCCTTGTTTGTTCAGCTAGTGGTCCTCCCTAATGCTGAGAAAGCACCTTGGACAAAGAAGAAGTGATTTGGACAGGGAGCTACAATCAACTCTAATCTTCCATGCCACATGCATTATCTGGTGCTACATATCACATGATAATAATCAATAGGTTTAAAAATCAGACCCTTTATCATAATATAGGATGTTTGATACATCAGAAAAAAATGTTAACGTAATGACTTTGAGGACTTATGCTTTAGCATTTATTTAAAAATGTAAAGGTAGCAGACAGTTGGAAGTGGCTGAGAAAGAGTGTAGCTGTTCCTTTGTCTGGATAATTATTTTCTTTTATAACTGTTTTATTGCCATTTTTATTGATACTTTCTTTAAAGCCTCAGCTCTTTTCAATAGATCCCATTCATTTTGCATCCAATAATGGCTCTCTTTATTGTCAATTCCAGCCTATTGTTATTTTTCTGTTTACATAAAATGTTCATGCATATGCATTTTACTCCAGTTAAATGCAAGGGTATTTGCAGCCCCCCCTTTGAAAGAACAATTTAATCAGTTCCCACCAAATTGCAGCAGCAGACACAGCAGAAAGTGACTGACTTAATTTATAGCAGGTTTATTGCAAAATAGTCCATCTTTAATGTTTCACAGAGGAGATCTCTATGAATCACACCAGAGTGAAATCCTGCTATTTGCATTTCACAAAACTGTCACTTTCTTGGCTGCAAAACTGAAAGCAACCAGAGGAATCTGTACTTCCTCATCTTTTGTGGTAGCATGTAGTGTAAAGAAATTAATTTCATCAAGGATGCACTTCCCAGAGGAATGTGTAGTGCAATGCGATAGAATCACTGTCCTTCCATCCTGTCCTTCAAATGAGACCAAGGTCCCAGTTGCCTTTTCAGTACATACTAAAGGTTCCCTTATATTATTGCAAATTAACTTGGGTTCTGGCCCAAGCACAATAGTGTCCATAATTTTGTATTCCTATATCACACATATAGAAGGCGATTTTTAGTTGGGAAAATTAGCATTAACAGAAAGGTAAGGCCCTATAAATTGGGTCGGTAACCTTACCACCCCGCCCCCCCCCCCCCCCCCCCCCATAACCCTGACAATCAACTTGCTGTGATTTCCCCAGGAGCCTTTCACTGGACAGACAAAAATGCCTGGCTGAATCAAGCGGTAGGCCACATTCCAACAGAAATTGTGATCCTCATGGCATAGTTTGGAACCCAATTGCAATTTTAAGGGATAAATGAAGGATGGAGCTTGAAAATTGACAGACGAATGTCAGAAATTCATTTTTGCAGAGTTAGAAGTAACAGAAGTGCTCCAGCTGGTTCCAAAAAATGCTGCGGGCTGATGTCAGCCTGAGCTTGCTAAGCCTCAGTGTGTACCACTGCCCTCCACTCCCTCCACCCATGAGGACCTACCTCCAGAACCCAGCTAGCTGACATTCTTGTGGCGAAAGTATATTCCTTGAGGCCGGCACTCTAAAGTCAAAATCTACCTCATAGTGTCTGACCAGTAAATGTAAATAAACATGAGAGTGGCAGAGTGGAGAGAGCTTTGTTCTATACCTTGCCCTGTTACAAAGATCACATTATACTATTAAAAGAGGAGCAGAAAGCTCTCCCTGGCTAACATTCTTCCCTCATTCAACATTACCACAAACGAATGATCACTTACCTCATTAATATCCATGGCATTTTCTGCTTGTGTCTACTTGTATATAAAATGGCTGCAACATTTACCTTCATAGTAACTGCTGTTGCACTTCAAAGTAACTCGCTTCATGTGAATCTTTTAAGATGCTTCTCATAGATGTGGTAATGTATTATGTGAAAATTCTTTTTTATGGCTTATCTAGGTTACTGGATGTGGAAAATCAATGTTCAAAATGGATACGTGTTCTTCTCCCCAGCACTGACATCCTTCACTTTGATGACAAGCGCTAGGGAGAGAACATGTGTCCAATTTGAACAGAACCTTGTGATGCATGTCTACTGCTCTTAGTTTGCTATTTTTCCTATGTCACAAAAGCTTGCAATATCCTTCCATTGATGTCATAAAGGGTTATAATGGCTTTTCATTTCCATCTGTCAATAAAGTTTATATGCAAGGAAATGATGTTGCTGTACTGTTTTTTCATATTGTTTTCAAAAATATGGATTTAATGCATCTTATATATAAAACGTAACAGATAGGTAAGAGATACTTCAACAATTGTGATTCATTTTTGAGACCCAAGGGCTGTTAAATTGCTTGATGATTGTTCTTCTGCTTTACTATGTCATCTGAAATTCATGATTGTGTTAGACACTGTTCCGTCCTTCTTTGCTTTCTATGTGTCCTACTGAGAAAATCTGCTGTCAGAAGCTGCATACAGCTCCTGATTCCCTGGAGACCAGAATGATGCATCATTTTTTTCTTTTCATTTCCACAACTGTGATTCGGGGAATGTTTATCCTTATCCTATGGTAGAGAACATACACTGCTGTGATGCCACATTGCGCTGTTTTTTTACTATTGCACTTGTCATTGTCATTAATAAAAAACAATAATAAAAGAAAGAAGCATTTACATGGCACCTTTCATTTTTGCAAGATGTCTCTAAGTGGTTTTCACCCAATTAGGTACTTTTGAAGTATTTGGGGGTATTTTATCTTGTTGCCCCACTAGAAGAAAAGGGGGCCTGGCACCATATGGGAAACGTGGAAATGTTTAGTTTAGTTTAGTTTAGAGATACAGCACTGAAACAGGCCCTTTGGCCCACCGAGTCTGTGCTGACCATTAACCACCCACTTATACTAATCCTACACTAATTCCATATTCCTACCACATCCCCACCTGTCCCTATATTCCCCTACCTATACTAGGGACAATTTATAATGGCCAATTTACCTATCAACCTGCAAGTTTTTGGCATGTGGGAGGAAACTGGAGCACCCGGAGAAAACCCACGCAGACACAGGGAGAACTTGCAAACTCCACACAGGCAGTACCCAGAATTGAACCCGGGTCGCTGGAGCTGTGAGGCTGCGGTGCGAACCACTGCGCCACTGTGCCGTGGGTTTCCTTATGTGCTGTGGAGTTTTAACTGTGCAGCATGCATGTGTTGCTGCATTTGACAGGTTCCTTGCCTGGAAATCAGGCTGATTGCCAGGCTTGGATTCCAGTCAAGGGGAATCCTGGGGAAGAGGCTGCAAGACCAGGTAGGTCCAATTCCAAGGTGGGGCGCAAACCCCGTGTTGGGGGATGGGGCAGGGTATCTGATACCAGATAACAGATTGTATGGGAGCAGGGGGGCGGGGGAAGGAGAAACCACTCTTGCTCCTCCTAGCCCACAAGGAATGCTCCCCTGTCCTCGCCTTATTGCAGCTGCCAGGTTGGCTGCTCATCCCCTGTTCTGCCTGAGTAAAAGCTGGAAGTTGCTGTTTTGGAGCTGGCTTCCTAACATGCTACTATTTTTGGGAATTTAACCTGCCATCTGCCCCCAATCGCACCCACTCCCCCATGTTAAAATAAAATGTTCACTATTGATGCAAAAATCTGCTACTGACAGGAAGTAATTGTTAATTATACAAAGCTTTAGTGAAAATTGTAATATAAGGGTATCAAAGGGTTAATCTTGAGTGAATGTAAAGATTGTTGCCCACCATGATGAGGTAAGAGATCATGTGGGAGAGATTCAAGAACAGTTACAGCGTGGCTTTTGAAGGAGACACACAGGCTCGTGTGGAATGTATATAGTTACTATACAATAAAGATTAATGTTTAAGCGATATAGTCTAAGAACCTCTCCTGCTAGCCTCTATACAGTGGCAGCATAAAGAACCAAATATATAATACACTGAACAGCACTGTGATCGAAGCCCTATACCCAGAAGAGAAAATTTGAAGCAATAATCTTCCTTCAGCCTGAAGAGAAAAAACAAACTACATACCGTAGAAGGCGGAGTAAAGCTTCATAGACTGGAACTGTAGATGAAAAGCAAGCAATCGGGTGAGTCATTGTGCTGACAATCGAGAAACCCAGGTTAAAAAAAAAAGCCTTTGAAGAGCTTAACATATTAATTTTTTAATGGCTCTGTGTGAGCGAGAGTGATAAAAAAGCAAAAGACATCTTTCAACCCTGCTGGCGCTGTGGTTCAAAAACATTTTACAGGCGTGATCAATGTCCCGCCAATAGAGCAGAATGCTTTTATTGCAGGAAAACAGGGCATTTCAGTAAGATGTTCCGAAATAAAATCTTGACTACCTCAACCTCGAAAGGAAAAGTAGTTAAGAATAGAGAGGTAAATGAAGTTACGCAACCTCCTGCAGCAGACCAATCGAAATATTTTCTGGGCGAGATCAATGATCCGAAACAAGCATTTTGGTCAGCAGATGTATATGTCAACGGACATATCAATAATCTCAAACTCGACACTGGAAAAGTGTGTCGGTCCTGTCAGATAAGGAGCAGTGGCTATCCACACATGTTCTGCTATCAACAGAAACTCAGTTACATGGCCCGGGAGATGTTGTACTTGAAGTTAAGGGGAAGTTACAAGCGACGCTTCAATATAAGGGAAGCAGATATTAGAAACACTGTGGGCTGGAATTTATGCTTCCGCCGGCAGACGAAAACAATGGTGGTCTGCCTGTGAGGACTGCACATCGCGGAGCTGCTGTGATATTCAGCACGGCAGCTCATTTAATTAGCTGGGGCGGACCGCTCATCCCGATGATGTGCAGGGCATGGGTGGTCCGTTCCCGGCAATGGCGTCAGCTACCTTCGTGCAGGAGCTGACGCTATTTTTAAAGAGCTCCGAGACCTAACATTCAATTTAAACATTTAAAGGTAACTTCAATAAAAAATGTTAATCCATTGAAAGTGCCCCCTCCCCCAAAAACACTTCCCCTGCCCACCTGATCATCTCCCCCTCAAAGTACATAAACTTTACACTCTAACTCTTCCCACCATCCCCTATGCCAATGATATTATTTTGACCCTGTTCTCCCCTACCAGCGCATAGAGAAACTTACTTGCACCCCCTTTCCCACCAGTGTTCTGGCTCGGGTCCCTGGACGGGGATCCGAAGGTACGGGAGTGCCGGCCACTGGCATCAATATCGCACCGGGACAGATGGTGGGAGCGAGAAGGTAATTTATTCCCTTATTTAAATTAATTTACATATTGAAATTTGCCTCCCTTCACCTTACCGTCGCTGGCAACATCGGGCCAGGCCTTCCCAGCGTCGAGGCCCGTGGCGGGCCTCTGCCACAGGCATTTTCCGTACCCCCCCCTCTCACCATGATCCCCGATGTCGGGGGTTTGTAAAATTCAGCCCTGTACATCCTAAGCAATCAGGAGTTCTCACTCTTACGTAGAAGAGCTTGTATTCACCTTCAGATTATAAAGGAAGCTGAAGAACACAAGAAATAGGAGCAGAAGTAGACCATATGGCCCATCGAGCCTGCTCCGCCATTCAATACGATCATGGCTGATCTTGGGCTTCAATTCCATTTTCCTGCCCACTCCCCATATCTCTTGATTCCCTGCGAGACCAAAAATCTGTCTATCCCAGCCTTAAATGTATTCAATCTTGGAGCATCCACAACCCTCTGGGGTAGAGAATTCCAAAGATTCACAACCGTTTGAGTGTAGTAATTTCTCCTCATCTCAGTCCTGAATGATCGGCCCCTTATCCTGAGACAGTGCCCCCGTGTTCTAGATTCCCTGACCAGCAGAAACAATCTCTCAGCTTCTACCCTATCAAGCCCTCATCAAAGGACAACCCCCTCATCCCAGGGACCAATCTAGTAAATCTTGACTGCACTACCTCCAGTGCAAATATATCCTTTCTTAAATGTGGAGACCAAAACTGCACACAGTATTCCAGGTGCGGTATCACCAATGCCCTGTACAATTTTAGTAAGACTTCTTTATTCCTGTACTCCAGTCCCCTTGCAATAAAGGCCAACATGTCATTTGCCCTCCGAATAGCCTGCTGCACCTGCATGTTAACCTTGTGCATTCCTTTTACCAGTACCCCCAAGTCTCTCTGAACATCAACACTTACCAGTTTCACACCTTTTAAAAAATATTCTGCTTTCTATTTTTATGACCAAAGTGAACAACTTCTCACATCCTTACATTATACTCCATTTACCATCTTGTTGCCCATTCACTTAACCTGTCTATATCTCTTTGCAACCTCTCTATGTCCTCCCTGCAGTTTACCTTTCCACTGAACTTTGTATTATCAGCAAACATAGATACATTACTCTCTGTCTCTTCATCCAAGTCATTAATAGACAGCGTAAATAACTGAGGCCCAGTACTAATCCTTGCGGCACTCCACTATTCACTGCCTGCCAACTTGAAAATGCCCCATTTATGCCCACCCTCTGCTTCCTGTCTGTTAACCAATCCTCTATCCATGCTACTATATTACCCCCAATACCATGAGCCCTTATCTTGCCTATTAATCTTTTATGTGACATCTTATCGAATGCCTTTTGGAAATCCAGGTATACTGCATCTACTGGTTCCCCTTTATCTACCTTACTCGTTACATCTTCAAAAAATTCTAATAAATTTGTCAAACAGGATTTCCCTTCAGTACAACAATGCTCACTGGTTCTATTCATACTCTGCTTTTCCAAGTGCATTGTTAAGACTTCTTTAGGAATAGTTTCCAGCATCTTCCCAATGACTGCTGTTAGGCAAACTGGCCTGTAGTTCCCTGCTTTCTCTCTTGAAAAGCAGTGTAACATTTGTCAACTTCCAATCTGATGGGACCATTCCTGAATCTAAGGAATTCTGGAAAATCATAGCTGGTACATCCACTATCTCTGCAGCTATCTCTTTTAAAACCCTAGGGTGTAGGCCATCTGGTACCGGGGGCTTGTCAGATTTTAATCCCTTATGTTTCTCCAATGCTTTTTATCGGCTGATATTAATTTACTTAATTTCCTCACTCTTTTTAGCCCCTAGGTTACTACCAATTTCTGGTATGAAACTTATGTCTTCTACTGTGAAGACAGACACAAAACATTTGCTCAAAGCCTTTGCCATTTCTTCATTCCCCATGATGATTTCTCCTGTCTCTGCCTCTAAGGGACCAATGTTTACTTTAGCTACTCTTTTCCTTTTTATGTACTTATATAAGCTCTTACAATCTGTTTTTATATTGCTGGCTAGTTTACTCTCACAGGCAATTTTTCCCTTTTTATCAACTTTTTGGTGGCCCTTTGCTGGTTTCTAAAACACTCTCAATCCTCAGACTTGCTACTTTTTTTAAACAACATTGTAAACCTCTTCTTTTGGTCTAATACTCTCCTTAACTTCCTGAGTGAGCCATGGATGGGTCTTTCTTGACGTGTTTTTGATTTTGAATGGAATGTACTTTTGTTGAACTCTTTGAATTGTTTCTTTAAATATTTCCCACTGCTCATTTACCTTTTAGTCTATTTGACCAATTAACCTTAGCCATCATACCTCCCATCATACCTTCGGAATTGGCTGTGTTTAAATTTAAGATTCTTGTTTGTGATTGAAATGTGTCACTTTCAAACTTAACATGAAATTCAATGGTATTATGATCATTATTTCTCAATGAATCTTTCACTATGACATTATTAATTAACCCTGTTTCATTACGCAATATGTGATCTAAGATAGTTTTATCCCTAGTCAGTTCTACAACGTATTGCTCCAAGAAACTGTCATGAAAACATCTACAAATTTATCTTCAAGATCACAGTTGCCACTTTGATTGTCCCAGCCTATAGGCAGATTAAATTCTCCCACAATAAATACATTACCTTTGTTACAGGTTCCAATAATTTCCCGTGTAATGTTCTGTCCAATAATATAACTACTGTTAGGAGGCCTGTAAAACTACTCCCACCAGTGTTTTCTGACTCCTGCTATTGTTAATTTCCACCCTGATTCTACTTGATGATCTTCTGAGGCCAGATCCCTTCTTATTAATGTCCATATGTCATCCTTTACTATCTGGACAACCCCTCCTCTTTTGTCATTCTGTCTGTCTCTCCAAAATATTGTGTACCCTGGAATATTCATTTCCCAACCTTGATCTCCTTGTAACCATGTCTCAGTAATGGCAGTTAGATCTAGATCATTTACCTCTATTCGTGCCACTTGTTCATCTATCTTATTACAGATGCTTCATGCATTCAGACAAAGGAACCTTAATTTCAATTTTTTACCTCTATTCCTGCAATGACCTTATTTGCTGATGGACAATTTTTGTGAAACTCTCTGTCCCTTCCTGTCCCATTCTGTCGGGAGTTACCCACATCACTATCCTGCTCCGATGCCCTGACCTCTCTCTTTGGATTTCTAAATTTCCCTTTACCCAAACCCTGTCCCCACTCCGTTAGTTTAAAGCCCTGTCCACAGCCCGAGTTATGTGATTGGCCAGGACACTGGTCCCAGTCCTGTTCAGGTGAAGCCCATCTCAATGGAACAGCTTCTCTTTAATGAGTACTGATGCCAGTGCCCCAAGAATTGAAACCCTTTCTTCCCACATCACTCTTTAAGCCACACATTTAGTTCTCTACTCTGCTTGACCATATGCCAATTTGCGCGTGGTTCAGATAACAATCCGGAGACGATTACCTTTGATGTTCTGCATTTTAGTTTGGGCCCTAACTCCTGAAATTCTCTAAGCAGAATATCATTTCTGGTTCTACTTATGTCATTGATTCCCACATGGACCATGACAGCTGGATCCTCCCCCTCCCACTCCAGGCTCCTCTTCAGTCACGAGGAGATGTCCTTAACCCTGGCACCGGGCAGGAAGAAGATAAACAAGAAGAATCTGGGAGCCAGGACAGAGGGAGAGTCCCAGAACCTGACCTGAGCACTGCAGAATACAGATTCTGCCAGAGAACCCACACAATGCAGAGAGCACCCACACAACACAGCACAACACCATGTCGCTCAATGACTACCAGAGTGAGAAAGAGAAATTCAGCAAATTCCTACAGGGGTGCTTCATGGACAGAGAACTTGGGAAGAAGTAAGTACAACAAAATTGTCAGTGACACAGACAAGATCAAAGAGAACCACTACTTTTGACCCAATTCCCAACTAGACCATGGAAACGGTTGGCGATGGATTTATTCTTCTTTGAGGGAAGATCCTATCTAATTATAGTTGATTACTTCTCAAAATGAATTGAAGTTAAGTGGATGTACACAACAACAAGTAAAGCAGTTATCAGAATTTTACAAAAAGCTTTCGCAACACATGGTATACCTGATCAGATAGTATCTGATAATGGACCACAGTTTGCAAATGATTACTTCATGCACTTTGCAGAAGAATGTGGATTTGTTCACCTAACAAGCTCTCCTAAATATCTACAATCAAATGGAGAAGCTGAGCGAGCAGTCAGAACCATTAAAACTATGTTGATGAAAAACCAAGATTTCCAATTAGCACTATGGGAAGAGAACTTTGAACACAACTTCTAATTCTACCCAAGAAATTACTTCCAGGATTGCAAAGCAAGGATTATCAGAAAGTACAAGACAAAGAAAAGTCGTATCAAAACAAACAGATCCATAATTATAACAGAAGATACCGTACAAGAAACCTACCAAAGTTGTCAGACGGGCAAAATATATGGGTATGAGACCAAAATAGAGAAAGGATAATCAACAGTGATCTTATCTACTATGAACTCAAGAAGGTTCTATCTGGAGAAATAGAAGGAGTCTTATTTCTTTACATCAAAGACATCAATTGGTCATACATTTAGATGACCCAGATGATCAACCGAAAATTCAAAAAGCACCAAATGATACAAACGCAATGAAGGCCCTCCAAGTCACGTAACAAAGGATCAAAGAAAGACTATCAATCTTACACGTCTAACGAGAACCAGATCAGGGAGAGTTGTGAAGCCTCCTGATAGGTTGAATCTATGAAGTCAGAGACAAGCGCATGGGAAAGGCTTCACTGCTATGTCCAGACTGGCCAAGAGAGTGTGGGAAAATGGCGCACTGACACGGAACACAAAAGTCTGAGTGTATCAAGCCTGTGTCCTCAGTACCTTGCTCTACGTCAGCGAGGCCTGGACAACATATGTCAGCCAAGAGTGACGTCTCAATTCATTCCATCTTTGCTGCCTCTGGAGAATCCTCGGCATCAGGTGGCAGGATCGTATCTCCAACACAGAAGTCCTCGAGGTGGCCAACATCCCCAGCATATACACCCTACTAAGCCAGCGGCGCTTGAGATGGCTTCGCCATGTGAGCCGCATGGAAGATGGCAGGATCCTCAAGGATGCATTGTACAGCGAGCTCGTCACTGGTATCAGACCCACCGGCCGTCCATGTCTCCGCTTTAAAGACGTCTGCAAATGCGACATGAAGTCCTGTGACATTGATCACAAGTCATGGGAGTCAGTTGCCAGCGATCGCCAGAGCTGGCGGGGAGCCATAAAGGCGGGGCTAAAGTGTGGCGAGTCAAAGAGTCTTAGCAGTTGGCAGGAAAAAAGACAGAAGCGCAAGGGAAGAGTCAACTGTGTAACAGCCCCGACAACCAATTTCTTCTGCAGCACCTGTGGAAGGGTCTGTCACTCTAGAATTGGCCTTTATAGCCACTCCAGGTGCTGCTTCACAAACCACTGACCACCTCCAGGCGCTTACCCATTGTCTCTCGAGACAAGGAGGCCAAAGAAGAAGATGAAGTCAGAGACTGGGGGAGAGATGGGGTAACATGTAAATAAAAAAGTGAATGTATGTAAATATATATTGAGATAAAATCTTGGGGGGAGATATAATATAAGGGTATCAAAGGGTTAATCTTGAGAGAAAGTAAAGATTACCGGCCACCATGATAAGGTAAGAAATCATACGGGAGAGACTCGAGAACAATTACATCATGGCTTTTGAAGGAGACACACAGGCTAGTGTGGAGTGTATATAGTTACTATACAATAATGATTAATATTTAAACAATACAGTCTAAGAACCACTTTGGCTACAGTCTATACAGTGGCAGCATAAAGAACCAAATATATAACAAAAATCTGGAGCACTTTCCCACAGAAACTGTGGGTGCTGGGTCACTTGAAATTTTTAAGACTGTGATGGATAGATTTCTGTTGGGTAGTAGTATCAAGGGATGTAGAACAAAAGCGGCTAAGTGAAGTTGAGGTACAGATCAGCAATGATCCTACTGAATGGTGGCAAAGGCTCAAGGTGCTGAACGGTTTATTCCTGTTCCTATATTCCTATGATACTCTGTGTGTCTGAAATAACAACACCAAACTTGTGCTTTTAAATTGACTTTTTGTTTAAATTTTAAGTTGGTTAATTCCTGTATAAAAATAGTACACACAGGAATGTATTATAAACATACTGGGAATAATTTAAATTTTTGGTGATCGTTTAAAATAGTGTAATAATGTCATTCTATATTTCTTTGTGAACCTCGTGTGGAAAGACAACTTTACAATTTTAGCTAACTGAACAAAAAATGTGCATTTTAAAAACATTAATGGGTTATTAATAGGAAATTGCAGTCAGAAAAGCTTACCAAATGAATGATATGCATGCTTGCAAGCTGGTAGGAAAGTTCATAGCCTAGAAATTATTTTTGATGTAATTAGTGTCCAAACATTAGTGTGATATTCTGATTTTTTTTCTTGGAGGTATTACTCCATTACCCATAAGTGGGTAAAAGCCTTTATTAAAACAATGGACAGAAGAATGTCATATGAGCATATTTAATGTTCATCTGTTGAAATTCCTGACAGTCATTTCCAGGCTCATGAACACTTTGCAGTTATATAAAGACATTTTTGAATAGTTTTGCAGAGATCTCCTGCATGAAGATTCCCTGGTTAAAATTCAATACTTGACAAATGAGAAATACATTTTATTCCAATTTTTCTTAATAAGGAACATTGGTGAGTACCTTTTATCAAATAATTCCTGTATTGGGTGTGATTATGCTTCTTTTACCGAACAATGAGCATATAATTGAACTATCTGAACTTGTCTACCACTCTAAACTTGAGGAGAGGGCCAGCGGTGGGTTGGGGTGGGGAAATGAAAATTATTGTAATTGCATTTATATTGATTCATATTTATTTCTCACTTCTGACTTTTTAGATGTCCTCTATTACATCACCTCTATTTCCTGGTTAATAGGACAAAACAGTGAGGTTCATAAACCTCTGCTGATGTTGACCTTGAGAGAATATGATGGTAGTGAATTGGGGGTGACTTGCTCCTGATTTACCTTCCTCACCTAGCCAACACTTTGTACTCCCTTCCTGATGGTGTGGATCAGGTTTGGAGAATTGCTCATCAGAATTAGGAACAGACTAAGGCTTTTATGTGCAATGAACTCAATCAATTTTCATATATCAGCTCAATCTACCTGCATTTTTAATGTATTCCTCCGCTTTATTTTTCCTTGCAGAGAGCTATCCGAGGGGAGGTTTTCCATTCTGGTGTTTACTGGGAATACATATTTGGAGACTGTTCACTGACCTCCCCTATAATTTTGCTCCATTAAAGTTAATGGCTGGAAAATCATAGGCTTGAGTTAGCATTTCCCAATACGTACTCCTGGTGTGTGCTGGGATTACCGAAGTGGAAAATCTCCCCTCTAATTGCCTTTGAATCAATTTATGCTTTCTGCTTCGGTGCAATTCTTTGGAAACTTGTTCCACAACCAGTTGGGTGAGACATTTCTGCCTCACTTCCATTCTTATTCCTGATTCTTGATCAGTTTTGTCTATTTCCTTTCATCATTTTGAAAACCTGAATTAGGTCATTGTAAAGTGTCTTCATTTGCAAAGGAAACAAACCTAAACCTTTAGTGGTAAGATAAATTCTTGTGATTTTCAGTGATTTTTGTTGCTAGCCTTTGTACTTTCTTACATGCAATAATCTTAATACTGCACCTTTAAATATCAGTGTGCTGTCCACACTTTGTACAGATTTATGTTTGGTTTTAGAAACGGTTTCGTAAAAGTGCATTTGTGTTGATTTGAAGTTCAGCCAAAGAGGCAATAGATAAACTGAACACCTAAGCCTCTACACCATCACCTTCATTACCAGAAGCTCAGAACTGTTTACACATACACCTGACAATAGCCATCTTTTAATCTATCATTCTAGGTTATTATTATGCTCTGTTTAGGGATGCCTAGCCCTCTGAGTGGCAACACTTTTTCCAGGTTTCAAAATCTGGTCTTTGTTCTTTCATTTAAATTATCACAACTGCCAAAATAATTTCTATTAAAAATAAAGCCAGAAAATGCTAGAATTACATAGCTGATTGGTCAACATATCAAGGAGAAAGATAGGTTATTGTTTTTGGTGGTATTCTTCAGCAGAACTCGTGAAGGATCTGATCTAAATCTGTCTTTTTCTTTCAGATTCTGTCTGATCTGCTTTGTCTTTCCAGCAAATTCTGTTTTTACCTCAGATTTCCAGCACGAATGACTTAAAAAAATCCCTTTGAATTACTATTAACTTTTATAGCTAATTGTTAAAAGTAGAATTTGAATTTTTTTTTTTCCAAAATATACTTTATTCATAAAAATCTGTAAAAATTACATTGCCAAGCAGTTTCCAAACAGCACGAAAAAATACAAACATTGCAAAAGAGATCAGTTTCTTTCAATAATGTCATGAGTTTCTTCCCAACCCTTCCGTTTCACAATTGTCATGTCAATTACAGTTTTACATTTACAGCAATTGAGAATATTAACGATACAGTTCGAGGGGCTTCCCATGGTTCCAGCCCCTCAGTCCAGCTTGGTGGGGGAACCTTACACTGTGGTCTTTCCCCATTGAGCCTTTGCTGCGGCTGCCCCAAGCTTTAGTGCGTCCCTCAGCACGTAGTCCTGGACCTTGGAATGTGCCAGTCTGCAACATTCGGTGGTGGACAACTCTTTGCGCTGGAAGACCAGCAAGTTTCGGGCAGACCAAAGGGCGTCTTTCACCGAATTGATAGTCCTCCAGCAGCAGTTGATGTTTGTCTCGGTGTGCGTCCCTGGGAACAGCCCGTAGAGCACAGACTCCTGTGTTACAGAGCTGCTTGGGATGAACCTTGACAAAAACCACTGCATCTCTTTCCACACCTGCTTTGCAAAGGCACATTCCAGGAGGAGGTGGGCGACCGTCTCTTCCCCACCACAGCCAACGCGGGGGCACTGTGCGGAGGGGGCGAGACTTCGGGTGTGCATGAAGGATCTGACGGGGAGGGCCCTTCTCACCACCAGCCAAGCTACGTCTTGGTGCTTGTTTGAAAGTTCTGGTGATGAGGCATTCCGCCAAATGACTTTGACGGTCTGCTCGGGGAACCATCCGACAGGATCCACCGTTTCCTTTTCCCGTAGGGCCTTGAGGACATTCCGTGCAGACCACTGCCTGATGGACCGGTGGTCAAAGGTGTTTTTCCGCAGAAACTGCTCCACGAAGGATAGGTGGTACGGCGCCGCCCAACTGCACGGTGCGTTCCGCAGCAATGTGACCAGGCCCATCCTTCGCAACACCGGGGACAGATAGAACCTCAGCACGTAGTGACACTTGGAGTTTGCGTACTGGGGATCTACACATAGCTTGATGCAGCCGCACACGACGGTGGTCATCAGGATGAGGGCCACGTTGGGTACATTTTTCCCGCCCATGTCCAGAGATTTGAACATCGTGTCCCTCCGGACCCGGTCCATTTTAGATCCCCAGACGAAGCGGAAAATGGCTCGGGTGACTGCCACGGCGCAGGAGTGGGGTATGGGCCAGACCTGCGCCACGTAGAGCAACAACGTGAGCGCCTCGCACCTGATGACCAGGTTCTTACCCACAATGGAGAGAGATCGCTGCCCCCACATGCCCAACTTTTGTCGTACCTTGGCTACTCGCTCCTCCCATGTTTTGGTGCACGCCCCGGCACTTCCGAACGTGGGATTGAGAAAAAAGGTACTTATTACATTCCTTTTTGGATTGTCCTGTCACCATATATTACCTCTGGCCAAGAAAGGACTTACTTTCAGGCTTCTGTAATTGCCAATTGTCACTTCAAACCCAGCTGCTAGAAGAGTGGTTTACAGCAGCTGTGGGGGTGGGGGTGAGGGGCAGGAGTGGTTCCCTATATGCTTATGGTGAAGCACTTGGGTTCCACTTGGTAAGAAAGACTTGCATATGTATAACACAACCTCAGGATGTTGCGAAGTGCTTTACAGCCAATGAAGTACTTTCAAAGTGTAGTCACTGTTTTAATGTAGGGAAATTGGCAGCCAAATTGCACGTAGCAAAATCCTACAAACTGCAATGAAACACTGATTAGGCCCCCGCTGGATTATTGTTGCCAATTCTGGGCACCACACTTTAGGAAGCATATCAAAGACTTAGAGAGAGGGCAGAGGTGATTTACTAGAATGGCAACAGGGATGAAAGACTTCAGTTAATGGAGAGACTAGAGCAACTAGAGCAGAGGAGATTAAGCAAAGATTTGATGGAGATGTTCAACATCTTGAACCTTTGATAAGGAAGTAAGGAAAAACTGTTTCCAGCAGCAGAAGAGTCGGTAACCAGATGATGCAGATTTAAGGCAATTGGCAAAAGAATAGAGAGGACATGGAGAAACTGATTAAATAATTACTTTCAAAAGGGTATTGGATAAAAAAAGGTAAATTTTGAAGGGGTCTGAGGAAAGAGCATGGGTGTGGGACTAATTAGATAGCCCTCTGAAAGAGCTGGCACAGGCATGATGGGCTGTATCATTCTGTGCAATATCATTCTATAATTCTGTGAGATAAATGACCAGATCATCTGTTTTAATGATACTGGTTGAGCGATACTGTCCAGGACACAGGGGAGATCTTCCCTTCATTTCTTTGGAACAGTGCCATTGAAGTTTTTATATCCACCTGAGAGGGCAGACGGTGCTTTGATTTAACATTTCATCCAAAAGCCAGCACCTCCTGCATTGCAGCATTCCTTCAGTACTGCAGTGAAGTGTCACTGTAGATTATGTTCTCAGGTCTCTGGAGTGAGTCTTGTACCCACATCCATCTAACTCAGAGGTGAGAGTACTACCACTGACCCAAGACTGCCACTTCCATCCTATCTCACTGATGGCATAGCTGAAATTGAGATTTCATTGTATGGAGATCATAAGACCAAAAGTACATGTGGTAATCAAGGAATAAACACAAATCCTTGTAATTTCATTAAATGTTTTGATACAGAATGGTACTTCTGTCTCCTTTCAGTGGGACAAGCTTAAATTTAGGTTTAATAAAGCACTCCAGATGACTGAGGTTATTTCTATTTTATCTGCTGTCTTCATTTTCAGATTTGAATTATAAAATTTCACACCTGCATGATATGCTGCAAATGAAACACACATGAACCAGATGCAACTCAGCAGGAATTCCTAACAAAATGATAGCATAATTTTCCAAAATTAACAGAACTAAAAAAAAGTGACAAAATGTGACTCCTCAGTCTTTTGGTCTGAACATTGATTTCAGCAACACTTCTATCACACTGAGGACTTCTAGATCATTACAAAGATTTCCATGAAAGAGTTAAATGTCTCAGTGAACAGGATATTATTTTCACTTTGCAACTGTTCTGCCTCAGGTCAA
The DNA here is from genome assembly GCF_036365525.1 of Heterodontus francisci. Classification (NCBI taxonomy): domain Eukaryota; kingdom Metazoa; phylum Chordata; class Chondrichthyes; order Heterodontiformes; family Heterodontidae; genus Heterodontus; species Heterodontus francisci. Next base: position 67,658,990 of record NC_090371.1, read on the forward strand.
GTCTGGTAATTCAAACAACAGTGTTTGGTGGAATAATTGTTTGATCAGGGTGCACTTAAATGGGGAACTAATTATCTAATTTACTACAAGTGTAATGATCATGCAGTTACAGTTGAATGTAAATTGATTACACACATGATCACCCTTGTAAGCCCCTTCTTTTTATAGGCTGCTTATCACGTACATTTTTCAGTGCAGGAGCTCCCTTGACTGTTAGTTTCTTACTTACAGTAGCCAGAAATGGAAACTATTTTTCTTTTTGTTATGATCTGTCAGTTTTTCATCTTGGCACCACGATGATAGGCTTCAATTCATCTTGTATATTACATTCTGGTAGCCTTTGACATAGCGAGGCAGTCACAAAGAAACACAAAGTTTCTCTGTGCACAGAAAATGTCTTAAGGTAATATGAAGCAACCAGATTTGTTTCTCCTACCCTATTATTTTAGATATATAGATAGGAAGGAACATTATTTCAAACATCAAGGCTGCAGGTAAAAGAGAGATAACAGAGAACTTTGGAACAGCCTTTGTCTAATATGCAGTAGATTCATTTTTAGTTTGGTGAAGAAGGGTTTTGCGGTTCTGAGGAATTTCCATAGCTTTTTTTTTCTTCTATCTGAAAGTTCTCAGCCTTTTTTCCCCCTAGTGCAGTGGTGGGTGCTTTTAGTGGAATCTGCTCATTAGCCACAAAAAGCCAACAATATTTCCAAGGTTGGAATCCAAATTCATTGCAAATCAGTCTTGGTTCACAAACTTCTACTTTCAAGAAAATCACAATATGCAGGTGGCTGTACTTAATTTTTAAAACATAATGAGCCACACAGGTTGACCTTAGTAACCTATTTTTAGTTCTGTTGGTGGCTTTAAAAATAAAGGAAGATGGAATCCTTCTGAACGTGAAGGAATGCCGGAAGGAACCATTAAAAGAGTGTAAGTGATCTTAGTAATGTTTCCTTTCACCTTGGAGGATTCTGGTGGCCTGGTAGCTTGTTGATGGAGTAAACTATCAATCAACTTGCATTACATTTACTTCTATGTTTGGTGAATACCAGATACTTAGCATACAATTTGCATTGATACAGGGATCCTCATGTTCATAAGTTGACATTAGTGACTTTTTTCCAGATAACTATGCATCTTAACACAATGGCCCAATTGTTGAACAGGTGTTTAATTCACCTATGCAATCCATATAATGAATTGGCAGAGATGCAACTGGTTGAAAGATTTTGCAATAGTTTTGAAAATAGTCAGTGCTGGTAAGCTTGCTGAACCAACAGAGATGTACGCCCTGCTGTTAGAGCCAAGTAAGCAAGTTGTTATGATTGGTAATAGATCATTAAGGCAAGTTTTTTTTTTCAAATTTGCTCCCAGGATATCTCTCAGTGCCCTGCGAAGGTGCTGGGAGCTGCAATTCTCATGCAGGTGGTGCTCCTAGGATTGTGTTAGGTAGAGAATGTCACAATATTGATTAAAGGAAGATGAAGGAATGGAAATATAAGTCCAAGTCAGGATGATATGTTACTTGGATGGTAATTTGGTAGCAATGGCATTCCCATGATCTTGTTGCTCTTTTACTTCTTGTTGTGATCTATATGGGTAGAATCTCAGATTGACAGTTCCAGGAACACAGGAGGAATGAAGAAATTGCAACTCATTTATGACTTTTGCAAGATGATTATCCTTCAAAGATTTAATTGGTTGAACAGGAGATGTAGTATTTGCAATGGTGGGGCTTGTGTTAATAGTCAATTTTTTTTATTTATTCATGGAATGTGGGCATCGCTGGCAAGGCCAGTATTTATTGTCCATTCCTAATTACCCTTGAGAAGGTGGTGGTAAACCACTACCTTAAATACAACTGAATGGCTTGCTAGCCCATTTCAGAGGGCAGTTAAGAGCCAACCACATCCCCAACCACCACCATCCCGCCCAATTAAATGCTCTCCCCGCCTTTAAAATCACCATGGGGAAGATTATAAAATCTGGCCCAGGGTCTGCAAAGGGATATTGATCGGTTAAGTGAGTGCTCAGAAATTTAGCAAATGGAGTATAATGTGGGAAAATGTGATGTTGTCAACTTTGGTGGGAAGAATAGAACAGTAGAATACTATTTAAATGGAGAGAGACTGCAGAATGCTGTGGTACAGAGAGATCTGGGTGTTCTCATACACGAATCACAAAACGTTCACATGCAGGTGCAGCAAGTAATTAGGAAGGCAAATGGAATATTGGCCTTTATTGCAAGGGGGTTGGTGTATAAAGATAAGGAAGTTTTGCTGCAACTGTACAGGGCATTGGTGATACCACACCTAAAGTAAAGTGTACAGTTTTGGTCTCATACAAACATACGAATTAGGAGCAGGAGTAGGCCATTCGGTCACCTTGTACCTGCTCTACCATTTAATAAGATCATGGCTGATCTGACAGTGGCCTCAACTCCACTTTCCCACCGAGCTCCTTACTCTTTGACTCCCTTGTTAGTCAGGAATTTATCTACCTCTGCCTTAAAAATATTCAATGACCCTGCCTCCAACACTCTCTGGGGTCACACTCCAAAGGCTCACAACCTTCTGAGAGAAAACATTTCTCCTCATCTCCATCTTAACTGGGTGACCCCTTACTTTTAAACTATGACCTTTAGTTCTAGTCTCTCCCACAAGGGGAAACATCTTTCAGCATCCACCCCTGCCATCCTTATTTAGGGAGGAATATACTTGATTTGGAGGCAGTTCAGAGAAGGTTCACTAGGTTGATTCTTGAGATGAAAGAGTTGCCTTGTGATGAAAGGTTGAGCAGATTGGACCTGAACTCATTGGAGTTTAGAAAAATGAGAGGTGATCTTATTGAAACATATAAGATTCTGAGGGGGCATGACAAGATAGATGCTGAGAGGATGTTCCCCCTCCTGGGGGAATCTAGAACTAGGGGGCACAATTTCAAAATAAGGGTCTCCCATTTAAGACAGAGATGAGGAGGGTCTCTCAGAGGATTGTTAATCTTTGGAATTCTATACCCCAGAGAGCAGTGAAGGTTGGGTCATTGAATATATTCAAGGCTCAGTTAGATAGAGTTTTGATCTACAAGAGAGTCCAGGGTTATGGGGGGCTGGCAGGAAAGTGGAGTTAAGACCACAATCAGCTCAGCCATGATCTTATTGAATGGCAGAGCAGTGTGAAGGGATCAATGGCCTACTTCTGCTCCTATTTCTCATGTTCTTTATAACCTATCCCTGTTCCCTGACAGCTATTGTCTTTAAAAATAAATTTAATCTTCCTGTAAAAATAAATCTAATTTGCTTTTGAATGTGACCTGTTAGCAACTTTATGTTTGTGATGCCATGTGCCCTTATTTTAACTTTGTGAATGCAAGGCTTCCCCTCGCATTAGGGTAGTTTTAAAGACATTCTTTTTTTTTCTGTGTTGCTAATGTCCCCGCCGAGGACAACTGTCCAATTAATCTGTTTTAGGTCATTTGCCATCTTTGTAAATCTAGCCCTCTGGTACTTGAATTAAATTTCCAGCATCTTTGGTTTGTCTAATCAAATTAAATCCAATAATATTATGGTCACTGGCCCAGATGTTCCCTGAAATGGAATTCGGATACTGAGGAGAAATGTCATGGGAACACATGATCTCCAGTTTTCTGTCCAAGTCATGCACCATCCTGACCTGAATATACATCACCATTCTTTTATCTTCGTTGGGTCCATATCCTGGAATTTCCCACATAACATTATTGTGGGAGCACCATCACTACAAGGATTCTAGTTGTTCAGGGGAAAGGTCCACCACCACCACCAGGACAACTAGGAATGCAGGTTTGCCAGTGTTTCTCACGTCCAAAGTACAAATAAAATGTATTACATATGGGGACTAGAAAGTAGTAAAATATTTAGAGTGGTTTATTATATACATTTTAAGGTTAACACAGCAGCAAGTCCTCAGTTCTGCACTGTAGATGCAAATAATGAGGGGAGGAGGTACAATATCTGTCGCGCATTCTGAGACAGAAATAACACTGCAAGTTCTAGAAATTTGAAATAACAGAAAATGCGATAAATGCAGAGCAGGTTGATTGAAATCAGAGAATCATAAAATCTTATAGTGTAGAAGGAGATTCTTTGGCTCATCAGGCCTGTGCCAGCACTTTGAAAGTGCATTCAGATCCATCTGTATGAAGACATTTCTCCTCATTTCCCTCTAATTCTTTTGCCAATTACTTTAGATCTATGGGGCTGAAATTTTCCACCACCAGAGCTGAAAGCAGGAGATGTTTAGTTTAGAGATACAGCACTGAAACAGGCCCTTCGGCCCACCGAGTCTGTGCCGACCATCAACCACCCATTTATACTAATGCTACACTAATCCCATATTCCTACCACATCCCCTCCAGTCCCTATATTTCCCTACCAACTACCTACACTAGGGGCAATTGCTAATGGCCAATTTACCTATCAACCTGCAAGTCTTTGGCATGTGGGAGGAAACCGGAGCACCCGGAGGAAACCCACACAAACACAGGGAGAACTTGCAAACTCCACACAGGCAGTACCCAGAATTGAACCCGGGTCACTGGAGCTGTGAGGCTGCGGTGCTAACCACTGCGCCACTGTGCCGCCCATGCCAGCAGGCAGCAGGACCCCGGGCAGCATTTTATCGGCCACGGCCAATATACAGGCTGCTGCCAGGACCGCAGTCCAATTGACCATGCTACCACTAGTGGTGACCACTGCTGAGGCTGCAGGACAAGGAAGAGGGCACCTCCATGCTGAGGCACTCTTGAAGACCAAGTAAGTTTTTTTTCAGCAATCCGGGGCTAGACAGGCAGACCCCAGCAATCGGGGGCTGGTGAGGGGGCACATTCCAGCTGCTGGGTTGGCCATTGCCACAGGGGGGCCCTCCATGGGCCATGGAGCAGTCATTAAGGAAGCCCGCCCCTGGGAGCCCGCTGGGAGGCGCCAACGTTTACCTGGCGGTTTCTCCACGTGGAGATGGCCCCTCCCATGCCAGTAAGATGTTGGCAGGATAGGCGGTGACCCTTAAATGGTCACAATTGCCTCAACTGACTACCCGGTGGGTGGCTGTGCCACTGAGGTTCACATCACTGTTAGTATGCCATGATGCGGGAAGACATTGGGCTCCCCTCCCTATGCCTTCACCCACCTGATTACCAGCCCTCCCTCCTCCCAGCCCATCTCCAAAGGGCTGGTAAAATTCAGCCCATGACCTTCAACTTTATTCTTCACCAGGCTGAAAAATATACAGCTTTGTACACATATTAATGCCAGTCTGATGTACATTCAAACAGACCAGGGAGGTCCCAGGTTCAGTCTCCATTCTGTAATAAATTAGATGATCTCATTCAGTATGGCAGTGGGAAGCTACAATTGACCTCAGCTCCCTGGGCAAAGGAGGAGGAAATGAATGATCTTTGTTGGAAACCGTTTGGATGATCGAATTGGGATGAGGACAAACTTGGGCTTGGCTGCATACCCTTCTTGCTTGAATAATCTACCTATGTCAGGGTTCATACATGAAGTGTGGTCACTTGGGTGAAGTACCAGAGGATGGAGGGCACCTGCAAATTATATCCCAGCATGAGTCAATGCTTCAAAGTCAAGTGGAAACACATAGAGAAAAATATGTATACAACCAAAAAGTGTATGAAATAAAAGTCTTCCTATCTTACTTCTGTACAAAATAAGCACTGCCTCAGACAGTTGCATCTCCTGATATTTATTGACTTAGTAATATTAGTTGGCTAATAAACATTCCAGCATGTTTGCTGCTTGAGCAGATTATAGCAGTCATCTGCATCATGTGCCTGACTCAGCTCACAGTGCCCTATTCCTGCACTAAAATCATCATTACTTTCATTATCAGTCTGTTTATCTAGAGCAACTTCTCGCATTTAAGCAGTATGTTGTTTAGCAGGAGCTCCAGCTTGCAGTGGCTTGCAAAGTGCAACAAAATCTTGACATAAGTTGTTACTTGAAATACTGTGAAATAACAGTTTAATTTTAGAGTTTAGCTCTCTGCATGTATGTGGTGTAAAATCAATTCTCTTATGACCTTTTTTTTTAACTCTATCTCTGACCCACTTGCCCTTAATAATTTGCTGTGTGCTGTGCACAAACTGTGGCCATAAACCCTAAACACAGGCTATTTTGCGTCTGTCCATCTGTCATGCAGGTTTAATTGTATTATCATTGAATTTCTATTGCCATTAAAGCAGCTAATGCAGGAGAAGTAATAAGACTTGGCACTTTAGTCAACCACACACAAAAACACTGAAACACATACAGAATTAAAGTAATTAACCTGCCATCTTCATTTGATCAGATCCCGGCTTTCTGTCAGCACTGTTCAGTTTGAAGTGTACAGTGCTGCATTTTAAATCTAATTTGTAAAGAAACGTACATGGTCATATCACTTCAAGAGGTTTAATTATACCAGCTCTGACAACACATTGCGGTATCTTGCTCTTTGCTGGAAAATATAGTGTCTTCTTAATTATCTTCCTGGCCTTTCCGAAAATGCTATAGGATATCCAATTTGAAAATTCTATAAGATCCTTATCTGTTTTGTTACCTAATCCAACAGGACCTTCAACAATAAGCTGCAAGCTCTCTGGCGTGTTAGACTAGTGCCTTGACTGAATGGATTATCTTCTATAAATATATTAATAATCAATGAACTCCACAGAATGTTCACCAAGTCTTGTAATTGAATTGGACTGCGTCAGGCGATGTAAAAATAAAATCATGCAAAATATTACAAAAGGGTGGTTTTGAATTTAAAAGATTAAAAGAAATAAATGAGGAAGAAGAATCCTTATTTCACCTGGCAAAAATGCAACAAATAAATGTCACTTTGGATCGTGGAGCAATGCAACTAATTGTAATTATCCCCACTGCAATCTGAGCCAGTAACTAAATAAATAAATGAATTTTTAAAAAAATGCAACTTTGTGCAATATGTAATGAACCGGATACCTTTAGATAGGTTAAAATACAAGGTTTTAAAAGACAGCCTGCTTTTCCAATTATAGTGGTCCATAAAACAGGAATCATCTCTGGCATAATTGTAAAAGGTGGGCATTGCAGAAGGTAAATTTGAACTACTTTAGACCTCTATATGGTAAAAATAGAAGCATTGAAGATGCTACTAGTCTCAGACCTATACTTATGGAGTGCAATGCATAGCCACCGGGCCCAAGAGAATCTGTCAACTGTACATTACATTAAGCTCAATGACAATGGGGCTTGAAGCAGCCATGAAGCACACATGTACAATGCACCACTCTGAGGATGGTTCTAATGTTAGCTAATGTTTTCAGTATCAAGATTTCTTCTGACACTGAAAACATTTGAAAGGAAGTTTAAACAGTGCTTGGGTAGTCCAATACATTTAAGCTTGGCCTTACATTAGACTGCAGTTATACTACACAAAGTGCAAAGCCTAAGCTGAATGCTGGAGATGGTTCTCATACTTCCTGGCTTCAGAGTTGGAGAGTCAGATCACCTCCCTTAATCTATAATTGCACTGACATCATGATGTTGCTGTTCATCTGAAAGTGCTGATAGACTAGAGGGTGAAGAAGCATATAAAACTGATGACTGGAAATACAGTCCAAACTCCACTCTCTTTTGATTCTTTGTCCACTGTTCTGCACTGAGCTCAATTTGTCTCTCATCCTCTTTTTTTCTCTTTCCAGTTATGCAGGTAGTAAAGTAGGCAGAACGTGAAATGTAATTGCACAATTACCATAAGAGTATGCTAGAAATGGTGTTTTGTCTGTAATGTGGTGGAACTAAAACTTCAGTCACTGTATTAGAATAAACTCTGTTCTGCTGCTGTGGGCAGAGTTCCGTCATTGTGTTGTTTTACCTATTGGTTCCTTGTCATAAGTTGCTTCTCTTTCATCATACGATATCCAGCACTTTATGTGAACCTAAGAAAAATGAGCAAGAGGTTGAAGCTGTCTCATGGAGGGATAAATTCAGGGATGCAAATTGTGGACTGCTGTTAGAAATGTCTGCAATGTGGTGGCAATTATGTTTAATACCCCAATAATACATAAGGGAGAAATACTAAAATAAAAGGCACCTTCAAGTTTATGATGTGGTGGAGGATTTCCTTTGTTCAATATTTGTAGAGAAATTCTAAAAGTTTTGTTCATACTTATGTTTACAATTTTGCTATGAATAGTAAACAGAGGAAACGTTCCCCATAAGAATGTCATTCAGTCAGCTGTTTCTGGGCAGTATTTTATTCAGCTGTTTGAAGAGGGAATTGTGGCATTGGGGTAGGGCAGTGGGGGGGGCAGGGGGGGTGTGGTGGGGGTGGATCGGAGAATCGCATCAGAACCGTCCGCCTGGAAATCTGCATACGATGGCATTTCCAGGTTTTGTCAGCAGCGGGAAAGCACCAAGATGGCAGTACCACCATGAACGTGATGGGAAGCTGCTTTAAATTGCTGAGCAGATGATTGTAATACATTTCCATCTAATCCATCTCAATTTAATTGTGGGCTTCTGGTTTAGTGTACGGCGGACGGTATTGACATGCCTTTGGGTTCTTTGCTGTTAAAACCTGGCAGCACGAGGTGAAAGGCAACCATAAACATTGCTGCAGAGGGTAAGAGTGGGTTCAGAAGCCATTGACTGACTGTGTTGCTGTGCGCTCTGCCGGCAGGTCATGTTCCCAGGGTCTCTGACCTGGGGGTCGTGTTCTTGGGGTCTCTGAAAGGGGGATTGAGTTTTTAGGGGGTCAAGAAGTGGTGGGGGGGGGGGGGTTGCTTTTGGTTGGCTGTATTGAGTGACCAAATTGATGTGTGGGATCATTGGTTGCTCAGACTAGCGGGTTAGGAGGGTCGGTTATCAGCAAGAGTGCAATGAGGGCCATCTGTGAATCTACAGGGAGAAGTGACAAAAGCACAGTTGCAAAAACAAGGTAATCTCTGCAGTCACAGTGCTCTAGAGACCCACTCGTCACCTAGCATGGGTCTCATACATCCTGTCTTTTTGGATGCCCATGGCGTGATGCAGCATTTTCAGTGGAGGGAGGGCCAGGAGGCAACTGTGCCTGCCCGCGAAGCTCCACGACGAGAGCAGCAGTAGGTGGCCATGCCAAGAAGGGCCCTCCAGCACCAGAGAGTGTACCGGTCTCAAATCAGCTGCCTCCAAATGTCCAAGCGGCATTGTCAGTGAAGACTGCACCTCTCCAGCGAGTTCATCACCGACTTATGCACCCTGTTGCAGGATGAGTTGCAGCCTATGCGAATTGGGAGCCACCCTATGTCAGTGGCCCTAAAGATCACTGTGGCACTAAACATCTACACTTCTGGATCGTTTCAAAGGTCCACCGGGGACATGTGTGGGTTTTCACAGGCAGCAGCCCACTGCAGCATCAAGGAGGTGACCAATTCCCTGTTTAAGAGGGCTGGTGACTGTGTGCGCTACCGGACCGGCTGAGAGTCAGGCTGAGAGGGCCATTGGATTGCGAGCCATCGCTGGATTCCCCCGGGTGCAAGGTGCGATACATTGCATGCATGCGACAATCAAGGCTCCAACGGACTAGCCAGCTGCCTTCATCAACGTTCAACTGGTCTGCGATCACCGAAAGAGTTTCCTGCAGGTTTGTGCCCACTTCCCAGGAAGCAGCCATGATGCTGAAATACTTCAACAATCCCAGGTGCCACATCTTTTTAGACCCCCCATTCGCCTTCAGGAATGGATTCGTGTGGACAAAGGCTACCCATTGAAGACATGGCTACTTATGCCTCACAATGCAGTGGAGGAGAGGTACAACATTTGCTATGGCTCCACCCAAGCGACCATTGAGCAGGCTACTGAAGATGAGATTCTGCTGTCTTGATCGATCTGGTGGAGCCCTGAAGTATGTCACAGCAAGGGTTTCGCGTATTGTGCTGCTCTGCTGTGTTCTGCACAATCTAGCACTGCAGGGGTTGGGGGTGGGGGGGCGTGGGTGGGGTGCTTACATGATGATGATATTCGTGAGCAACACTGCTCCATCGACAGGGAGGTCACAGAGGAGGGAGATGAGTAAGCACGTCTGGCTATTGAAGCCCTTGCACCGGAGGACGGACACTTCAACTGATATGCCAAGGGTCAAGAGACAACCTCTTAATCACCTGCTTCCAGCCTCCCTGATGTCCACCCTCAGAGAAAGCAATGAATTCTCATCTGAGTGCATGTAGTCTGTCGCCTTCTTCCCATTTGTGTCCACTTGCGTCCAGCTGCAAATCACACTAGTTCCCATGGGAGATCATATGTTAATGAGGGCTGTGGTTACATTGGCATTGCAATAAGGGGGAAGGGGAAGTCAGCAGCTCACAATTAAGGCATATGGAATAATGATTATTACACAGTGATCATCAATTAATTGAACAAAAGAACTTTATCTAAATCTGATGGTGCTAATCCACATTGGACTTGCTTCATTAGTGGGCGTGGCATCTTCCTAGGCATGAAAAGACAGTTTTAGCATCTTTTTACAAAGTAATACTATATTCAGTCTTAAGCCTTCCTAGACCAGTAAATAATTTTGGAAAGTTTTTTTGGAAGTGACTCCTGTATTCTTGTTGCTTAACTTCGTCCACTTTCCTGATAAGATTAAGGTCTATACAAGCTCTTCTACTTAAAAGAGAGAATTCTTGATTCTGTAGAACATACAGTTTTTCCAAATCTGCTTTCCCTTGTACTGGAATGTTGCCTGTAGCTTTCCCTTGACTTTCAGTTCAATCCCTCCTGGATTGCGTAACTGAGTTTCTGTTGGTTGTAGGCAATGCGTTGAGAACCATAATTCTTTGTCTGATAAAACTGTTACACTTGCTCCAGTGTCTAGTTTAAAGTAGGTGATATGTCTGTTGATATATATATCGGCAGTCCAGAATGCATGATTAGGGTCATTGAAAAGGATGAGGTATTAACTGTTTTAGCGGGCTTAAAAGTTGATAAAGCCTCAGGCCCAGATGAGATGTATCCCAGACTGTTATGTGAGGCAAGGGAGGAGATAGCAGGGGCTCTGACACAAATTTTCAAATCCTCTCTGGCCACAGGAGAGGTGCCAGAGGATTGGAGCACAGCGAATGTGATATAATTATTCAAGAAGGGTAGCAGGGGTAAACCAGGCAATTACAGGTTGGCGAGTCTAACATCAGTGGTAGGGAAACTATTGGAAAACATTCTGAGGGACAGGAATAATCTCCACTTGGAGAGGCAGGGATTAATCAGGAATAGTCAGCATGGCTTTGCCAGGGGGAGATCATGTCTAACAAACTTGATTGAATTTTTCAAGGCGGTGACTGGATGTGTAGATGAGGGTAAAGCAGTTGATGTACTCTACAAGGACTTCAGTAAGGCTTTGGATAAGGTCCCACATGGGAGATTGATTAAGAAGGTAAGAGACTAAGGGATCCAGGGCAAGTTGGCAAATTGGATCCAAAATTGGCTTAGTGGTAGGAGGCAGAGGGTGATGGTCGGGGGTTGTTTCTGCGACTGGAAGCCTGTGTCCAGTGGTGTACTGCAGGGATCAGTGCTGGGAGCCTTGCTCTTTGTAGTGTACATGAATGATTTAGACGTGAATATAGGAGGTATGATCAGTAAGTTTGCAGATGACATGGAAGTTGGTGTCGTAGATAGTGAGGAGGAAAGCCTTAGATTACAGGATGATATAGATGGGCTTGTAAGATGGGCAGAGCAGTAGCAAATGGAATTTAATCCTGAGAAGTGTGAGGTGATGCATTTTGGGAGGACTAAGAAGGCAAGGGAATATACAATGTGTGGTAGAACCCTAGGAAGTACAGAGGGTCAGAGGGACCTATGTGTACTTGTCCATAGATCACTGAAGGCATCAGCACAGGTAGATAAGGTGATTAGGAAGGCATATGGGATCATTGCCTTTATTAGCTGAGCATAAAATATAAGAGCAGGGAGATTATGATGGAGTTGTATAAAATGCTAGTTAGGCCACAGCTGAAGTAATGTGTACAGTTCTGGTTGCCGCACTATAGGAAGGATGTGAGTGCACTGGAGAGGGTGCAGAGGAGATTCACCAGGATGCTGCCTGGGCTGGAGCATTTCTGCTATGAAGAGAGACTGGATAGGTTAGGGTTGTTTTCCTTAGATCAGCGAATGCTGAGGGGGGACCTGATTGAGGTTTATAAAATTATGAGGGGCATAGACAGGGAAGATAGGAAGAAACATTTTCCCAAAGCAGAGGTGTCAATAACCAGGGGACATAGATTTAAGGTAAGGGGCAAGAGGTTTAGAAGGGATTTGAGGAAAAATATTTTCACCCAGAGGGTGGTTGGAATCTGGAACGCACTACCTGAAGGGGTGGTAGAGGCAGGAACCCTCACAACACTTAAGAAGTATTTGGATGAGCACTTGAAACGCCATTGCATACAAGGCTACGGGCCAAGTGCTGGAAAATGGGATTAGAATTGATAGGTGCTTGATGGCCAGCACAGATACGATGGGCCAAAGGCCCTGTTTCTGTGTTGTATAACTCTATGACTATATCTCACCAAGGAAGTTTTTTGATTTCTTCTGATGCAGAGTTTTCAACTTCATTAGTAGCTCTGTGCATGAAGACCTTTCCGTTAGAATCTGTGAAAGTAGAAGTTTTACTTTGACACATCTTCCCAAAAGGGCCAACTTTCTTGCAGTGAGAGCATTCTACTTTGTTTGCAGGACACGGTTCATGCCCCAGGGTCTTTTTGGCACCAGAGCACTGGCAGGGTTTTATGGCATCTTGCATTTTCCCTCCCAAGTGTGCCTCCTTTTCTAGTGCTTCTTTTACAGCCCTGTGCTTAAGGAACTGTATGGTCACTGGAGGTTTCCTGAACCAAGGTTTCTCTTCACCTCTCAGGATTGCTCTGTTCTGCTTATTGACCTCTGTTTGTCTCACCAGCTGTATTGCATTTTCTAGTGTGAGAACTTCTTTATACTGCAATAAATCTGATAGGGATTCATCAGCAATCCCTACTACAGTGCGGTCTCATATTAATTCTGCTTTTAGGTCTCCATAGTCACATCCTTCAATGAGCCTGCAGAGGACATTAATAAAAGCCAACCTCTCGATGGAGGAAGTCATGCATGGACATGCCTGAGATATGGCAGAACTCATGGCATGAATGGACTCCTCCACCATCTGCTCATGGCTGTGCTTGGTCTCTGGCATCTTTGCCAGATTTTGTCCTATCCTTTTCTGCAAATCCAACATGCCCTGTGCTGTCGACACCAGAGGCTCGTCATCAGCCTAGGGCTCAGCATGGGCCTGGCCACCCACAGTCCTCTGACTGTCAGTCGCCTCAGCTGTCACAGCCTCAGCCAGCTGCTCAAGCACGTCTGCGGTGCTCTCACCAGCTTGTGACCCTGATTCTGCAGCTGAACGGGAACCCACCGAGGTGAAAGCATCTGCATTGTCGGAAGATGCAGGAGAGTCATGTGATGGTGCTTCCTCTGACTGCTGATCCTCCTCAGAGGTGGAATTTTATCCCCCTTCCACTGGAGTCCCGTGCAGACGCTGACCTGTATTAGAAAACACAAACATGTGTGGGTTAGGATGAGCAGGCCTCTTCATTGCAACCATGCATGATCCGGGTCTCCAGAGTTGAACTGTATGTCGATGGAAGTCAATCCTCACTCTCTTGCACAGAGACTCCTGTCTCACCATCTGCTATGGGACAGCTGCCCTCGGTCCCCACTGGTTCAAGTGCCTCCTCCTCAGCCACAGAGAGAGGCTTGATGTCGGGGATCTCTCCGCCAGTCCGTGATGTCTCCCCCGTGTTGTGGGCCCTCTTGTCCTGCAATGGTAAAAGGGAGATAGTCATACCTCGCCGAGAGATCAACATGACAATTCTGCTAGGAGCAGCCCCTCATCCCTTCCTGGGATTTCCCTTGTAGCTCATCCTCCCATCAGCTCTCAAGGGAGTTAATGGAGGTGAGTTGTGAAAGAGGGTGACCTGTGGCCGAGACATTACCTGCAACCGACAGATATACTGTTGCATGGTCCAGGTGGGACACAACAAGCATAAAAGGCAAACTCCAAGCACCTCTTCAGCATAGAGGGAGACAACTGGTAGAGATCTTATACGTCTTACACAATCAAGAATTTTTTTTTACTGAGCAGGAATGCATGCTTACAACTGCAGCTGATTAAAAAGGTAGCCGAAGTCAAACAAACAAAGGTTAACAATTCTTTTCAAACACAATTCCCGAAGCTGTTCACAGGGCTCAGAAAACTAAAGACAGAGTACAGGATCACTCTGAAGAAAGGGGCCAGACCAGTGTGTATCTTCAGACCAAGAAGAATACCTCATCCCTTATTAACCAAAATCCAAGAACAATTGGAGGAGATTACAGGAATGGGTGTTATCTCTCCCTTAACACAACCAATGGACTGGTATTCAGTTATGGTTCCTGTCCCAAAGCCAAATGGAACTCTACGAATATGCATGGACTTAACACAGCTCAACAAAGCGGGAGTGCGTGAGATTCACCCAATGTCTATGGTGGATGACAGTTTATCAAAACTCTCTCAGAGCACCATGTTTACAAAACTCAGTGCCAATAGTGGGCTTTGGCAGGTACCCCTGGATGAAACCTGAAGGTTATTGACTACTTTCATAACACCTTTTGGGTGGTTTAGTTTTAATAGGTTACCGTTTGGAATAAACTCTGCACCAGAGATGTTCAATGATCAACGTCCAATATCCTAGAAGGGTTCACAGGAGCAATATGCCACATGGATGATATTCTGATAATACAGAAAGTCAGTGGAGGAACATGACAAATCAGAGAGACTTCAAAAAGCAGGACTGACTTTAAACAAGAAGTGTGAATTTTCCAAGACCTCGATTCGTTTCTTGGGCCACATTGTTAGCGGAGAAGGAATCATGGCAGATCCTCAGAAAACAAGGGCCATTAAAGAATTGCCTATCCCTACAACAGCTCAGCAACTCCACAGATTTCTCAGAATGGTAAATAAACTCGCAAAGTTTTTACCTCACTTAGGACAAATAACTGATCCTCTGAGACACCCTCTGCTCAACAGGAACAGAAAATTAAAGAGATGTAAATTTCTCCGGACATGTTGGCACACTACAATCCTACACTGCCTACAACGATAGCAGCAGATGCCTCTTCAGATGGCTTGGGCGTTGTTTTTTTTTCAGGAGCAACCTGATGGTTCCCGTATTCTATGTGTCAGGAGCACTGTCAGATACAGAGACACGTTATCAAAAAAGAAGCTCCAGCTGTCACATGGGTGTGTGAAAAATTTTCAAACTACATCATTGGAATACGAGTGGTAATCGAGACAGACCACAAGCCTTTGGTTTCTTTATTAGACAAAAAAGAAATAGCAAAAATGCCTCCATGTATACAAAGGTTTCATCTCAGATTAATGAGGTACATGTATGAAACCGTATACGTGCAAGGAAAGTTCTAATCGTCAGCCGATGTGTGATTGAGGGCAACCGCAGATCATCCATCACAGAAAGATGCAAATTTCGTATGTGACATAGAGTCATACTCGCAAGACACAACATAAAAGTTGGCCAGCAAGCACATAGAAGTTGCGAAAAAATTCAACAAGCACAGAAGAATGACGAAGAGTGCATTCGCATTGGACAATATTGCACACATGGGTGGCTACAAGAACGTCTAGGAGGGAGAACAATGAACACATTCCATGAGTAAAGGAAATACTTTACCATAACTGATGACTTATTAGTTTACAATGACAGAATTGTTATTCCTACTTCAATGAGATCTGATATCTTAGATTGATTACACCAAGGCTATTTGGGTATAACCAAGTCCAGAGTGAGGGCACAATCTTCAGTATGGCAGCGTGGGGTATCTAAGGATATCGAGACCACGATCAACAGCTGTCAGCCATGCGTGATACCGAGGCCAGAACAGAGCGAAGCGCTGTTGACTAACCAATTTCCAACTAGACCTTGGCAAAGGCTAGACATGGATTTATTCATGTTTGGTGAGAAGTCATATATCATCATTATCATCTACTTTTCCAGGTGGATAATAGTCCGACGTTTACATTCTATGACCACTGAGGTAGTTATCAGAATCCTTACGGATATCTTCGTGGCACATAGGATTCCGGATGAAATATTATCCGACTGTGGACCACAGTTCGCGAATGAATGTTTTACCTGTTTGCCGTACGGATGGGCTTTCAGCATGTTAGGAACTCACCGAGGTGTCTACAGTCCAATGGCGAGGCGGAATGAGGTATGAGAACCATAAAATCTTTACTTGAGAAAAATGAAGATCTTCCTATCTCACTCTTAGTTTGTTGTTCAATGCCACTGCTGTGCAGATTATCACCAGCAGAATTACTAATGGGAAGTAAGTTTTAAGGTCCTTGTGGATAAGGATAAGAGTAGTCCTCGGGTGAAGGTGCTAAATTGGGGGAAGGCTAATTATCACAATATTAGGCAGGAACTGAAGAATTTAGATTGAGGGCGGCTGTTTGAGGGTAAATCAACATCTGACATGTGGGAGTCTTTCAAATGTCAGTTGATTAGAATCCAGGACCAGCATGTTCCTGTGAGGAAGAAGGATAAGTTTGGCAAGTTTCGGGAACCTTGGATAACGCAGGATATTGTGAGCCTAGTCAAAAAGAAAAAGGAAGCCTTCGTAAGGGCTGGAAAGCTAGGAACAGACAAATCCCTTGAGGAATATAAAGACAGTAGAAAGGAACTTAAGCAAGGAGTCAGGAGGGCTAAAAGGGGTCATGAAAAGTCATTGGCAAACAGGATTAAGGAAAATCCCAAGGCTTTTTATACATATATAAAGAGCAAGAGGGTAACTAGGGAAAGGGTTGGCTCACTCAAGGACAGAGAAGGGAATCTAAGTGTGGAGCCAGAGGAAATGGGCGAGGAACTAAATAAGTACTTTGCATCAGTATTCACCAAAGAGAAGGACTTGGTGGATGATGAGCCAAGAGAAGGGAGTGCAGATAGTCTCAGTCATCTCATTATCAAAAAGGAGGAGGTGTTGGGTGTCTTGCAAAGCATTAAGGTAGATAAGTCCCCAGGGCCTGATGGGATCTACCCCAGAATACTAAGGGAGGCAAGGGAAGAAATTGTTGGGGCCTTGACAGAAATCTTTGCATCCTCATTGGCTACAGGTGAGGTCCCAGAGGACTAGAGAATAGCCAATGTTGTTCCTTTGTTTAAGAAGGGTAGCAAGGATAATCCAGGAAATTATAGGCCGGTGAGCCTTACCTTAGTGGTAGGGAAATTATTAGAGAGGATTCTTCGGGACAGGATTTACTCCCATTTGGAGACAAAAAAACTTATTAGCGAGAGGCAGCATGGTTTTGTGAAGGGGAGGTCGTGTCTCACTAATTTGATTGAGTTTTTTGAGGAAGTGACAAAGATGATTGATGAAGGAAGGGCAGTGGATGTTATCTATATGGACTTCAGTAAAGCCTTTGACCAGGTCCCTCATGGCAGACTGATACAAAAGGTGAAGTCACACGAGATCAGAGGTGAGCTGGCAAGATGAATACAGAACTGGCTCTGTCATCGAAGACAGAGGGTAGCAGTGGAAGGGTGCTTTTCTGAATGGAGGGATGTGACTAGTGGTGTTCCGCAGGGATCAGTGCTGGGACCTTTGCTCTTTGTAGTATATATAAATGATTTGGAGGAAAATGTAACTGGTCTGATTAGTAAGTTTGCGGACGACACAAAGGTTGGTGGAGTTGCGGATAGTGATGAGGATTGTCAGAGGATACAGCAGGATATAGATCGGTTGGAGACTTGGGCGGACAAATGGCAGATGGAGTTTAATCCGGACAAATGTGAGGTAATGCATTTTGGAAGGTCTAATGCAGGTGGGAAGTATACAGTAAATGGCAGAACCCTTAGGACTATTGACAGGCAGAGAGATCTGGGCGTACAGGTCCACAGGTCACTGAAAGTGGCAACACAGGTGGATAAGGTAGTCAAGAAGGCATACGGCATGCTTGCCTTCATCGGTCGGGACATAGAGTATAAAAATTGGCCAGTCACGCTGCAGCTGTACAGAACTTTAGTTAGGCCACACTTAGAATATTGCGTGCAATTCTGGTCGCCACACTACCAGAAGGATGTGGAGGCTTTGGAGAGGGTACAGAAGAGGTTTACCAGGATGTTGCCTGGTCTGGAGGGCATTAGGTATGAGGAGAGGTTGGATAAACCTGGAACGACGGAGGTGGAGGGGCGACATGATAGAGGTTTACAAAATTATGAGCGGCATGGACAGAGTGGATAGTCAGAAGCTTTTTCCCAGGGTGGAAGAGTCAGTTACAAGGGGACATAGGTTTAAGGTGAGAGGGGCAAAGTTTAGAGGTGATGTGCGAGGCAAGTTCTTTACACAGAGGGTGGTGAGTGCCTGGAACTTGCTGCCGGGGGAGGTGGTGGAAGCAGGTACGATAATGACGTTTAAGAGGCATCTTGACAAATACATGAATCGGATGGGAATAGAGGGATATGGTCCCCGGAAGTGCAGAAGGTTTTAGTTTAGGCAGGCATCAAGATCGGTGCAGGCTTGGAGGGCTGAATGGCCTGTTCCTGTGCTGTACTGTTATTTGTTCTTTGTTTGTTCTTTGAACACAGCCTTCCAGTATGGCCTCAACAATTAATGCCTGATTGAAGACGCATGACTGCGAGAAAGGTTGAGAAAGAAAAAACTCCTTAAGAAGGAAACAAACCCAAAATTACAACAGGAGACTTCGAGAGAGAAGCTTGCCCAAATTAAACAATGGTCAAAAAAGTTTGGATGCATGACCTGGAACGTGAAGGTACAGTAATCCATAAACATGAGGATTATCAGCGATCGTATGTTATACGAACGAATGAAGGGAACATACAAAGGAATAGGAGGAATATCATTCGTATTCCGCAAAAGCAACAGCTAGTAATCCATCTGCAGGATCCAGATGAAGAGGAACAAACCCAAACTGAACGGAATACTACAATCCATAGAAATGAAAAACTAAGTCAGCAAACCAGACTTCAAATGAAGACTACTGATCATCCCAGACAGATTACAACCAGATTGGGGAGAGTTGTCAAACCTCCGACGAGACTGAATCTGTAAAGTCAGAGATTTGGGTAAGAGAGAGTAGTGGAGAAGGTATAAATGTATATATGTTTGGAAAAATGTTGGATAAAGACTTGGGGGGAGATGTAGTATATGGTTGAAAAGCGTTAATACTGAAGACATTGAGAGAGACCCTTCCCCCTGTATGAGCGAAGATGTGACAGTCACATAGATAGGCTTGAGAAGAAGGTATAGCAGCACAAAGGATGCTAGCTTAGGTGGCTTGCTGAGAATGTATATAGTAACTGTAAATAATAGAGTTGTTTGTTAACCTTTACCAGAGTCTAAGACTTTCTCTAGAACGCCCTACAATGCTACTGATACAAATACAACTAAACCCAACAATACTCTCATGTTAGACAGAATCCCAACTAATAAATCCATTATTAAAATTTCATTCAAATTTGAAGAGAGAAATGGATCGTATATGTAATCAATTTGAATAATTCTAAATAGGATGTATTTTGTAACAAGAACCACAGTGTCTTCATACTCCAGGACCTCATCGACTTATTTGGTTACTAAGATTGAGACCATCCCTTCACCAGCCATGATGCACACATCCTTCCCCTTGCTCACCAAATCACAAAGGTTCTCCACTGCCCTAGCCTGGAGTGTTTGACTGATCTGTTTTATTGCTTGGGCCTCTGTGTGGAGCTGATGAGCAAGAGTGGAACTGTGGGAGCTTTCTGGAAGCTTCAATGAGACATTTTGAATCTGTCTCACAGACACAGGCTGCTGTCAAGACATGAGCTCCAATCTGTAAGACCTTTTATTGTTAATGTTAATATGCTTTAAATAAACCAGTTGGTTATTTAATACAGTGTGATACCTGCATTGCTCAGCGTTAAATTGGATATCAAAATTAAACCCAGTAACCCAGCGTAAACACAACATAGCCCTGGGCTCATATTTTTGCTAGTTTCTCTCCGGTCTCCCCTCATGCCCTTTCTGACCTCATCTTCACTGTGAGACCCACCTCCTGCTCTTTATGCCCTATTCCCACTAAACTGCTGCCCACCCATCTTCCTTCCTGGCTCCCATGCTGACTGATATTGTAAAGTTTCCTCTCCTCAGGTACTGCTTCCCACTCTTTCAAATTACCCCTCCTTAAAAAAAGCCTGTTTTCCTTGTAACCTTGTCCCTGATATCCAACCTCCATTTCCACTCCAACCACCTAGAACATGCTGTTGCCTCCTGAATCCGTACCCAACTTATCCACTTTTGAACTTCTCCAATCAGGTTTCTGCATTTGCCACAGCACTGAAAGGCCCTTAATCAAAGTCACAAATGGCATCCTCTGTCTCTGTTACCAGAATACGTTAGTTCTCAGCATCCTTCTTGACCTATCTTAAGCCCTTGATATGTTTGCACACAATATCCTCGACCAACACCACTCCTCTTGTCTGGCTGAGCCCTTGCCTGGTTCCACTCTTACATATACAGTCATATCCAGAGGATCTCTTACAAAGGCTTCTGTTCCTTTGTACCAGGAGACCCTCAAGGATCGATCTTTAGATTCCTCCATATTCTTACCTACATGCTACCTCTCAGTTACATTATCCAAGGACATGGTGTCAGATTCTACATGGACACTGATAATACACAGCTTTATGTCGCCACCACCTCTCTTGACTGCTTCAGTGCCCCTGTGTTGTCAGACATCCAGTCCTGGATGAACTTCAATTTCCTCCAAGTATTATTTGGGAAGACAAAGCCATTATCTTTGGTCACCACCATAAACTCTGCTTGCTCACTACTAAATTTATTCCCCTCCCTGGGCACTGCCCCAGACAGAATCAGACTGCTTGCAAACTTGGCGTTCTTTTAGACCTGTGCTTCTGACCCCATAGCCTCCCCATCACACAGTCTGTAACACCTGTCTTAGCTCATCTGCTGCTGAAATCTTCAACCATGCTGTTATTACCATCAAACTGGACTATTCTATTGCTTTCCTGGTCAGCATCCAAAACTCCGCTGCCCTTATCTTACCCATACCAAGACTGGTTTGCCCAAAACTTCTTTGCTTGCTGATCGATTTTGGCTCCCGGGCTGGCAACGCTTCGATTTTAAAATTCTTATCCTTATGTTCAAATCTCTCCATGGCCATGCCCCTCCCCATCTCTGTAATCTCCTCCTACCCTGCAACCCTTCAGAATTCTGCATTCCTGCAATGCTGGCCTCATGCATCCCGCATTCTCTTTTTCCTACCATTAGCAGCCATGTTTTCAGATGTCTAGACTCTGAACTGTGGCATTTCCTCCCTAAATATCTCTGCCTCTCCAACTCTCTCCTGCTTTATGGTGCTCCTTAAAACCTACCTCTTTGACTAAGCTGTAATTCACTTATCCTAATATCTTCTTTGATTCTACGTTAATTTTTGTCTGATTATACTCTTGTGAAGCATTAAAAGCAATATTTAAATGCAAGTTGCTATTGTTTTTGTGACTTTCAGAAAAATTCTGAATGCTTTGTTTCTTTCAACACTAGATGGTGCTCTATTCACATTTTTCACTGCGTGTACAAGAAACTGATTGTGATTTAATTTTATTCCTTTTCAGTTGGCATGTAATTTATTTCAGCTTTACACATAACTGGAGGAACAACTCACTCCTGTGCCTATTACTGATTTAAACCTGAAAATTGCATTACAGTTCTCAGATATTATGGAATTGTAACTTGCTGTTTTGAATCTTTTGTTTGAAAATACAACTCAACTGATTTATAAAAAAAACTGCATCAGTGACACAGTGTATTGTACCACAATGTGGCACTATCCTAGAGTAGGATCTGGATCAATGCCCACAATTCTGTACATGATGAAGTCCCAATCTCAGTAGACTTCAGCACTGAGCAGAGGCTGTATACAAAGATGGAGAGACAGTTGGAGAATGTGGTATCCTGGGCTGCACTTGTGCACCTCCTCATGACAGGCTACAGTGCAATGCTGGTAGAAGCTTAAACTTGACTTTAAAAGAAGGGCATTAATAAATAAAACAGGTATTTTCACCATCTGGTCCCTGCTTTTTCTTCCCTCTTGCTTTTCACAGCACAGACTGTGTTAAGAGTTATGAGAAGGGATAGAGGAGATCTTCTTTCTTTGTGATGATTAGACTTCCTTGTGGATGAAAAGTCTTGGGTTGGGCATGTAAATTAAATGACCTGTTTGCAAAATACTGACCAATCTAGTGTATTGATTGTGGGTTCAAGTTCCAATCCAGAGCACAAAATCTAGGCTGACACTTCAGTGCAATACTGAGGGAGTGCTGCATTATTGGAGATGGCATCTTTTGGATGAGATGTTAAACTGAGACCATGTCTGCTCTTTCAAGTGGACATAAAAGATCAGATGGTACTATGACAAAGAAGTGCAGGAGATTTCACGCAGGCCAATATTTACCCCCAAATAACATCACTAAGAAACAGAATATCTGGTTATTATCCCATTGCTCTTTGTGTAAATTGGCTGCTGTGTTTCCTATATTATTTCAGTGACCACACTTCAAAACTACTTCATTGGCTGTAAAGCGCTTTAACCTGAGGTTATGAAAGTTTTTCTTTTTCAATAGTAATCTAGTATTCTAATTAAAGTATCCTACTGGTACCCATTGACCGGGAAGCCTGAGCACGTTGGTAAAGTAGGAGGAAGAATAAATGATAACTTCCGTCTGGGCAAAGACGTAGCTGGATTCTTTTCAGAACTAAGCAGATTGCAGTGACAGAAATATAACTGAGGACTGTGGTAGCGTAATTTATTGATGTGCACCATTTTATCGATAATTTTTCCTTTATATAGTATCACATCACATCTCAGAAGTAGCTCAGACTGCCTTACATCTAACAAATTACTTTGAAGTGCAGTGACTTGTTTTGTGGACAAAAAATAGAATTCTCCTGCAGTGTTTTTAAGAATAACATACCCTAATAAGAGTTATTCAAATTAACTTGAGAATTTAGGAACAAGAGAAGGTATTCAGTTCCTCAAGTTTGTCTTTGAATTAATTAGATCATTTCTGATCTGTACTGCAACTCCATTTACCTACCTTTGATCCATATCTCCTCATAACCTTCCCAAACAAAAGTTGATCAATCTCAGACTTGAAAATTTAGATTGACCCAACATTCACATTTGTGGAAAAGAATTTCAGATTTTCACTACACTAATAGTTCTTCCTAATTTAATTTTGGTCTAGCTATAATTTTAAGATTGTGCCCCCTTGTTTTGGATTCCTCCAGTAGAGGAGATAGATTCTTTGCATCACCAAATCAACTCCCTTGACCATTTTAAAGACCTCAATTAGATCATCCCTCAACCTTCTAAACTCAGTGGAATACCAACCAAGTTTACACAACGTGTCGTCATAATTTAACCCTTTAAGCTCTGGTATAGCTCTGGGAAAACTGTGCGCATGCCGCACTCCATTATTTATGCACAAATGCTACAGCAAATTCAAGCAAATGTGTGGCTACACACAAAATTCCAAAAATTGCTGTCTGAGTTGTGCCACTCTGCCATTAGTTTTACAAAAAAATGGCATCCCTCCATCTGGCTCACCATTTAAATGCTTTGAACACTGTAAAATTGCTGTATTGGACTGCAGCGTTTCAAGAAAGTAGCTCACCACCACCTTCTCTAGGGCAATTAGGGATGGGCAAACATCAAACATCAAAAGGTCACAGACTTAACTGTTTCTCTCTCCACAGATGCTGCGAGACCTGCTGAGTATTTCCAGCACTTTTTGTTTTTGTTTCGGATTTCCAGCATCTGCAGTATTTTGCTTTTAATAACAGATCCTTACAGCAAATTATGGCCTGATAGTTTTATCAGTTTGACAAAAAAAACAATCATGCTGCAGTTCTGATGAAAGGTTTCCACCTTACCTTTTTATAGATGTTGGTGGTGCTCAGAATATTTTGAGCCATTTGTGCTTTTCTCCTAACTCGCACAAATTCCCATTCACCATCACCCCTGTGCTCGCTGACCTACATTGGCTTTTGGTTAAGTATCACCTTGATTTTAAAATTCTCATCCTTGTTTTCAAATCCTTACATGGACTGCCCCTCCCTATCTTTATTCTCTTCCAGCCCCACACCCCTCTGAGACATCTGCGCTCCTTCATTCTGGCCTCTTGAGCTTTCCCGATTTTTAGTTGCTGAACCTTTGGCAGTCGTACCTTCAGCTACTAAGCTCTGAAATTTCCTCTCTAAACCTCTCTGGCTGTCTTCCTCTCTTTCCTCCTTTAAAAGGCTCCTTAAAACCTAACTCTGATCAAATTTTTGATCATCGGCCCTAATTTTTAAAATTTATTCATGGAATGTGGGCGTCACTGGCGATGCCAGCATTTATTGCCCATCCCTAATTGCCCTTGAGAAGGTGGTGGTGAGCTGCCGTCTTGAACAGCTGCAGTCCACGTGAGTTAGGTACACCCACAGTCCTGTTAGGAAGGGAGTTCCAGGATTTTGACCCAGCGACAGTGAAGGAACGGCGATATAGTTCCAAATCAGGATGGTGTGTGACTTGGAGGGGAACTTGCAGGTGGTGGTGCTCCCATGCATCTACTGCTCTTGTCCTTCGAGGTGGTAGAGGTCACAGGTTTGGAAGGTGCTGTCTAAGGAGCCTTGGTGCGTTGCTGCAGTGCATCTTGTAGATGGTACACACTGCTGCCACTGTGCGTCGGTGGTGGAGGGAGTGAATGTTTGTGGATGGTGTGCCAATCAAGTGGCCTGCTTTGTCCTGGATGGTGTCGAGCTTCTTGAGTGTTGTTGGAGCTGCACCCATCCAGGCAAGTGGAGAGTATTCCATCACACTCCTGACTTGTGCCTTGTAGATGGTGGACAGGCTTTGGGGAGTCAGGAGGTGAGTTACTCGCCTCAGGATTCCTAGACTCTGACCTGCTCTTGTAGCCACAGTATTTATATGGCTACTCCAGTTCAGTTTCTGGTCAATGGTAGCTCCTAGGATATTGATAGTGGGGGATTCATCAATGGTAATGCCATTGAATGTCAAGGGGAGATGGTTAGATTCTCTCTTGTTGGAGATGATCATTGCCTGGCACTTGTGTGGCGTAAATGTTACTTGCCACTTATCAGCCCAAGCCTGGATATTGTCCAGGTCTTGCTGCATTTCTACACAGACTGCTTCAGTATTTGAGGAGTCGCGAATGGTGCTAAACATTGTGCAATCATCAACGAAAATCCCCACTTCTGACCTTGTGATTGAAGGAAGGTCATTGATGAAGCAGCTGAAGATGGTTGGGCCTAGGACACTACCCTGAGGAACTCTTGCAGTGATGCCTTGGAGCTCAGATGATTGACCTCCAACAACCACAACCATCTTCCTTTGTGCTAGGTATGACTCCAACCAGCAGAGAGTTTTCCCCCTGATTCCCATTGACTCCAGTTTTGCTGGGGCTCCTTGATGCCATACTCGGTCAAATGCTGCCTTGATGTCAAGGGCAGTCACTCTCACCTCACCTCTTGAGTTCAGCTCTTTTGTCCACGTTTGAACCAAGGCTGTAGTGAGGTCAGGTGCTGAGTGGCCCTGTTGGAACTCAAACTGGGTATCACTGAGCAGGTTATTGCTAAGCAAGTGCTGCTTGAAGGCACTGTTGATGATACCTTCCATCACTTTGCTGATGATTGAGAGTAGACTGATGGGGTGGTAATTGGCCGCGTTGCACTTGTCCTGCTTTTTGTGTACAGGACATACCTGGGCAATTTTCTACATTGCCGGGTAGATGCCAGTGTTGTAGCTATACTGGAACAGCTTGGCTAGGGGTGCGGCAGGTTCTGGAGCACAGGTCTTCAGTACTATTGCCGGAATATTGTCAGGACCCATAGCCTTTGCAGTATCCAGTGCCCTCAGTTGTTTCTTGATATCACGCGGAGTGAATCGAATTGGCTGAAGACTGGCATTTGCGATGCTGGGGACTTCAGGAGGGGGCCGAGATGGATCATCAACCCGGCCCTTCTGGCTGAAGAATGTTGCAAATGCTTCTGCCTTACCTTTCGCACTGATGTGCTGGGCTCCCCCATCATTGAGGATGGGGATATTTGTGGAGCCACCTCCTCCAGTTAGTTGTTTAATTGTCCACCACCATTCACGGCTGGATGTGGCAGGACTGCAGAGCTTAGATCTGATCTGTTGGTTATGGGATCGCTTAGCTCTGTCTATTGCATGCTGCTTATGCATTTTGGCATGCAAGTAGTCCTGTCTTGTAGCTTCACCAGGTTGACACCTCATTTTGAGGTACGCCTGGTGCTGTCCCTGGCATGCCCTCCTGCACTCTTCATTGAACCAGGGTTGGTCTCCTGGCTTGATGGTATTGGTAGAGTGGGGGATATGCCGGGCCATGAGGTTACAGATTGTGGTTGAGTACAGTTCTGCTGCTGCTGATGGCCCACAGCGCCTCATGGATGCCCAATTTTGCATTGCTAGATCTGTTTGAAATCTATCCTATTTAGCATGGTGATAGTGCCACACAACACGATGGATGGTATCCTCAATGTGAAGGCGGGTCTTCGTCTCCATAAGGACTGTGCGGTGGTCACTCCTACCAATACAGTCATGGACAGATGCATCTGCGGCAGGCAGATTGGTGAGGACGAGGTCAAGTATGTTTTTCCCTCGTGCTGGTTCCCCCACCACCTGCCGCAGACCCAGTCTAGCAGCTATGTCCTTTAGGATTCGGCCAGCTTGGTCAGTAGTGGTGCTCCCGAGCCACTCTTGGTGATGGACATTGAAGTCCCCCACCCAGAGTACCTTTTGTGCCCTTGCCACCCTCAGTGCTTCCTCCAAGTGGTGTTCAACATGGAGGAGTACTGACTCATCAGCTGAGGGAGAGCGGTAGGTGGTAATCAGTAGGAGGTAACCTTGCCCATGTTTGACCTGATGCCATGAGACTTCATGGGGTCCAGAGTCGACGTTGAGGATTCCCTCCCTACTATAGACCACTGTCCTGCCACCTCTGCTGGGTCTGTCCTGCCGGTGGGACAGGACATACCCAGGGATAGTGATTGCAGTGTCTGGGACATTGTCTGTACGGTATGATTCCGTGAGTATGACTATGTCAGGCTGTTGCTTGACTAGTCTATGGGACAGCTCTCCCAACTTTGGCACAAGCCCCCAGATGTTAGTAAGGAAGACTTTGCAGGGTCGACAGGGCTGGGTTTGCCATTGTCGTTTCCGGTGCCTCGGTCGATGCCGGGTGGTCCATCCTGATTCATTCCTTTTTTTTATTGACTCCTGTAGCGGTTAGATACAACTGAATGGCTTGGTAGGCCATTTCAGAGGGCATGTAAGAGTTAACCACATTTGCTGTGGGTCTGGAGTCACATGTAGGCCAGACCAGGTAAGGACAGCAGATTTCCTTCCCTCAAGGACATTAGTGAACCAGATGGGTTTTTACAACAATCGACAATGTTTTCATGGTCATCATTAGACAAGCTTTTAATTCCAGATTTATTAATTAAATTCAAATTCCACCTTCTGCTTTGGTGGGATTTGAACCCATGTCCCCAGATCAATACCCTGGGTCTCTGGGTTACTAGTCCAGTGATAATACCACTAGGCCACCGCCTCCCCTAAACCACTTCATGTGGCTGCATATCAAATCTTGTTTGATAACATTCTTGTGACGTGCCCTGAGACATTTTGCTACATTAAAGGCACTAATAAATGCATGCTGTTCTTGTTTTATTTCGGATACAATATTGAACATGTTGAATTGGACTGCACAACATTATCCAGTCAGGAATGTGGGCAATGAATTGTTTCTATTGATAGTACTCCAACTGGTCAGCAGAAAATGTCCAAGGGCATGAGAACAATAGAAAGTTTGAAACAAGACAAGATTATTTGGCTCATTATACCATAGATCATTACGATCTGCTCTATCTATCAAGAGTGCTTCCCAATTATTTTCTTCCTTCTTTATCTGAGAAGTTTGGTGGAAGAGCCACAGAAATCCTGGACAAATATCTTTGAAGCTTTTTTTCCTTGGCCTTGACTTGTTCTTCCATTAAATTTATGGTAGGTGAATGGAAGAACCCACATGGACATTCCCTCGCATTGACTCCCTGCTGGAGTACAGTACCACAAGTTCCAGTTCCCGATTGGTATCTTGCCCAAGTGCCTACATTGATAAATATTTTGTTACTGTCAAGTGAGGAGGGGTTGAAGGGCTTCCCTCTTTTCCATCTGCTTGTTTGACCACAACATGTTTAATTCTTTCTTAAAGTATGTATACTGGCCAATTCAGTAGGTGCTTGATTACTTACTTGCTATGATCATAACAAGAACCAATTGGATAGGTTTTCTTGAGTTTAACAAAAAAAGATGTTACCTTTATTGTACCTAAACTGAACTAATGAAAATAATAAACTATGCACCAAATTTCACTCACACACACTAGAGGTTTTTTAACACACAGCACAGATAGGCTACAGAGTGGGGAAAGGTTGATTGCTTAAATTTGAGTCTATAGAAAAAAAGGATATACAGTCTGTGGCATTTGGTGATTTGGCTGGCTTCTAGCTGAATTCGGTGGTCCTGAGGCTTTTAGTTTGAAGACTTGTTCAGTGGGTCACTTGGAGACAGTGATGTGGGTGATTTCTTCCAATGGGATTTCTGATTCTAGCTGAAGTATGCAAAGGTGGTCAGTTAACAGGCAGAGTTCGAAGCTTGTTAGTTGAAATGGAGAAAGAGATAGAGGGACCCCCACTTGGGTCTGCACTTGTCAGAATCTAGAAACAACTTCTTGCTTCTGTAAAGCAATAAAAACTATAAAACCACAGATGGAGAGGGGCTTGTCACATGACAGTCACTCAGTGATTCAAACATTGCAGTGTTTCTCTTCTTGCTAAAATGAACAGGAACAGAAAAGAACTTCCTGGGTTTTGGTTCTTGCTGAAATGAGCAGACATTTCATCTCCACCTCACAGGCCTTGCAATGTAGGATACAGTGTTGCAAATTAGGTGGCCATCATAAGCTACCAACAAAGTAATCTTTTTAATTTTTTTAAAATTCACAAAATATAAATTCAGATCTCCAATCAGTGGATTAAAGAAAATTATCATTCAACAAAGCAAGTTGGTGTGACAATTTATTAATGTATTTATTGTTCAGTATAAACAGTCAACACATTAATGTGTATTTATAATACATTAAAAAATAAATTTGTAGAACATTGTTGTCAAAATGTTTTGGCTTGCAAGCAGAACTACCTTTCAATCCAGTTCCTTTACATAAACTATGTGTACTTTTCTCTATATATGACATAAATAAGTTGTGTAAACATAATTTTTACTTTCAAATGCATTTTTGATGCAGCAACAGCAAAGAACAAATCCTGTCTCTTAATGGTGGGTGCTGGCCATTAAAATATGTGTTAAAACGATTCTCATAGTGTGGCCATTAGATAATGGAATGATTACTGCAGTGCTGATCAATAAAGCTTTTCTTGTGATTACACTGGCTTTAGACAATCATAGTGAGGATATGAATATCTATATTTGTGTGCCTGTGTCTTTTTCCCCAATGTGCAAAGTCATCCCTATAAGCTACATGACCCAGCAGGAGCAAAGATTGATCTGATGACAAGATTAAAAGGGAAGTGCAGCCTCTATTTGCATGCATGGCCTGACTGAATTTACAAATAAAAAAAAAGAAATAAAAAGAGAATTTATAACTACATCCTCTAGAATTGTGCTTTTGCCTGGAGAGAGCCAATAACTGATCATTGGAAAACTGAGGTCTACCTTTATACATTGCAGACATCAGAAAATTTGCCTTTCTGACTTTGAGGAAGATTTTTCTTTTATGTTTCTTTTATTCTGTGTGTAGTTATGGGCATGTATAAGTAAATGCAAATTTTAAATCAGCCTAGATATGCTGCATTTCTCAGTTTACCCAGTATGGAGTTCGTACAGTTCTCCTGTTACTTTTTATGATTAAATACCTTCACTTTGTTTCCCCATCCATTTCTCTCAATTACTCTGCTATCCATCATCCCTGACGAAGATGGCATACAGGCTACCTGCTTCCAGTTCTCTGCTATCGATACTAAAGCCTGGCTTGGGTATAAAATTAAAACCCAACCCGGGCCTGACCCATCAATAGCCAACCCGAACCCAACCTGAGCCTGAATCCTTTAGTTTTTTTAAATGCCTGACCTGACCTGAAAATAACACACATATTATTGAAACAGAAAAAAAATCGTAGATTAAAATGAAAACAATACGAAACAAAACAGTACAGTCCAGCCCGACCCGACCCGACCTGACCCGAGCCCGAATGCTGGATGCAGAATGCAGACCCGATCCGCCCCGAAACGGACGCATGTAGTTGGGTTTGGTTGGGTTCGGGTCAGGTAGCCAGGCTTTAATTGATACTCTGGTAACAAGGAATATGGCTTAAGGGTTACTCCTCCTCTCTATTAAGGAGCATCTTAGCTCTGCTGAGCAACTTCTTATAATGGAATGACAGAGACTAGTATCCCACTATTCGATTCTGCAGCACATTGCAGCCACAATAAGATGCACTATAGCACTAGCCTTCATTTCAGCCCATTGAGCGTTTAATGCTTGCCCTCTCCAAACATTAACTAATTTAAGTTATCATTTACGGTGGTATGAGTTACTGAAGGAAAGTAATCGGCTGAGGAATAATAAATCACTTGAAATACAAAGTGGTTTTATACATCAGTTGTAATAGAAGATTTCCTGTGCTAAATGGTAACTTACATTAAATACATTCTTATTGAATTTATTGAGCATTTAAAAAAATCCTTACCCTGGCACAGAACTGCTCCTCTGAGGGTTAAACTTTACTATTGCTAGAACTCAAGTGTGGATGTGAGTCAAGTGACAATATTGAACCATTACCAGGTTTTTACCTGTAACAGATGATGCTACTGACAACAGTAGTGCGGCAATGGCATTTGTAGATAGTATAACTAGTTTAAATTAATATTATTGGAACTGAAACAGTTGGCATACCTTCTATGTTGAGAATGTGAACATATAGGGCAGTATCAAGCTGAACTTGACAAACTATTAAAAAAAGTGCATCAAGTGCAGAGTATCATAGGAAGTAGATTAGTACCATGAAAATTCACTGATGCTTATCTGGGAGGCATAATGAGAAGGAAAGGAAAGAAGCATGGCTGGTCCAAAATTTAAAAATGTATCATAAAAGAATAACTATTTATATTCCAGAATATATAGTTCTAGAAATTTGAATCAGTCAAAAGAACAGATAACACAAAGTCTGCAGAAGAACTTACTCTACATGGCTACAGAAAAACACATAGGATCCTTTATTGCTGAAAATGTTAACAATGCAGCAGCAGCCATTGATAGGTAATTAAACTACAAAGCAATGCTCAATCTGCTGATGGAAATTCATTTTTTTAGGAACAATTTATTACTTTGCACTGCCTCTAGCACTGGATAAATCAATGGAATGTGCAATTAAATAGAGAGTGTAAGATTAAGTTGATTAAAGGCTTGAATGCACGAAAATCTGTTGAAATATTTTGAAGTCAAGAAGCAAAGATCTGGAGGTCTGAGTTCGGCTGTAGGTCTGCCATTTTATGCACCCCTGGTACAATTAGATTCTTGAAGCCATATAGCATTTAGATGATAAATGAATAAGATAAATACAGTATTTTTATAATCCCAAATCAAGTTTTTATATAGGTGTACTATTTTTGATGTTCATTTTGTGTGTGAAGTGGTATAACAACAAAATTCCCCTGAAGTCAACCATAGCAAAGGCAGTTGCCCAAGAAATTGCGCTGGTGGTTTCTCAAAGCACAGGAAGACTTGGAAAAATAAGACTGGTTAACAACGGTAAGACCACAAATTTCTCATTGTTTAATGCATTCTCCAGCACCCAGGACAGACCAAGTTATGGTTAACTCTGCACTTGTACTTCAGTGTACAAGGAACAAATTACAGTTTTTCAAGATCACAAGACTGATTTGGATGAAGAAGACTCTTCAGTCCATTTTAATTCAGGATTCCAGAATATCAGCCTTCCACATCTGCCAGCTTCTTAACTGAGTCCAGTATCCTGGCCTCAAGAACTCTTTCAGCTGTTGATCACCCTTTTCAAGGCTTGGAATCATAATTTATTTTATTCTTCGCAGTTCTTCCCTCTGACATGGGTAAACTGCCTCATTGGCACATACACCAGCTACAAAACTCAACAGAGTTTATGAACAGCTTCACAAAGCTGGCACGTTTCCCAAACAAGGCTGGTACACTGTTAAAAATCAGACTCCATTTGAAAAACAGCCTTTCACTGAGGCCAGATCCCTAAGGCAACCAAAGAAGTTAAAATCTTTTATATAACATTGGATTTCAGGATTTTTATTAGTGTTTTGGGATTATATTCCACAAATTAGTTTGTTTCTCTGTGAAAACTGAAACCAAGTGACTTCACCACTTGATATACAGAAATAAGTAATTACAGTGGGAGCGTAGTGGGACATGAACTCATGACTTAAATTATAGCAATTCACAATTGTGCATTGGTTGCATTATAGGGAGAAAAAAACTATAGTACGCAAAAGTGCATAGTTACAAATTATTTGCTTTTCCAGTCGATAATACCTGTATCACATCCTCCTCCCCACTCAGGGCTGAATTTAATGATCCTGCTATCAGTCCCGTGGCAGGCCAGGAAATGGATACCATTCCCATCCGTCATGTGGGTTGCCTCCTCAACGCAATCACACAACAGGTGGCCATTTTTCATCTTGGAGACGAGGGCTCCCCCCAGTCATGTGGTGGAGGTGGGATGACAGTCGCTGATTACAGCATCAGATGACTCTGGTGCAGTGCTGGCACCATATTTAAAAGCTTGCCAGCCCTGCATTCACTCCTGCCTGTGAGTCATCGACAGCTTGGTGCAGCTTAAAACTTTGTTTGACTGGTTCCTGGACCCCAAACCCTTCGAGGTAGACAGCACAGGATGGCTGAGGCAAGACACAGGGTAGCCCCATGGTTCTGTGATGCTTCCCTGCAGATTCTCCTCCAGGCTGCAAGGGAAAGGCAGAAGGTTCTCTTCCCCAACGATGGCAAGAAGAGGTCCTCCTGCCTGACCAAGCAAGCCTGGGTGGAGATCGCAGAGGAGGTCAGCAGCTGAGGGATCACCCAACGCAACTGGGTACAGAGCGGGAAGAGGGCAATGACCTTCTGCATTCTGCCTTTTTGATGATGGCATGTGACTATGCAGAAGGGTGCGTGATGTGGGGTGGGTGGCACTACCACGGCGATGGCAGAGGGGCTAGGGTGTCACTTCATCCTGACAGATGCATGGCTACATCTCGGCCACAGGCCATCTTCCTTCATAGCTCACCCATATGAACTCCCCTGACAGTGTGTGTCTGCATGAGAGATATCAGATCCCCCAATAGGGAATGAAGGGCTGTTATGTGGATCTCTCTGCCCAATCTCTCATATCTTCACCCTTCCTCTTGCAGGACATTAGGGCCCACAACAGGATGGAGACGGCTGGGACTGGCGGAGGAGTTCCGGATCTGCATCCTCTCACCAACGCCGAGGAAGAGGCCTTGGAACTGGCGGGGACCCAGTGTGGTCACAAATCTTGGACGGAGAGACTGGAGTCTCTGTACAGGAGAGTGAGGATTGGTTTCCATCGACATACTCATTAATTTTGGAGACCCACATCATGCATGATTGTCATGATGAGGCACAGCCTAACCCACAAATCTTTGTGTTCTTTCATGCAGGTCAGGGTGCGCAGGAGACTGCAGCTACAGGGGGACTGCTGTCAAACTCTGAGGAGTAGGACCACTCAGAGAATGCACCGTCCCATGACTCTCCTGCACCTTCCACCAATGCAGATACTTACAACTCGGTGAGTAACCACTCGATATTAGAGAGCACCACATATACGCTCGAGCAGCTGGCTGAGGCTGAGACAGCCGAGACCTCTGACAGTTGGAGAACTTTGGGTGGCCAGGCTCATACTGAGCCCCAGGCTGATGATGAGCCTCTGGTGTCGACAGCACAGGGCATGCTGGAGGGAGGTAAGGCAGCATCTGGCGGAGATGCCAGAGGCCATGCGCAGCCATTAGCTGTTGATGAAGGAGTCTATCCATGCCATGTGCGCTGCCATATCTCAGGCATGTGAGTTCATAGCTTCCTCCGTTGAGAGGTTGGTGACCTGCATAGAGAGTCAGATTCCACAGATGTGCGCAGACCTGCTCAATGATGCAGTGGCAAGGGGAGAGAAGGAACAGGAGCTTGGACACTTCTCCTTCTCCTTGTCCTTCTCTGGTGAGCAGGGAGGTTCAGGTGAGCTTTCAAAGGAAGGAAGAGAGGCTGCCCTCCACAAATGGGAGCTTCCTTCAGGGTGCTCTAAGTGTGGACACTGGCTCCTCAGCTCCTCCACCAGTGAGCCCAGCTCCAGCAGCCACAATGCCTGTGGAGAGACCTGCACCAGTGCAGGACACTCTCAGGCATCCAGGACCCTCCAGGCCTCAGGCAGTCAGAGGACGCCTGCCAAAGTCATCACAAGCCAAGGGATAGCCTGATCAGCAGCCTATCTCCAGCCCAGATGCTGTTGCAGGGATCACACTGTGTAGGAGCACCTGCAAACATATTACTTGTATGAAGGTGAGTCTTTATTGCATTCTCAGTGAGTGGACATTAGGGTGGCTGGAAACGGGTAATTATGAGGTTGTCTCTTGCCTCCTTCACGTGTCACTCAATCTGTCTAGCCTCTAGCATCTTCACTATCCATTGCTGCTTGCCCCACTCCCTCCTCCGCATCCTCCTCTTAGGCAACTCATCATCATGTAAGGCCTCCCCCTCTGCAGTGCTAGATCGTGCAGAGCACTGCAGACCACCACAATACGCGAAACCCTCACTGGGGCATACTGCAGGGCTCCACCAGATCGATTGAGGCAGCGGAATCTCATCTTTAGTTGCCCAATGGCCTGCTCGATGGTCACTCAAGTGGATCCGTGGCAATTGTTGTGCCTCTTCTCTGCTACATTGTGAAGGTTCCTCACAGGCGTCAGTAGCCATGTCTACCGACAATCCATCCCTGAAGGTGAGTTGGAGGGGCCTGAAAAGTTGAGGCACCTGGGACTGTCGAAGTATGTAGGCATCATGGCCTCTTCCCGGGAAGCAGGCACACAGCTGCAGGAAATGCTTTCAGTGGTTGCAGACCAGTTGAACGTTGATTGAATGAAAGCCCTTCCTGTTGATGAAGGTGGCTGGCTGGTCTGTTGAAGCCTTGATGGATGTGTGCAATCTATCACACCTTGCACCTGGGGGAATCCAGTAATGGCCCCGAAACCGATGGCCCTCTCAGCCTGACTGTCAGTGTCCATCTGGTAGTGCACATAGTTGCCAGCCCTCTTGAATAAGGAATTGGTCAGTCTCTTGATGCACTGGTGGGCTGCTGCCTGTGAAAACTCACAAATGTCCCCGGTGGATCCTTGGAATGATCCAGATGCGTAAAAGTTTAGTGCCACGGTGATCTTCAGGGCCATTGGCATGGGGTGACCACCAAGTTCGATAGGTCGCAACTCGTCCTGCAGCTGGGTGCATAATTCGGTGACGGCCTTCCGAGGGAGCAGAGTCTTCATTGACAATGGCGCTCGGATATTTGGAGGGAGCTGATCAGAGTCCGGTACACTCTCTGGTGCTGGAGGGCCCTTCTTGGCCGGCTGCTGGTGCTTACATTGTGGTGCTTCATGGACAGACACCCTCCCTCCATCAGTGGCACCAAATCATGTCACAGGGATCCAAAAATATAGGGTGTATGAGACCCATGCCAGATGACCTGTGGGTCTGCAG
Source organism: Heterodontus francisci (assembly GCF_036365525.1). Classification (NCBI taxonomy): domain Eukaryota; kingdom Metazoa; phylum Chordata; class Chondrichthyes; order Heterodontiformes; family Heterodontidae; genus Heterodontus; species Heterodontus francisci. The sequence goes on from NC_090371.1 coordinate 67,694,980, forward strand.
ATCGCTGTCGATGCAGAGCTTTTGCCAATTCTCTTGGCGGAGTCCCTGGTGGACCTCAGAGCCCAACCTTGCTGACGGCCCACCCTCTGCTCAAGTAGTGTGACTGAATAACCACATCATACAGCGATTTGGTAAACCAATACAGCCCCTCCATACCCACACGAAACCCTTGCAGAGACCCTGGGATTCTGAACCCTCTTTCAGAACCCAAAGCAACACAGTCCAACAATAATAATAATAATATACACACAGTCCAACAATAGCCTCTGATCTCCCTTCTTCCCTGTTCCCCTATGCAGCAATGCTCAGGCCTGTCTCCCCATCGCAGCAATGTGACCTCTCGCCTCAGTGCCGCCAGCTTACAACAGTCATGAACCTGAAGGCATGTGAGTGCTGCCTCCCCTGTTCACAAAATCTAAGGCCAATCATTAAATTGCAAATAATAACATTTAAATGCATTTTAAAGAGCAATTCAGCAATTTAAAATAGATCCCTGTTGCATCAGGGCATCAATACCGCCATGGTGCTTTCCCGCCACTGACAAAATCAGGAACTGATGTCATGCCGCTGGATTTCCAGGCAAATGGCTCAGATGCAATTCTCTGTCCCCCCACGCCACCATACCTGCCTTAAATGACTGCATTAAATTCTATCCTCAGTTTGCAATGCTTACATAATGTCTACTTAAATATTTTTTCTTGCTCTGGTTGGCTCTCACAAGTACAGCGGTTTCTGACATGTGGGGGAGTGTGGCAACTTGTATTTATATATCACCTTTAATATAGTAAAATGTCCCACATCTCTTCACAGGAGCGTTATCTAACCAAATATGACACAGAGCTACATAAGGAGATATTTGGGCAGATGCCAAAAGTTTGGTTATAAAGGCAAGTTTTAAGGAGTGTTAGAAAGGCTGACAGGTTTAGGAAGAGAATTCCAGACCTTAGAGAGAGATTGGTGGCGCAATTAAAATCAGGGATGAGCAGGAGGCCAGAATTGGAGGAGCGCAGATATCTCAGAGGGTTGTGGGGTTGGAAAAGATTACAAAGATAGGAGGGGCAAGACCATGGAGGAATTTGAAAACAAGGATGAGAATTTTAAAATTGAGGTGTTGTTGAATCTGGAGCCAATGTAGATCAGTGAGCACAGGGGTGATGGATGGATAGGACTTGGTGCGAGTAAGGACATGGGTAGTGAGTATGGAAGATGGGAGGCTAGCAAGGGGTACATTAGATTAGTCAAGTTGAGAAATAACAAAGGAACTGATAAGGTTTTCAGCAGCAGGCGAGCTGAGGTAGGGGTGGAATCGGATGATGTTATGGTGGCGTTGCCCTTACTCTCCATTTAAAAATGACAAACCTTGATTGTCAGCCAGAAACCTCAAATCCCATGAAGCTGGGGTGGCTGCTTGGCCTGGACTGTAGGAATGCATTACTGATCAATGGAGTCCAAGGCAGAGGAGAGAGCAGGGAAGCTGAGGACTCCTGGGTAGTGAAGTACTGGGGCCTCTGGAAAAGGATTGAACAAATGAGGAACATAGTTAGGGACAGAACAATGTGGTGAATATACCAGGCTCTGGGACACAGAGACAGGACAGAACAGTGATTGTACCAGGCCCAGAGACAGGATAAGGCAGTGCATATTGTAATATCTTCAGGTGGAACTAGCAGGAAAAAATGGACACCAAGTATGCCCAGTTCAAGGAAATGCTTATTTATGCCATTATCTCTTCTCTATCTTTGGCCTCCTTATCTCGAGAGACAATGGATATGTGCCTGGAGGTGGTCAGTGGTTTGTGAAGCAGCGCCTGGAGTGGCTATAAAGGCCAATTCTAGAGTGACAGGCTCTTCCACAAGTGCTGCAGAGAAATTTGTTTGTCGGGGCTGTTGGACAGTTGGCTCTCCCCTTGCACCTCTGTCTTTTTTCCTGCCAACTACTAAGTCTCTTCAACTCGCCACATTTTAGCCCCGTCTTTATGGCTGCCCGCCAGCTCTGGCGAACGCTGGCAACTGACTCCCACGACTTGTGATCAATGTCACAGGATTTCATGTCGCATTTGCAGACGTCTTTAAAGCGGAGACATGGACGGCCGGTGAGTCTGATACCAGTGGCGAGCTCGCTGTACAATGTGTCTTTGGGGATCCTGCCATCTTCCATGCGGCTCACATGGCCAAGCCATCTCAAGCGCCGCTGACTCAGTAGTGTGTACAAGCTGGGGATGTTGGCCACCTCGAGGACATCTGTGTTGGAGATACGGTCCTGCCACCTGATGCCAAGTATTCTCCGGAGGCAGCGACGAAGGAATGAATTGAGACATCGCTCTTGGCTGACATACGTTGTCCAGGCCTCGCTGCCGTAGAGCAAGGTACTGAGGACACAGGCCTGATACACTCGGACTTTTGTGTTCCGTGTCAGTGCGCCATTTTCCCACACTCTCTTGGCCAGTCTGGACATAGCAGTGGAAGCCTTTCCCATGCGCTTGTTGATTTCTGCATCTAGAGACAGGTTACTGGTGATAGTTGAGCCTAGGTAGGTGAACTCTTGAACCACTTCCAGAGCGTGGTGGCCAATATTGATGGATGGAGCATTTCTGACGTCCTGCCCCATGATGTTCGTTTTCTTGAGGCTGATGGTTAGGCCAAATTCATTGCAGGCAGACGCAAACCTGTCGATGAGACTCTGCAGGCACTCTTCAGTGTGAGATGTTAAAGCAGCATCGTCAGCAAAGAGGAGTTCCCTGATGAGGACTTTCCGTACTTTGGACTTCGCTCTTAGACGGGCAAGGTTGAACAACCTGCCCCCTGATCTTGTGTGGAGGAAAATTCCTTCTTCAGAGGACTTGAACGCATGTGAAAGCAGCAGGGAGAAGAAAATCCCAAAAAGTGTGGGTGTGAGAACACAGCCCTGTTTCACGCCACTCAGGATAGGAAAGGGCTCTGATGAGGAGCCACCATGTTGAATTGTGTCTTTCATATTGTCATGGAATGAGGTGATGATGCTTAGTAGCTTTGGTGGGCATCCAATCTTTTCTAGTAGTCTGAAGAGACAACGTCTGCTGACGAGGTCAAAGGCTTTGGTGAGATCAATGAAAGCAATATAGAAGGGCATCTGTTGTTCACGGCATTTCTCCTGTATCTGACGAAGGGAGAACAGCATGTCAACGGTCGATCTCTCTGCACGAAAGCCACACTGTGCCTCAGGGTAGACGCGCTCGGCCAGCTTCTGGAGCCTGTTCTGAACGACTCGAGCAAAGACTTTCCCCACTATGCTGAGCAGGGAGATTCCACGGTAGTTGTTGCAGTCACCGCGGTCACCTTTGTTTTTATAGAGGGTGATGATATTGGCATTGCGCATGTCCTGGGGTACTGCTCCCTCGTCCCAGCACAGGCATAGCAGTTCATGTAGTGCTGAGAGTATAGCAGGCTTGGCACTCTTGATTATTTCAGGGGTAATGCTGTCCTTCCCAGGGGCTTTTCCGCTGGCTAGAGAATCAATGGCATCACTGAGTTCCGATTTTGTTGGCTGTATGTCCAGCTCATCCATGACTGGTAGAGGCTGGGCTGCATTGAGGGCATTACATCATCAATATTATATCTAAAGACATTATACTGCTGCCCATTTCAAAAGAAAAGTATTTTTAATTTTGTGTCTCTTTTCAATGAATTGAATCTACAAAACAAGTTTATGACTGGTTTACGAAGTCTTTCTGATCTCCCTACAGGTTTTGATGTCAAGTCAGGTTTTGGACTGCATGGTTTTGGTTCAGTACTTAAAGAAGACCTTGAGCTGGACTTTGTGAGGGCGCCTGGCACCAGGTGGAAAAAGCGGGGGGAATCACACCTCTGCCTTTTCGTGCCCCCCCGACCCCCCGCACCCCACCCCCCTGCCTCCTGGAGCGATCCTTAGGTCTTTTTAAATCTAAGTTTCAGGAGCCGGGATCCCTATCCCTTTAATGATGGGGATCCCGCCTCCAATAGCTGTCAGCCAATCAGAGAGCCAGCATCTCTGCAGTATTGGCAGCGTTGCCAGAACTGCATAGTCTTATAGTCCTATCTGACTTTGGCCACTACTACAATTGGAGTTGCCCAATCACTGTGATCATTTTTCACTTGCATATTATTCCTCTGTTGCTTCTTTAGTTCCTCTTCAAACTGGATTTTGAGAGCATAAGGAACCAGCCTAACCTTGCAATATACTGGTTTTGCAACAGGCCTGATTCAGATATGTGCTTTCACACTGATTATGCCTTCCCAGCTATCCTCAAAAATGTTGCTGTAACTATTCAATAGCTGATCAAGCTTCATGGTCATCTCAACTTGGAAAATATGCTTCCAGTCTAACTTCAGCTTACAAAGCCAGTCTTTGCCCATTAAAATTGGTTTGTTGACATATCTCACTCCAACAATGGGGTTTTGCCTTTCCTGCAGAAGGTGTGACCCCTCATTGCCACAGGGCACAAAATCTGACAGTTGCCCTTATATTGAACACTCCACTTATCTGCATGTTTCTAACACCTTACCAGAGCAGCTTTTGAACTGAACTGTGCTCTCAGTTAGAGGTACTTCACTGAATTTGCTCTCTTATGTGTCTCAACTCATAATGGAGCAATCCACAACCATATCGATGTGCATGTTGATGTACTGCTGATTTACCAAAACCTTTGTACAAAAGTCTCCATCATTTGAGTGATTGCTAGTAGCATAAATGCTTTACAGCCGAGCTTCTAGTCACTAAGGCACTCTGGATTCACTTCAAGATTGTGAACTCCACCCTTGCGACATCAGTGCTTTCCATTACCAGTGGAATGAGTTCTTTCTCCTGCTTTGGCCTTCACTCATCAAGATTTTGCAATATGGCTTTTCTTTTGGCAATTAAAGCACTTGGTGCTTATGTACTGACATGCTTGTGCCACTTGGTGGCTCTTACAGCGATGATAAGACACTAAACTGCTATCACCAGCACTCTTCTGACTCGGTCTCTCCACTTTAGGCTTGGCATAAGCCTTCTGACAGTGGACAAAAGCTGTACTAGTCACTGGCATTGGACGAAATTCCTGAGCATTCTTTGATGCCATCTCTGTTGAAAGAGCAATCTTACAGAGTAGTTCAAATGTAAGATTTTATGTGTTTAGTAATTTCAATTAGGTTCTTTCCTCCACCAATCCACACATGAACCTGTCTTGTAATGCGTGGTCTAAGAATGTGCCAAAGTTGTAATGTAGTGATAAATTCTTCATTGCCACAATGTCCTCACCAACTGTTCCACTACTCTTCTGATTTCTGGTTCCAAATTTGTAGCTTTCTGCTATCCCTAGTGGCTTAGGATTGAAATGTTCCTCTAACTTGGTGTTGATTGTTTTGCCTTGTTTTGGACTTTGCAGGCATGAACCCACTTTCTAGCACTCCAAGATGCAGCACTTTGCAACATGAACACAAAAAGTCAAGACTTCAACATAATCTTTGGAGGGAGCTGAACCAACGCAAAAATTCTTACTGACCCCATGGGGCATCTTGAACCAATATCATCTTAACAGATTGTCACGATACAAACATTCAAGGGTTTATTGTCTGCAATATTTAATAGATTAATAACAGCTCTCTCCATTTCGTATTCAAATAAATAGAAAATGAACTGTTCAACCGCTGTATTTTCGTACTTATTCCAAACAAAGGCCACAATTTCTTTCTCAGAACAATGTGGTTTGGTGTTCAATTTCTGTGTGTAGTCTGTTAGTTTGCTACATCATCCTTGTTCGTAAAAGTTGTATTGTGCTGTTTAAAAACAAAAAGTTTGCTACATCATCCTTGTTCGTAAAAATTGTATTGTGCTGTTTAAAAACAAAAGCTCTCTAACAACTCATTCGCAATATACAGCCATTGCAATCTCTGTTAATCCGATGCACAGATGCAATAACAAGGCTACCTGACATCTTTCAGGGATTGGAATAGGAATGGTATCAAATGGCATTGTTAGCTGTGAATGAGTTAATAACTAATAAAAACATAATAAAATTGCCACATTACCATACACATGCATTGCAATTGCATTGTTATAAACTACAATGTATTACACACAAGGATCATTACCTGAAAACATTCAATTCACTGGCTAAAACATTATTTACAGCTGATTCTTTCCCCTCCAATTTTTACTTTCTTGTTCTAAAGATACAAACTCATGCTGGGTTTCAAATCCACAGGTACCAAATACCCTCTGATATCTCACCTAAGAGGTCATATTTTATGTATGAACTTCAACGGTAACAACGATAGTAAGTTGTACTTGAATAGTGCATTTAATGTAGAAACCAAAAGATGCTTCTTAGATAGCAATTAGGAATGAATGCCAAGCCTGGAAAAGAAATATGAGGAAATAGGAAAGAAGGCATAGCTGAAGAGATGGATTTTGATAAGATTTTAAAAGGTGGGTTGAGAAGTGAGATGAAGAGATGAAGCAGTCTAGGGAGAGCATTCCAGAGAGGCTGATAGACTGAAGGCTGTAGCACAAACAGTGGATTGAAGGGATTGTGGGTGGAGCGGGATGGAGAGGAAAAGGAATAGGAAACCTTCTCAAGGGCAATAAATGCTGGCCTTGCCAGCGACACCCACCTCCCACGAACAAATTTTTAAAAATACTTGAATTGGAGAAGTAAATCATTCAGCAAAGGTTATAGGGTTGAAGGAACTTGTAGAGATAGGGTGGCGCGAGACGGTGAAGGGATTAATAGTAAGGAATTTTAATAGGTTGAAGGATGGGGAAGCTGTGGAAGTCAGAAAAGTGGAGTGATAGATATGTGAATGTGGAGACAAGCCAAGAATGACTAATTTGTGGACCATTTTGGAGTATTTGAAGAGAGAATGATGGATGGCCACTGAAGGGGGATTTGGTATACTCGGGTCTAGAAATTTCACCAGTGGAGAGGTTGAAGGTTGAGGTGCGGAATGTTGTCATAGCATCATAGGGCTGAATTTTCACCACAGAGGTGGGAAATTGAAGCCGGGTTTGTTTTCGGGTCAGAAACCCACCTTTGGTGGGAAACTGATTAAATATTTTTCCATGGTTAAGCCCTTAATTGGTATGGAGATGGGTTTCCTGAGAACAGAGGAGGGTCAGATGAAGTGGGGGACTGATTTAGACTCCCCACGGCAGCGATCTCTGAGGCTGTCGGTTGACTTGAGGGAGAAATCTACTGATTGTGGCAAAGCTCTCCACTGCACCCGAGTCACGGCTGCCTCTCATTTTATCAATGCCAACCTGGATCTAATGTTGGAGGCCATGAGGAAGAGGAGGGAGGTCCTCTTCCTGGAGGGTGGAAGAATGAGGTCACTGCATTGTGCAACATGGGCACCTCTCTGTTTATCAACATCTCCTTCATTGGAGCCTATAAGAGGTGAGGGCTGCAATTTTAAAGGGGCCACACGGATTTCAGAAGCTGTCTGTTGCAGACCAGCTGAAGGGAGGTAGGAGCCAGTTATGGCTGCTCCAGAGCATTACCTCACCCCATAAGAAGGTCAGCAGGGCAAAGGGAGACTCAGCACTTGGTAAGGAGGTGCCCTTAGCTCTGCACAAGTGGCAGGGGAAGAGTGGGCACTCAGCACTTGGGCATTGAATGCGATTGTCACCCCTCACCGCACCTTCCCCCGGCACCGCAGAGGCAGAAGAGCAGGGGGCAAGTCTGCTACAATAGGGCGGTCACCTGCCAAAAGGTAGTCTGTAGCTGGCAACGAGGACACAACTGTCAGATTTTGCACCCTGTGGCAATGAGGGGCCAAATCTTCTGCAAGAAAGGCAAAACCCCAACAGGTGGGCATGGGAGAAGAGGGGCAGTAAGGCAACAGAGGACATACCCTCAGCACAGCATCCACCGCTGTTGTTTACTGGGTCACTGTGAATTTGGAAATGGGATAATATGGCTGCATCCATGGGATACATCAGAAGGCCAGGAACATGTGAGAGGGCTCAAGAATCATTCATTTTGTATATTGAAAGAATGGACATGTTTTTCAGAGTTAATAACATTTTGGAACTTCAAGGTGAAAGTGAAGAAGTCCAGACTCAGAATAGGCAATTTCTGAATGCAAGAAAGCAATTTTGCAAACAGAAATCGACCTGGATGTATATGGCATACCTTATGTGTCATATAAAGGCAATAAAATCAAGGTTTTGGCACCTATGCTGCCAGCAGGGATTGCTGGTCTCATCAAATTTTGCAAGGCTCTTTCTCCACATTCTAGTCAATGTCTGCTCATGTGAAAAACAGGTGCAAGGAGCTAATCCAGCACAGCAATTGACTGAGGAGCTGGGAAATCAGCAGGAACAGCGGGTTGCATGTCCTTAAAGGGGTGGTGGATTTTTAATGTGGCAAACTTATTTTGTTGCCATGGCAATTGGCGATTACCATTTCCAGAATTTGTGTAAGCGTGGTTTGGAAAAATGTGCGTGTAAAAAAATGTTGGAAATATTTACCCATTTACTAGGATGTCTTGGACACACCCTCCTGTGAAAACAAAACCACAAAAAGTGAATGCAGTCTCCCAGGTCTGTAGGATCTGGAAATGAATGAAGACGAGCTTTGCTCTTATCAGGAGCAATGCCAAGGTGAGTGGACTGGTTTTAAGTACACATTGTTGCTATGGGACATAGTGTGCATGGCACAGATCAACAGCATGAGCTTAAGCAAATTCAGGGAGGAATTGTGTAAAGCATGAGACAAAGTTTTACCTTTCCTGCAGTCTCTTTTATTGAGGATAAGCTCTGGGGAACATTTTATGGGTACACAGTCCACATTGTGACACAAGAAACTCCATGCACACTGCATTGGGATGCACATCTACAAGACATACGGATGCCACCTACTATGTATTTTACTCATGGGAACTATGAAACCAGTAAAAGTTTTTTACCCTGTCCACTAATACTTCCTTTCCATAGTGAAAATGATGAAGATGTTACCTTTTGCAAACACTGCATCTGTCATTTAATTAATACATTCATGCAACATAGGGACAGAGTCGGCTGTGCCCACGAGCCTGTTCTGCCATTCAGTTAGATCATGGCTGATCTGTACCTTAACTCCACTTACCTACTATTTCCTCATATTCCTTGATACACAGATCTAACAAAAATCTATTGATCTCAACCTTTATCGCTTGGATTGATCCAGCATCCACAATTTTGTGAGGAAGAGAGATCCAGATTTCCACTACAAACCTCTTCCTGATTTTGCTCCTAAATAGCATAATTTTAAAATTATGCTCCCTTGTTCTAGATTCCCTCCAGCAGAAGAAATAGTTGCTCTGAGGGCAGTTTTCCCAGGAGGCAGGATTGGTAAATGGCAGGGATTGGAGCACGTGGCGAGCTTACATGCTGGTGTTGCCCGAGGCTGAAGAGATTTTAGTTCCTTAGCTAACTTACCTGAGTCTATTCTAATTCTTGATCCAGCTTCTGACAGATTTGGCCTGGTGGGGAAGCCACTGCTGCTCCTGTGCAGCAGGTTAATATTGTAGTTGAGCCTCAATTATGTCATCAGAGCCCAATCTGCATATTTAAAGAAAGAAGCTGTTGGCTGATGAAAGGTCACTGACCTGAAACGTTATCTCTGCTTCTCTCTCCACAGATGCTGCATGACCTGCTGAGTATTTCCAGCACTTTTTGTTTTTATTTCAGATTTCCAGCATCTGCAGTATTTTGCTTTTATGAAAGAAAGCAGCTGTTGGCTTCTGAGCGGTGTCTTTGCCACTTGCAATTTAAAATTACACTCAGCTAGATCTGGACAGGAAGGCACTAGTTAAGTTCGTCGCTGCATTTTAGCTGCCCCTCCTGCCCAGTTTCCATCAGGCAGGTGGAAGGAGGGAATAAAAACAGAAGATTCTGGAAGTAGTCAGCAGGTCCGGCAGCATCTGTGGACTGAGAAACAGAATTAACAGTTCAAGTTGATGACCTTTTATGAGAACGGTGGGAGTTGGGAGGAGGGTTCTGAAATTTCTCTCTTTTTCTCAAACCTGTTGAATCACTTTCACATTTTAAACACCATAATTAGATCATCTCTCAACCTCATCAATTTAAGATAATACAATCCAACTTAATACAGCCTAGCCTCTTAATTTAACCTTTAAACTCTGATATCATTCTGCTGAATCTGCGATGGATGGACTGCACACTTGTTGGTTTGACAGGCGTCTCCTGCGGTGCCTTGGAAGGATCTGGTTGGAGAAAAGCTTAATCCTATAATTGCCTTCACAGTTACAGGAAAAACTGTTCCTGTTGTAGTGGTTATCCATAGGTTAACCTGCAGTAGAAGGCATAGCTCTGTAAAACAGGTTGTGAAACAAGCCCGGTCTGGTATGTGCAGTAGAACTTTGGATGAGCTGGATTTTATTGAGAGTGTCACCAGGAGAGTTTTGGAGTAGTTGAGTCTGGAGTTGACAAAGGCATGGATGAGGGCTTAAGTGGCAGATTGACTCAGGTAGGGACTGAATCAGGTGATGTTATGGAAGTGCAGGTAGGCAGTCGCTGTGATGAACAGGGATCAGCAGCTCAACTCAGGGTTTAATAGCTTGTTGAGATTGCAACCAATCTAATTCAGCTTGAGACAATGACTGGGGAGGGGGATGGAATTGGTGGGGATGCAGTTAGCGGTGGGGTCAAAGAGAATGGCATCAGTATTCCCAATGTTTAACTGGAGGATATCCAATCATGGTTCATCCATGATTGGATATCAGACAAGCAGTCTGACAACACAAAGGGGTCATGAGAGGTGGTGGATAGCTGTGTGTTGTTAATGTACATGCAGAAGCTGATCCCAGTTCTGTGGATGATGCCATTAAAAAAAAGCATGTATATGCAGTAGAGCAGATGGGCAAGGTCAGATTTTGGGAATCTGGAGGTAATGTTGCAGGGGCGTGAAGAGAAGCCATTGTCAGAGATACTCTTGCGATCATTAAGTGTGGAACCAAGCAAGGGTAATTCCACTGACCGGGGAAATGGAGGAAAGGCATTGGAAAAGGGGGTGCATTTAACTGTTCAAGGCTGGAATGAAGTCGAAAGCGGTAAGAAGGGATACTGCACCATTGTCACATTTGCATAGAATGGCATTTGTAACTTTGGTTGGTACCATTTCAGTGCTGTGACAAGGGTCAAAATCTGATTAGAGAGATTTAAACATTGAGTTGTAAAATTAATTTACCTGATCTCCCCATCATAGATGCTGTCTGACCTGCTGTGTGTTTCCAGGAATTAATATTTTTTGCCTCAAATAGTTATTTGGTAGTACAGAACTTGAGTATTGCTGAAAATAGAGACATGTTGTTGAAGCTTTTCGTCTTGCTGTCATCAGGACAGTCCGCAAGAATACCAATGTAAGGGAAAACAACAACTTATACTGTGTGAGAAAACAGTGCTGATTGGTTGGAAAATGAACTCTGATTGGTAGAAGTGTTGCCATTGGAAATGCACCAGTTTATGGTGACTGACAGTTAACTGCCAAGCTTTGTTTGAAATTTAAACCAGGTAGCTTGACTCTGTTTGGTAAAGGCATTGCCCTGAGGAATGAACCAGCAAATGGCTGTCACTTACTTTGTTTAGCTGAAACAGGTGCAATGTTTGTATATATTCTTTCTGTCTGCAAAGAACAGGGCTCTGTGTATTAATATATGTAACTTGCAGTACGCGCAAATGCACCACACTGCAAGCCCTACTGACAATCTTAAATTGGTTGTCAGGGTAGTTCTTAGCACACTGAGTCTTATTTGGCAAATGTTGTCCAATCGCGTAATCACATCTAATGTTGGACACTGTGTTTTGAGTTTTGCAAGCATGGACTGGTTGGGTACGGCCTGTACCTTGCCCATTGTGAACATCAGAAGAGACATGTTTGATACGATCAGCCAGTCTTTGGGATGTATGGCCTTTATACCAAGTTTCACATTGGCATTGAAATTCATATATCACATTACTCATTTGTGTGATAGGCAGGACGTCTTTTTGGCTTGACGGCAGTATCCTGTTAGTGGCAAACACCACATGTGTTGCTACTGCATAGTAGCAGCGTGAAACAGCTAGCTTCACCTGTTGCTCAAATTTATGGGATACATTACCCTTCCAGGATAATTTGAGGTATCAAAACATATCATCTACGTATCGAAAATATGCAAGAGGTAGGAAGTTAGGTGTCGTTCCCTCAAAGGTGATCTAGCGCATGCATATTGTGACATTCTGAGCGACATGTCTGATTTGCACATGCAACGTGAATGTCTGACAGCGTTGCGAGGCCTTAAGACCAAACCGTACATACACATCAGTAAACCTGACAAAGGGACGGGATAGTCATTCTTAACAAGCATGACTATATCAGCAAAATGCATGCCAGTCTTATTGACGGGTCCAAATTCATATCCATTGCACCTCTGCTCAACATGACCGGACAGCCTTGCTTGAAAGTAAGGTAAAACAAACACTTGCTGGACTGGTGTAAGAGCAATGAGCTGCCAGGTGTCATATATGACAGGGTTCGTCCTCACGGCTCGCTGCATCCGCGTGTGTATGGACTGCCCAAGACACACAAAAGTGATGTCCCTTTATGCCCTATCTTGTCTATGACCAGTTCTGCACAACATGAATTGGCCAAATGGTTGGGCGAATTGTTACAACCAGTTTTGAGCAGGTTCTCCACATACTTGGTGAAGGATTCCTTCACATTTGTGAAGACCATACAGGACTTGCATATCAACAGCAATGCCGTGTCCATGTGCTCATTTGACATTGCTAGCCTATTCACCAATGTACCACTTCAGAAAGCCATGGATATTTGTGCTGCAACACTCTATCATGGTGATCTAGACCCACCACCATTGCGTGAACTTCATTGAACTTATGAACTCAGCAACTTGTACAGTTGAGTTCAGTTTTAACGACACCATGTCACCATGTATGCCTAAATAGACGGCGTTGCCATGGGATCCCCTCTAGGCCCAGCTCTCACAGACATCTTTGTTGGGTTCCATGAGAAACGTGTCTGAGAGATTGACACCTAACCTCCTACCTCTTGCATAGTTCTGATATATAGATGATACGTTTACTATATTTGAATCCGCAGCTGCATGCAATAATTTCCTTACACGTCTTAATGGGTTCCACCCTGAGCTCAAATTTACCTTTGAAATGGAGCAGTCAGATGAGCTCCCTTTCCTTGATGTACTAGTTGAGAAATTTGCTAAGGGATTCTCTACCACAGTCTGCTGCAAACCTACCTTCACTGGTCATTACACATGTTGGGATTCTTACAGTTCCACGCGCTATAAGATTGGCCTTATTGGCAACCTTGTAAATAGGGCCTGAGCCATTTGCTCACTACGCAAGCTTGATTTTGAAATAGGGTGAATCAAAGACATCCTGCGTGACAATGGATACCCTGATCAGATCATTTATCTCTGTATATCACGCAAACTTATGAACAGGCCTAAGGCCGTTATTTTTGGCCTTGAAAAGTGCCCACTCTACCTCAAATTACCCTGGAAGAGTAATGTATCCCAAACATTTGAGCAACAAGTGAAGCTAGCTATTTCATGCTGCTACTATGCAGTAGCAACATGTGTGGTGTTCGCCACTAACAGGATGCTGCTGTCAAGCCAAAAAGACGTCCTGCCTATCACACAAATGAATAATGTGATATATGAATTTCAATGCCAGTGTGATACTCGGTATATAGGCTTTACATCCCAAAGATTGGCTGATCGTATCAAACAACCTGTCCCTTCTGATTTTCGCAACGGGCATGGTACAGGCCGTACCCAACCAGCCTGTGCTTGCAAAACACAGTGTCCAACATTAGATGTGATTCCATGATTGGACAACATTTGCTAAATAATCCTCAGTGTGCTAAGAATTACCCTGACAACCAATTTAAGATTGCCAGTAGGGCTCGCCTACTGGAAGCTACATATATTATTACACAGGGCCCTGTTCTATTCAGACAAAAAGAATATGTACAAACATTGCACCTGTTTCAGCTAAACAAAATAAGTGACAGCCATTTGCTGGTTCATTCCTCAGGGCAATGTCTTGACCGATCAGAGTCAAGCTGCTTGGTTTAAATTTCACACAAAGCTTGGCGGTTAACTGTCAGTCACCGTAAACCGGTGCATTCTCCATGGCAGCGCCTCGACCAAATAGAGTTCACTTGCTAACCAATCAGCACTCTCTTCTCATACAGTATAAGTTGTTGTTTTCCCTTACAGTGGTATTCTTGTGGATTGTCCTGATGTGTGCAAGACGAAAAGCTTTGGCATCATTTCTCTATTTTCAGCAATTTTTGCCTCAGTTATATCAAGCACCTGCAGTATCCGTTGTTTTTTTCACTTAAGAATAGTCCTTTCTATCCCCTTCCAACATTGAACATTAGAAGGGAAAATATCTCATAAGATAACATATTACTTCAATGATTGCTTTACCTAATTTCATGACCATAAGCTGTTAGAAAATACTCTGCTGTTCATGATAGTGCACAATAATATATGTTATCCTTTAAAATCCTGTGATTTTTAGGAATTTTAAATATTGCCCTGGAACAATAGGAATTGAATGGTGTGTTTCTTACAAAAGGATTCAAGTACCAATACATTGTTTATGAATGTAGGTAATTCAATGCGCATGGTTGGCACAAAATATATGTTGGATGATTAGGTGTTGCCTCTCTTCAATAAACTCATTGTGAAGTATTCATTAGCAGTGTATCTGTGACTTTCTAGATGCATTTGGATCTGGATTTCTAGATACGTAGATATCTGTAAACTGATTCTTGAGGTTTGAAGGGATTTGTGATGTAGACGTGATGGCTGGAATGAACTTCACAGCAACTGATAACACAACAGTAATTAAAGAGAGTTCCAACTGTTGTCACATGCTTGTGAGTACATCCCTGCTGCAAATCATGCTGCAAATACTGTTCCATTACTGCCAAATCACTGCTTTTTTGTCAGCAGTTGCTCCAGAAAGGATTTGACTCATTCTCTTGATTATCCTACTTTTGCTCTTGCCTGCTGTTGTAAAGTATGGCAGCCACTGCAGCTGTTAAAATATCTAAAACAGCACTGTATTATGCAGTGGCATAACCTAATGCCCTTTCATCTAGGCTTCATTCCAGCTCAGATTGATGAGATGTGAACACCTATTCTCTCTTTGTTGCTGTTGAAATGAATCGCCCACTGACATGAGCTACAGTTGTTACTCATTCACATGGCTGAAGAAATGTATTTACGTCTGCAAATGCCTCCTCAGCACTACTTCATTTGTGGCCTACAGCACACATGATTACACTATAATCTGATGCAGAAACGCTTGGTATGTTTATTTTAGTTAGGTCCATCCTTACTTTAATTTTTGCCTTATCCATTTATCATTGCTTTGGACAACTCCAAACCTTTTGACATCATCTGGCATCATGTGCTTCTGAACAAGCTACCATTATAAGGCATCCTACCAAAGCTATATTCATGGCTATCCAATTTCCTCTGAAATTACTCTATCTGTGTTATGGTCGATAATTCATCCTCTGACTCTTTTTCCATTAACTTAGGGTTCCCCAGGGCTCTGCCCTTTCTCCCACTCTGTTGATTCTTCCTATCAATAACCCCCTATGCTCATCACCTAGCCCTGTCCACTTTTTTGATGTTGATTCCAGTGTACATTTATCAGCTTCTTTCAGGCTATATGCCCTCAGTGCATAAACTTCCAGTCATCTCACAATTCAATGGCTGAATCACTCCATCTGTTATCTCCTCCATGTCTTTCAATGAGGCAATGAAATTCTTGTTTCTTTCAGTTTTTCAAAGACATCGGGGTGATTTTGATTTCCTTACCACCCATTTTGGGCTTATAAATGCTGTTTTAGTAGCATCTGAAACATGTCACTTGTATGTATTCAAATTGGTGTTGCTTGACATCAGCATCAGGGTTGTCATTGTCAGTCATCTGGAATTATTATCTGAGTCTCCTGAAGGAACTAGATAAATAGAGGGTCAAAGCTTAGGATATAGGCAAGCAGTTCTAGTTCAGTGGCAGTCATTTTAGGAGGTCAGTGAGTTCATGAATGAGAAAGAGAAGAGGAAGGGAAGATGTAGACAAATCCTGTTGTGACAGGGCTCCATATCTGTTGTCCTTGATGCTGACTACTGTGTGTCTTCTTATGATAATAATGATGACCTCTCCCACAGGGATAAGTGTTTGTAAAGTGACAAGAACTCCTCCTATGCTGGTTGTCTCCCTCCTATTGTGTTCTAGCTTTTCTTCCAAGAAGATTCAATGTGAAATAATATGTCTGCATGAAATGGACTCTGTCCTTGGCACTCTCACTGAGATCATTAAATATTTTTCACTGAAGCCTCTATGATATATGATCCATGTATACACCTGGTGTGCCATCATGCCCTTTCACCTACTTGCTTTGTCACCCGTAACACATCTGAGGAATCTCCTTCTTGCCTCAGACGTCTTCCTGCACCCTCATAGTGTTGCTTCTCTGCTTTGGCTTTAAGCTCCTACAGACCTTGAAGAACCTATTGCAGTGGCCAATTTCATGACTCTTATTCAGAGATGTGCCTATGGGGAGTACGTTTTCTGCTTGCAGCTCATTTCATTGATGAAAATCAGGGGTGACCTGGAAACCAGGATGAGTCCATGCTGATTCCTCTTTATGGTTATTGCTCTTGCCTGTCCACCTCCTGTCGCTTTTCCACTGGCAGACCAAAATCGATGAAATAGTTTCTGCAAGTCTAGACAACAGTTGTGAACTCTTCCCTTTGATGGCTCTGACCTTAGTCCTTATTCATTTAGCAATATTTATGACTTCACTACCTTTTCCGATCTCAAATGGATTTCCTGCACTTTTTTTGCTAAAGCCTGGGTCCCTTTTTAGTGCCAACAATTTATTTTCCCATCAACTTGCTACAAAGCCCAAATCTGTCCCTGGCTTGAAATTTGCTTCCTAATCTGTGGAAGCTTGTCAAGCCTTTCTTGGACAAGGTATCAGAAGGAGCTAGATCCTTGCTTTGCTCAAATATTCAGCGTCCCTCTACTGCACCTTATTTGTCTCTTCCTATTTTACTGATATCAGTGCTTCCCTGGACTATGTTATCTTGCAAATAAACTGCAAATATACCATCCCCCAATGCTCATCCACTTTCTTAGATCCTCATTGTCTTAAGGTCAAAATTCATTGTAAAGTTTTCTACTCCAACTCATATTTTCACAGGCTCCCAAGTCATTGAAACTGTTTCCCTTTCTCAATCTTTCAAGTCATCTACAATTTTCAGGCTTTTAAAACCAAAGCTTAGCAGTACCTAACCACTCCTCCAGATCTACTTTGTCTTCTTTTCTACCTTTTTCAACTTTGATGGCATCCTGCAGTATTGATTGACTCTTTACCTAGGTTCCTCAGTAAGTAAAATTTGATTATGGATTATGTACCTGTACAATCCACTGAACAAAAAGTATGAATGCATTTAAGAATATAAACACTTTTCTATTCTTCTGAAGGCACTGACTCGCGCTGCAGTACAGTTCAACAGACACTTCTCAGTTTCTGGTATCTCACCCAAATGGTCATTCTTTATGTATGAACGTTAGCACTGAGTGTAAAATTTTCCTCTGGGGAAAATTCATCACTGGAGGTAGTACAAGGCATGATGTCCACCTGCCGTCCTGATCCCATTGTGACACAAGGTTGAGCTCATTACATATGCAGGGCAGGCTCCTGACAGCATTTCCATCACAGTGAGGGAGGATGTTGCTGCTGTGCAGCAAGGGTTTATGGCATTATAATGCAACACCCACTGTAGTAAAATAAAAGCAAAATACTGCGGATGCTGCGGATCTCTTTCCACAGATGCTGCCAGACCTGGCAGCATTTCCAGCATTTCTTGTTTTTGACCCACTGTAGTAACGTTAGGAGGAGGAGCCAGGGTCTAAATGGTAAGGGTCTAAAGAGCAGGAGGAATGCCATGTATGAGGTCCCTTCCTGCCAACAGTGACCATGGTGGGCTTTCAGTCACTGGCCTAGGGTGTACCACTGCCACCTGTCTCCTGACAGTAGCTGGGATTAGCAGTAGCTGGGCTCAGCAGTACTTGAAGCACTGAGGGTGGGAAGGGCACAAAATGTACTCTGGGTGGGGGACTTCAATGTCCATCACCAACAGTGGCTCGGTAGTACCACTACTGACTGAGCTGGCCGTGTCCTAAAGGACATAGCTGCTAGACTGGGTCTGTGGCAGGGGTGGGGGAACCAACACGAGGGAAAAACATACTTGACCTCGTCCTCACCAATCTGCCTGCCGCAGATGCTTCTGTCCATGATAGTATTGGTAGGAGTGACCACCGCACAGTCCTTGTAGAGACGATGTCCTGCCTTCACATTGAGGATACCATCCATCGTGTTGTGTGGCACTATCGTCGTGCTAAATGGGATAGATTTCGAACAGATCTAGCAATGCAAAACTGAGCATCCATGAGGCGCTGTGGGCCATCAGCAGCAGCAGAATTGTACTCAACCACAATCTGTAACCTCATGGCCCAGCATATCCCCACTCTACCATTACCATCAAGCCAGGAGACCAACCCTGGTTCAATGAAGTGTGCAGGAGGGCATGCCAGGAGCAGCACCAGGCATACCTCAAAATGAGGTGTCAACCTGGTGAAGCTACAACACAGGACTATCTGTGTGCCAAACTGCGTAAGCAGCATGACAGAGCTAAGCGATCCCATAACCAACGGATCAGATCTAAGCTCTGCAGTCCTGCCACATCCAGGCGTGAATGGTGGTGGACAATTAAACAACTAACTGGAGGAGGCGGCTCCACAAATATCCCCATCCTCAATGATGGGGGAGCCCAGCGCATCAGTGCAAAAGATAAGGCTGAAGCATTTGCAACAATCGTCAGCCAGAAGTGCCAGGTTGATGATCCATTTCGGCCTCCTCCTGAAGTCCCCAGCATTACAGATGCCAGACTTCAGCCAATTCGATTCACTCCGCGTGATATCAAGAAACGACTGAAGGCACTGCAAAAGCTATAGGGCCCTGACAATATTCCGGCAATAGTGATGAAGGACCTGTGCTCCAGAATTTGGTGCGCCCCTAGCCAAGCTGTTCCAGTACAGCTACAACACTGGCATCTACCCGGCAATGTGGAAAATTGCCCAGGTATGTCCTGTACACAAAAAAAAGCAGGACAAGTCCAACCCGGCCAATTACCACCTCATCAGCCTACTCTCAATCATCAGTAAAGTGATGGAAGGTGTCATCAACAGTGCCATCAAGCGGCACTTGCTTAGCAATAACCTGCTCAGTGACGCTCAGTTTGGGTTCTGCTCCTGACCTCATTACAGCCTTGGTTCAAACATGGACAAAAGAGCTGAACTCAAGAGGTGAGGTGAGAGTGACTGCCCTTGACATCAAGGCAGCATTTGACCGAGTATGGCATCAAGGAGCCCTAGCAAAACTGAGGTCAATGGGAATCAGGGGGAAAACCCTCCGCTGGCTGGAGTCATACCTAGCGCAAAGGAAGATGGTTGTGGTTGTTGGAGGTCAATCATCTGAGCTCCAGGACATCACTGCAGGAGTTCCTCAGGGTAGTGTCCTGGGTCCAACCATCTTCAGCTGCTTCATCAATGACCTTCCTTCAATCATAAGGTCAGAAGTGGGAATGTTCGTTGATGGTTGCACAATGTTCAGCACCATTCGTGACTCCTCAGATACTGAAGCAGTCTGTGTAGAAATGCAGCAAGACCTGGACAATATCCAGGCTTGGGCTGATAAGTGGCAAGTAACATTTACGCCACACAAGTGCCAGGCAATGATCATCTCCAACAAGAGAGAATCTAACCATCTCCCCTTGACATTCAATGGCATTACCATTGATGAATCCCCCACTATCAACATCCTAGGGGCTACCATTGACCAGAGCCTGAACTGCAGTAGCCATATAAATACCGTGGCTACAAGAGCAGGTCAGAGGCTAGGAATCCTGAGGCGAGTAACTCACCTCCTGACTCCCCAAAGCCTGTCCACCATCTACAAGGCACAAGTCAGGAATGTGATGGAATACTCTCCACTTGCCTGGATGGGTGCAGCTCCAACAACACTCAAGAAGCTCGACACCATCCAGGACAAAGCAGCCCGCTGGATTGGCACCCCATCTACAAACATTCACTCCCTCCACCACCGATGCACAGTGGCAGCAGTGTGTACCATCTATAAGATGCACTGCAGCAATGCACCAAGGCTCCTGAGACAGCACCTTCCAAACCCACGACCTCTACCAACAAGAAGGACAAGGGGAGCAAATACATGGGAACACCACCACCTGCAACTTCCCCTGCAAGTCACACACCATCCTGATTTGGAACTATATCGCCGGTCCTTCACTGTCGCTGGGTCAAAATCCTGGAACTCCCTTCCTAACAGCATTGTGGGTAAACCTACCCAAAATGGACTGCAGCGGTTCAAGAAGGCAACTCACCACCACCTTCTCAAGGGCAATTAGGATGGGCAATAAATGCTGGCCTGGCCAGTGACGCCCACATCCCATGAATGAATAAAAAAAAATTTACTCAGCCTCTCATCTTAGGACAACCCCCTCATCCCAGGGACCAATTTAGTAAGTCTTTGCAGAACCGCCTCAAGTGCAAGTATATCCTTTCTTAAATGTGGAGACCAAAACTTCACACAGTATTCAATGTGCAGTCCCACCAAAGCCCTGTACAAGTTTAGTATGGCATCTTTATTCCTGTACTCCAATTCCCTTGCAATATATGCCAACATGCCATTTGCCTTCCTAATAGCCTGCTGCACCTGCACGTTAGTTTTATGTGTTCCTTGTACGAGTATCCCCAAGTCTCTCTGAACATCAACACTTACTAGTTTTACACCTTTGAAATAATATTCTGCTTTTCTATTTTTACGACTAAGGTGAGCAACTTCATACTTCCCTATATTATACTCCATTTCCCATTTTGTTGCCTACTTACTTAAGCTTGCAAAAATATGTTTTTGCAGCCTCTCTATGTCCTCCCCACCTCTTACCTTTCCACCAAGCTTTGTATCATCAGCAAACTTAGATACATTACTCTCTGTCTCTTCATCCAAGTCATTATATATCCAGTTGTTGTGTAAGGAAACCTTTGGTATCTTTGGAACTTGTGTAGAAGTTTCTGGAGCTTCTGCTCACTCCAGGATTCTCTGCATAGTAGCTAGACACTCTCTGATAATGTTTCAACTTATAGCTTTAGTCTCTGGGGATCCCAGCCATGGTCTTTGAACAGACTTTGTAGGTCTGACCTCCCAAGCCTCCATTCAGGTATATCATGCTACATCACCAATACTTCATCCTCTAGCTTCCTTGGGGCAGTGAATCTCCAATGTCTCATCCAGATCCTCATCACCCTGAGGCGTTCAACTATCCTTCTATTCTGGTCCTTCCCGTCAATATTATCTTCCTCCTCATTGCTCTGCCCCATTGCTCTGATAGGTCTGCAGGAAAGAGAGTACAAGCTAAGAATGGTGAGCATAACCTCTTTGGATTAAGGCGATAGTGGCTTTGTGATGTTTTAAACAGATGCCACAACAACTGTGTAGCTGTGCACTCAGGTAAACCAGGAATGCATGTGGCCTAACAGCCAGTACTTAACGGAACATCAAAAAGGCAAATTTTAAATTATACATGAGTATGGAACTGGGAAAAGCAAGAGTACTCCTCCCACTGTAATATTACGCTTACTGTTAGTCTAGTACAGAACATCTGAAGAGTCAGATGGGTTAAAAGAAGTGGGAGCTTTTTTAAAAATTCATTTTGGGGATGTGGGTGACGCTGGCTAGTCCAGCATTTATTGTTCATCCCTACTTGCCCTTGAGGAGGTGGTGGTGAGCTGCCTTTTTGAACTGCTGAAGTCCTTGAGGAGTAAACACACCCACAGTGCTGTTAGGAAGGGAGTTCCAGGATTTTGACCCGGTGACAGTGAAGAAACGACAATATAGTTCCAAGTCAGGATGGTGTGTGGCTTGGAGGGGAACTTGCAGGTGGTGGTGTTCCCATGCATCTGCTGCCCTTGTCCTTCTAGGTGGTAAAGGTCATGGGTTTGGAAGGTGCTGTCGAAGCAGCCTTGGTGAGTTGTTGCAGTGCATCTTGTAGATGATACACACTGCTGTCACTGTGTGTCGGTGGTGGAGAGAGTGAATGTTGAAGGTGGTGGATTGGGTGCCAATCAAGCAGGCTGCTTTGTCCTGGATGGTGTCGAGCTTCTTGAGTGTTGTTGGAGCTGCACCCATGCAGGCAAGTGGAGAGTATTCCATCACACTCCTGATTTGTGCCTTGTAGATGGTGGACAGGCATTGGGGAGTCAGGAGGTGAGTTACTCGCTGCAGAATTCGCAGCCTCTGACCTGTTTATTAAACATGTCTTACTGCTATGGTTTACATCTTCCAAACCTCTACACAAGCGATCCACACATGTGGTGCTACATCACTTCCTGTGATGGGGTATTCAGCATGATTAGAATAGTTAACCCAGTAACAACCCAATGTCCAGTATACCACATTATACTACATCTCCCCTTCACATTAAAGAAAGCGTACCACTCTTTCCCCCTCTCCCATTTGTCTTCTGTCATTTCACCGACCCACCCTCCAGCCATTGATTATGCCCCTACTGACCTCACCCGCCTCTACCCAGCCACCACCACTGCTGACTCAATTGGCCACCCTTCCCAAACCAGGAGAATTTCAATGAATTCTCCTGATCTCCTTCCATTACTTTAGCAGAAGATCAGCAGGAACTCTAGAGAAATGGCAGTACAGACCATTTTTAGACATTTACAGTGTTTCACCAGGGGTCTGCCACTCTCCCACTGGAGAACTCCTGCAGAAATTCCAGATGTTTATGTCAATCTTGGACATTAATTTTAATATCAATTTGTTGTTAGCTGTGTTTCTGTCAGTAACATTCTTGCCTCTGTTATGGGTTCAAGTCTTAGGACCTGAGCACAAAAATCAAGGCTGACACTGCAGTGCAGTACTGAAGGAGTGCTGCACTGTGACAGGTGCTGTCTTTTGAATGAAATGTTAAACTAAGGCCCTGTTGTGAAGAAATCTGGCCATAATGAGCGGTTAAAAGAGTTATTTTCCTATGAATTGGGTTTCTAAAATTATAAGCAGGGTTCATCTTCCTAAAAGGTTCGGAAAAGTTTACGGGCTACCTCTGACCTGCCTCTGTGTTGAAGGGCTTGCCTCATCTCAGAACATAGAGGTAGCTTCTGATAAGAGGGATTCACTCCTAAAAGTCACAAACCTCATCACACGGTAAAGCATTGATAACACAGTTTTACAAATGATCATGTAAGCTACCACATTGTGATAGTTGATAAGATGGTCTTAAGCAGACAGCCCTAAACTACAGTCAACAGAATTTTTGACAAAAATGACCAAAGCCAAGAAATTGAATTATAATCTTAAAGCACAGTTAGATGACTAAGGGATATTGACTACCATGAGAGATTCAGAGCTTAATGTTAGCTTCGCCCTTCTTAGAAATCAAACAAGGTGGATCTTAATTATACAGCCGTATTTGGGTAATAAAGGGGGATGAATCTACTTGCAATAGAGGTAACACTCACATATGTAAAAAAATGAGTTATGCAACAATATACAGAATAAATATTGAAACCACACAGTGGATTTTTAGATTTGTTGGACACGCTCCAACATGTCCCACGGTAAAGGTAGGACTATTGGGATGAGGCAATGATAGTTCTCCCCTTAACTGGGACAGTTGCTGAACTCTGTAGCCTTCTACTTGGGCACTTAAGGTAAATGTTTACTTTAACAGTTAATGCATATCTTAAATATTTTACTGCAACAATATTCAGATTTAAAAATTGGATTCTTTACCAGAAACATTATTCTTTCTCTCTTTCCTAGAGCTATTAATGTTGCAATTAACTGTCTTACCAACTGTGAATTGCATGTTTGGTTCTTTAATAAACTTTTATATAATAGAAATTATATTGTCTCAAAAGTCTTACATTCAAACACACGAACTAGGAGCAGGAGTAGGCTATTCTGCTCCTCGAGCCTGCCCCGCCTTTCTATAAGATCATGGCTGATCTGTTTGTGGACACAACTCCATTTTCCTGCCTACCCCTGATAGCCTTTGACTCCCTTGTTTGTCAAGAATTGTTCTGCGCCTGCCTTAAAAACATTCAATGACCCTGCCTCCACTGCTCTTTGGGGAAGAGAGTTCCACAAACTCGTGACTCTCTGAGAGAAAAAAATTTCTCCTCATCTCTGTCTTTAAATGGGAGACCCCTTATTTTTAAACATCCTTTCAACATCCATCTTCTGTATCACCAACTCATGAACACATCTCCGAACACTCTTTGGTGGGGAGGTACATTACTGAGGTGGGATTCCGGACCCTTATAATATCCAGGTTGTTATAATCTGGCCAAAACTTGTAGAAAAGGCTATCTAGAGGATGGTAGTATTCTCAGCTGGTTCCTTTCCTTTGGGGAAATCAGTTCTTCAGACCCATTCAAGTGTCTGTGAGACCTGTCTTTCTCAACCTTGAGTGAGAGTCATCATCCGGTGCCCAACGTGGGGCATCAACTGTACTGGATCGTAATCCTAGCCCCTATTTGGGGCTATCCCAGATCACGCATACTTCTCACCATATGAATTAGGAGCAGAAGTAGGCTATTCAGCCTATCAAGCCTGCTCTGCCATTTAATAAGATCATGGCTGATAGGTTTCTGTCTCAAATTCCCCAATCCCATCTACCCCTGATAATGTTTGATTCCCTTGCCTAACAAGATTCTGTCTACCTCTGCCTTAAAAATATTCAGTGACCCTGCGTGCTGTATAACTCTATGACTCTATGACCTTCTGAAGCAGAGAATTCCAAAGTCGCACAACCTTCTGAGAGAAAAAAAATTCTCCTCATCTCTGTCCTGAAAGGGAGATCCCTAATTTTAAAACAGGGCCCCCCAGTTCTGGACTCACCCACAAGAGTAAACATCCTTCCCACATCCACCATGTCAAGACCATTCAGGATCTTATGTTCGTCAATCAAGTCTCCCATCACTCTTCTAAACTCCAGTGAAAACAAGTCCAGTCTGTCCAACCTTTCTTCATAAGACAACCCGCTCATTCCAGGTATCAATCTAGTAAACCTCCTCTGAACTGTCTCCAACACATTCACATCCTTCCTTAAATAAGCAGACCAAAACTGCAAACAGTATTCGAGAAACATTTTTCTCCCAGAGGGTGGCTGGAATCTGGAACACACTGCCTGAAGGGGTGGTAGAGGCAGGAACCCTCACAACAGTTAAGAAGTATTTAGATGAGCACTTGAAATGCCATAGCATAAAAGGCTATGGGCCAAGTGCTGGAAAATGGGATTAGAATAGATAGGTGCTTGATGGCCGGCACGGACACGATAGGCCGAAGGGCCTGTTTCTATGACTCTATGTGGTATAACTGAAGCATAACATCCTTACTTTTATTTTTAATTCCTCTCATAACAAAGAATAGCATTCCATTAGCCTTCTTTATTACTTGCTGTACCTGCATACTAACCTTTTGTGACTCATGCACTAGAACACCTAGATCCCTCTACACCTTGGAATTCTGCAGTTGTTCCCCATTTAAGACATACTGCTTTTTTATTCTTCCTGCCAAAGTGAACAACTTCACATTTTCCCACATTTGACTCCATCTGCCAGATTTTTGCCCACTCACTCAACCGATCTATATCGTCTGCAACCTCCTTATGTCCTCTTCACAACATACTTTCCTACCTATCTTTGTATCATCTGCAAATTTAGCTACCATGCCATCGCTCCCCTCACCTAAGTCATTGATAGAAATTGTAAAAAGTTGAGGCCACAGCACAGACTCCTGCAGGACACCACTCATCAAATCCTGCCAATCAGAAAAGGACCCATGTATGCATACTTCCTGTTTTCTGCCAGCCAGCCAATCTTCTATCCATGCTGATATGTTACTCCCTACATAATGGGCTCCTGCTTTTCACAATAACCTTTTATGTAGCCCCTTGTCAAATGCCTTCCGGAAATCCAAGTACAGTACGTCAACGGGCTCCCCTTTATCCACAGAGCATGTTATTCCTTCAAAAAACTCCAATAAATTGGTTAATCATGATTTTCCTTTCACAAAATCATGCTGACTATTCCCGATTACCTTGAGTTTTTGTGAGCGCCCAGCTATAGCCTTAAAGGTTTAAAGAAGAAAAGTGAAATTTATTAAAACTTAAACTTAAACTCTAATTCAGTTAACACCTACGGATACACATCGCACTCAACGCCAGCATGCATACGCGATACGCACATGCAAATAGAGACAGAAAAGAGCAGAAGAAAAATAGTGGAGAATTTTGAGGCAATCTCTGAAGAGGGGCTTTTGTTACTGTGCTTCGAGCTTGCTGTAGTCCTTGCTTGTCGGTAGATCCTGCTTTTCGTTGTGGCCCAGCATTCTTCTTAAACCTTGTTCACTGTAGGAGACTTTCTCTCTTGGGGTTCATATGTTTTCAATGGATTCCGACGCTGGTGAGAGAGATGAGAGCAGACAGGAGAGGCTACGGCAAGCCAGCCACGAGAGGTCTTTTCAGTCCAGGAGAAAATAGCTTTCTGCCGGTCTAAAACTCTGTGACAAGTTCAAATTCAAAAAACTTCAACAGCCAGTTAGTCATGCGACTGAACTGGTCTGACCACATCTGTTTGTGTATTCAACATCTTAGCATTTAACCTGGAATGTGGACTCCTCTACCCTCAACGTCTGGTAATCAAACGTCCATTGTGGATTAAATTGTTGCAGCAATGGTCCTTTGTCCCCTTTAGGCACTATCTGCAAATATGCAAATGTCGTTCCAGTCAAGGGTCTGGCTTTGCTTTCTTTTAAAAAGCAAGTTCTTTCTTTACTCCAGTAACAGTTTAAAAATTAATGTTCATGTGGTGAAATTAATGTGCCTCATTCTTGGCATCCCTGCATGACAATGGCCACCTAATTTGCAACACCGTATCCATTGCAAGGTCTATGAGGTGGAGACGGAATGGCTGCTCATCCCAGCAAGAAGCAAGACCCAGGAAGTATAAAGGAACTACCTGTTCTTTTTAGCAAGAGAGGAAACACTGCTACCATGTTTGAATCACTGGGTGACTGTCATGCTACAAACCACATCCCATCTGTGGTTTAAAGCTTGTGTTTCTTTACAGCAGCAAGGAGAAGCTTCTGGACTCTGACAGGTGCAGACCCAACTGGGGGTCCCTCTCTCCCTCTCTCTCTCACTCTCTCCATTTCATCTTACAAGCTTCTAACTCTGCCTGTTGACTGACCACTTTTGCATACTCCAGCCACCATCAGAAACCCTGTTGGAAGAAATTGCTCCAAGAGACCCACAAAACCAGTCATCTACTTCTTCAATCTATAAGCCTCAGGACCACTGAATACAGCTGGAAGCCTGCCAAAACACCAAATGTCACAGACTGTATACCCTTTTTTTCTATGGCTCAAACTCAACCAATCTATCTTTCCCCACTCTGTAACCTATTTGTGTGTGTGCAAACCTCTAGTGTGTGTGCGTATGAGTGGAAGTTGGTGCATAGTGTATTATTTTCATTAGTTTGGTTTAGGTGCAATAAAGTTAACCTCTTTCTTTGTTGGACTCGAGAAAACCTGTCCGATCGGTTCTTGAAATGATCATAGCAAGTAAGTAATCAAACACCTACTGAATTGGCCAGTACATTCAATTTAAGAAAGCATTAAACCTGTTGTGTATAGTGTTTGATTTATCTGGGTTTGATTGTATTAGTCTGTCCATTGATCTGTGTTCACCGTGTTTGATTGCTTCAGCTGATGGGTGGAGCTTTATAGTTAAAACTGAAACTGAAATACTGAACTTCTACAGAAAACACACTGATTGCTCGGTGAATACATTGTACTGAGATCTTGTAACAACTGATATATTTTTAAATGCTGTAGGTGAGCCAGTTGGTGATTTCATACAAGTGTGATATCTGCATTGCTTTGAGATAAATCCGATATGTTTATGTCAGTTTGCTGGGTATATTATGTATAAGATTGTGGTCAATCAAGGAGAGGGAAAAGAGGGAAGCCCTTCGACCTCTCCTCACTTGACCATAACAATATTAATTCTGTAAGTTTATTTTACCTGTTTAAGTACCTACATACCTTTTAACCTTTAATATTAAAATGTTTTTAATATTGCTGTGTTTATCAAGAAGTGTTAACTTATGATTTGTTGTTTGTCTTCTTCCCACAATGGTTACTCTTCCTCCCCTTGCCAAAGCCCAATCTATTGCTCCTTCCATCCCTTGATGGCCTCTCTCCCTCCCTCCCTCCCATGATGACTGACCTACTTCTGTCCCCTCCCCCTCCCAAGCCCCTATCTTTTACTCCTTTCCCCTTCCTGACTTCCCAGGTCCGTCAATAAGAATCCTTGGCTGCGGCAGTTTTCCTGCGAACACCCAGCCAGCTTGTCAGTTTGGCTGGCCACCCAATGGGCAAAATAATAAAATGATAATGTTAAATTCTACAGGACCTCCATGTCCCAGCCTTGTTGGGCTTTCCTTAGGCTACCATGCTCCCCCATACGCTTCGCGCCTTCCCGTAAATATTGGGGCCGTTCAGTCACTGCTGCATTAATCCTTCAAAGGTTGGTTGTGTAAATATTAATACAATTTGGACTATTTATTGTAAGGCAGTTCAAGTGAGCTAATTGTAGGCATCTCATAATTTCATAGATGTCAATAGTAAATCCCCAGATGGTTCTTTGTCAAAGAGTTAAAGTGAAGCGTTAGAGATTCATCTTTTCCTTTCTCAAATATACCCATAAGAGTTATAGGTTTACTTGCCATGGTATCAATCTTCTTAATCCCTCAATTATGTAACTTACATCCTGCCATATACTTCACCAAATGCCTATTCATCAATTCCCATTCTCAGAAGCACTAATATTCTGTTGCTGTGCTACTTCAAATGCCAAAGTAGTTGGTTTCCACTTTATGGACAAGATGTTCAAAGGTAACCTCATTGGCTCTGCTGTTGTGCAATTTTTGTGCATGTTATCTCACAGGTATCATGACTGAGCTTTATTACTCAGAAAACACATAAGTAATGATTAATTTTATGTTTTTTAACCAAAAATGGAGTAATATTCAGACTGTGATTTGTAGATCACAAAGAGCAGAGGGCTCAATTTCTCCCGTTTATCTGCTGTAACCTTGGTGGAAAAGCAGCAGAAAACAAAGTAAAATAATGCCAATGGCATTGAGATCATCTTCCTAGCATTTCACTGGTCTTCTGTTGAACTTATGATGGACAATCGGGAGAAATTCCTGGAAATTCATGCCCCTTGCCCCACCTCATCCACCCATCCAGGGCTGTAGAGAAGCAAGGTTCTGTGTTCAGAAGTAAAGTTCACTCAAATTATCTTGAGGGAGTTGCTTGGATTTAATAAATGGAGAAGCAAGAAACAAGCTCAAGGTTTGACAACATTATCAATGATTCATGTGGTTGGCTAGTACTGAAATGTTTTACTGCATTGGAAATAAAAGATTGTTTGGACTTTCATAGCTGAAGCAACTTGGGTGAATGTGAATTCTCTGTCAATAGGCACGTTTGTTATCCCTGTTATTACTGTACAGCTCACTGCTCTATATAATGTATACATAGATACTATCGGCCTTGTGATAACTTTTCTGTCTCAAGTTTTTACAATAGTTTTAGAAACAAGATAATTTGGGCTTTGCATTTTTTAATGGAAGTGTGAAATTAAATGCATGAACCAGTTAGATGATGTGAACAAAGTAGCTTCTGGCCCACAGACTTCGATTATAATATTTTATGACTGGAACAAACCATTGCCTTTTTGTGCTCATCATTTCACTGAAGTATCAGGCTGGCTGAATATAATAGTCAAATCATTCACTCCACTCAGCGTATAAATTGAGAATGTAACAGGTCTTCACGTTTGTGAATCATATTCACTTTCATCTATCATATATTCTCAAGAAGAAAAGCATATTCCATTGTCAAATCACCATTTGCAGCTGGATGTATCACAGTACCAAATATTTGAAGAACTCAGTCCCAATTTTAACTCAGGCGCGAATTGGTGGAAAATTGGACGTGCAGGGGACTGAGGTGAGTGGCAAATGGCCCTGACCACTGCAACATGAGGCCTGAGTGACTTTAACTTCCAGGCCTTACCTGCAAGTAAGGGCATATCTGAGAACAGAGAACTCTAGAATCCAGTACATACAATGAGAAATTCCATTGTTATGGCCCTCGGGCCAAGCTATTGCATGACTAGATATTAAGCAGTAAAGTCAGACTCCTGATAATAGCTGACATGGATTTATTTGCTGAAAAGTCTGGTAACACTGAACCCGAGAGAGTATTTAATGCTGACTTGAAATTTGTACCAAAAGGAAAAAGCCAGAACTCCTTGGCTCAAGCTTGCTTTACTGAAGATGAAAATTCAGCACAAACTCAATAATGAATTACAAAAAAGTGTTGATTTTATTTTAAGAAGCACATTTTACTCTAGATATTCAGGTATGCAGTACCCATTTTTCAGTTGCTAGCTGGTCTACTAAGGTATGTGAGAAGCCTGCATACATTTCCAGGCAGAAAGCCACCACCAGTCACATTCATTAAGGTGGGTGCACTGGCGTAAGCCAATTCTCTCCTTCCACAAGTGTTTGCCTGACGTCTGCAGTGAGAATGCAGTTCCCCTTTAAGAGGTACTGACTGCCATTAATGACATCATAGACGTCCAATATCTGGCCACCTGACAGGAGTGCAGCTAATGAGTCGCATGGGTAGCGCTGGCTGTGTGATTAGGCAGGATGACCATTTTGATTTTCTCCACGATCTGAGTTCTAGAACTAAAAATGCAATAGCCCCCAAAACGGGCTTGGGGATCATGATGCATAATTAGCCTGCACTTGTTCGAAGTAATGCAGGGAGCACACAAGCTTCAGCTGCGTGCTCATTTAAAAGATAGTGCCATGCTAAACACACTGTTGAGTGGTTGCATGCCTCAACAAGGGCTCAAGTATGTGCGAGGCCAGCATTGCTTAAAGCCAGACTGCACCTCTTAAAGGTGAGGCGCATTATGGCTGTAACAGGTACTGCAAGTCATTGGAGAAGAGTGTCTGACTAACAGAAGAGTAAAGATGATGCAGAATGGCAGGGAGCAGGCTTGCAGATTTTCTGATGCAGCACTCAAGGCTCTGGTGCAGGAGTTGGACACAAGAGTGGCTTCTGCCCATCGGGGCCCAGAAGATCCTCCAAACAAGTGCTTAGATGGAATGGGAGCAGATAGCCACAGAGGTCAATACAGAGGCCGCCCCGAGGACTTGGATGCAGTGCCAAAAGAAATTTAATAACCTCACACGAGTGATTAAGGCCAGTGAATATAGCTTCAAATGCAATATTCTTACAAATAAACCACTAGCCTCACACACTGCTCAATGCACCGCCATCACTCACCTGCTAACATTTTCTATCAAACCTGACTCATACCTCACATTCATAGATGCACCTCACCCTTGTACATTTGGCCCCCCTGCGAGCCTTACACATATCTCACACATTGCACACATTGCCAGCTATTCAACTTTGACTGCCATATCACCCAAAGACATTGCGCCACACTTACTGACACACTTCAAACTCCCCAGCAGGACAAGGTAGCAAACAGCCAGAGGCAGCAGCAACTAACTGGCAGCAGACAGGCACAGCTGCATGCTCTCACCCCCACGAAGGAGACGCTGGTTGCCATAATTGGAGCGACTATTGCTGAGACCATGACAAACGGCGGGACTATAGAAAATGCCTATAGGCCCTGACAACATTCTGGCAATAGTACTGAAGACTTGTGCCCCAGAACTAGCCGCACCCCTACCCAAGCAGTTCCAGTACAGCTACAACATTAGCATTTACCTGGCAATGTAGCTCAGCTCCTGACCTCATTACAGCCTTGGTCCAAACATGGACAAAAGAGCTGAACTCCAGAGGTGAGTCGAGAATGACTGCCCTTGATATCAAGGCAGCATTTGACCAAGTATGACATCTGGGAGCCCTAGCAAAACTGGAGTCAATGAGAATCAGGTGAAAACTCTCTGCTGGTTGGAGTCATACCTAGCACAAAGGAAGATGGTTGTGGTTGTTGGAGGTCAATCATCTCAGTCCCAGGACATCACTGCAAATGTTCCTCAGGGTAATGTCCTAGGCCCAACTATCTTCAGTAGCTTCATCAATGGCCTTCCCTGACTGCATTCTGGTACTCAGCTCATTAGCATACTAAGATCTTAAAGGTACATTACTCTTCAAGGCAATCACACAACACCCTCCTTCTTTCCAAAGATAAGTCTCGTATGCTAAAAGTAAAAACATATAAAATTAGATAACATCAAAATTATTTACACAGGTATAGAGATTATGAATTTTACAAATATAGAAATGCAAAAGTCCATATATCATCTCGGTGGTTTGACAACTTTTGCTTGGGGAGTTTGTGCCTCATCTGTTGCTGTTCTTTCTGAAGTTTCTTCCTCTCTGCATTCAGGTTCTGTTGTTCTGCCTTCAGCCTGCTAACATACTCTGTCGCCTTGTCATTCTTAGAAAGTTCCGGCACTTCATCTTGAAGAACCGACAGACATTGCTTCAACTCATTCCTCCTCTGCCTCTTGAGGGCATTGCATGTCCTTTATCTCTTCTCATCCTCTGTGTCTGAAGGCTTGGGGCGCAAAGTCGAGAACTTGTTTGGGCAGGAGTATGTGGCCTCATGGAGGTGCCTGTCCATTGTGGCTCATTGTGGTGCTGGCGCTTCTCTATGGAGCAGAAGTGAAGGTGCAGCATAGCTGTGCTGTTGCTGAGTTTCCAGACTGCACCATTTGATGCTGGACAGATTCTGCGAGTGGGGTCCGATCCTTGGAGATTGCGCCTTGGCAATTCCCTTGTGGATTGTTATGATGTTGCGGTCCTTACACGCTGGTAGTCCTGCCACTGCTGGTCTGTTTGTGTGTACGAGGTATAATTTTTGTGGTTTCCATGCCAACTTGCCATATCTGTATTGCATTGTTAATGTGTCACATGCAAGGGATGGGTGACTCGGCGTATGTAGATACCTTGGCAGTTGTCAATTGTATCATAGACTTCCAACGTATCTTTGAGGATTTGGACTGGTGGATATTTGTACTAGCACCGGTGTCAATCTTGACCTTGAGTGTATGCTTGCCAGCTTTCTTTGGGCACATGATGTTAATAGTGGCAAAAGCTTCCAGTTGTTGGACTTCATCAACGTGATGTGTCAGGGTCACAATGTGGAACACTTTTTGGCTTCTGGCTGAAAATTATTTCTCTCTGGGTCTTGTCTCTGGTCTGTTTTGCTGTGGACTTCATCTATTGGCTTGCATTTACACAGGTCTCTGGCACTTTCCTTGCTGTTGCACTGTTGTCTGTTCATTAGCATCCCAACCGTGACTTCTGGCTGCATCTTTGGAGCCAGAATTCCTGTATAAGTGGGACCAATGTCCTTTTACACTGCACACCTTGCACAGATCATGAAATGCTGGACAACGTCGGGATGAGTGGGACCAACCACACTTACCACACAGCTTGCTCACTATTTTCGACCTGGTTATTGTGCCAATACTGTTGGTTGCACCTAACGCTTGCAGGTGCTGTTGTCCAGCTACAATGGCTTCGTATTTCCTGCCATCTTCCAGCAGTGCCTCAATGCTGTGACCTTTCTTTCGCCCCAAGAGGTCTTTCTGAAATGCTTCAATGGGTGTTGATATGATCACCAGCTCCATTATTCACTCTGACAGCTCAGTTTCTGAGAAATTGCATTCATTGCCCTTACTATGGCATCTGCTGATGAACTGGTCTATTGATTCCCATGGCTGTTGTCTGAAGGACATCAATGCCAGGTGGTGAATTCTGAAATTCACTCATAATCAGAACAGATCTTCCAGCACTTTCTATATCTTAGCGAATCTTTCCGGTCCTCTTCAAGTAATCCTGTGGTATTGATTGTGTGCAATCCCTCATTTCCAATTGCTACCATTTTTAGAGATTGCTTCCCTGGCTCTACCATTACTTAGTCTGTGAAGCATAACTGCATTCTCTATTTGAACAGTTGGGACTCAGATAGGATATTCATGACTTTCCAGTTCATGCTGGGAAGTTTGGTATCCATTTATCTTCTACTCTTTTGCTTAGAACTTGCTTTAAGAACTTGCGTTATAATCCTGGACTGTTCCCTCTTTAAGCAACTCTCTTGGCTGATTTTATTGACAGCAGCAGCTTATCTTTTTATCACCAGCACTCTAGTCTGTTTGTTTATACAGCCGAGCAATAGCATTTCAAGTGCTCCTTTTATAGGGTTTGTTTATGCAGTCATTCAATTAGCAGTTCTTCACGCTTGAGTAGTTTTATAAGTTTTTAAAACTGGCTGAGTGAATGAAAGCTCTTCAGCATTCAAGTGGTTTAATGGGGTTTCTTTTTATAGATATAGCTATGAACTGCGTGAATGGAGGATTCACGCATTTTTTGCTGTTGGGTATCTCCTGTAATGGCGTGGACCTGATCAGCCTGGTGGAGCCTTTGAAAACAATTGATCAGCTAGAGATAGGGATTAGGTTTCCCTTGTTTTTTCTTTTACTGAGAAAAAAATCAACTTTGCAAGTACCTCAAAGCTTTTTTTAAAACTGGGGTTCCTGTACCAACGGCACACTGACTAATCCGCTCACAGTGATTGAATAGAACCATGATCAGCCTATCCCACTCCCAGGAAGATTGCTTGGCGACGGGCCCCCTGCACCCACCCCCTCCCCACCCCCCCCCCCGCCAAACCCAACCATCTGTCGTGATATTCTGTGCCTCCCTGTCTTCTGTCTTCTACAGCTGGAGGTGATTTTTTTCTTCTTCTTTACACTGTTTGGGCCAGTATTTCTTTTAACTTTCTCTCTTTTAGCTGTAGGTAGATTTTTTAAAGCTGTTTTCCCGAGGTCTTCAATCTTGGATACTGTCTTCTCACCACAACTGTCACCATGTAATGAGAAGCAGTCTATGTTGTCTGATGCAACATAAATGAGATGTGTGGAGTTCAGTTGACTGAAGATCTCAGACAGGTTTAGTAACAGCTAACATACAGCAGAGAGCAAACTATTTACAGAAGTTGCCTCTTGGTGTTACAGTTACAGAGTGAGACTGTCATGTAGTCGTATGACTGTATCCTGGTACTGAGCTCATTAGCATATTCTGATCTTAAAGGTACATTACTCTTAAAGACAATCAAACATTCTCCATCTGCAGCACCACACCCTGCCAACTTCACCAACTATAACCAACTGCACAAAACCCCTAGCACTTCCACAAACCCAAACGGAGCCAGTAGAAACTAATCAGCAACTAACTGCAAGTTTTTGATGATCCCTTTTAATAGTGCTTGTGCTTCCTGCTGCTGAGCATATGTTCAGTTGAGCGAGGTTAAGAGAGGGTGTTAGTTAGAGTAAAGAGGTCCAAAAATGGTAGCACTGGCATCAAATCAATGTTACATGCTGACTCATGTCACAATCTTTCCACTCTGCATACTTCCGGCACACCTTCCCAACACTCACGTTAACACCCTCACCAAGATGGTGTTTGGCACAGACTGCATTGGAAGTGAGCTCAAGTGGCATGTGCGCCATTTTGTAACCAAAACAGCATGCGTAGCTCCAAGACTATGGGTGCCACATAGCTGACTTTTGTGACCTTAGTTGCTTATATCCAATTTTCAGACTGTTTCTACACTTAATAAAGGCAGGTTGAAAACTTCTTTAATGATAGTCTCTACATGGCAGTTAGTACACAGTAGCTTGGAATAACTCTTGCTCTTAGGCGGGAGTAACTATAGGTTGGATTTAGGGTTGGAGGCAGGGATTCCAGTGCTGCACTGAAAAGGCGGGGGAAAACTCGCCTCTGCCTTTTTGTGCCCCATCCCGGAATGATCCTCCAGGCTTTTTAAGTCTAAGTTTCATGAGCTGGGATCCCTGTCTTTAGGGATCCCTGTCCCTTTAAAGACAGCACTGGAAACCCGGACTCAAGTTGAGTGAAGTGGGGTTGCCAGGGCCAGTCTAGAAATACCCGGACAGGGGGGAGTGGTGGGTTGTCATGTAGTCCAGGGGCAGGGAGGTGTTGCAGGGGGTTCCTGGCAAGGGTCGTCCGTGGGTCACAAATTGCCCATGGAGGAGGGTCCCCTCCCACCCCCCACAAAGCCTGCAGGGATGGTACCTCATGTTGCAAAGTGTCCTCCCTGTGTGGCGGAGGCACCCCACTGCTGCTGGTAAGATCTCAGTGCCGGCAGAAAGAGGCCCTTAATTGGCCATTAATGTGCCACGTAAGGGCCTCAATTGGTCTCTGGGCGGGAAGGCCATCATCAACCTATCTCGCTCCCGGAAGATTGCTTGATGATGGGAAGACGACGGGTTCCCTGCACCTCCCCCAACCCCCACCATCTGTCGCGATACTCTGTGCCTCCCCGCCTCCGACCCCACCTCAGGGGGCCACACAAAATCCTAGCCAATAACTCTTTGGTGGGAATAACTATGACTCCTTTAAGGCAGCTGTTGAGGTCGGGCTCCCTGAAGGCTGATTCAGATGTTGGTCCCTAGTCAAGCGGTGTTAACGAGAGCAGATTCCATTTCTTGAAGTGCTATACCGTTGCTACAGCCAAGAGATATAGTCTGGTTACTGTAACTGTGGTGATCTTGACTGTTCTAAGCCATGGTGAGTCATGCCTCCACAGAGTCCTGCCAGGCAGCAACATTTTATATGTTGGCTGAAGCGACTGGCCGAGAATATCCCACCATCTGGATGGTCCTGGCAGCACCTGAAGTGACTGTTAGTCCTCGCTATTGTAACTGTGGCTATCTTGCACCATTCTACACCACAATGAATTGCTTTCCCCGGATGATGTTTAATCGGGACATGACATTTTATGTTGGGCAATTGTTCAGAGAATGTGCAGAAGGGAGATCTGCTGAGATCAATATTGAGCCCGAGGCTAAAATAATGGAAAGAACCAGTGACAGTGAGTGCCTTCAGATAGCCAGGGGACAAGTGACCTTACCCAATGACGACAGTGATGAGGGAGTGATACGTTAACATCATTTTAGAGTATGGCAGTCAACTGATGACGATATTCCAGGTACAGAAGAAGCTTGAATCGGAATCTGATAAGACCCGTGGTGGCATTTTGGACCGGGACTTTGCTAATTGGTTGGGAACCAGAGTATTAAAATGTCTCTTTATTTGTCCATATATTGAGTTCTAACCGGCTGGTTAGATTCCGATAATTATACCAGAGCCCCAGATTCTGGATATTATAATTATGCGTTGAAAGGGAAAGCAATTGTCAGTTCTTGTAATATGTCTCGTACTGTTGTATGGTTATTGTTAACACTGCATCAGATGATAACTATCTGGGTACGTCTTTGGACCACTAACCGACAGTTGCATTACTCAGTCAGTGTGGTTTTTCCACGCTTGTTAAATCATTGTACAAACAAGATCAATATGGATCAGTGTGACATTGAGTTCCCCGACCAGTGGTCATTCCTGGATAGTACTTTCATGTCAACGAGTGAATGTAAAGATTCCAAAATATACACTCATATTAAGTGTATGGTAGAAGCATCTGGCCGTTACTTGGTACCTCTCACAGCTGCCCCATTGAAATGAAAACTGGGGTTCCGTGATAAACTGTGCGAGGGCTATAATACAACTGGGAAAGAGTGCTGCTTCCTGAAAGACCAATTTATAAGGAAATCCATTAAATATCTGTAAATGTGTTCTGCCACATTTACAAAGTGTTTACCTGTAACAATGCTCCCGTTAATAACACTATCCCTGCAGCGTTTCAGAAGTTGCTGATAATTTTTCAGCTCATCGAGCCCAATCTATTTTCCATAATCACAGAAGTCATAGGAAGATACTACAATGTGTTCTGACTAGAACTAGCTGTACTTCACTAGTTTTATATGCTAAATGATTTTGCCTCTTGAATGCTGTTCAAAATAATACTCAAACTATGCTTACTTATTTATTTTTCTTAAACACATTGTGGGTGGTGGTAGGGTTAGGGTGGAATTTCAACCCCCAAGGACGGGTAAGTTGGGGGTGGATGAGAGGTTAAAATTTTAAAGATCTCAAACCCAACCCCAACCTGCCTTCTACCTGCCTACTTCCAATTTAACTGAGGAGGGTCAGAGGGTGGGTGACCAATCTGCTCTCAGGAGGCAGGTTGGTCAGTAAAATCTTTTAAGGAGACTATGTGCTTCCATTTTAAAGGTTGTTTTTATTTTTAATCCATGGAAGCCAGGTTTCCTTGGGCTCAGCAATCCCGGCAGGTAAAAAGAGGTGAGAAGGACAAAATCCATGAGGTAATTGCATTTACAGCCCTGCTTGTAGGCCAGGAGGAGAGGGAGTGTTTCCTCCAGGCCCAACAAGCTTAGCTCTTTACATTTCTCCCCACCAATCCCTGATCTCCGACTCACTCCCTGCAGTTACTTTAAAAAAAAATTAACTTCATGAAATTGTACTGCATTGTGCACCTGAACCAAAAGCTCCAGAGCCCTTGCGTTCCGCTCGAATCCTTCTTTTAAAGTTATACCGTTTACAGTTAACATCCTTTTCTTACTCTTTCTCCCATTTCACCTCATGTTTCTCCACATTAAATTCAGCTGGCATCTCGCTGCCCAATCTGATAACCTGTCAATGTCCTCCTGCAGCAGTTTACAGTCTACTTTACAGATAACCACACTCTCTGTTCCTGTGTAGCATTCACATTTCGATAATGTGCCTGAGTCCGGAACGTTGATATAAAATGTATGACAGGGTGTGCTGACAAGCTACGTCCTAACTCCCAATATATACTCCCAAGAGTTCTAATTCATAAACTGTACACTTGTGCCTCAAAAATCATCACCCCCCAATAATTGAGGGGAGAAATCTTGAGACTCTCCCAGTACAATTGTATTCTTTGTATATGACCCTACTGTCATTTTGGGACAAGCAGGCAGCTGGATCTGCTGAAACTGTTGTATTTCAATGTGCATGGCCCAAGTATGTACACTTTATAATATCTGTTTTGCTAATTATAGTAAAGCATTGTAATGGACACCTTGTTGTTCAGCTACTGTATCCTTATGCCAGGGGACCCCTTACGTATTTTACTGGAAAAGTGCCAAGCAAGGGTACTGGGATGACAACGTAATGTGGTAAGTAGGAAAAAGGATGTCTCATTTGTACAATCTGTTAATACATTTTAAAAGGTGATTACATTAAACAGCTAGTTATGTTATCAGTGAGAAATTGCTTGGCATACCATTAGTCTTACATCTGCATTGGTAGTGTATAAATGGCAAGAGAATTTTTTTTAGTGAGGAAATTTGGGCAAAGCTATTTGAGGAAGACTCTATGAGAAGAATGCACCATCTGTGGCTAATTAAGGAAGTTAAGGACAGTATCAAATTGAATAAAAAGTGTACAATACTGCAAAGATTGGTGGTAGGGCAGACGATTGGGAAGATTTTAGAAACCAGCAGAGGGTGACGAAAAAATAACAAAGAGGGAGAAATTAGAGTATGAGAGTAAACTTGCAAGAAATATAAAAACAGACAGTAAAAGCTTCCACAAATATATAAAAAGGAAGATAGGAACTAAAGGAAGCATTGGTACCATAGAGGATGAGACTGGGTAATTAAATTCCACTAGCTGCCTTGGTGTGATTTAAGCCCGTGTCCCCAAGACATTAACCTGAGTCTTTAGATTACTAGTTCAGCAACCTTACCACCACACCACTGTTTCCTCCATGTCATTTATTTCCTCCTATGTTGTCTGTTGCTGTAGTAAATCTGCAGGATAGTAGTAGATTGTAAGCATTACCTCCTTAGGGGGATTGGTTAGCTCAGTTGGCTGGATGGCTAGAGTGTGATGCAGAAAGACACCAGATCTGATTAAGTGAAGTTGTGCATTCTTCTTCTCTGACTTTTTGGCAAGCACAGATGGTGCTTGAGATTTAATAATTCTGTACACATATAATAAAAATATTGAGTTTTTTAATTGAGTCACTTACGACATAGAAGGAGGCTATTTGGCCCATCAAGTGCATGCCAGCTCTCTGAAGAGCAATCCAGTCAGTCCCACTCCTCTGCACAATTCCAGTAGCCCTGGAAGTTATTTCCTTCAAGTGCCCATTCAATTTCTTTTTCAAATCATTGATTGTCTCTGCTTCCACCACCTTTGTGAGCAGTGAGTTTCAGATCATTACCATACACCGCGTAAAAAAGTTCTTCCTTACAATACCCCTGCATTTCCTGCCCAAAACCTCCAGTCTGTGTTCCCTAGTCATTGTACCATCAGTTAATGGGAACAGTTCTTCCTTGTCTAACTTATCTAAGCCTGTCATAATCTTGTACACCTCTATTAAATCTCCCCTCAATCTCCTTTGCTCCAGGGAGACCCACCCCAGCTTTTCCTACCTAACCTTGTAACTAAAATACTCCATCCCTGGAACCATTCTGATAAATCACCTCTGCAACCTCTCAAGAATTTTTCCTGAAGTGTGGTGACCAGAACTGGACACAATACTCCAGTTGGGGCCTAACCAGAGCTTTGCAAATGTTCAGCATAACTTCCCTGATTTTGTACTCAATGCTTCTATTTATCCTATATGCTTTGCTAACCACTCTCTCAATATGTCCTGCCACCTTCAAAGATCTATGCACATGCTTTCCAGGTCCCTCTCTTCCTTCACACTCTTCGCAACTGTGCCATTAAGTCTATATTTCCTCACCCTGTCCCTTCTGCCAAACTGAATCACCTCATATTTCTCTGTATTAAATTCCATTTGCCACTTGTCTGCCCGTTCTGCTAGTTTATCTATGTCCTGTTGCAGGCAGTTCATATTGTCCTCACTGTTTGGCAGTCCTCCAAATTTGATATCATTGGCAAATTTTGAGATTCTACTCTGTATTTCCAAGATCCAAGTCATTTATATATAGCAAAAAAAGCAGTGGTCCCAACACTGACCCTTGGGAAACACCACTGTCTACCATCCTCCAGTCTTAAAAACAACCAATTACCACACCTTGCTGTTTTCTGCCCTTAAGTCAATTTTTTAAATCCAATGAGACACTGAGCCTCCTATTCCATGAGCCTCAATTTTGTTAACCAGCCTTTTATGTGGTACCTTATCAAACGCTTTCTTAAAATCCATATAGACAACATCCACCGCATTCCCTTCATCAACCTTCTCTGTTACTTCATCAAAAAATTCACTTAGATTCATCGAGCATGATGTGCCTTTTACAAATCCATGCTGGGTATCCATAATTATCTCATTGCTAAGGCATACAATCGTTATTAGTGACTGAAGCAGAGGAGCTAAGCATCATTATTCACTTACCTGCTTGTCTGCTAATCTGCTGCTGAAGAGTGCAGCTGAACTGTCTTTTAAAAGACAGCCCAGAAGTTTCCAGGCTGTTCATCTGCTTACATCTGATTTATATAGGTTTATATACTTTTCTCTAGAGGCCACAGGAAGTCGCAACACATTTTAAGCAGTGGTACAATTCATTACGAAGAAATTCTAGGCCATTTGATATTATACCATTCCTACAGCAACCATAAACTGTCTATGTAGGAGTTCTATACATTTTCTTTGGTAGTTGCACCCATCCGAGAAGGCTAAACTGATCTGCTATCTCCAAAGTCATTTATCCTGTTCGTAAAAATTGGTACCTATATTGTAGTAGACTTTAAATTTATCTAATTCACAAAATACATGAGTAAGAAGCATGCATGAGACCGCTTATATGTGGGTGACTCTTAACTGCCCTCTGAAGGAACTTGACAAGCCACTCAGTTGTACCAAAAACATTTTCAAGAAGACAGTCTATCACCACCTTCTTAGGGCAATTGGGAATGAGGAACAAATGCTGGCTATGTTCGAGATGATCATGTCCTGAGCATGATTAAATTTTTAAAAAGTGAGTAAATTGTTATCATTTCCCTAATGCATATATATATGTTTGGTGAAAAATTATTTAAAAATCATAACTTGGTACACGTAAATCTCATGAACTCACACAATGCCTACTAAACAGCCATGGAATAATACTGGTGTATTTAAAATCTAACTCCTGTTGTCATTGATGTTTCACAATGTGGCAAAACTAGATTAATGAGGAGCTTGGGGCATAGCATTAAAAAAGAAAATTGTCAATAAGACAGACATGATTCTTATGACCTTATGACTGGCTTGTAAGACATTTGCTTCTTAGTCAATTCACAATTGCTTGTTTGAATCCAAGTAAAAGAACTAGTAGACGACTGCTCACAGTTAAAGACATACCAATGCATCTTCCTTGTTATAATTAAGCATTGGTATCCACAGAGAAATATATTATTTATCAGTTCATTGTCATTTACTGTGATTGTGCTGCATTTTTTTGCAATCAATAAAAGGGATTAACAGAAGGATGGATTTTTGTTTTTAAATAATGTAAAAGCAAAGATGAATGAATACCCAAGCTGTGCTTTGTTTTATTTAACAAGATTCAGAGTGTAACCTTTCATTAGTTCAGACCTTCTTTCAAATATGAAGGAAATGTAAGTTGA
Organism: Heterodontus francisci; assembly: GCF_036365525.1. Lineage (NCBI taxonomy): Eukaryota > Metazoa > Chordata > Chondrichthyes > Heterodontiformes > Heterodontidae > Heterodontus > Heterodontus francisci. Next base: position 67,737,734 of record NC_090371.1, read on the forward strand.
ATATTCACCAGCCTCAAACAAGAATAAAGCTGAGAAGAAACTTTTTATACATGAAGTAGCTGATATTTGAATAGACACCCAACAGGCTGGCTTTCTTGACCGAGAAGAAAAACTCCGGCTTTTCTTGGCCCACAAACAGTGAAACAACGGTGCTTACGTTAAGGATTCAGCCTCCTCACCTCCTTTTACCTGCTAAGTTTCCTGAGACTCGAGAAAGCCGGCCAATTGAGGTTAAAAGTTAAATCACTTTTAAATGAAGGCAGGCAGTCTTCTTGAAATGTTTCAATGACGAACTCGCCTCCCACAAACATGTTGTCGCCCACCTCCCTACCTCATCCCAACTCTATTAAAACCAGAAGAGGGTGAGTTTAAGGTGTGTTGAGTTCCTGTTTCAGATTTTTAGCTTTTTAACTTCCCACCCAAACCAAACCCACCCAGCTGAGGTTGGTTAAAATTACCTCATATGTCTCTTGTAAACATGTTAGTTGTCTTACATTGCTACTGTGCATATTAATTTACATTTACTTACCATTGCCCTATTCTAGTTTGTTCCGATCCCTTTCAGAGCTATTATTCTTCCCAGACCACACACTTGATCACAAAATTTAGTGCAGTCACCAAACTTGAAGGTATTACCAGAAATACTTTCTCTATATTGGCGATACCATCCCGTGATCCTGGGCATTTTCCTGGTATTTAACTGATCTCTAATTCCTTAATTCATTTCTGACTTTTTAAATAATCAGATTATATGAGCTGTTTTCCAATCCACAGAAATAGTCTGGTATTGACAGAGTTGAAACTTTAACGAGAGCCTTCCCTATTTTGTCAATCAGCTCTCAGATTCCTGGATGTTTCCCATCTGGTCCAGGTGCTTTGAGTCAATTATTGGTTTGAATATCTTCATAACAAATGTATAATTGACCTCTGCAAGCAGTGTGGATCTGAGAGCCAGGGTAACTGGATTTGGATATTGCCCACAGTCTTTACTCTGTTACAGACAGAGGGGTTTGGGTAGTTCCCATTGTTTACCTCTCAATTGACTGCAATCGTGTTTTGTTTAAAATGATGAGTTAGTCCCTGAGTGTTTTTAGGGTCAAATAAACAGACAAATGACAGGTTTTCTTGTAGGTTTAAAACAGAAGAATAACTATTTACTGAACAATATTCATTCCTCAAAATGTTTGCAACACCACTCATGTCGCATTCACTTTTACATGCACTCTCAAGAGAAGATAGATAGAAGGTAAAAGGTCAGAGTGTAAGGTGTGGTAGGTGTTCGTGGTTTACGGTAAACCTGTTGAATCTTCTAAGTAGGACTGTCTCTTTTAATGGCGTAGGCCTGGGTTTTTTATAGTCTTGAACTGGTTGAGGTGTTGCAGATTTCTGGTGGTTAAGATTTCATACGAGAGATGGCGGTCACTTTCAGTTCTCTGCTGCAGCAAGTTGAAGTGTATAATTAGCAGCAGGTGTCCTTCCTTGTTTTGACTGAAACTCTTTCCATAGCCCTTGACTGGACTGCTTTTCTGTGATGTTGCTGTGATCGCTCCCTCTCTCTCCAGAGGGTTCCCTTTTAAGGTCAAAAATCCATCTAATTAGAGTCTCTGTTCGTTGACATAGGTCCTTCTCCCCTGGTGTGACCACACAATGGACCAGGATGTGTCTGCTTCACGTCTTCTTTGTATCAGAAGAAAACCATTCAATTTGGGAATGTCTCTTGATGGTTCCAGGATGGGTGTAGTCGATACCTCTTAGTCTGAAATGTATTATTTTCCTTTTGAGACAGTGAGACAGTTTGAATACACAGGCCAGGTCATCTACCCTTCAGTGGCAATCTTGCAGCACATTGTCAACTTTTTTAAAGAAGAAGTCAATTTCAAAGAGTCTACATTGAATAAAGTTAGTATATTAAAAGAAGGAATATATGTCTTTACTGGGCATGATAACTCATAAAGACAGATTGCAAGACTTCATTTAACAAGTTTTGTAAGTGCCCCCAAAATAAAATTGTCATCTCATCCTCTACCAAAACTCTGCATAAGTTGACAAAAGGATGCAAGTTTAGATTGGATTTATTGTTCAGTATTAATCGGAAGATATACAAAATTTACTGCAAAATTCCAGCTATATTCAGGTGATCACTCATTGGTTTACCATGTGTAACTAGTTAACCACATATAATTTTGGTTAAAGCAGTTATGCCTGATAATATTAATTAATATATACATGCTACGTACCTGTAACCCAGCTGCACTGGTTTCCTCTGTTCCTACATATCAGCAATTTTCTCATTGGAATATATAAGGAATGAATTAACTGAGCAAATGTTTGGAACGGAAAACATTCTTATTAACAATGCAACAACAAAATACTGTGGATGCTGGAAATTTGAAATAAAAACAGAAAATGCTGGCAATACTCTGTTGGTCAGCATCTGTGGAGAGAGAAACAGAGTTCACATTTCAGGCTGGTGACCTTTCATCAGATGCTGCCTGACCTGCTCTCATTAACAATGCACCTGTTAACCAGCATGCTAATGCTGGTATAGGGTGCTTCCCACTTCTTGCTGCATGTTGCAAGATTAATTCCTAACAAAAAATGCTTGGTTCATATATTTTATTTATTTATATCAATTTAATAAAAATAACACACCATTGTACACCAGAAAACAACCACAAACAGTTAATCCTCCTTTAACATAGAATAGTACAGCATAGAAGGAGGCCATTCAGCCCATCAAGTCTGTGTCAGCTCTTTCGAAAAGCAACTCATTAGTCCCACTCCCCTGCTCTTTTCCCATTTCCCTGCAATTTTGTTTCTGCTTCAAGCCTTTATCCAATTCCCCTTTGAAGGCAACTACTGAGTCTGTATCCATCATCCTATTAGGTTGTGCATTCCAAATTATAACTACTCATTGCATAAAAAGGTTTTATCTCATGTCACCTCTGGTTCTTTTGCCAATCACTTTCAATCTGTGCCCTGTGGTTAACAAGCCTTCAGCCATTGAAAACAGTCTCTCTTTATTTGCTTTACCTAAACCCTTTGTGATTTTCAACACCTTTATCTAATGTCCTCTTAGCCTTCCCTGTTCAAAGAAGAACTTTAAAAGGATCTATCATGCTTGACAGTTTCCTTTAGATAGTTTAAAGGTGATGGGCGTAGAATGGAAAAGAAAATCTGGTATTGCAAGCATAAGGTGCATGTGTTCAGATCCAGTTATGGCTTTAAATAGAATATGCAATGCTAAAAGCAAAACCAAAAATAATCATTTGAATAAATTCCATTGGAATTTGTTAATTGCAGCATTGCATGAAAAGCATCAACGTGCACAAATCATGCCAGCAAAACATATTCAATCATTGTGACCAAGAGCTGTAAATAATTGGTAGAATAAAAACACTTGTTTATGATTTACTTCAAGCTGTATCACATTATTTTGTACTTCATTAGCCAATGGAATGATGAAACTTGGAAATGAAACAAGTTTTACTTTGCATATAGAGACAATGCTGAACTGTAGCAATTTCCCCTTCCACATTGTGACATTGAATATCAACTCCAATCACTGAAATGCATCCTTTACTCCAGCGACTTCCATTTTCCTTACTTACCATCATATACATAAGAATTTCTCAAAGAAAAAGACTACAATCCAGCTCGTTCACCATCTATCATTTTGGTAATCACATGATGCAACAATACTGGAGATGTTGGCTAATCACAGCTTTTCAGAATCAGCACAGTCATACTATGGTACATTACTTCTCACCACATTACTGTGCCTTTTGATGATGATGCTACAATCACGCGTCTAAGAAGTTTATTTTTCCATTTTTGCCCCACATTGACTCATAAAGGTAATCTAATGAATATTGGCAGCCATCCTGCATTGCTTATGATGAGCTTGTTGTATCTGCACTCAACTTGGATCAGGCTGGTGCAAGGAAACCACTACAGTATGAAGAGGAGTTGCCTTGGTCCTCAGAACCAGCCTTGCATGCTGCTTTTGTCTTTAAATAAAGGCTACACAGATAACTGCCATGAAATAATCATGACTGCTGCCTGGGAAATGGTATTGACAGGTATGATTTGGTGTTCATCCTCACTCATGAGCTGCACATGATAGTGTGGAATTGTGTCTTGGAACTCAGATTGTCACATGGGTATCACCAAAGTCCCCTTTGAGGATTCCAACCATGCAATGAAATTGGACAGACCTATTGTATTACTGTTCTTGTTCAGTGGGAGAAGCAGTTGCTATTACTGAATAACAATGCATCAGTAACCTTTTTGATCCATCTGCATACTGTAAATTGTTTTCCATTGCGGTTGTCTTGGGAATGGTAGTATAGTGGTACTGTAGTAATACGAGTCCATAATGGACAAGTAATCCAGAGGACTAGATAAATGCTCTGGAGATATGAGTTCACTTCCCACCTTGACAACTGGGGGAATTTAAATTCAATTAATTAAGAAATTGACATCAAGGCAGCATTTGATAGAGCGGCATCAAGAAGTTCAAGAATGCGGCACTTAAACAGGAATAACCTGCTCACTGATGCTCAGTTTGGGTTCCGCCAGGGGCATTCAGCTCTGTACCTCATTACATCCTTATTCCAAAAATGGAAAAAAGAGCTGAATTCAAGCGGTGAGGTGAGGGTGACTGCCCTTGACATCAAGGCACCAGTTTACAGAGTGGCATCAAGAAGTTCTAGCAAAACTGGAGTCAGTAGGTACTGGGGAAAAACACTCCACTGGTTGGAGTCATACCTAGCAAAAAGAAGGATGGTGTGATTGTTGGAGGCCAATCATCTCAGCCCCTGGACATCGCTGCAGAAGTTTCTCAGGATAGTGTCCTGGACCAACCATCTTCAGCTCTTCAGTTGCTTCATCAATGACCTTCTCTCCTTCATAAAGTCAGAAGTGAGGATGTTTGCTCATGATTGCAGTCTTCACTACCATTCACAACTCCTCAGATACTGAAGCAGTCTGTGCCCTGGACAATATTCAGGCTTGGGCTGCCAAGTAGCAAGTAAAATTCACACTACACATGTGCCAGACAATGGCCATCTCCAACAAGAGACAATCTAACCATCTCCCCTTGATGTTCAATGGCATTGCCATCACTGATTCCCCAACATCCTGGTTATTACCATTGACCAGGAACTTAATTGGACCAGCCATCTAAAATACTATGGCTACAAGAATTCTGTGGCACCTCCTGGCTCCCCAAAGTCTGTCCACCATCTACAAGGTACAAGTCAGAAGTGTGATGGATTACTCTCCACTTGCCTGGATGAATGCAGCTCCAACAACAATCAAGTAGCTTGACACTATCCAGCACAAAGCAGTCCACTTGATCGTCACCCCATTCACCACCCTCAACATTCACTCCCTCCATCACCGACGTACAGTGGCAGCAGCATGTACTACATTCAAGATGCAACTTGCCAAGCCTCCTTTGACAGCACCTTCCAAACCCGTGACCTCTACCACTTAGAAGGACAAGGGCAGTCAATGCATGGGAACACCACTATTTGCAAGTTCCTGTCCAAGCCACACACCATCCTGACTTGGAACTATATTGCCGTTCCTTCAATGCCGCTCGGTCAAAAACCTGGAACTCCCTTCCTAATAGCACTGTGAGTGTACCTACGCCAGATGGACTGCAGCTATTCAAGAAGGTGGCTCACCACCACCTTCCCAAGTGCTTTTATGGATGGGCAATAAATGTTAGCCTTGTCAGTGACGCTCACGTCCTATAAATGAATGAAAGAAAAGTCACTCATGATAGCATGAAAGGAATTGGAGATATAAATGTTGAATGTAATGGTAACCTTGACTGCCACTGATAACATTGTTCCTGTAGTTGAGGGACATCTTGCTTTTCATCACCCTGATTTTCATCCCTCCACCAGTGGTGGCCATGTCTTCAACTGCTTCGGCCCCAAGCTCTAATTCCTTTCTTAAACCTACCCACCCCTCTCGTTCTTTATCTTCCTTTAAGACACTTCCTGAAATCCACTTCTCTGACCAAGCTTTTGGCAACCTCTCTTAATGTTTCCTGATGTGGCTTTGTGTCAAATTTTGTTTGATAATGTGCCTGTGAAGTGCCGTGGGACATTTTACTGCATTAAAGACGATATATAAAGTTATTGTTATCTGAAGAACTGTTTGCGACTGGTGTGTAATTACCTCTCTGCTGAACCTAACAGTTCTTTTCCCTTTGACATTATCGCGTAGTTGTGTCTGAGCATGGCTCAGATGATGACTTGGCTAATGCCAAATGTAAGCAATGTCCCTCTGGTGCAATATCTGACATGACTGGTATTCATTCTTTCACATTTTTTACTCTCTTCCATGAATCTAGTGGCAGAGAGCACTAAATCACTGTGTTCAGTTCTGGGCATCCCATGGATATATTGGCCTTAGAAGGAGTGCAGTGCAGATTCACCAGAATGTTACTAGGTTTACAAGGGTTAGGTTATGAGAAGAGATTATATAAATGTAGGCTTAGATTCCCTGGAATATAGAAGATTAATGGTGATTTGATTAAGGTTTTAGGATATTGAACGGGGATGATGGGGTAGATAGTGAGAAACGTTTTCTGCTATTTAGAGAATCTAGAACAAGGGGACATAACTTTAAAATCAGAGCCTGGCCATTCAGGAGAGATGCTCGGAAATACTTCTTCATGCAAAGGCTGGTAGGAGAGTAGATGTCTCACCCACAAAAAGCAGTAGATGCTATCTCAATTAATAAATTTAATTCTGAGATGAATAGATTTTTGCTAGGTACCGGGAATAAGGTGGGCCAAGTGGACCAAATGTCTGTCAGGGAGCACTTAGGTAAGAGTGATCATTGTATCAAAAGGTTTAGACTTGTAATGCAGAAAAGCAAGGAACAAAATAAGGCAGAATGTCTAGATTGCAAGACTGATAAGTCACCTGGTCCAAAGGCTTGCATCCCAGGTTGCTAAAGGAAGTGGGGATGGAAATAGCAGAAGGCCTTGCCATAATCTTCCAAACTTCCCTGGATACAGGGAAGAGGATTGGAGAGTGGTGAATGTGGCACCCGTATTCAAGAAAGGGTATAGGGACAGTCCTATCAAATGCAGGCCAGTTAGTTTCACGTCAATGGTGGGTAAGCTTTCAGAACCAATAATCAGGGAAAAAAAATCAAAGGCCACTTAGAGAAGTTTGAGATAATTAAGGATAGCCAGCATGGACTTTAAAGGAACGGGGATCCTGCCTCCAAGAGCTGCCGTCAATCACAGGGCCAGCAGCTCAGCAGTATCAGCAGCATGCACTGGGAGTGATGGCCACTGGCGGTACTGCAGAGGCCTCAGACCCAGGCCCAGTGCTAGAAACCCAAAGAAGAGGCAGGTGAGGCGGGGTCACTGGGGCCAGTCCAGAAGGCCCTGGTGAGGAGGGGTGGGGGGGTGGTCTTGCGGTCCAAGGGGAGGGGTGTCCCAGGGGGTGAATTGGTTCCCAGTGGGAGTCCTCTGCGGGCCACAAATTGCCCACGCAGGAGGGACCCCATCCAAGCCCACAGAGAGGGTGCCTCATTTTACAAGGCATCCTCCCAGTGCAGCAGAGACCTCCCCTCATCATTGGTAAGATCCCAGCTGCGGCAGGAATTTACCTCTGAGCGGGAAAGGCACTTCAAGTGCAGTCATCGCAGACACACTGGGCTGGATTTTAAAGCTTCTCTGCCATTGGGAATGATGGTGGGGGGGGCAGTGAAGATCAGCGCGGTGGAGGCCCGCCACCGACCTCGACCTCGACGACAGCAGGCCCTGTTCCAATCTCGGTAGCGGTGAGGCTTTGTGGCGACCACCCCACCGCTCATCGATGGGACCCCCATTTCAATATGTAAACTAATTAATATATCTGATTTCAAAAGGGTCCCGTTGCCTCCTTAATCACTGCACTGTTCTTCATTCGGGCGGCCGACAATGCCGTGCCTTCGAATCCCCATTTGAGGAAACGTGGTGCGACACCTGGTGGGAGGGGGGAGGAGGATCTTTTCTCTGTGCGGGAGAGGGTAGCGCTGCGGATTGGTCGGGGTTGAGGGGGTGATGGGAAGGGATAAAGGACAAGGTTGCTGAACTTTGTGGGGAGGGGGAAGGTCAAATTGTAAATATCTGTATTCCGAGAGGAAAAAGGGCAGGAATGTTGAGGGGCAGCACAGTGGCGCAGTGGTTAGCACCGCAGCCTCACAGCTCCAGCGACCCGGGTTCAATTCTGGGTACTGCCTGTGTGGAGTTTGCAAGTTCTCCCTGTGTCTGCGTGGGTTTCCTCCGGGTGCTCCGGTTTCCTCCCACATGCCAAAGACTTGCAGGTTGATAGGTAAATTGGATATTATAAATTGCCCCTAGTATAGGTAGGTGGTAGGGAAATATAGGGACAGGTGGGGATGTGGTAGGAATATGGGATTAGTGTAGGATTAGTATAAATGGGTGGTTGATGGTCGGCACAGACTCGGTGGGCCGAAGGGCCTGTTTCAGTGCTGTATCTCTAAAAGAATAAAAAAAATTTGTCATTGGAGAGGTGGGAGAGTGCATGGTAAGTTTATTTTATTTAGTTTTAGGAAACGTGAACTTAATTGGCCCTTTAAATTTTAAATGTGCATTGAGGGCGGTAAGCCCTTTAAAAATGGCACCTGTGCATTGGCACCAGATACCATTGCCTGTGACGGCTCGCCCACCCCCTCCATGTCATCACGGGGGGCGGGCGCCGCGGCCATGCAATTGAGCCTCCGCGTTTGAAATCGTGACGTGGGCTCCGTGTGCGCAGGACACATTTTTTTATGTCCGCCCCCTACTTCGGCAGTGAACTCTTAAAATGCAGCCCAGTAAGTGCTGCATTCAGTCTATTGGGTGCATCTGCAGAAATCATTTCTGACAATGGGCCACAGTATGTGCGCCAAATGGGGTGTAAACCATATGACAGCCTCACCACATTATCCTAGGTCGAATGGTCTCGTTGAGCGAATGGTCCATACAGACAAAGCACTTATCCTAAAGTGTAGGGCAATGTAACAAGATCTTCTTGTTGCCATGCTCCACCTCACCTCTGGATATTGGCTTACTGTCACCAGCAGAGATCATGTTTGACAGACAAGTGCGGATGACTCTGCCAAGCCATCATCTGTCCAAATTCTCTGATGTGCAGGAGACACTGCTTGAGAAACAGGAGAGAATGAAGTTGGTGCATGAAGTACACGCAGGGCTGGAACTATCTCAGCTACATGTCGGACAAAAGTTCAGGGTCATACACCCCACCATGAAAACATGTTTGCTTGCAGAGGTGTCCGGAGTGTGCGGTAAGCCTAGGTCCTATGAGATTACAACATCTAGTGGAGCAGTGTTGAGAAAGAACCAAAGCCAACTAAGAGAGTTGTGCAGTACTCCAGTTGCGCATGGTGGACTCGAGGGAGCACGCTCCGACGGTGGGGGTGTGACAGATCAACAGGACGGCAGCCAACGCATTGACAACATGCCTGCAAACCCAGGACAGCCAAGGGTGAAATCTACATCCTCAGAAGGTTATACCATAACCAGATCTGGAAGAGTTGTCAAACCACCAGAATGATATATTGACTCCTAAGCCTCTATATTTGTAAATTTCACAATTTCTATACCTGTGTAAATAATTTTGATGTTATCTAAGTTTGTGTAGTTTACTTTTAGCATACAAGGCTTATCTTTGGAAAGAAGGGGGATGTTGTGTGAATGCCTTTAAGAGTAATGCACCTTTAAGATCTTAGTATGCTAATGAGCTATGTGCCATGATGTAGTCATGTGACTACTTGCCAGTCCCACTCTAACTGTAACATCAAGAGGCAAGACCTGCAAATAGATAGCTCAGTACTGTATGCAGTTGTTAGCTGTTTAATAAACCTGTTTGAGATCTGTAACAACCTGATCTCCATGTGTCTCATTTATGTTGCACCAGACAACATAAAGAAGCTTCTCATTTCATCTATGGCCGGAATTTTACATTGGGCTGGAGACCCCATCCACCGGCCAAAAGAATTGGGGACGAGTCAGCCTCCGCCAGGCCTGAAGCCACGCTATGATTTTACGTGGCCCAGGCACTTAATTGGCCTCAGGTGGGACTTCTGCCTCTCTGAGAAAGTCCTACCTTCAAGAGCTGCCAGCCAGTCAGCGGGCTGGCGGCTCAGTCACAGCAGTGCCACTGGGAACAGTGACCAGGGAGAGGAGCAATAGGGGTGCCAACCCCAGGATGAGGGTAAGTGTCTGGGGCCTCACCTGGGACAGTTGGCCGGGTCCCCGTAAGGCAAGGGGTGTTGGTTGGGAGGGGTGAATTGGGGTGGCTTGTGCCGTGAGGTTGGCCTTCCGTGGGGCACAGTGTACCTAATAAGGAGGGCCCCTCCAGCCCGCAAGAAGGCCACCACGTTTTACTGAGCAGCCTCCTGAGGCCTTAAGCCGCCTGCCCACTGCTGGTAATATGCCAGCAGCAGCGGGAAGAGGCCCTTAGGTGGCAGTTAATTGGCCACTTAAGGGTCTTAATTGGCCTCAAGTGGGCATGTCACTTCTTGCCACCTCTGCCACTCGTAAAATTGCAGCAGGGGCAGGAAGAAAACAGGAATGGCACCCCCCGCCTCCCACTCCCCCCTCAGCCTCCAACACACTCACACGGGGGGCATAAAATTCTGGCTTATTACTCTATAATTGGCTTCTTCTCCACACCTGTTATTCCTCAACTGTTAAAAGCGAATAGTACCTCAATACACCATGACATCTGTGGTGAGACGAGTGGCGTGATACCATTCCAAGATTGCAACTAATAGTATAGTCCATTATCTTCACTCTAACCAAACAGAAATTATTCAGATACAGTTACTGGACAATTATTATCTGGGACATTATGAAGAGGTTGAATTACATTCAGTAAAGTAAGGAGTAAAAGTAGGATCAAGGCATAGGAGGCTTAAGCCCACAGGGTCTGACAGATGCCATAAGCTTTGTAGGTGAGAACAGCTCAATGCTGAAGACAAGGCTGTTTCTAAATTAATCTTTAGCACCTGAAAGAGGCCAAAAACATTTTGCTTAGATAGCTACAATATCCAGAGTTAGTGGGCTGGAAATTTGGTCATGTAGCACTTGAGCAGCGCTGCCTCCCTGGGGTGCGATGTGCTCCCAGCCGCTTCCTGCAAAGTTTGTATTCACCGAAAGGTTTCGAATCAGTGCTATCCTAATATCATACAGCCAACCAGCCAGGGTTCCAAAATTGGACCACACAGGTCCTGTGTATGTATTCGTTTATCACTCTTCAAAGATGCAGCGTGAAGCTGTAAAATGGTCCCTGCACTAGTGTTGCTTAAAGGGCCAGGCACCCAAATTGGAGTTAAGGAAAATTTTGACAACTTTTTTGATTGCAAAATATCTGGAACGACTCTGGAGTGTTTCTAGAGCACTTCTGTGTTGAGCTCCTGCATTTGCTGAGAAGTGTTGGTGCAGCCTCACAAGCAGGGCAGACAAGTAGGTATTCTGTCCACACAAAGGCTGCAACAAAGGGGGGCAATTGTAATAGTGCCTCTGGAGGATGATGGAGATGGAACAGAGGCTGCAGAGAGGGCACGTTCTGTGCTATACCCTCTGTCAAATTGGAATCAGACCCCTACCTGCTGCTTGATAGTAATAGGAGGCTGTCTGGCAGGCCATCCAATGCACTCAGAATCTCGGTGTGCATGCCCATCAGTGCTCTCCTGCATGCCGTCCCATTGGAGTCCTCATCTGAGTCCTCTGCAGCAGAACTCATCCGTGCCCTCATCCTCCAGGGATCTGGCAAATGAAATATCCTTTACACCTGGCCTACTTACAGCTCACTCATGACCAGATGACTCACCACCTTAACTCTACACTAACCACAGGTACATGCACTGACAATGTTTGAACTGGTGGCTGCGAGTTTCAGATCAAGTGATGGAGCCTCTTTGTTAATGCTGTGCTGTTTCTCTCTTTCTTCTTCCTTGGGCTGCTGTGGCTGAGCAGGTGGCAGTTCTTAACTGAAAGGAGGAACACAGAAGGGAAATGGTGTGAGGGAAAGTGGTGTGATGTAAAGGTCCAGGGTTAAACCGTCAGCAGCTTGCTCATCATGCCAGATAGCAGGATGAGGGTGTGATGGGAGTTGAGAAGAAGCATCAGGCAGGGACATACTGTCATCTTCAATGTTCTCAGTGACGCAGGATGTCATCGCACTGGCCCCATGATGCTGAAAGCCATCTCCTCCATAGGGTGCAGGAGATACAGATGTATTTGTCCCTTGCCAGCTCTGCTCTGTTCCTTTCTGTTTTGTGCCACCTTGTCCTGCAAGAGAAAGGGCAGAATGTCAATGATTGTGTAGCACTGTGTTTGGGTGATGAGCATGGCTTAGTCGAATAGCTGGAGCTACGTGGAGGTAGTAAGAGGTGTGTGTGAGGCTGGCAGCATTGGTAAGTGTGCGAAGGTGAGGTGGAGTATCTGAATGTTAGGCATGCGCTCTGAGTGCCAGGGATTGCTGCTGGTTGAGTGATAGGGGTGTGATGCAAGAGCAGCGTGTGAGGTTGGTGATGCAGTGGGTAGGATTTGGCATTTGCAGATGCATTGACTGACCTTGACCTCTCATGTGAAGTCATTGAACTTTTTCTGCCACTGCAGCCAGATAATCATGGCTGCATTCCCTTAATTGACCTCTGGGACTACCTGCTCCCATTCCCTTTGCAGTGTGTACCTGGAGGGTCTCCTGTTCCCCTGCGGAAACATAACCTTTCTTCTCCTTTCCACTTTCTGGACTAAGGCCTCCAATGCCATATCAGAGAATCTGGCAGCCCTCTCTCTGGCCAACTTCTCCATTGGTGCTCTTATTCCTTCTCTGGAACACTTTTAGATATAGTTTCAGCAGCTGTTGCAGCCTGAATGCACAACTCCTTTAAGTGGTGCAGATTGCCTTTAAGAAGTGCAGGCTAGCTGTAAGCCATGTTAACCACGCATGCACCTGGGCCCCCTGCTGAGCATACAGCCAGTCAGCTGCACGTTTAGCAGTGGGCTGCATGCCACAATTATGCTGATGAGCAAGCAGCACAAAGATTGCTTGCTGCCTGCATCGTCTCAATCGTGCATTGCGATCCCCACGCCTGCAAACTAATACAATCAAATTTTTAGCCACTTGTCTTCATAATCATGTGACTCTGTCATTGTGTAATGCCATCAATCACTGTACAAAATATAGCCCAATAAGTAAAACTGGAAAATTACAAATGATGAGCAAAGTTATTGGTTACAAAACTAATTAATGCATCCATTACAAAGTTGACACAAACAAAATTGGTGCAGCACACATGTGGCACAGTACATTTATACACACACACACAAACACTACAGGCAGCAATTGTAATTCACTCAGAGGTAGGAAAGCATTGGGGCGAATTTTACAGACCCCCCCAGTGTGGGGGTCGTGGTGGTGGTGGTGGTGGGGGTGGAAAATGCCTCCCAGAGAGGCCTGCCATGGGCCTTGATGCTGGGAAGGCCTGGCCCCATATTGCCGGCAGCAGCGAGGACTCGTGGTCAAAATTTAAATATGTTAATGTATTAAAAGAACTGAATTAATTACTTACCTGCTCCCGCCGTCGGTCCCTGTGCGATATTTGTGCTGGTGGCCAGCACTCCTGTGCCTTCGGATCTCCAAAGATCCGATGCGGGACACTGATGGGGAGGGGAGAGCAAGTAAGTATTTCAGTGTGGGACGGGTGGGGGTGAGCAGCGTCAAATGTACCTGATTGGTCTAGTGGGTGGTGAGAAGGGATGAAGGTTACAGTTTTTGAACTTTGGGGAGGGAAGGCCAGGAGCACAAATTAGGTTTTTCTGAGTGGGGAGAAGGGAAGTAATGAATCTGATGGTCATTGGGGGAGGGGTGGTTTGTGGGAGAGGGTTGGGCTAACTTTATTTGATTTTTCAAAGTCTTTGTCTTTAAAAATTTAGATTGTAAGGGAGGGATGGAAACACTTTAAAAATGGCGATGGTACATGCGCAATGGCGCCTGACACCGTTGCTCAGGGGCGGAACGTACACCCCCTCCACGTCATCACGTTGGGGGAGGTCGGTGTGGTCTGCTCCAGCCATGTAAATGAGCCACCACATTCAATATCGCATCGGCTCCTCGGAGTAAAGCCCACAAGTGAGGGCCGCCATTTTTATGGCTGCTGCCAATAACAGCAGCGGCAACATAAAATTCAGCCCATTTACTCTACCAACATAAAATCTGTTCAAATATTTCTTATGACCATTATTAATTTCATGTCACTTTCAGTATGTAGATTAATGCTAGACTATAATGCATAAATAATTATAGTAGGAGACACTTTCATTACCATTCTTGAGCACTGTGTACTGTACAGTCCAAATTCATTTTCTGCTTACAAAGAGTACAAACTGTAGTCATCCTGCAACCACTTTTACATACTCTATAACTTCCATGCTAGTTCCTTTGTAATTCTGTCCCACAGACTAGTCAAGCAACAGCCTGACATAGTCATACTCACGGAATCATATTTTACAGACAATGTCCCAGACACCACCATCACCATTCCTGAGTACGTCCTATCCCATCGGCAGCACAGACCCACCATAGGTGACGGCACAGTGGTATGCATGTGGGAAGGAGTTGCCCTGGGAGTCCTCAACATTGACATTGTATCCTCTATAGTGAAGAACAATGCAAAATAACTGTTCAATTCATCTGCCATCTCCTTATTTTCCATTAATTCCGCGGACACACTTTCTATAGGACTAACGCTCACTTTGTTAACGCTTTTCTTTTTAAAATATCGATAGAAACTCTTCCTATCTATTTTTATATTTCTAGCATTGAGGATACCCACCATTGTGTTGTGTGGCACGACCACCATACTAAATGGGATAGGTTTTGAACAGATCTAGCTACTCAAAATTGGGCATCCATGAGGTGCTGTGGGCCATCAGCAGCAGCAGAATTGTATTCAACCAGAATCTGCTAACCTCATGGCCCAGCATGTCCCCCACTCTACCATTATCATCAAGGTGGGGGACCAACCTTGGTCAATGAAGAGTGCAGGAGGGCATGCCAGGAGCAGCACCAGACATACTAAAAATGAGGTGTCAACCTGGTGAAGCTACAACGTAGGACTACATACATACCAAACAGTGGAAGCAGTATGCAATAGACAGGGCTAAGCAATCCTGCAACCAGCGGATCAGATCTAAGCTCTGCAGTTTTGCCACATCCAGTCGTGAATGGTAGTGGACAGTTAAACAACTAACAGGAAGAGGAGGCTCCACAAATATCTCCATCCTCAATGATGGGGAGCCCAGCACATCAGTGAAAAAGACAAGGCTGAATCATTTGTACCCATCTTCAACCAGAAGTGGTGAGTGGATGATCCATGTCGAGAGAGCTGATTCTCTGCCTGTTGACCCTGTGCTGGGGGTATCACCTCCTTCCACCTGGATCTCGGTGTTCTTCTCATCTGCCCTGTGGAGGGGCATGTGGCTGAGGAGAAGGCAGCTGGTGCTGCTGCTAGTGTTACTCCTGCTGCTGCAGGAGAATTTGGCTGCCATGTAGCCTCTGCTCTTGATGCTCAAAAGAAGTAGAAGGTGGAGCTGCATAAACTACTCCAATGCCATGTTGAAGGCAGACTGCAGCGAAGTGCTGCTGAAGGTGAGTGAAGTGCTCGACAAGTGAAGTGACTTCCTAGTTGTTGGCAATCACCTGTTGAGCAGTGAAAGCAGCCTTTGAGAGAAGAAGTGCTTTGACCAACAGTTTCGCGATGGCTGTGGCTAGAGCTCCTCAGTGTAACTGATCAAAGCCTTCCTAGCTTGTCAGTTTCACTGAAGAAGCTCTTCCTACTGTGCAATCAAATTGATGGTCCTGGCAAGTTACTGACAGGTTGGAAAGCAGGTTCCCTGGCTGGGAAATTTAGGATTCAGGGTTAAAACAGCTCAGAATTGGTTTATTAACAACCTTAACAACTTCATAATTACTTATTCGATAGATCCAAGGGAGTTCCCTGCTCGCCTTCAATGCTACCCTGGAGAAATCAGAGGAGGACGGGATGACGCAGGATTCCAGCGCTTGTCAATTTCCAGGATATTCCCACCCTATTCGTCCCCGACCCTGCCTTCAATGGCCTGGGAAAATTTTGCCCCATGTCTCTGCAGTGCCTCATGATAATGATGATAATGGGGTTCATTTTACTCTCTCTAATCCACCAGTTGTGAGGCTTTCTTTATTTCATTACTCTGTTCAAATGGACTGTTGGACACAGCTGGGATGCAAGCAAAAGAAGTTTATCAAAACCACAAGAAAAATAGATTAATTATTAATCAGTTGTGCAGCCAACCATTCCAAGTCACCATGGTAGACACGATCTGAATGATTTATATTCTTAGGCTTGTTTACATATCATGAGATATGGCTTAACTTGATATTCATTTACATTTACAAGCTTAGCTTAAATGCAGGGTCATCTTCTGTGCTACTTCTCCAATTGCCACAGCAGTAGGGGAGGGTGTTGAGAGAAGGGTTAAAAAGGCTATATATCAGAGTTGCCAGCAATAGACGTATAATTAGCTTCTGGGCACTCATTGTGGAATGAGAGACTTCTGATTTGTTTGTCCATCTGACTTAATGCCCATTTAACACCTTGGGCTAGATTATTCAACTGTTGGTTATGAATGTTCAGAAAACCTAGCTCCCTGTTCCCTGACATTTCACCAGTGACTAATGGACTGAATAATATCTTATTCCCGAGATTCAGTCTGAAATACTTCTCTGCCTTTTGAAATTCTCCAGTTTTTTTCTTACCATCATCTTTTGGTAGTAATTTACATTATTATCTTTCTTCTGTTATTAACATTTACAACTAAAATAAAAGATCACTAAAATCACATCATAAGTAGTGACATCACCTATTGCTCTTACTGGGCATAATGTGGGCAAATTCCAGATCCATATTTTGATTGATCATAGCAAAGATAAATAATTTAATAAAGTTTTATACAAGTAGCAACATAAAGCAACATAGCACAGATTTACATTAAGTCAGCACTCCAGCAGTTAAGGCGCAAAATAAAATGCAACAATAAATGACAAGTTAATATGGAGGACTTTTTCTTGAATTGACAACATTTTTTATTGGAAAGCTGAAAAGGGAATTATTGAGTGCTTAGATTCCTTCCCAAGTAAATCAGGAAGAAAATGGACACAGTGATAGATAGTATCTTATCAATAATAGAAAAGGAGGGCTCAAAGAAGTCTTACTGTCTGAATAATTAATACACCACTTGGGATTAGTAACTCCTTAATAAAACGAGCTGATTGATTTACTTAATTAATTCCTTGTTTTACAGTGCTATTTGTCCTAATGGAAGTCCAGCTCAGTCATTTCTGGTTAATCAAACTAAAAACCTAGGCCACAGATATTAATAACTAGTAGCAATGTTTATGTCCAGAATGTATTGAAGGCTACATTAGGTACTACTAGCTACAGCAATACATGCAATTACTTACATTTATATCACACCTGTGGTTTGATAAGGAGAGGTTTATGGGCAGTGGGATTGGATTTCCACTGCCCGCACGGGCCTAATGAACCTAACACATTTTAACATGACTGGATAACTGCAGAAACTAATCATTTGAAATGGGAGGTCCTCATAGATAAAAGAAACTCTAGCGATATTGACCAAGTATTTAAAAAAAAGACTGCTTAATGCAGATGATTTATTATACTATTATGGAACAGTGATAAGACTCTGCATGGAATATGCTTGCCAGTTTTAGCAATTTAGTTTAACATCCAGGGCATGCAGTCAGTTGGAGTTCATCCAATAGAGAACTTCACGAATAATATATATGAATTTAAGTTCAATGAGGCACTTAAGAGGGCAACTTGAAATGATTGAGGCAAGACTTCTGCATAAAGGTTCTTTCTAGCAAAGCAGTAACAAAATCATAAATGTCAAAAATTATTAGTGACAGACAAGAAATGAAGTTTCAGCCTTAGAACTCAATGCAAGTGGTTAATTCATCTGTTGAAAATAAGATAGGCTGCAAAGGTTTCACTCATCAGTGATTATTTACATATTGACTTGAACTGAATGCTGCCTGTAATCTGATGAGCCAATGGACTGGATTCTCCGTTTTTCGGTGGGATAGTGGTGGGACAAACCATCTGCCCGCCACTGTGACCCTGCCGCAATCACAAACCATTTTCCTGGGTTGGGGACATAGGGCACATAGTGGGCTGGATTTAATGGGCCCCCTGGAGACAGGCTAGGAGGCGGGAGGTGGGGGCTGAGGGCCCGTCACCTTCTCGTTGCACTGCAATTTAGCCGTGGGTGGGATAGGCCGAAGACGGGCTTTCCCGCCCAGAGCCAATTGAAGCCCTTAAGAGGACTATGATCTGTCACTTAAGGGCCTCTTCCCGCCACTGCTGGAATTAAGCCAGCGGCAAAGGGACCTCTGCCACATGGGGAGGTGAACAAGGCGGCCTCCCTGCAGGCTTGGGGGGGATAAACCCTCCACCATAGGCAATCTGCGGCCCGTGGATGGCACACACTGGCAAACACACCACCTCCCTGAACCACCTTCCCCTTGCATTCTATGCTGATCCTTTCTCTGCCCCCATCACCAGGGCCTGCCAGACTGGCCCCAGTGATCCTGCCTCACTTACTTTGGGTCTGGGGCTCCAGCGATGGGCTTGGTTCCAAAGCCTCTTGCAGTATCGGCAGTAGCCACTGCTCCCGGTGGTGCTGCTGATGCTACTGTGCTGCCGGCCGTCTGATTGGCTGGCAGCTCTTGGAGGTGGAATCCCTGTCTTTAAAGGTATGGGGATCCTGGCACTGAGCTGTTAATTGGCCTGGTGTCATTACATAGAGCTGGAGGGTGGGGGCTCTCAAAGGCAGAGGCAGGGATCCCACCGCCTTTTTGGTCTGGTGCTGGGAGCCCTGCCGGCTCCACTAAACCCTGCTCAGTGTGGGCACCCAGCTGGATACTACCACCAGAAGTGAACCTGTTATGCAGAAGAGGAAAATGCTGGTGCTCTTGTGACGGAACCACGGCTGCAGCATCAGAAGAGGTGGTCACACACTTAAAGGGATGTAAGATCCTCCAAGAGGAAATTGCCATTTCTGTAAGACTGAGGCATAGCCCCACCAATTCAGATGCCCCTTCCCTCTCCCCATCAGCAACATTTACACGTGATGGGCTGTCCCAGCAACAGTAGGGAAGGAAAATCTTGGCCTGTGTAGATGCATGATAGTAGACCTTGTCACCCAGTTTTCTGTCCTTTTCTGGCATGATCCTACTTGGTTTGGTGCAGGATTGCAGAAAAAAATCTAGTCCAATGTGTCATTTTGCTTTGTTCTTTGATAAATCCTTTCTGACCAAGGATTATATCATGTACCTTGTATAGATTCACATATATGGTGATTTGCATATATGATACTTAAAAAAAGTTCTACCCAAACCACTCCAAAGCTTATGATGTTCATATAAGACAACAGTCCACATTAACAACAATACTGTCCGTAAATGCAAGGATGACTTTGCCATTGCAATCTGCTGGAAGCCACATAGAGTTAGTTTGGCAATCAAGTAAAGAGTCTATATGGATTTCACGACTTGCTTATAGTTTGAACAAAGCATTCATTGAAAAACCATCTTTTTGAGTTGCAGACAATAAATAGATGCTTTGACCCATATTGCCAGAAACAAAAAAAAATGTCCCTTTGGCATCTGAGTTTATAATGTGAGTTTTGAAGGTTCTCATGCCTCAGCAGCCAAATTCCATTAAAGAAAATCTTTGTGTTTCATCTGAAACATTTGAATGGATGGTTTTTGTCCACTTTCTGTCCTGGATTTCCCTGCAACATTTGTTGGTTATTGTTAAGGGTTGCAGGTGAATGCTGTACTTGCATTATTGTGGAAGGGACTCAGTGAATAGAATCTGAACACAGAATCACAACTACAGATCACAAGCACAGTTGGCAAGGAGAGGATTTGAAAGGTTGAGCAATGTGCTTGCTGACTGCACTTGCAACGCTGTGCCTGGGACTCAATCTCTGCTCCAATTGATTTAATTACAAGTAATAACTATAGTGTGATACTATGGTCAGAACTTTAATGCTATTCTCTATATGAAACAATTGGTTCAGGCACCCATGTGAGCAATTGGACAGACAAACATTTGCTCCCCACACAGATTAAAGGGTCTCCAATGTATCTGGAGTGTTTGATTGATCTGGGTTTGATCGTAAGAGATGTCCACTTACCTGTGTTCACTGTGTTTGATTTCTTAAGCCTATGGGTGGAGCTTAAGAGTTAAAAGTGAAACTAAACATCTGACATGTGGGAGTCTTTCAAACGTCAGCTGATTAGAATCCAGGACCAGCATGTTCCTGTGAGGAAGAAAGACAAGTTTGGCAAGTTTCGGGAAGCTTGGATAACACGGGATATTGTGAGCCTCGTCAAAAAGAAAAATGAAGCATTTGTAAGGGCTGGAAGGCTAGGAACAGATGAAGCACTTGAGGAATATAAAGACAGTAGGAAGGAACTTAAGCAAGGAATTAGGAGGGCTAAAAGGGGTCATGAAAAGTCATTGGCAAACAGGATTAAGGAAAATCCCAAGGCTTTTTATACATATATAAAGAGCAAAAGGGTAACCAGGGAAAGGGTTGGCCCACTCAGGGACAGAGATGGGAATCTATGCGTGGAGCCAGAGGAAATGGGTGAGGTGCTAAATGAGTACTTTGCATCAGTATTCACCAAGGAGAAGGACTTGGTGGATGATGAGTTTAGTGAAGGGAGTGCAGATAGTCTCAGTCATCTCATTATCAAAAAGGAGAAGGTGTTGGGTGTCTTGCAAAGCATTAAGGTAGATAAGTCCCCAGGGCCTGATGGGATCAACCCCAGAATACTGAGAGAGGCAAGGGAAGAAATTGCTGGGGCCTTGACAGAAATCTTTGTATCCTCATTGACTGCAGGTGAGGTCCCAGAGGACTGGAGATTAGCCAATGTTGTTCCTTTGTTTAAGAAGGGTAGTAAGGATAATCCAGGAAATTATAGGCCGGTGAGCCTTATGTCAGTGGTCGGGAAACTATTAGAGAGGATTCTTCAGGACAGGATTTACTCCCATTTGGAAACAAACAAACTTATTAGCGAGAGACAGCATGGTTTTGTGAAGGGGAGGTCGTGTCTTACTAATTTGATTGAGTTTTTTGAGGAAGTGACGAAGATGATTGATGAGGGAAGGGCGGTGGATGTTGTCTCTATGGACTTTAGTAAAGCCTTTGACAAGGTCCCACATGGCAGACTGGTGCAAAAGGTGAAGTCACACGGGATCAGAGGCGAGCTGGCAAGATGGATACAGAACTGGCTCAGTCACAGAAGACAGAGGGTAACAGTGGATGGGTGTTTTTCTGAATGGAGGGATGTGACTAGTGGTGTTCCGCAGGGATCAGTGCTGGGACCTTTGCTCTTTGTAGTATATATAAATGATTTGGAGGAAAATGCAGCTGGTCTGATTAGTAAGTTTGCGGACGACACAAAGGTTGGTGGAGTTGCGGATAATGATGAGGATTGTCAGAGGATACAGCAGGATATCGATCGGTTGGCGACTTGGGCGGAGAAATGGCAGATGGAGTTTAATCCGGACAAATGTGAGGTAATGCATTTTGGAAGGTCTAATGCAGGTGGGAGGTATACAGTAAATGGCAGAACCCTTAGGAGTATTGACAGGCAGAGAGATCTGAGCGTACAGGTCCACAGGTCACTGAAAGTGGCAACGCAGGTGGATAAGGTAGTCAAGAAGGTATACGGCATGCTTGCCTTCATCGGTCGGGGCATAGAGTATAAGAATTGGCAAGTCATGTTGCAGCTGTACAGAACCTTAGTAGGCCACACTTAGAATATTGCGTGCAATTCTAGTCGCCACACTACCAGAAGGACGTGGAGGCTTTGGAGAGGGTACAGAGGAGGTTTACCAGGATGTTGCCTGGTCTGGAGGGCATTAGCTATGAGGAGAGGTTGGAAAAACTCGGATTGTTTTCACTGGAACGACGGAGGTGGAGGAGCGACATGATAGAGGTTTACAAAGTTATAAGCGGCATGGACAGAGTGGATAGTCAGAAGCTTTTTCCCAGGGTGGAAGAGTCAGTTACTAGGGGACATAGGTTTAAGGTGCGAGGGGCAAAGTTTAGAGGGGATGTGCGAGGCAAGTTTTATACACAGAGGGTGGTGAGTGCCTGGAACTTGCTGCCAGGGGAGGTGGTGAAAGCAGATACGATAGCGACGTTTAAGAGACATCTTGACAAATATATGAATAGGAAGGGAATAGAGGGATATGGACCCCAGAAGTGCAGAAAGTGTTAGTTTCAGCAGGCATCAAGATCGGTGCAGGCTTGGAGGGCCGAATGGCCTGTTCCTGTGCTGTACTGTTCTTTGTTAAAAGATACAGCTAGGATCTTCTGCAGAAAATACACTGATTGCTCTGTGAATGCATTGTACTGAGATTGTGTAAGAGCTAATGTATTTTAAAGTGCTGTAACTAAACCAGTTGGTGTTTTGATACAAGAGTGATATCTGCATTGCTGTGAGATAAATCAGATATAGATAATATATCCCACTATCCGACGTAAACATAACATTATCAATTTGGCTTTCGCCATGGGAGTTAAAATCTTCTGGGTCTCATTTTTTTCCCTTTTTTCATTCGGGGGATATAGGTGTCACTTGCTAGGCCAGCATTTATTGCCCATCCCTAACTGCCCTTGACAAGGTGGTGGTGAGCTGCCTTCTTGAACCACTGCAGTTCTTGGGGTGTAGATATACCCACAGTGCTGTTAGGAAGGAAGTTCCAGGATTTTGACTCAGTGACAGTGAAGGATGGTGTGTGGTTTGGAGCGGAACTTGCGCTTGGTGTTCCCATGCATCTGCTGCCCTTGTCCTTCTAGGTGGTAGAAGTCGCGAGTTTGGAAGGTGCTGTCAAAGAAGCCTTGGTGAATTGTTTTAGTGCATCTTGTAGATAGTGCACAATAGAACCATAGAACCATAGAAAAAGTACTGCACAGAAGGAGGTCATTCAGCCCACTGTGTTTGCGCCAGCCGAATAAACGATCCGTCCAAACTAATCCCACCTTCCAGCACCTGGTCCATAGCCCTGCGGGTTACAGCATCTCAGGTACATGTCTAGGTACCTTTTAAAAGAATTGAGGGTCTCTGCCTCCACCACCATTCCTGGCAATGAATTCCAGACACCCACCACCCTCTGGGTGAAAAGGTTTCCCCTCATGTCCCCTCTAATCCTTCTACCAATCACTTTAAATCTATGTCCCCTGGTAACTGACCTCCCCGCCAGTGGAAACAGGCCCTTCCTGTCTACTCTATCTAGGCCCCTCACAATTTTGTAGACCTCAATCAAGTCAGCCCTTAGTCTCTTCATTTCCAGGGAAAACAACACTAGCCTATCCAATCTTTCCTCATAGCTGCAACCTTCAAGCCCTGGCAACATTCTTGTAAATCTCCTCTGAACTCTCTCCAAGCAATTATCTCCTTTCTGTAATGTGGTGACCAGAGCTGCATGCAATACTCCAGCTGTGGCCTAACCAATGCTCTACACAGTTCTAGCATAACATCCCTGCGTTGGTACTCTATACCTTGGCCAATAAAGGAAAGCAATCCATATGTCTTCTTCACCACTTTATCCACCTGTCCTGCCACCTTCAGGGACCTGCAGACATGCACTCCAAGGTCTCTCACTTCTTCTACCCCTCCCAATATCGTCATCGAGTCATAGAGTCGTACAATATAGAAACAGGCCCTTCGGCCCACCACGTCCATGCCGACCATAATGCCTATCTATACTAATCCCACCTGCCTGCATTAATTCCATATTCCTCTATGCCTTGCTCATTCAAGTACCTGTCCAGATGCCTCTTAAATGTTGCTACTGTTCCTGCCTTCACCACCTCCTCAGGCAGCTCATTCCAGATACCCACTATTCTTTGTGTGAAAAATTTACCCCTTTGATCCCTTTAAACCTCCTCCCTCTCACCTGAAATCGATGCTCTCTAGTTTTAGTCACCCCTACCATGGGAAACAGACTCTCGCTATCTACCCTATCTATGCCTCTCATAATTTTATATACCTCTATCATGTCCCCTCTCAGCCTCCTTCGCTCCAGGGAAAACAGACCCAGCCTATCCAATCTCTCTTCATAACTCAAGCCCTCCAAACCAGGCAACATCCTTGTCAATCTTTTCTGCACCCTCTCTAGCTTAATCACATCTTTCCTGTAGTGCGGAGACCAGAACTGCACACAGTACTCCAAGTGTGGCCTAACCAACGTTATGTACAACTGTAACATGACGTCCCAACTCTTGTACTCAATGCCTCGGCCGATGAAGGCAAGCATGCCGTACACCTTCTTCACGACCCTGTCTACCTGTGTTGCCACTTTCAGGGAACTATGTACTTGTATACCAAGGTCTCTCTGCTCAAGAACACTCCCCAGGGCCCTGCCATTCACTGTATATGTCCTGCCCTGGTTTAACTTCCCAAAATGCATCACTTCGCACTTGTCTGCGTTAAATTCCATTTGTCAATCCCTTGCCACTTTCCTAGTTTATCTATACCCTGTTGTAACCTTAGACAACCTTCTTCACTGTCCACTATACCACCAATTTTGGTGTCATCTGCAAACTTACTAATCATGCCCCCTACGTTCACATCCAAGTCATTAATATATATGACAAACAACAGAGGGCCCAGCACCGATCCCTGCGGCACACCAGTCTTCGCCGGACTCCAATCTGAAAAACAACCCTCCACTACCACCCTCTGCCCCCTTTCACCAAGCCAATTTTGTATCCAATTTGCTAGCTCACCCTGGATCCCATGTGTTCGAACCTTCCGGACCAGCCTACCATACGGGCCCTTGTCAAAGGCTTTGCTAAAGTCCAGGCAGACAACGTCCATCGCCCTCTCCTCGTCAATCCTCTCGGTCACCTCCTCGAAAAACTCAATCAAATTCGTGAGACATGATTTCCCACGCACAAAGTCATGTTGACTATCCCAAATCAGACCATGCCTTTCCTAATGCATATAAATCCTGTCTCTCAGAATCCCTTCCAATAACTTTCCCACCCTGATGTAAGGCTCACCGACCTGTACTTCCCTGTCTTATCCCTGCTGCCCTTCTTAAATAAGGGCACAACATTAGTTATCCTCTAGTCTTCCAGTACCTCACCTGTGGCTAACGGTGATACAAAAATCTCTGCCAGGGCCCCAGCAATCTCCTCCCTTGCTTCCCATATCATCCTAGGATACACCTGGTCTGGCCCTGAGGATTTATCCACCTTAATGCGCTTCAAAACCTCCAACACCTCCTCCTTTGTAATGTTGATATGCTCCAGGATATCGCTGATCCCTCCCTTGATCTCATTAGATTCCATGCCCTTCTCCACGGTAAAAACAGACGAGAAATGTTCATTTAAGATCTCGCCCATTTCCCGTGGCTCCACACATCGATTGCCACACTGATCCTTATGGGGACCTACTCTCTCCCTTGCTACCCTTTTACTCTTAATATACATATAGAATCTTTTAGGATTATCCTTTATCTTATCTGCCAGGGAAATCTCATGGCCCCTTTTTACCCTCCTAATTTCCTTCTTCAGTGTCGTCCTACATCCTCTGTACTCCTCGAGGGACTCTCTCAATCCCAGCTGCCTATACCTGACATATACCTCCTTCTTTGTCCGGAGCAGACCCTCAATATCCCTCATCAACCAAGGTTCCCTAAACTTGCCAGCCTTGCCCTTCCATCTAACGGGCCCTGAATTCTTCCTATCTCACTTTTAAAATCCTTCCCCTTGCCAGACGTCCCTTTACCTGTAAATAGCCTCTCCCATTCAACTTTTGAGAGTTCCTGTCTGATGCCATCGAAATTAGCCTTCCCCCAATTTCAGACTTCAATCTGAGGACCAGTACAATCCTTTTCCATAACTATCTTGAAGGTAATAGAGTTATGGTCACTGGTCCCAAAGTGCTGTCCCACTGACACATCAACCACCTGCCCATCCTTATTTCCTAAGGGGAGGTCAAGTGTAGCCCCTTCTCTAGTCGGGCCATCCCCATACTACTTCAGAAAACTATCCTGGCCACACTTAACAAATTATTCCCCATCTGATCCCTTAGCACTCATGTCGTCCAGTCAATATTAGGGAAGTTAAAATCACCGACTATTACAACTCTATAATTCCTACACCTATCTGTGATTTCCCTACATATATGCTCCTCCACTTCCCTCTGACTATTGCGGGACCTAGAGTATAATCCCATCAAAGTGATCACCCCTTTCTTATTTCTAACTTCTACCCATATGGCCTTGCTGGACATTCCCCCCGGGATATCTTCTCTAAGTACTGCCGTGATGTCCTCCTTATCTCTCGTGCAACTCCCCCTCCTCTCTTACCTCCACCTCTGTCACGCCGGAAGCATTGGTACCCCGGAACACTGAGCTGCCAGTCCTGCCCATCCCTCAACCACGTTTCCATAATAGCTATAATATCACAATCCCATGTACCGGTCCATGCTCTGAGTTCATCTGCCTTACCTGTAAGGCTTCTTGCATTAAAGTAAATGCAGTTTAGCCTACCAGACCTTCCACGCTCCTTGTCCTGCCCCTGCCTGGCCTGCCTACTGGACTTGCTTGCTTTATTGTATATTCCCTCACTTTATTTGCCCTCCCCAAATGCAATACCTCACACTTATCTGGATTGAATTCCATTTGCCACTTTTCCACCCATTGAATCCAAACATTGATATCATTCTGGAGTCCACGGCTTTCCTCCTCACTATTAACTACACAGCCAATTTTTGTGTCATCAGCAAATTTCCCAATCATGCCACCCACATTTAAGTCCAAATCATTAATATATACCACAAACAGCAAGGGACCCAACACTGAGTCCTGTGGAATGCCACTGGAAACAACTTTCCATTCACAAAAACATCCATCGACCACTGCCCTTTGTTTCCTGTCACAGAGCCAATTCTGGATCGAACCTGTCACCTTCCCCTGTATCCCATGGGCTTTCATTTTACTGACCAGTCTGCCATGTGGGACCTTATCAAATACCTTACTAAAATCTATGTAAACCACATCCACTGCACGACCCTCATCAATCCTCCTTGTCACTTCCTCAAAAATCTCAATCAAGTTAGTAAGACATAACCTTCCCCTAACAAATCCATGCTGACTATCCCTGATATGCCTTTCTAACTGACAGTTTATCCTGTCCCTCAGAATAGATTCTAACAATTTGCCCACCACGGAGGTCAGCCTGACTGGCCTAGAATTACCTGGCTTATCCCTCGCACCCTTTTTAAACAATGGTTTAGTTTAGTTTAGAGATACAGCACTGAAACAGGCCCTTCGGCCCACCGAGTCTGTGCCGACCATCAACCACCTATTTATTCTAATCCTACACTAATCCCATTTTCCTACCAAACATCCCCACCTGTCCCTATATTTCCCTACCACCTACCTATACTAGGGGCAATTGCTAATGGCCAATTTACCTATCAACCTGCAAGTCTTTGGCATATGGGAGGAAACCGGAGCACCCGGAGGAAACCCACGCAGACACAGGGAGAACTTGCAAACTCCACACAGGCAGTACCTAGAATTGAACCCGGGTCGCTGGAGCTGTGAGGCTGCGGTGCTAACCACTGCGCCACTATGCCGTTCGAAGACCTCCAATCATCTAGTACCTCACCTGTATCTGGTGAGGATTTGAAGATCCTCAGCGCATCCGCTATTTCCTCCCTGGCTTTCTTTAACAACCTGAGATGCAATCCATCTGGTCCTGGTGGTTTATCCACTTTCAGGGATATCAGACCTTCAAGCACTTCCTCTCTCATTATGCTTATAGTATCTAATATTTCATACTTCTCCTCTTTCGCTACAATGTCTGCATCAACCTTCTCCTTTGTGAAGACAGAGACAAAAACCTCATTAAGAAACCTACCCACATCTTCTTCATCCATGCATAAGTTTCCCTGTACATCTCTGATAGGCCCCACCCTTTCCTTAGTTATCCTCTTGCTCTTAATATAATACATCTTCGGGTTTTCTTTGATTTTACCTGCCAATAATTTTTCATGTTCTCGCTTTTCTTTTCTAATTTCCTTAATACTTCACCCCTGCACTTTCTACACTCCTCTAGGCTTTCTAAAGTATTAAGATATTTGTGATCGTCATCAGCTTTTTTTTTTGCTTTAAATTCCCCTGCATCCTTCTGGATAACCAGGGCGCTTTAGATTTGGCAGTACCACCCTTTATCTTTGTGGGGACATGCCTACACTGTGCCTGTAGTATCTCACTTTTGAATGCCTCCCACTGGTTTGCCACTGATTTTCCTTCAAGTAGCTGTATCCAGTCTACTTTCGCCAGGTCACCTCTCAGTTTCGTAAAATTTGCCTTCCCCCAATTTAGAACTTTTACTCCTGTTTTATCTTCGTCCTTTTCCATGATTATGCTAAAACTAACTGCATTATGGTCACTATCACACAACAGGTCTGGCAGCACCTGTGGAGAGAGAAACAAAGTTAATGGGCTGCATTTTAAGACTCCGCCATGAAATAGGCGGCGGATGTAAAAAAGATGTGGTCTGCACGCACGGGCACCACTTCGTGGAGCTATCGCGATTTCAAACGCAGCAGCTCATTTGCATAGCCGCGGTGCCCGACCCCCGAGATGAGGTGGAGGGGGAGGATGAGCCGTCACTGACAACGGCGTCCGGTGCCAATATGCAGGTACTGGCACCATTTTTAAAGGGTTTACAGCCCTCAATGCACATTTAAAATTTGAAGGGACAGTTAATGTAAAGTTTTGCAAAAATGAATAAAATGACCTTACGATGCCCTCTCCCTCCCCCCCCCCCCCCCCCACCCCGCCCCCCCCTCCCAATAGCATTTCATAATATTCCTGCCCTTTTCCCCTCTGGAATACCTTGAAAATTTGTCCTTTCCCCCCCCAAAGTTCGGAACCTTTGTCCTTTACCCCTTCCCGTCAACACGCCCCCCGACCAATCAGCAGCATTGTAACCCCGCTCCCCCCCCCCACCCTTCCGCACAGAGAAAATCTCCTCCCCCACCACCCCATAGGTGTCACACCTCATTTCTCTGAATGGTGATTCGAAGACAAGGCATCGCCAGCTGCCAGAATAAAGATTGCAACATGGTGGCTGGATCACTGTAGCCTGCATGGTTAGTAGCAATTAACATATTTTAATGGCGTCCCGTCTCAGAGCAGCGGGGCGGCTGCAACGAGACCTTGCCGCCGAGACTGGTATGGGGCTTGCTGGTGTCGGGGTCAGTGGCTGGCCTCCACCGTACCGATCTTTATTGCCCTCCATCACTGTTCCCGGCAGCGGAGGGCCTTTAAAACCCAGCCCTATGTTTCAGGTCTGTGACCTTTCATCAGAACATTCAGCACTGATTGGCAATTTCACTCATACAGGCTACAGAATGACTGAGTAGAGAATGTTTTTCCTGGGTTAGTTTTGTGTTTCCCAGAGATTGGAACTAGAGCTTTCTTTTAGAACAAAGATGCTGCTGCAATTGTATAGAAATAAAGACAAACATTACAGTTGGGGTCTGAAACTCATGATTGTGGCAAAGTAGAGGGAGCTTTACTGTGGCTGTGCTGCACTTGCCTTGGGTGAGCTTGATGCTGACAGTGGAATTCCATTCTTAAGCATTAATTGATTATCCACTAATGATATTGCAGGAAGGCACAGCTTTGAAATTTGTGATTTTGTTCGAGGGTCATTAATTTATGGGAAAAAATAGGCATTATTCTGTTTTTGATAAAATAGAAAATTTATCCTGCAGTTTTACTATTTTTAATCATACAAATGAAAGCAGGCAAAATTGTCTCCCATTAGCACTCTGTCGAACCAAATTACATTTTGTAATGCATTTTATGCTCTCCGAACAATGTCCTCGTCTGCCCTCTATTCATCATTTCTACATTCTGACTAATTTTCACATTGTAGTTATTGCAGCTCCAGGACAGGTTTTTGAACCATGTTTCAATGATCTTTTCAAAGTCGTGAGGAATGAACCACTGCTCTTAGTCAGACTTGACTGAAGTATCTTCTGGTACACTTTCCACTCTTGTGTCCTCAGATTATACTTAGATTCTTAGCTTGAATTGCATTTAACGCTATTCCTCCTTGCCACTCTTACAGAAAAATGAAAGTATTATTGTAAACTTATAGTTTAAAAAATTTAAGACTTTTAGCAACCGATAAAGGTAATGGCGCAAATAATCCATGGCTGCTATCTCAGTGTTAATGAGATTGTCCCTCCAACACTGACCTCAATAGGGTGTATGGAGTCAGTGGCCAGCAATTTTCTGTGCTACTATCAATGCTTCTCTGGTGCCCATCTGCCCACCACTGGGGCAAAGGGCTAGCACCACTTCTCATTGTGAGACTCCAGCCACCTTCTCTTTACGTAATCTGTACTAATGCTTTGTCTTTCAACACACCATTAACATATTGTTTGCCTTTGCTCCATGACCTTTTGGTCAGCTATGTGGCCTGGTCCAATCTAGACCTCCTTTGTTATCTCTTGCCCCACCCCCACCTCACTTGCTTATAACCAGTGACTTTTCTAATATTTGTCAGTTCCGAAGAAGGGTCACTGACCCAAAACGTTAACTCTGCTTCTCTTTTCACAGATGCTGCCAGACCTGCTGAGTGGTTCCAGCATTTCTTGTTTTTATTTTGCTTCACTGCTCCTCTCACCTGGACTACCCATCGTGTGGCCCACTTTCACCAATTTGGAGGCCAATTTGCCTCACCCCACTTGGTGTATCAACCTCCATCAGACTCTAATTATTCCGATTTTTTTAATGCCTACACCTATGTTCATCCATTGTATCCACAGGGAGATAACCTGAAAGGCATCCACAGATCATTTATTCTTTTTTGCAACATACCTTCATTCTGCAGTAGGCACAAGACACAATTGCAGTGATGGGCAATAATATCAGACAATTAACAAGTCACCTGCAAAAAGATTATTGGCAAGAGAAACACTGTGCGTGCTAATGTGAGAGGATCTGACACAGGGAGGAAGGTTGTCCATGACACAGGGTATTACTTGGAGTGCTCAGGTACTTACTAATATTTTCATAAATCTATTCCAATTACAGGCCAAGGCAACTCACAATCATTGCGAGAACTAGGTCAGGAGATTGCCATGTTGATGAAACACTCTGATTTTTAAGAGATGGAACCTGCCTTATTTGATCAGGAATCTGTGGAGGGCATTGGAAAGGCAGTCTAGATTTGTGGTACCAACAGGTATTCTCCATTTATTATGATCTTTCATAAAGAGATTATTAGCAAAAAAATATGGAATTGGATGTACCCTTGCTACATGGGTCAGTAATTGAATGGGAGGTGGGAGACAGGGAGTAAGGATAAAGAGAACTTTTCCTGAATGGGAGAGTGTGACAAGTCATGCTCCCCAGGGATCTGTACTGGGACCACAGATTTTCCCAAGATTTAGTAATAATTTGGCTGATGGAATTTGGAGTTTTATTCAAGTTTGCAGATGACAATAATTTAGGTGGTGCTGTTAGTTGTGTTGTTGGGAACAGAAAATTAAAGTGCACCATTAAGACGTATTAAGTGAATGGATAAAGCTATGGCAGATGGAGTTTAGGAAGTGTGAGTTCATCCTGCTATAAAGAGAAGGATGCTAGCTGAGAATTGGACACATACAGAGGGCTGAATTTTATGAAGACAGCAGAGGTCCCGCTGCCAGGCACCATATGCAGAGAATCATGCAGGTCAGTGTCTGGTATCCTGGCAGTAGTCATGGTGGTTGCATTCTGCAGCAGTCCACTGTAGCAATTGCATTTGAGCCATCACTGCAAACCAAATATTATTGGGTGACAAGGGTTATCCACTGATGATGTGACTGATGACTCTGGTACGCAACCCATCCACACAAGCACAGCATGTATACGATGAAAGTCATGCAGCCACAAGAAATGTGAAAGAGCATGTTGTGTGTTGAAACAACGCTTCTACTGCCTTGACTGCTCCAGAGGAGCCCTGCAGTACTCGGCAGAATGGGTGTCATGATTCAGCACGGTTTGCTGCATGCTGCATAACCTCGCCAACACGAAAGGATAGCCCCGGTGGCATGGCGAGCAGCTCGGGACTATAAGCATGAGGGAAAAAAAAGAGGATGAAGAGGAAGAGAAAGAACGGAAGGAACATAGACAGTCTCTTTCTGACCGGGCTTTCCATGAAGAACTAATCCGTGTGTGATGCCAGTAACTGCAACCCCAATTCCTGCTGTTTTCGTGCTGTTCCTCCACTGAGAGGCCAGGTTGTGCTTATTGGGTATCTGAAAGAAGAAAGGTGTAAGAGTGAGATGTGGAGAGAGGGGGAAAGTAAGCAATGTATGCTTACACAATCTGAAGCTTGTATATCAGAAAATACTGTAGGCCGAGGGGGGTGTGGGATGTGAGAAGGAGGGTTAGGTATAAGGATACTATAAGAGTCGATGGTTTCAGTATCTCCAGTGGCCACAAGCTCAATGGCCCCAAGGAGCATTCCAATGATGGCCAGCATCTTCTCCTCCATGGGGGTCAAGACAAGTCTGTTCCCTTCCAGTTACCTCCTGTTACCTCCATTTGTGTATGATGTCGTCCTGAATAAAAGAAGGAAGTGTGTCAGTGAGTGTCGTGGAATCTGTTTGGCTGATGTAGCTGTCATAGTTGAATAGCTAGCAGTGTGTGTAAGCTGTGAGGCTTGCAGCAGTGATGTGTGTGAGGGTGTGATGGAGCATATGAGTGTCAGGCATGAGTCCTGATTGTTAGAAATTGTTGGTTGTTGAGTGATGGGAGTATGGTGAATTGAGCAATGTGTGAGGTTATTGGTGCAGTTGGTAGGAGATGGTATTTGAAGATGCATTCACTGACCTGGACGACTTGTGGGAGGTAATTGAACTTAGAGTCACAGAGTCATTTACGGCACAGGAGGAGGCCATTTGGCCCTACGAGTCCATGCTGGCAAACCAAAACTTCTTGCAATATTACATCTAGGTCCTTGGACTTGATTGTTGTCATTGACATTGAAAGTGGCCTCTTTTTGTGCTTTAAACTTTCTATGATTCTCTGACTTCCATGGCCATCTGCTCCCACTGCTTTCTGAGTGTGTGTCTGGTAGACCTCCTAGAACTCTGCAGACACAGGGCATCTCTCCTCCTTTCCACCTTCTCCACCTAGGCCTCCAGTACAGCATCCGAAAACCTTGGAACCACGCTCTCCCATGTTGTGCCATTACTTTATATTTCATAGATCGGATTCAGATCCTGCATGACTGCTCCAGCCACAATGCACCTCCTCTTTAAGAGGTGCAGGTGAACTTGAACTGGTGCTGGTCACGTGACCCCCCCCCCCCCCCCCCACCTCTGACTGTGGTGTAATAATGTGGTGTAAGACTTCCTGTGAATAAGACTAAAATTTTCCCCAATAATCTGTGACGAGTCCCAAGTATGGCCAAGAATCACCATAAGCAATCTCAGTTAACCCTTTAATTTCTGCCTTGATGAACAAGTCCTTGCTAACTGCACTTGGTAAGTAGTGATGCACAATCTGAAGGGAAAATGGGGAGGTGAAAGTAATAGAACTTAGAACAAGTGGCATTGTCCCAACCTAACGCTGTCATTTGTATGTGGCTGCCTTTTGGAGGGTAGGCACTTCTTTAGCACACCCTGAATCTGTATGACATTTTTGCTACGCTGCTTTTTCAGTGCAATTCTGGTGTACATCGACCCGCTCAGAAATTTCTGCGAAGGCTCAATTCCCACCTTTCACTCTCCCCCAACCCAGGAATATTGCACCATTTTATACAATTTTTTTCTATTCTAAAATTTTTCGGGGACTGTAAATCAATTTATGGAGTGGAAATTGTAAAAGAAAAAGCAATTTAATCGTACCCTGATCAAAATATATGCCCCATGCCATGATGTATTGATTGGAATACTAGTTTCAGTTCTTGTTCACTACCACTTCCCTGCGCAGTCTTGTCCCATGATTCGAACACCAGAATGCAGCTAAAAACCTTTCTGCAGATCATTGCTTTTCTGTAGAGAGTGTTCAATCTAACCGTACATATATCCTTGGAAATTTATTTCAGGTCCAGAACCGGATGGCTCATTTTGCCAGAGTGTTGAATAAGTCTTGGATAGAAATAATCCTCAAGCTTTCAATATTCTCTGACAAGATGGTCATTATTTCCTTTTTTTCTTTTCGGTCAGCAGTTTTGTTCCTTGTATAACTCCCCACCATGGAACCTCTTTGAACTGTCCACCAACTCAGCCCAGGAGTATAGCAATCAAATGAGCGTTTCTTGATAGAAATGGTAAAATTTACAACAAAAAAACTCTAGAAATCCAAAAACTAGCTTTTTCTCAAAAATACAATTTGGTAGAGTGAATCCAGAGCGAAAAAAAAAATCAATTCCGTCTGTTTCTAAATTCTTCCTGCACTCTTAAGGTCATACAGTGGTCAAATTTATTGTCAGTTGTGATTGACAGTCAATCACCTCTGAAACTACCCTGGGGCTTCTTATCCATAGAACAACCATAGCCACATGATTGTGTCGAATAGACAGAAATATCATAATGTCTTAGACAGCAGAAGAAACAGAAACTAGTTCCAGTCACACCCAAAGGGAGTTTAGAAGGATAATAAACAACAGTGCTTTATAGCCAGTTTGCTTTCTCCTATAATTTTCAGGCTTTTAAAGCCCAATCTTATTGTCACCAATTTACTGATTTACCTCGTCTTTCTGTTTTTTTCAGCTTTTATAGTGTTTCGTGCTATGCGGCTTGGTCTTTTAACAAAAGAAATGAAGGGAACTGGTCCAAGTAACTGGCTGTGCTGATGGTTACTGTTAAATTATTATTACTCCTTCAAACATTTTATATAGAATTATATAGAATCTACTGCAAATCTCATTCAATGCCTATTATGTAGCAGATTTAAGGCAGACAGTACAGAAAAACAGGACAGAAGAACCCAGTGCTCTGCAACATTCCAAGATCTCTGCACTCCTCTGATTTTGGCCTCTTTAATCCCAATTTCCTTAGCCTTCAGCTGCCCAGGCTCTAAGCTCTGGAATTCTGTCCCTAAACCTCTCCACTACTCTATCTCTCTCTCTCCTTTAAGATGCTCCTTAAAACCTACTTTACAAAAAAATAATTTATTGGGTGTGGGCATTGCTGTCAAGGCCAAAATTTATTGCCTATCCCTACTTGCCCTTGAAAAGGTGGGGGTGACCCCATGAGTTTGCTGCCCTTGTTCTACCAAGATTTTGGTAATGTGTCCTATTACATCTTTATAGAATCATAGAATGATAAAGCACAGAAAGAGTCCACTCAGTTCATTGTGCCTGTGCCAGCACATTGAAAGAGCTATTCAATTACCCCCCACTCACCTGCTCTTTCCCCATAGTGTGGCAATTTTCTTTTCTTTTCAAATGTTCATCCAATTCCCTTTTCAAAGTTATTATTGAATTTGCTTCCACCATACTTTCAAGTCATCCATTTGAAACCATAACAACTCATAGCAAGAAATTTGTTTTTGCTGCTGATTCTTTTGCCAATTACTTTAAATATGTACCCTCTGGTTTCTGACCTGTCTGCCTCTGGACACAGCTTATCCTTATCAACAATCAAAGCCCTTCAAGAGTTTAAACACCTCCAGTTTTTCTAGTCTCCACATGTTGCTGATGTCTTTCATCCATAGTACTATTCTATTAAATTTCCTCTGCATGGTGCCCAGAATTGGACACAGCAAACCTGAGGATTGGGAGCAGTTTAGAATTCAGCAAAGGAGGACAAAGGGATTGATTAAGAAGGGGAAAATAGAGTATGAGAGTAAGCTTGCAGAGAACATAAAAACTGATTGTGAAAGCTTCTTTAGATATGTGAAGAGAAAAAGATTAGTGAAGACAAATGTGAGTCACTCACAGTCAGAAATGGGGGAATTTATAAGGGAACAAAGAAATGGCAGACCAATCAAATACATAATTTGGTTCTGTCTTCACAAAGGAGGACACAAATTACCTCCCAGAAATGTTGTGTAACATAGGGTCTAGTGAGAAGGAGGAACTGTATGAAATCAGTATTAGTAGGGAGATGGCATTAGGGAAATTGATGGGATTGAAGGCCGATATATCCCGAGGGCCTGATAATCTACATCCCAGAGGATTTAAGGAAGTGGCCCTTGAAATAGTAGATGCATTGCTGTCATTTTTCAAAATTCTATAGACTCTGGAACAGTTCCAATGGTTTGGAGGGTAGCTAATGTAACTCCACTATTTTAAAAAAGGAGGCAGAGAGAAAACAGGGAATTATAGACCGGTTAGCCTGACATCAGTATTGGGGAAAATGCTAGAGTCCATTATAAAAGAAGTAATAGCAAAGCACTTGGAAAACAATGACAGGATTGGACAAAGTCAACATGGATTTATGAAAGGGAAATCATGCTTGACAAATCCACCGGAATTTTTTTGAGGATGTAACTAGTAGAATAGATAAGGGAGAACCAGTGGATGTCGTATATTTGGACTTTCAGAAGGCTTTCGATAAGGTCCCACATACGAGATTAGCGTGCACAATTGAAACACATGGGATTGGGGGTAAGGTACAGACATGGATAGAGAACTGGTTGGCAGACAGGAAACAAAGAGTCGGAATAAATGGGTCTCATTCCGAGTGGCAGGCCGTGACTAGTGGGGTACCGCAGGGCTCAGTGTTAGGACCCCAGCTATTCACAATATATATTAATGATATAGATGAGGGAATTAAATGTAATATATCCAGGTTTGCAGATAACACAAAGCTGGGTGGGAATGTGAGCTGTGAGGAGGATGCAGAGAAGCTCCAGTGTGATTTGGACAGGTTGAGTGAGTGGGCAAATACATTGCAGATACAGTATAATGTGGATAAATGGGAGGTTATCCACTTTGGTGGCAAAAACAGAAAGGCAGATTATTATCTGAATAGCGATAGATTGGGAAAGGGGAGGAACAACGAGACCTGGGTGTCCTTGTGCACCGGTCGCTGAAAGTAAGCATGCAGGTGCAGCAGGCAGTTAAGAAGGCAAATGGTATGTTGGCCTTCATAGCGAGAGGATTCGAGTACAGGAGCAAGGATGTCTTGCTTCAATTATACAAGGCCTTGGTGAGACCACATCTGGAGTATTGTGTGCAGTTTTAGTCTCCTTATCTGAGGAAGGATGTTCTTGCTATGGAGGGAGTGCAGACTGATTCCTGGGATGGCAGGACTGATGTATGAAGAGAGATTGGGTCGATTAGACTTGTATTCGCTAGAGTTTAGAAGAATGAGAGGGGATCTCATAGAAACCTACAAAATTCTAACAGGACTAGACGTAGGAAGGATGTTCCCGATGGCGGGGGAATCCAGGACGAGGGGGTCACAGTCTAAGGATAAGAGGTAAACCATTTAGGACTGAGATGAGGAGGGATTTCTTCACCCAGAGAGTGGTGAACCTATAGAATTCCCTACCACAGAAAGCAGTTGAGGTAAAATCATTAAATATATTCATGAAAGAGTTAGATATAGTTCTTAGGGCTAAAGGAATACGGGGAGAAAGCAGGAACAGGGTACTGAGTTTGGATGATCAGCCATGATCATATTGAATGGTGGTGCAGGCTCAAAGGGCCTACTTCTGCTCCTATTTTCTATGTTTCTATCTGATGCGGGTACATCCACAGTGCTGTTAGGGAGGGAGTTCCAGGATTTTTCTCCAGTGACAGCAAAGGAACATTGATATACTTCCAAGTCAGGATGATGTGTGACTTGAAGGGGAACTTGTAGTTGGTGTTGTTCTTGTTCTTCTAGGTGGAAGAGGTCATGGGGTTTGGAAGGTGCTTTCTAAGGAGCCTTGGTGAGTTGCTGCAGTGCATCTTGTAGATGGTACACACTGCTGCCACTGCTTGTGGGTGGTGGAGTGAGTGAATGTTTCGGCCCACCAAGTCTGTGCTGACCAACAACCACCCATTTATACTAACCCTGCAGTAATCCCATATTCCCTACCACCTACCTACATTAGGACAATTTACAATGGCCAATTTACCTATCAACCTATAAGTCTTTGGCTTTGGAGGAAACCGGAGTAACCGTCGGAAACCCACATGGTCACAGGGAGAACTTGCAAACTCCGCACAGGCAGTACCCAGAATCGAACCCGGGTCCCTGGAGCTGTGAGGCTGCAGTGCTAACCACTGCGCCACTGTGCCGCCCTTTTTTTCTTTTTAGTAGTTCCAATGAGATTTATCTTCTCCCTAACTCCACCACATTTCTGTAGAGTTTTTTATTTTTTTAAATTTTAGAGATACAGCACTGAATTTAAGGTGATGGATGGGGTGCCGATCAAACGGGCTGCTTTGTCCTGGATGGTGTTGTGCTTCCTGAGTGTTGTTGGAGCTTCACTCATCCAGGCAATTGGGGCGTATTCCATCATGCTTATTCCTTATAGATGGTGGACAGGCTTTGAGAAGTCAGGAGATGAGTTACTCGCTGTAGAATTCCCAGTCTTTGACCTGCTTCTGTAGCCACAGCATTTATGTGGCTGGTCCAGTTCAATTTCTGGTCAATGGTAACCTCCAGGATGTTGATAGTGGGTGATTCAGCAATGGTAATGCTATTGAAATTGAAGGGGAGATGGTTAGATTCTCTCTTATTGGAGATGGTCATTGCATGGTACTTGATGAAATTACTGCCCTTTTAGTCTACTCCCGATCATCAGCAAAGTGATGGAAGGGGTTGTCAACATTCTATCAAGTGACACTTACTCAGCAATAACCTGCTGACTGACAATAAATTTGAGTTTCGCCAGAGCTACTCAGTTCCTGAATTCATTACAGCCTTTGTCCAAACATGGACAAAAGTGCTGAATGCCAAAGGTGGGGTGAGAGTGATTGCTCTTGACATCAAGGCAGCATCTGACCAAGTATGGCATCAAGGCGCCCTAGCAAAACTGGAGTCAATGGGAATCAGGGGGAAAACTATCTTCTGGTTGGAGTCATATCTAGCACAAAGGAAAATGGTTGTGGTTGTTGGAGGTCAGTCATCCCAGTCCCAGGGCATCACTGCAGGAGTTTCTCAGGGCAGAGTCCTGGGCCCAACCATCTTCAGCTGCTTCATCAATGACCTTCCTTCAATCATAAGGTCAGAAGTGAGGAATGTTCGCTGATGATTGCACAATGTTCAGCACCATTCGCGACTCTTCAAATACTGAAGCAGTCTGTGTAGAAATGCAGCAAGACCTGTACAATATCCAGGCTTGGGCTGATAAGTGGCAAGTAACATTCGCGCCACACAAGTGCCAAACAATGATCATCTCCAACAAGAGAGAATCTAACCATCTCCCCTTGACATTCAACGGCATTACCATTGCTGAATCCCCCACTATCAACATCCTAGGAGCTACAATTGACCAGAAACTGAACTGGAGTAGCCATATAAATACCGTGGCTACAAGAGCAGGTCAGAGGCTAGGCATCCAGCGGCGAGTAACTCACCTCCTGACTCCCCAAAGCCTGTCCACCATCTACAAGGCACAAGTCAGGAGTGTGATGGAATACTCTCCACTTGCCTGGATGGGTGCAGCTCCAACAACACTCAAGAAGCTCGACACCATCCAGGACAAAGCAGCCTGCTTGATTGGCACCCCATCTACAAACATTCACTCCCTCCACCACCGACGCACATTGGCAGCAGTGTGTACCACCTACAAGATGCACTGCAGCAACGCACCAAGGCTCCTTAGACAGCATCTTCCAAACCTGCGACCTCGCCCACCTCGAAGGACAAGAGCAGCAGATGCATGCGAACACCACCACCTGCAAGTTCCCATCCAAGTCACACACCATCCTGATTTGGAACTATATTGCCGTTCCTTCACTGTCGCTGGGTCAAAATCCTGGAACTCCCTTCCTAAGAGCTCTGTGGGTGTACCTAACTCACGTGGACTGCAGCGGTTCAAGAAGGCACCTCACCACCACGTTCTCAAGGGCAATTAGGGATGGGCAATAAATGCTGGCCTGGCCAGTGCCACCCACATCCCTTGAATGAATAAAAAAATTAGGGCCGATGATCAAATATTTGATCAGAGTTATGTTTTAATGAGCCTTTTAGATTTTAGATTTTAGATTTAGAGATACAGCACTGAAACAGGCCCTTCGGCCCACCGAGTCTGTGCCGACCATTAACCACCCATTTATACTCATCCTACACTGATCCCATATTACTACCACATCCTCACGTGTCCCTATATTCCCCTACCACCTCCTTTTCGTTGTGCAGCTTTTCCAGGAGCACAGGCATTGCGAGCGAGGAGTGAACAGCTGGGAAGTCAATTTCATCGGGAGTTTCGGTGGAGCAGGGACTGCTGGGTAAGTAGAAACCTATATATTTGGGCTGTTTCTGAACCCGAGACACTACTCTTGTAGTGTCTCCCACCCGCCCTCCTCCTCTTACCAAAAAAAAAGGACTCGGTTGTGTGTAGGTAAGGTAAGGCTTTTTCTATTTCTCTTCTTGTTTTATCGTGTGATTGGTTAAAAACTTGGGAATTTAGAATAGTGGGAATGGAGGTTAAGGCAGTTGAATGTTCCTCCTGCAGAATGTGGGAGGTAAGGGTCGCCAAGGGTGTCCCTGCTGACTGCATCTGCGGGAAGTGCACCCAGCTCCAGCTCCTCGAGGACCGCGTTAGGGAACTGGAGCTGGAGCTGGAGGAACTTCGGATCATTCGGGAGGCGGAGGGGATTATTGAGAGGAGTTATCGGGAGGCAGTCACACCTCAGGTAAAAGAAGAAGGTAGATGGATTACCGTCAGGGGAAGGAGAGGGAACCAGCGGGCAGTGCAGGGATCCCCTGTGGCCGTTTCCCTCAACAACAGGTATACCGTTTTGGATACTGTTGGGGGAGACGACTTACCAGGGGTAGGCAATGGGATATAGGTCTCTGGCGCAGAGTCTGTCCCTGTTGCTCAGAAGGGAAGGGGTAAGAGGAGCAGAGCATTAGTCATTGGGGACTCCATAGTTAGGGGAACAGATAGGAGGTTTTGTGGGAACGAGAGAGACTCACGGTTGGTGTGTTGCCTCCCAGGTGCCAGGGTACGTGATGTCTCGGATCGTGTTTTTGGGATCCTCAAGGGGGAGGGGGAGCAGCCCCAAGTCGTGGTACACATAGGCACCAACGACATAGATAGGAAGACAGATGGGGATTTAAGGCAGAAATTCAGGGAGCTAGGGTGGAAGCTTAGAGCGAGAACAAACAGAGTTGTTATCTCTGGGTTGTTGCCCGTGCCACATGCTAGCGAAGTGAGGAATAGGGAGAGAGAGGAGTTGAACACGTGGCTGCAGGGATGGTGTAGGAGGGAGGGTTTTGGTTTCCTGGATAATTGGGGCTCTTTCTGGGGTAGGTGGGACCTCTACAAACAGGATGGTCTTCACCTGAACCAGAGGGGTACCAATATCCTGGGGGGGAGATTTGCTAGTGCTCTTCGGGGGGGTTTAAACTAATTCAGCAGGGGGATGGGAACCTAAATTGTAGTTCCAGTGTGCAGGATGTTGAGAGTAGTGAGGTCAGGGATAAGGTTATAAGGACACAAGAGGGCACTGGCAAGCAAGAGCTTGGTTTAAAATGTGTCTACTTCAACGCCAGGAGCATCCGGAATAAGGTGGGTGAGCTTGCAGCATGGGTTGGTACCTGGGATCTCGATGTTGTGGCCATTTCAGAGACATGGGTAGAGCAGGGACAGGAATGGACGTTGCGGGTCCCGGGATTTAGATGTTTCACTAAGAACAGAGAAGATGGTAAAAGAGGGGGGGGTGTGGCATTGTTAATCAAGGAAAGTATTACAGCGGCAGAAAGGACGTTTGAGGACTCGTCTACTGAGGTAGTCTGGGCCAAGGTTAGAAACAGGAGAGGAGAGGTCACCCTGTTGGGAGTTTTCTATAGACCTCCAAATAGTTCCAGAGATGTAGAGGAAAGGATAGCAAAGA
This sequence comes from Heterodontus francisci, assembly GCF_036365525.1. Taxonomy (NCBI): domain Eukaryota; kingdom Metazoa; phylum Chordata; class Chondrichthyes; order Heterodontiformes; family Heterodontidae; genus Heterodontus; species Heterodontus francisci. The sequence continues at coordinate 67,779,909 of NC_090371.1, forward strand.
TGATTCTTGGCAGGAGCGAGAGTAACATGGTAGTGGTTATGGGGGACTTTAACTTTCCAAATATTGACTGGAAATACTATAGTTCGAGTACTTTAGATGGGTCAGTTTTTGTCCAGTGTGTGCAGGAGGGTTTTCTGACACAGTATGTAGACAGGCCAACCTGGGGCGATGCCACATTGGATTTGGTACTGAGTAATGAACCCGGCCAGGTGTTAGATTTAGAAGTTGGTGAGCACTTTGGTGATAGTGATCACAATTCGGTTAGGTTTACCTTAGCGATGGGCAGGGACAGGCATATACAGCAGGGCAAGAATTATAGTTAGGGGAAAGGAAATTATAATGCGATTAGGCAAGATTTAGGATGCGTAGGATGGGGAAGGAAACTGCAGGGGATGGGCGCAATCGAAATGTGGAGCTTATTCAAGGAGCAGCTACTGCGTGTCCTTGATAAGTATGTACCTGTCAGGCAGGGAGGAAGTTGTCGAGCGAGGGAGCCGTGGTTTACTAAAGAAGTTGAAGAGCTTGTCAAGAGGAAGAAGAAGGCTTATGTTAGGATGAGACGTGAAGGCTCAGTTAGGGCGCTTGAGAGTTACAAGCTAGCCAGGAAGGATCTAAAGGGAGAGCTAAGAAGAGCAAGGAGAGGACACGAGAAGTCATTGGCGGATAGGATCAAAGAAAACCCTGAGGCTTTCTATAGGTATATCAGGAATAAAAGAATGACTAGAGATAGGTTAGGGCCAATCAAGGATAGTAGTGGGAAGTTGTGTGTGGAATCGGAGGAGATAGGGGAAGTGTTAAATGAATATTTTTCGTCAGTATTTACAGTGGAGAAAGAAAATGTTGTCGAGGAGAATACTGAGATACAGACTACTAGGCTAGATGGGATTGAGGTTCACAAGGAGGAGGTGTTAGCAATTTTGGAAAGTGTGAAAATAGATAAGTCCCCTGGGCCAGATGGGATTTATCCTAGGATTCTCTGGGAAGCCAGGGAGGAGATTGCAGAGTCTTTGTCCTTGATTTTTATGTCGTCATTGTCGCCAGGAATAGTGCCGGAAGACTGGAGGATAGCAAATGTTGTCCCCTTGTTCAAGAAGGGGAGTAGAGACAGCCCTGGTAATTATAGACCTGTGAGCCTTACTTCGGTTGTGGGTAAAATGTTGGAAAAGGTTATAAGAGATAGGATTTATAATCATCTTGAAAAGAATAAGTTCATTAGAGATAGTCAGCACGGTTTTGTGAAGGGTAGGTCGTGCCTCACAAACCTTATTGAGTTTTTTGACAAGGTGACCAAACAGGTGGATGAGGGTAAAGCCGTGGATGTGGTCTATATGGATTTCAGTAAGGCGTTTGATAAAGTTCCCCACGGTAGGCTATTGCAGAAAATACAGAAGTATGGGATTGAAGGTGAATTAGTGCTTTGGATCAGAAATTGGCTCGCTGAAAGAAGACAGAGGGTGGTGATTGATGGTAAATGTTCATCCTGGAGTATAGTTTCTAGTGGTGTACCGCAAGGATCTGTTTTGGGGCCACTGCTGTTTGTCATTTTCATAAATGACCTGGATGAGGGTGTAGAAGGGTGGGTTAATAAATTTGCGGATGACACTAAAGTCGGTGGAGTTGTGGATAGTGCCGAAGGATGTTGTAGGTTACAGAGGGACATAGATAGGCTGCAGAGCTGGGCTGAGAGATGGCAAATGGAGTTTAATGCGGAAAAGTGTGAGGTGATTCACTTCGGAAGGAGTAACAGGAATGCAGAATACTGGGCTAATGGGAAGATTCTTGGTAGTGTAGATGAACAGAGAGATCTTGGTGTCCAGGTACATAAATCCCTGAAAGCTGCCACCCAGGTTAATAGAGCTGTTAAGAAGGCATATGGTGTGTTAGCTTTTATTAGTAGGGGGATCGAGTTTAGGAGCCACGAGGTCATGCTGCAGCTGTACAGAACTCTGGTGCGGCCGCACCTGGAGTATTGCGTGCAGTTCTGATCACCGCATTATAGGAAGGATGTGGAAGCTTTGGAAAAGGTGCAGAGGAGATTTACTAGGATGTTGCCTGGTATGGAGGGAAGGTCTTACGAGGAAAGGCTGAGGGACTTGAGGTTGTTTTCGTTAGAGAGAAGGAGGAGAAGAGGTGACTTAATAGAGACATATAAGATAATCAGAGGGTTGGACAGGGTGGATAGTGAGAGTCTTTTTCCTCGGATGGTGATGGCAAACACGAGGGGACATAGCTTTAAGTTGAGGGGTGATAGATATAGGACAGATGTCAGAGGTAGTTTCTTTACACAGAGAGTAGTAGGGGCGTGGAACGCCCTGCCTGCAACAGTAGTAGACTCGCCAACTTTAAGGGCATTTAAGTGGTCATTGGATAGACATATGGATGAAAATGGAATAGTTTAGGTCAGATGGTTTCACAGGTCGGCGCAACATCGAGGGCTGAAGGGCCTGTACTGCGCTGTAATGTTCTATGTTCTATGTTCTATACTGGGGGCAATTTATAATGGCCAATTTACCTATCAACTTATCTTTTATAATTCATGAGGTATCTCTTTGCTAAAGTTGCTTGCTAATTTGTGCATTAATAATGGCATGTGTCATTTTTCCATCAAAATCTGGTTCCACAGCTGTCGTGTTTGATTGATCAGAGTTTGATTGTATTTGTCTGTCCATTGATCAATGTTCACTGTGCTTGATTGCTTAAATCTATGGTGCTTAAGAGTTGAAACAGAAACTGAAAGAGATAGAGACTGTGTTCTGAGAAAGGCTTTGAACTGTAATCTTGTAAATTCTGCGATATTTTAAAGTACTGTGAATAAACCGGTTGGTGATTTAATACAAGTGTGACATCTGCGCTGCTCTGAGATAAATCAGATATATAATATTCAGCAGTCCCGCATATACATAACAATAGCCACTTGGGCTTAATAAATAGTGCTTCGTGTACAATCGTAATAAATAGGCTACTTTCAGAGTCCAGTGTGCAGTTTTTGTTGTCCTACTATAGATATCCCTCACTATGAATGAGGACCTAAACCTATTTTTTAACTTATTGATGGATCAAAAAACTAAAGCCTCTTTACACTGCTTGTGAACCTTTAATGATTTAACAATTATTCATTCATAATATATGGACATTGCTGGAAAGCCTGTCATTTATTGGCCATCCCTAATTGCCCTTGAGAAGATGCTCCTCAGACACCTCCTTGAACTGTTGCTGTGAGTGTGGTGATGATGCTTACACAGTGTTTTAAGGGAGGAAGTTCCAGGATTTTGATCCAGCAACAGGGAAGGAACAATGATATATTTCCAAGCCAGGTTGATCTGTGACTTGGAGAGGGGTTTGCAGGCGATGGTGTTCCCATACCCCTGCTGCCTTGTCCTTCCAGGTGATAGAGGTCACAGGTTTGGAAGCTGCTGTCGAAGGAGGCTTGCCGAAAAACGGCCCGCCCGCCCCTGGCCAATCAAGGCCCTTAAGTGGCCACTTAAGGGCTTCCGCCCGCCTCTGTGCGGATTTTACATTTGGTGAGAGGGCGTCCTGGAACCGGGAAAAGCTGCCTTGGAAAAGCTGGCGGCTTCCCATTGTCTTGGGGTGGGGGAGTTCTGTCCTGCTTATTGAGCATAGGGTGGCCAATAGAGGGCCGCCCCCGCTACCCCAACCACCCCCAAGACCCAACACGCCCCCCCCTTCACCCCAAACGACCACCCTTGCCTCGCCGGAGCCTGAGCAATGCGAGGCAACCAAAACTTACCTGGACTCCCAGCTTCATGTCTTCCTCTGTGGTAGGCTGGGCTGCAGTTCCACCCTCAAGCGGGTGGAACTACCGCCTTGAAACAGTTAAAGCCTGGGGACCCGTAAAATGCAGGTCGGATCCCCAGGCGAGGCGGCAGTGGGTTCGCCACCAATGTTTCAGTCGGTGGCCGGCTCCCGTCGCCCAACGTGAAATCCCGGCCACTGAGTTGGTTGGAATCTCTCTTGTTGGAGATGATCATTGCCTGTGTAGGTAGGTGAACCCACACCTCTCCATTTATACTCTTCATTCTAAAATCTGACCTGAACCCATCCACCTGGGAAAAATGGTCAAGGCTCATGACTCAGTACACTCTGTAATCTTTTAACAGTTTATTGTAGTACTTAATAACGTCTCAACATATTCCATCTTCGCTGCCTCCAGAGAATCATTGGCATCAGGTGGCAGGACCGTATCTCCAACACAGAAGTCCTCAAGGCGGCCAATATCCCCAGCATATACACCCTACTGAGCCAGCGGTGCTTGAGATGCCTTGGCCATATGAGCAGCATGGAAGATGGCAGGATCCCCAAGGACACATTGTACAGCGAGCTCGTCACTGGTATCAGACCCACCGGCCGTCCATGTCTCCACTTTAAAGACATCCGCAAACGCGACATGAAGTCCTGTGATATTGATCACAAGTCGTGGGAGTCAGTTGCCAGTGATCGTCAGAGCTGACGGGCAGCCATAAAGGCGGGGCTAAAGTGTGGCGAGTTGAAGAGACTTAGCAGTTGGTAGGAAAAAAGACAGAAGTGCAAGGGGAGAGGCAACTGTGTAACAGCCCCAACAACCAATTTTATCTGCAGCACCTGTGGAAGAGTCTGTCACTCGAGAATTAGCCTTTATAGTCACTCCAGGCGCTGCTCCACAAACCACTGACCACCTCCAGGCGCTTGCCCATTGTCTCTCAAGACAAGGAAGATAACTTGAAGGGAGCAGGGTACTGATGTTTGTATTGAGTTAACTTGAAGGGAGCAGGGTACTGATGTTTGTATTGAGTTAACTTGAAGGGAGCAGGGTACTGATGTTTGTAAATTAACTCAACACAAATATCAGTACCCTGCCCCCTTCAAGTTAAATCTATACTAACAAACGCTGTCCCTTAATTTCCGAACTGTACTCACCCTATCAATCACTCAGAGGAGTACGTTCCCATCCGTGTTGATGATCAATCTTGCCTGTTCCCTTCCAAGTCGCTGCTCTTGTCCCTGAATGCATATTTCATACAGTACAAAAATCGCACCCATGTCAGTTATTGACGCAAATCCCTCCCGCTTTTGCTTGTAACTTCTTGCAACAATTCCACATCTTGTGTTAATGGCTTATTTATGAACCCATGAAGGTGTTTTGACCGGGAAGATTCTGGCTTATCAACATCTTGATTGGTGAATGAGTTTCACCCTAATTAAAAGCAAACCTGTTCCGAAGAAGGGTCACTGACCCGAAACGTTAACTCTGCTTCTCTTTCCACAGATGCTGCCAGACCTGCTGAGTGGTTCCAGCATTTCTTGTTTTTATTTCACCCTAATTAAGTAGTTTTTGGGATTAGCATTTCCAAGGGATGTGAGTGTCCACCCAGATATACTGGAACTGACAGCTCATTAGCTTGTAAATGCTATTTACAGTTGCTCGAGGAGTTCAATGGTTGAAGTAAATCACTTAAATCTGGATAGACACATACCATTGTGTGGTTTGATTGCATCAGCTATCTCTTGACTAGTATATTCATGAAGTCACTGGATCATGTCTGTGTCTCTGTATAAATAATTTCATTTCAGCTCCCAGTTTGTTTTAAGAGTTCAGTTAAAAATCCTGTTGGTTCCTGGGATATGAAATTTGGCCCATTTCTGCTGATTGTAAATTTACATGCTGCCTTCGCAGTACAGCTGCCTGGTCCTGTAATGTTCATTTACTTTAAGTTAAATGTGTTCTTGCTGCAGGACTAACTACACCCGATGGTTGTTTGTGCAAATGTTACCTGCCACTTGTCAACCCGAATCTGGATGTTATTCAGGTCTTGCTGCATGCAGGCACCGACTGCTTCACTATCTGAGGAATTGCAAATGGAACCTAATATTGTGCAATCATCAGAGGACATCTCCGCTTCTGATCTTATGGAGGGAAGGTCATTGATGAAGCCACTGAAGATGGCCTAGGAATCTGTCCTGAGGAACTCCTGCAGTGATGTCCTGGGACTGAGATGATCGGGTTCCAACAACCACAACCATCTTCCTTTGTGCTAGGTATGATATGACTCCAACCAGCGGAGAGTTTTTTCCCTGATTCCCATTGACTTCAATTTTACTATTGCTCCTTTGCATCGTACTTGGATAAATGCGTCCTTAATGTCGCCCTCACCTCAACTCTTGAGTTCAGCTCTTTTGTCCATGTTTGGAGAAACGCTGTAATGAGGTCTGGAACTGAATGGTAATGGTGGAACCCAAACTGAGCATCAGTGAGCAGGCTATTGCTGAGTCAGTGCTGCTTGATAATGGAGTCAATGACTCCTTTCATCACTTTGCTGATGATTGGGAGTCGGCTGATGAGGCATTAATTGGTCAGATTGGATCTTGCTTTTTGTGGACAGGACATAGTTGGCAAATTTTTCACTTTGTCAGGTAGATGCCAGTGTTGTAGTTGTATTGGAACAGCTTGACTAGAAGCATGGCTACTTCTGGAGCATAAGTCACCAGCACTACAGTCGGGGTGTTGTCGGGGCTTATAGGGATGGGCAATAAAGGCTGGCCTAGCCAGCAGCGCCCACATCCCACACATCTAGTGTGCTCAGCTGTTTCTTGAAATCATGTGGACTGAATCGAATTGGCTGAAGACTGGCATCAGTAATGGTGGGGACCTCAGGAGAAGGCTGAAAAGGGTCATCCACTCAGGACTTCTGACTTACAGTTTCAGCCTTGTTTTTGGCACTCGTGCTGAGCTCCACCATTGTTGAGAATGAGGATGATCATGAAGCTGTCCTCTCTCATGGGTTGTTTTATTGCCACCACCATTCAGACTAGATGTGATAGGATTACAGAACTTTGATCTGATCCGTTGGCTTTAAGATCGTTTAGCTCTTTCATGCTACTTCTGCTGTTTAGCATGCATGTAGTCCTGTGTTGTAGCTTCATCAGGTTGGTGCCTCATTTTCAGGTATGCCTGGTGCTGCTCCTGGCGTGCTGTACTAAACTCCATAGAACCACAGCTGGTGGTCTGGCTTAATTGTTATGTTAGAGTGAGGGATATTCTGGGGCATAAAATTACAGATTATGGTGAAATACTGTTTTGTTGCTAATAGTGTCCCACAGTGCCTCATGGATGCCCAGTTTTGAGCTGCTAGATCTGTTCTGAATCTATCCCATTTAGCACAATGTTAGGACCACAGAACACGATGGAGGGTGTCCTTAGTGTGAAGATGGGACTTCGTTTCCTCAAGTGCTATATGATGGTCACTCCTACCATTATTGTCATGGACAGATGCATTTGTGGTAGGTAAATCATATGGGGAGATCATGACGTAGTGGTAATGTCACTGTGCTAGTAATCCAGAGGCCCAGGCTAATGTCCTGGGGACAATGACAGTCTGAGGGTTCTCTACTTTTTCCTTGAACAGAGGCTCAACCAGTCCCCATTCACCACCACCCTCCTCCGGCTGGCTGAACATGTTCTTGCATTGAACAACTTCTCCTTCAACTCCACTCAATTCCTTCAAATAAAAGGTGTTGCTATGTGTACAAACATTGGTCCGTGTTATGCCTGTCTTTTTATGGGATATGTCGAACATTTCTTGTTCCAGTCCTACTCAGGCCCCCTCCCTCACCTCTTTTGTCCCGGTACATTGATGACGATATCAGTGCCACTTCTTGCTGTGCCCCGAACTGGAAAACTTCATCAACTTTCTTTCCAATTTTCACCCTTCTCTCGCCTTTACATGGTCTATTTCCGACACTTCTCTTCCCTTCCTCGACTTCTCTGTCTCCATCTCTGGGGATAGGCTGTCTACTAATATTCATTATAAACCCACCGACTCGCACGGCTACCTTGACTACACGTCTTCACACTTTGTTTCCTGTAAGGACTCCGTCCCATTCTCCCAATTTCTCCGTCTCTGACGCATCTGCTCTGATGATGCAACTTTCCACAACAGCGCTTCTGACCTGTCTTCCTTTTTCCTCAACCGAGGATTCCCCCCCAACTGTGGTTGACAGGGCCTTTAACCATGTCCGACCCATTTCCTGCACTTCTGCCCTCACCCCTTCCTCTCCCAGAACTGTGACAGGGTTCCACTTGTCCTCACTTTCCAACCCACCAGCCTCCACATCCAAACGATCATCCTCCACCATTTCTGCCACATCCAGCCACCACCAAAAGCATCTTCCCTTCCCCTCTCCTGTCAGCATTATGAAGGGATTGTTCCCTTCGCGACACCCTGGTCTACTCCTCCATCACCCCCGACACCTCGTCCCCGTCCCACAGCACCTTCCCATGCAATCGCAGGTGTAATACCTGCCCTTTTACTCCTCACTATCCAAGGCCCCAAACACACCTTCCAGGTGAAGCAGCGATTCACTTGTACTTCCTTCAATTTAATATACTGTATTCACTGCTCACAATGTAGTTGCCTCTATATTGGGGAGACCAAACGCAGATTGGGTGACCACTTTCTGGAACACCTCCGCTCAGTCCGAAAGCATGACCCCGAACTTCCGGTTGCTTGCCATTTCAACACTCCCCCTGCTCTCATGCCAACATTTCTGTCTTTGGCCTGCTCCAGTGTTCCAGTGAACATCAACGCAAGCTCGAGGAGCAGCACCTGATCTTTCGATTTAGGCATTCTACAGCCTTGCAGACTGAACATTGAGTTCGATAACTTCAGAGCATGACTGACCTTTTTGATATTTTTTTATTTTTTATTTTATTTTATTTTTCAACCATGTGCCTGTTTTTCATATAGACACAGCTGCTCATTATTCCGCTTTTTACACTCTCACTGGACAAATGCTTTGTCTTTCACCACAAGTGTTAACTCACTTGTCTTTGTCCCAGGACAGCTTTGTTCTTTAATCTCTCCTGCCCTCTGCCCTATCACACACCTCCCCTTTTGTTCTCTTCACCACCACTCCCCCGCAACCCCCCCCACCCCAACCCCCTTCACTTGCTTAAAACCTAATTCTTTTCTAACCTTTGCCAGTTCTGATGAAAGGTCACAGACCTGAAATGATAACTGTGCTTCTCTCTCCACAGATGCTGCTGAGTATTTCCAGCACTTTCTGTATTCATTTCAGATTTCCAACATCTGCAATATTTTGCTTTTATTTTAATGTCCTGGGGATATGGGTTTAAATCCCACCATGGCAGCTGGTGGGATTTAAATTTAATGAATTAATAAAAAATAAAATATGGAATTGTAAGCTAGTCTCAGTAATGATGCCATGAAACTATCATCGATTGTCGTAAAAACCCATCTGGTTCACTTTTTAATGCCTACATATGACTCCAGACCCATAACGATGTGATTGACTCTTGACTGCCCTCTGTAACAGCCATGCAAGCCATTCAGTTGTCATGGGTAATTAGGGATGGGCAACAAAGGCTGACCTTGGCAGCGATGCCCACATCCCATGAAAGAATAAAAAGAGCAGCGAGGACGAGGTCACGCTGTTTTGTTCTGTTGGTTCTCTCACTACCTGCTGCAGGCCCAGTCTGGAAGATACATCCTTCAGAGTTCAGTCAGTACCTGACAGAATGCCACTGTGCCACCATCTCTGGTGGGTCTGTCATGCTGGTGTGTTATGACCGAGGCAGGAGGAGTACACTGTTTATTCTAGTCCCACTTCTCTATACACAACATATATTTTAAATTTTCCCACTTACTGATACAGTCAATCATACTTTTCCCAGAATAGAACACACGAACCAGGTTTCTTTAATGAACAACAAAATTATCAATTTATTATCAAATAAGTCTCAATCAGTAATGAAGTAAAGCCTAAACACACAGATTGAAATTTCAAAGTCCCTTCTTTTTACCTTAGCCCCTCACATTCATACACATACAATGGTTACCCGAAAAAATAAAAGGGATTTTTTAACTTCAGAGCTCTGTTACAGACAAAAAAAAGCACTTGGGCTTAATACTTGCTCATTCGTGAAGAAAGCAGCAGATGAGATATATCGTGTTCCAAAACTGGCATACAGTCTAACTTCTGAGTACGCATAAACAGGTCACTGAGATCTTTTAGAACAGTTCTTTTCAGCTGGCATTGAGAAGTAATTTAGCAGGCTTTCTTCAAAGACAGGAGATGTCGTGAATTGACACAGTGGACTTCTCAGGGTCTTTTAGAGAGTTGCTGGAAAGCGAGCTGGGTTGTAGTCTTCTCTCCTTCCTCGACACTTCCTCAGCAGACTTGACTTTTATATAATTCCAGAAGGTAAAACACAGTGACACTACAACCAAAAGTGTGTGAGTTTGTTGCCCTCTCAGGTGCGCACTGCTGCTCCCAGGCTTGTCCTATCAAGGGGCATGACTATCACTTCTTCCACTGTTACCAGGGTTTCTGTTCTATTTTTAACTTGAGTCATGTGACAACCAGTAAACATTATTGCCAAACCAGTTCTTTCAGTGTCCTCTTAATGACTGTCTTGAAAAAAAAACTGGTCCAACATTTATTCAGTTTGACTATGAATTCCTCAAAAAAAATTTCAACAAAAAAAAACTGACGCACCTTCATAACAGGTGGGACATAGCCTACCCAGGGATGGTGATGGGGAATCCCCAGGTTCCTTTCATGCTCTGTCATCGTTCATAGAGATCATAGAATCATAGAAATTTACAGCATAGAAGGAAGCCAATCAGTCCGTTGTGTCCACACCAGCCAACAAGGAGCCAGCCTATTTCCACATGCTGAAATCATGCTGCTTTTCAGCACTTTATCTGAAGCTGAAATCAAGTTATATAACACCAACCAGGCTGCTATTATCCACTCATCTAGTCAGCTCTTCAAAGAACTCATTTAGGCCAGCAAGACAAGATCTCCATTTTCTAAATACCTGCTGCAGTTCCCTAGTAATGGCTGATCTCCTAAGCTGATCATACGTTGCATTGCTTATAATGCCTTCCAGCATCTTCCCTGCAACCTGTGCCTAAACAACTGACTTACAATTTCCCCTTTTAAATATTGGAACAGTTTGAGCCTCCTTGAAATCAATTGGTATAATCCCAGACCCCAAAGAATCATTAAATATATGGGCCAATACTTACATATTACCTCTGCCATTTCCTTCAGCACTCTACACTAAATATCAAGACTGGCAGCCCAATCAGCCTTCATTGCCTTAATTCCAGCTTAGTCCCTTTTCACATTAATTTCTATGGAATCATTTACAATAATACCTCTACCTGGCACCACTGGTACCTTAGCATTAACTTCAATGGTAAAAACAAATGCAAAGTATCCATTTAGCACTTCAGGCTTACCTTGGTCCTCAACCCTAACCTGTCCTGCTACCGTCTTCAATCATTTTCTGGAATGGAATAAAACATTAACATGACGATTGTCTGTAATCTAATGCAATTTCAGCATTTCTAATAGTGACTTTAGTTGTCCTGAACTGAACCTTTTAACTGTTCCTATTCTATTGACAGTTATTTGCTTTGCACCAGGTGAGGCATTTCTTGTTAAGGTTTAAGTTTAAGATTTATTTCCCGAAGGATCACTCCATTTGAATATCACTTTACCACATGCCCTTCTTTTTATACAAGGGGCATACAAGATTTCTCTGTGTAAGCTTATTCTATTTCTCTATCTTAAAACTCTGAGTGGAGTAATACAGTTCCAACAAATTCAATTGTTCTCACAACACTTTTACAATACCTTTTAGTACAAGTCATAAAGTTCTTAACAAAATCGTCAGCATAATATTACGAAACAGTTCCCTTAACTTTTAATGGATTAGACACGTACAAACTTTGAATGGACTACAAAGCACTCAGAATGCTGCGGTGATCAATCTCTTTGTTCATAAAGGTTCTTTCTGACATCTATCTTCTTGGATAGTATGTTTCTTCACCATCGGGTTGTCTTGAAGTAGCTATTCCTATCTTCCTTTATTCCCAAGGCGTTCTACACTTATGTGAGAAACAAGAGGATGGCCAGAGTGAGGGTAGGGCCGATCAGGGATAGTGGAGGGAACTTGTGCCTGGAATCGGAGGAGGTAGGGGAGGTCCTAAATGAAGCACTGCCTCAATATTGAAGAAATGCTGGCTTGCATGAGTTAGAGGCAGCGTAAACAAGTTGCTGTGATACACACTGCAGTCATGGTGCACTGGTGGTGGAGGGAGTGAATGTTTAGGGTGTTGAATGTTTGGGGTAGTGAATGGGATGCCGGTCAAGTGGGCTGCTTTGTCCTGGATGGTGCTGGGTTTCTTGGGTGTTGTTGGGGCTGCGCTCATCCAGGCAAGTGGAGAGTATTCCATCACACTCCTGTGTCTTGTGACTTAACTCCTCTGTTGTCTTTAAATTATCTGACTGCATGACAGACATCTAGTACTTGATCAGCAGAAATTTCCTCCAATTAAATATTGTGAAGACAGAAGCCATTATCTTTGTGGTCCCTGTTACAAACTCCGTTTCCTTGTCACCAACTCTCTATCCCTCTCCCTGGTAACTGTCTGAGGCTGAACCACAGTGTCAGCAACCTTGGCATAACATTTTGACCCCGTTGTGAGCTTCCGACCACACTATAGGAAGGATGTGACTGTACTGGAGAGGGTGCAGAGGAGATTCACCAGGATGCTGCCTGGGCTGGAGCGTTTTAGCTATGAAGAGAGACTGAAAAGACTCGGGTTGTTTTCTTTGGAGCAGAGAAGGCTGAGGGGGAACATGATTGAGATATACAAGATTATGAGGGGCATCGATAGGTTAGATACGAAGAAACCTTTTCCCTTAACGGCTGGGTCAAGAACCAGGGGGCATAGATTTAGGGTAAGGGGTAGGAGGCTTAGAGGGGATTTGAGGAAAAAGATTTTCACCCAGAAGGAGGTTGGAATATGGAATGCACTGCCTGAAGAGGTGGTGGAGGCAAGCACCCACACAACACTTAAGAAGTATTTACATGAGCACTTGAAATGCCATACAAGGCTACGGGCCAAGTGTAGTAATATGGGATTAGACTAGTTGGGTGCTGGATGGCCGGCACAGACACGATGGGCCAAAGGGCCTGTTTCTGTGCTGTATGACTCTATGACTCGATAATACTTTGCTTCAGTATTCACTAGTGAGAGGAACCTGGTCGTTTGTGAGGACAGCATGAAACAGGCTGATATGCTCGAACAGGTTGATGTTAAGAGGGAGGATGAGCTGGAAATTTTGAAAGACATGAGGACAGATAAGTCCCCGGGGCCATACGGGATATACCCAAGGATATTACGGGAAACGAGGGAAGAGATTGCCGTGCCTTTGACAATGATCTTTGCGTCCTCACTGACCACTGGAGTAGTACCAGATGATTGGAGGGTGGCAAATGTTATTCCCTTGTTCAAGAAAGGGAATAGGGATAACCCTGGGAATTATAGACCAGTCAGTCTTACGTCGGTAGTGGGCAAATTATTGGAGAGGATTCTGAGAGACAGGATTTATGATTATTTGGAAAAGCATAGTTTGATTAGAGATAGTCAGCATGGCTTTGTGAGGGGCAGGTCATGCCTCACAAGCCTTATTGAATTCTTTGAAGATGTGACAAAACACGTTGATGAAGGAAGAGCAGTGGATGTGGTGTATATGGATTTTAGCAAGGCGTTTGATAAGGTTCCCCATGGTAGGCTCATTCAGAAAGTAAGGAGGCATGGGATACAGGGAAAGTTGGCTGTCTGGATACAGAATTGGCTGGCCCATAGAAGACAGAGGGTAGTAGTAGATGGAAAGTATTCAGCCTGGAGCTCGGTGACCAGTGGTGTTCCGCAGGGATCTGTTCTGGGACCTCTGCTCTGTGTGATTTTTATAAATGACTTGGATGAGGAAGTGGAAGGCTGGGTTAGCAAGTTTGCTGATGACACGAAGGTTGCTGGAGTTGTGGATAGTGTGGAAGGCTGTTGTAGGTTGCAACGGGACATTGACAGGATGCAGAGCTGGGCTGAGAAGTGGCAGATGGAGTTCAACCTGGAAAAGTGTGAAGTGATTCATTTTGGAAAGTCGAATTTGAATGCAGAATACAGGCTTAAAGACAGGATTCTTGGTAGTGTGGAGGAACAGAGGGATCTTGGGGTCCATGTCCATAGATCGCTCAAAGTTGCCACCCAAGTTGATAGGGTTGTTAAGAAGGCGTATGGCGTGTTGGCTTTCATTAACAGGGGGATTGAGTTTAAGAGCCGCGAGGTTATGCTGCAGCTATATAAAGCCCTGGTTAGACCACACTTGGAATATTGTGTTCAGTTCTGGTCGCCTCATTATAAGAAGGATGTGGAAGCTTTAGAGAGGGTGCAGAGGAGATTTACCAGGATGCTGCCTGGATTGGAGGGCATGTCTTACGAAGAAAGGTTGAGGAAGCTAGGGCTTTTCTCATTGGAGCAAAGAAGGATGAGAGGTGACTTGATAGAGGTGTACAAGATGATGAGAGACATAGATAGAGTGGATAGCCAGAGACTTTTTCCCAGGGAGGAAAGGGCTATCACCAGGGGGCATAATTTTAAGGTGATTGGAGGAAGGTTTCGGGGAGATGTCAGAGGTAGGTTCTTTCCACAGAGAGTGGTGGGTGCGTGGAATGCACTGCCAGCGGTGGTAGTAGAAGCAGATACATTAGGGACATTTAAGCAACATGGATGATAGTAGTATGAAGGCTATGCAGGTAGTTTGATCCCAGAGTAGGTTAAAGGTTCGGCACAAATTCGTGGGCCGAAGGGCCCGTACTGTGCTGTACTGTTCTATGTTCTTCCTTAGTGGTATGGGCAGCATTTTTTTTATTCAATCATGGGATGTGGGCATTACTGGCTAGGCCAGCATTTATTGCCCATCCCTAATTGCCCTTGAGAAGGTGGTGAAGAGCTGCCTTCTTGAACTGCTGCAGTCTATGTGGGGTAGGTACACCCACAGTGCTGTTAGGAAGGGAGTTCCAGGAATTTGACCCAGCGACAGTGAAGGAATGGCGATACAGTTCCAATTCACAATGGTGAGTGGCTTGGAGGGGAATTTGCAGGTGGTGGTGTTCCCATGCATCTGCTGCCCTTGTCCTTCTAAGTGGTAGAGGTCGTGGGTTTGGAAGGTGTTGTCTAAGGAGTCTTGGTGCATTGCTGCAGGGCATCTTATAGATGGTACACACTGCTTCATTATGTGCAGACACATTGTGTCAGTGGTGGAGGGAGTGAATGTTTGTGGATGGGGTGCCAATCAAGCGGGCTGCTTTGTCCTGGATTGTATCGAGCTTCTTGAGTGTTATTGGAGCTGCACCCATCCAGGCAAGTGGAAAGTGTTCCATCACACTCCTGACTTGTGCCTTGTAGATGGTGGACAGGCTTTGGGGAGTCAGGAGGTGAGTTACTAGCCTCTGACTTGCTCTTGTAGCCACAATATTTTTAAGACTATTTCAGTTCAGTTTCTGGTCAATGGTAACCCCCAGGATGTTGATAGTGGGGGATTCAGCAATCGTAATGTCATTGAATGTCAAGGGGACATGGTTAGATTCTTTCTTGTTGGAGATGGTCATTGCCTGGCACTTGTGTGGCGCAAATGTTACTTGTCATTTATCAGCCCAAGCCTGGATATTGTCCAGGCCTTGCTGCATTTCTACACGGACTGTTTCAGTATTTGAGGAGTCGCAAATGGTGCTGAACATTGTGCAATCATCAGCAAACATCCCCACTTCTGATCTTATGATTGAAGGAAGGTCATTGATGAAGCAGCTGAAGATGGTTGGGCCTAGGACTCTACCCTGAGGAACCCCTGCAGTAATGTCCTGGAGCTGAGATGATTGACCTCCAACAACCACATCCATCTTCCTTTGCGGTAGGTATGACTCCAACCAGCAGAGAGTTTTCTCCCGATTCCCATTTACTCCAGTTTTGCTAGGGCTCCTTGATGCCAAGGGCAGTCACTCTTACCTCACCTCTTGAGTTCAGCTCTTTTGTCCATGTTTGAACCAAGTCTGTAATGAGGTTAGGAGCTGAATGGCCCTGACGGAACCCAAACTGAGCAGGTTATTACTAAGTAAGTGCTGCTTGATAGCACTGTCGATGACACCTTCCATCACTTTACTGATGATTGAAAGTAGACTGATGGGGCGGTAATTGGCCAGGTTGGCTTGTCCTGCTTTTTGTGTACAGGACATACCTGGGCAGTTTTCCACATTGCCGGGTAGATGCTAGACTTGTAGCTGTAATGGAACAACTTGGCTAGGGACATGGCAAATTTTGGAGCACAGGTCTTCAGCACTATTGCTGGAATGTTGTCAGGGCCCATAGTCTTTGCAGTATCCAATGCCTTCAGTCGTTTCTTGATATCATGTGGAGTGAATCGAATTGGCTGAAGACTGGCATCTGTGATGCTGGGGACTTCAGGAGGAGGATGAGATGGATCATCAACTCAGCACCTCTGGCTGAAGGTGGATGCAAATGCTTCAGCCTTATCTTTTGCACTGATGTGCTGGGCTCCCCCATTATTGAGGGTGGGGATATTTGTGTGGATATTATGACCTTCCTGGAATGTGGTCACCACAACTCCAGCTGTGCCCGAACCAATTTTTTATACAGTTCCAGCATTACATCTCTGCTTTTGTATTCAATATCACGGCCAATAAAGGAAATCATTCCATATGCCATCTTCACCACTCGATCTACCTGTCCTGCCTCATTCAGGGACCTGTGGACATGCACTCCAAGGTCTCTCACTTCTTCTACCCCTCTCAATATCCTACTATGTATTCCCTTGCTTTGTTTACCCTCCCCAAATGCATTTCCTCACACTTCTCTGTATTGAATTCCATTTGCAACTGTTCCTCCCACTGAACCAACCATTGATATCATTCTGGAGTCTCCAGTTATCCTCTTCACTATTAACTGCATGTCCAATGTTCGTGTCATCTGCAAATTTCCCAGTCATGCCTCCCACATTTAAGTCCAAATCATATACGCCACAAACAGCAAGTCACCCAACACAGCCCTGTTGAACGCCACTGGAAACCGCTGTGCATTCGCAAAAACATCTGTTTCCTGTCACTGAGCCAATTTTGGATCCATGCCACATTCCCCTGTATCCCATGAGCTTTTATTTTTCTGAACATTCTGCCAAGTGGGACCTTGTCAAATGCCTTACTAAAATCCATGTAGACCACATCCACTGCACTATCCTCATCAGTCCTTCTTGTTACTTCCTCAAAAAACTCAATTAAGTTAGTAAGACACGACCTTCCCTTAACAAATCTGTGCTGACTATCCTTGATTAATCCGAGCCTTTCTAAGTGGCAGTTTATCCTATCCCCACATCCCATGAATGAATAATTAAAAAATTGCCTGGGCTTTGAGCAATCACCACGTGTTTTCTGCTGGCTGCAGATTGGCAACTCCTGCCTTAAACTATCCAATTGTGATGGTGACTGGGACATTTTCTCAGAGCTGCTCCTGTCCACCATCGTTACCATGCTAGAATTGTGGTGGAATGCCTGTTTCTCCTGGCGAAGTATTGCCGATGACGCAGAAACAGATTGGAGGAATTCCCTGACCAGTGATTTTATTGAGTGATGAATTGTGGGTGGAAACCTTGTCTTGGTGCTTTGGGACACAGCATATGACTGTACTGTCACTGTATCTCTTCCTACTTTAACTGCAATATTACCAATGCAATTTTAGGACGAGTATTTTGTTTTTGTTTCAGGGTAATGAGCATGCATTTAGGTTGTGGTATGAGTCTTGCTGAGCATGATATTCAAGTGGCCTGTGTGTCGCATACACTGAAAATGGACTTCTTGCCATGTGCCACAGTTGTGTGAATTTATAACATTAACCCACTTCTGTCCTTGAAAATTTCAACATTTTTAGTGCGGCTATTGGGCAGAATTTAATGCATCTGGTTAAGGCGGATGTGGTGGCATGGAGGGAATGGAGAATCACGGAGCTGTCTGCCCAGAAATCTGACTTAGTGACGTTGGTTCCGGATTTTGTCAACGGCGGGAAAGTACCATGATAGCATTGACGCCCCGACGCGACAAGAAGCTATTTTAAATTGTTGAACAGCTCTTTTAAATGCATTTAAATATAATTAATTACAATTTAAGAATGGGCTCTCTATTTTGTGAACGTCATGCAGCACTTATGTGCCTTCGGATTCACGACTGTTAAAACCTGGCAGCACTGAGGCAAGAGTCCACATTGCTGCAATGGGGAGGCAGCTCCAAGCATTGCTGCATAGGGGAAGAGGGGGGGTTCAGAGCCCATTGTTGGACTGTGCTGCTGTGGGTTCTGCAAGAGGGTTCAGGGTCTCTGGGACTCTGCAAGGGGGTTCAGGGTCTTGGGGGCTCTCCAAAGGGGTTCGGGGTTTTGGGGGCTCGACAAGGGGGTTGGGGGTTTCCAGGGCTCGACAAGGGCGTTCGGGGTCTCGGGAGCTCTACAAGGGGGCTTGGGGTCTTGGGGGCTCTGCAAGGGGCTTGGGAGTTTCTGGAGCTCTACAAGGGGGAACGGGGTCTCGGGGCCCTGCAAGGGTTCAGTGTGGGCGTGGGAAGGCTTTGTTGGGTTACTAAACTGCTGTGTAATGTGGTTGTTCAGTCACACTGCTGGAATGGAGGGTGGGCCATCAGTGATTTTGGGCTCTGAAGTCTATCAGGAACTCCACCAAGAGAATTGTCAAAAGCTCAGTTGCCAAGGCAGGGTCATCTCTGTGTCGAAAGCACTCTGCAAGCCCATAGGTCCACCTGGTATGGGTTTCATACACCCTGTGCTTTTGGACCCCCGTGATGTGATGCAGCACCTACGATGGAGGGAGGGCCAAGAGGCTGCTGTGCCTGTCCGTGAAGCTCCATGATGAGAGCAACAGCAACCTGCCAGACCAAGAAGGGCCCACCTGTACCAGTGTGTGTACTGTCCAAACACCATTGTCAATGAAGACTACAGATTTCTAGGGAGGCCGTCATCGATTTATGCGTGCCCTGCTGTGACCTCTGGGATTTGGGGGTCATCCCATACCAGTGGCCCTGAAGAACACCATGGCACTAAACTACTACGCGTCTGGATCATTCCAAGGATCCACAGGGAAGATGTGTGGAGTTTCGCAGGCAGCAGCCCATCGCTGTATCAAGGAAATGACCAATGCCTTATTCAAGCGGATCGGCGACTATGTGCGCAACTGACCTGACCCTGACAGTCAGGCCAAGTGGTCCATTGGGTTCAGGGCCCTCACTGGATTTCCCCAGGTGCAACGTCTGATAGATTGCATGCATGTGGCCATCAAGGCTCTGATGGACCAACCAGCTGCCTTCATCAATAGCAAGGGCTTTCACTCAATCAATGTTCAACTAGTCTGCGACCACCAAAAGCGTTTCCTACATATGTGAGCCCGCTTCGTGGGAAGCAGCCACGACACACACACTTTGACAGTGCCAGGTGCCAGAGTTTTTCAGGCCCCCCGCACGCCTTCAGGGATGGATTCTCGGGGATAAGGGCTATCCATTGAAGACTTGGCTTCTTACACCTATGAGGAATGTGGGGCGGCACAGTGGTTAGCACCGCAGCCTCACAGCTCCAGCAACCTGGGTTCAGTTCTGGGTACTGCCTGTGTGGAGTTTGCAAGTTCTCCCTGTGACCGCGTGGGTTTCCGCCGGGTGCTCCGGTTTCCTCCCGCAGCCAAAGACTTGCAGGTTGATAGGTAAATTGGCCATTGTAAAATTGCCCCTAGTGTAGGTAGGTGGAAGGAGAATGGTGGGGATGTGGGAGGGAATATGGGATTAATGTAGGATTAGTATAAATGGGTGGTTGTTGGTCGGCACAGACTCGGTGGGCCGAAGGGCCTGTTTCAGTGCTGTATCTCTAAATAAAATAATGCAGCGGAGGAGAGGTACAACAATTGCCACAGATCCACTCAAGTGACCATCGAGCAGGCCTTTGGGCTACTGAGATGAGATTCTGCTGCCTTGATTGATCTGGTGGAGCCCTGCAGTATGCTCCAGTGAGGGTTTTGCATATTTTGGTGGTCTGCAGTGCTCTGCACAATCTGGCATTGCAGAGACAGGGAGGGGAGAGGCCTTACACAACAATGAGATGCCTGAGCGGCACTCATCCACCAAAGAGGAGGATGCAGAGGAGCGAAAAGGGAAAGCAGCAATGGATGTTGAAGAAATGGCGCTGGAGACCAAACTGGTTGAGCGATGCGCAAAGGAGGCAAGAGACAACCTTAAAATTACCCATTTCCAGCCACCTTGATGTCCACTCACTGGGGATGCGATAAAGACTCACTTTCAGGCATAGATTCTGTCACCTCCTTTCCATTTGTGTTCCCTGACTTGTTACCAGTTGCAATGCATGCAAGTGCCCATGGGAAAACATATGTTAATGAGGTCATATTGGCATTGCACGAAGGGGGAAGGCAGAAGTCAGAAACTCACAATTAAGGCAGAATGGAACATGGCTTTCAGACAATGATGGCTAATGATTCGCACAAAAGAATATTTAATTGATGAATTCATTACATATCATCTACACCCGTGAGTCCCAAAGTGTGACTGGGTGGTTTTCTTAATATGTTTGCGCATGCTCCTACGCAGTGTGATCCCTGCAACAGCAGCTGGGCTGGAGGCAGGCTGCTGATCAGGTTGCCCCTTGGCTTATGATGACTTTGGCTGGCATACTCAGGCTGCCTGAGGCCTGGTGCAGGCATTTCCTCAGGCGTTGTGGCTGCTGGAGCTGGGCTCACTGGCGGAGGGGCTGAGGAGCTGGTATCCACACTCAGAGTGCCCTGAGGGGAGTCCCCAGATATGGAGGGAAGCTTCTCCTCCTCCCTTTGAAGGTTCACTTGAACCTCCCTGCTCACCAGAGAAGGATGAGGAGTGGGTGAAGTCTCCAGGCCCTTGTTCTCTCACCTTGCCACTGCTGCATTGAGCACATGGCCAAGGCAATGGTGTGCAGGTCTGCACGTATCTCTGGAACCTGGTTCTCCATGAGTGTCGCCAACCTCTCGATGGAGGAAGCCATGTGCTCTGGTGTCTGAGACATGGCAGCACTCATGGCATGGATGGTGACCTCCATCATCTGCTCATGGCTGCACATGGCCTCTGACATCTCCGCCATATGTCGCCTTGCCTCTTTCTGCAGTCCTTGTGCTGTCGACACCAGTGGCTGGTCATCAGCCTGGGGCTCAGCATGGGCCTGACCACCCACAGTGGGCTAATTGTCAGAGGTCTCGGCTGTCTCAGCCTCAGCCAGCTGTTCGAGTGCATATGTGGTGCTCTCTAATATCGAGCGGTTACTCGCTGGGTTGTAAGTATCTGCATTGGTGGAAGGTGCAGGAGAGTCATGGGACGGTGCATTCTCTGAGTGGTGCTCTTCCTCAGAGTTTGATAGCTGTTCCCCTGTAGCTGCAGTCTCCTGTGCATGCTGACCTGCATGAAAGAACAGAAAGATTTGTGGGTTAGGCTGTGTAGATCTCGTCATGTCAACCATGCGTGATGTGGTTCGCCTATAATTAATGAGTATGTCAATGGAAGCCAATTCTCACTGTCCTGCACAGGGACTCCAGTTTCATCGTCCGAAATTGCGCAGCCGCCCTGGGTCCCCGCCAGTTCCAAGGTATTTTCCTCGGTGGTGGTGAGGCTACGCAGATCAGGGAGTCCTCTGCCAGTCTGGACCATCTCCCTCCTATTGTGGGCCATCTTGTCCTTCAAGAGGAAGAATGGAGATAGTAGAGATTGGCAGAGACATCAACATGATATTTCTCCTTGTGTTAGACCCTCATCCCCTACTGGGGGATCTGATATTATCTCAAGCTGATACACGCTGTCGGGGGAGTTAATGGGGGTGACAGTGTCCTGTGACTGAGATGCAGCCATGCATCTGCCAGGGTGAGGTTCTAACCTCGCTCCTCTGCTATCGCTATGATAGTGCCACCCTCCCCATGTCTTAATTCTTACTTATTCCTTATGTTTTTTTTAATTCGTTTCTGGGATGTGGGCATCGCTGGCTGGGCCAGCATTTATTGCCCATCCCTAATTGCCCTTGAGAAGGTGGTGGTGAGCTGCCTTCTTGAACCACTGCAATCCATGTGCGGCACGTACACCTACAGTGCTGTTAGGAAGGGAGTTCCAGGATTTTGACCCAGCGACAATGAAGCAATGACGATATAGTTCCAAGTCAGAATGGTGTGTGGCTTGGAGGGGAACTTGCAGGTGGTGGTGTTCACATGCATCTGCATATGTCGTAAACCCTCCTGCGTAGTTAAATGCAATTCTGAAAAAAGGCAAGTGGTGTGGAGCACTTACCTTGGCAGAACACAGGAGGTTGTTGACTATCTTCCTGCAGTTGGACCCAGTTGCGTTGGGTGACCCCAGGACTGCTGACCTCCTCTGCAATCTCCGTCCAGGCTTGCTTGGTTTGCAGGGAGGACCTGTTCTTGCCATCGCTGGGGAAGAGAGCCTCTTGCCTCTCCCTTGCAGCCTGGAGGAGAATCTGCAGGGAGCAGGGATGCATCACTGAACCATGGGGCCACCCTTTGTCTTGAATTGGTCATCATTTTCTGCTCTCTTTGGGAAGTGAGTAGGGTCCAGGAGCCAGTCACGATAAGTTTAAAACCACATCGAGCTGCCGATGAATCTAAGGCAGGAGTGAATGCGGGGCAGTCAGGCTTTTAAATATGGTGCCAGCACCTGCCCCTCTGGTCGGCGACTCTCATCTCGTCCTCGCCACGTGATAACGGTGGAGCTACCACCCATGTGACAGATGGGAATGGCGCCATTTCCAAGCCTGCTGCCCAGACTGGCGGCGGGATCATTAAATTCAGCCCATTCAGTGCACAGTGCATGGCCTACTGTTGACACCTATAAATAATAATTTAGCAGCACTACTAACTGGTGGCCATTGCTGTCTTGTTCTTTTTGGGCATTACTGCCAGGATTCTGGAACATTTGAAAGCAATAATGGAAATCTGAAGGGCACTGACAGTGTGAAGCTCCTTTTCTGATTCTTCTTCAGTTCTGAATTGTCTGAGTCAACTTGCCAATAATGGCACAATATTCGGAGCTGCCGGTTCTCTAGAGAATCCTAGCAGTAGCTAAGGGGCTTGAGGATTCTGTTATCGCCTTGTGTCTTCTGTACACAAATGCAGTGCACAACTCCATCCAGAAAAATAATAACTATAGGCTCTGAGGATGATGCTGACAATGTTTGAAATAATTCATGCTATTTTGATACAAAAGATGCCATTTAGTGCGGTGTGCCAGAAGGCCCACATCTCATTAAGTAAAGATAAAAACAAAACTTGTGAAATACAGAAAGAATTCAATTGATCCACACTGGCTGTTATTGTAGAGGGAATATAACAGAAATAAATATTTGAATCATTTTGACATTGTGCTTTGAAATAGAAGCACATTTTCAAGCTCTTGATCCTTTTTTAAAAAAACCATTGGAATGTAGGAGGGGAAATATTTGCCTGGGTTCCCACTCCTCATCATCACACTCCAATAACCTGTCCTGTAAAGTAGATGAGTGAATGTTAGGTGAGAGCAGCATTGGGCTTGGTTGTGCACAGTTAAATGGAATGGCGATATTTCACTGTCCAGGTCAAATGAATAAAACCCACTTGGAGTGGGGGGGGGGTTGCCAGCAGTGGGTGGAACATAGCAACTCAGTATAAACAGAATTATGTGTTAACAAAGTTTACTGTCCTGATGAGGGAGGAAATGTTGGCTAAAAATAAAGTTAATTTACGTCTTATATTCTGATGGAATCCTCTCGGTGCATTTAAGCATTTGTCACAAAATGAGAAGAAATCATTTAATATAAAAAGATCATGGTCCTGAATTTCCTCAGGCTTTCTGCCACTGCTCCCCTATAACTTTGACAGTCTTCTTCTTTGGCCTCCTTGTCTCGGGAGACAACGGGTAAGCACCTGCAGGTGGTCAGTGGTTTGTGGACCAGCGCCTGGAGTGGCTATAAAGGCCAATTCTAGAGGGACAGACTCTTCCACAGGTGCTGCAGATAAAATTGGTTGTCGGGGCTGTTACGCAGTTAGCTCTCCCCTTGC
This sequence comes from Heterodontus francisci, assembly GCF_036365525.1. Classification (NCBI taxonomy): domain Eukaryota; kingdom Metazoa; phylum Chordata; class Chondrichthyes; order Heterodontiformes; family Heterodontidae; genus Heterodontus; species Heterodontus francisci. The sequence continues at coordinate 67,803,906 of NC_090371.1, forward strand.
GCTTCTGTCTTTTTCCCTGTGAACTGCTAAGTCTCTTCAACTCGCCACACTTTAGCCCCGCCTTGATGGCTGTCCGCAGCTCTGGCGATCACTGGCAACTGACTCCCACGACTTGTGATCAATGTCACAGGACTTCATGTCGCGTTTGCAGATGTTTTTAAAGCGGAGACATGGACGGCCGGTGGGTCTGATACCAGTGACGAGCTCGCTGTACAATGTGTCTTTGGAGATCCTGCCATCTTCCATGCAGCTCACATGGCCAAGCTATCTCAAGTGCCACTGACTCAGTAGGGTGTATATGCTGGGGATGTTGGATGCCTCGAGGACGTCTGTGTTGGAGATATGGTCCTGCCACCCCTGATGCCAAGGATTCTCCAGAGGCAGCAAAGATGGAATGTGTTGAGACTTTGGTCTTGGCTGACATACGTTATCCATGCCTCGCTGCTGTAGAGCAAGGTACTGAGGACACAGGCTTGATACACTTGGACTTTTGTGTTCCGTGTCAGTGCGCCATTTTCCCACAGTCTCTTGGCCAGTCTGGACATGGCAGTGAAAGCCTTTCCCATGCGCTTGTTGATTTCTGCATCTAGAGACAGGTTACTGGTGATAGTTGAGCCTAGGTAGGTGAACTCTTGAACCACTTCCAGAGCATGGTCGCCAATATTGATGGATGGGGCATTTCTGACGTCCTGTCCCATGATGTTCGTTTTCTTGAGGCTGATGGTTAGGCCAAATTTGTAGCAGGCAGCTGCAATCTGTCAATGAGTCTCTGCAGACACTCTTCAGTGTGGGATGTTAATGCAGCATCGTCAGCAGCAACTTTGACAGTACTGCGGCAGAAACCCCATTTGCATGCAGTGGCAGAAAGTCTGAGGAATTTCAGCGCTCATATCTTCAGTCAGGACAGCTGTAGGTGTGATACACTTTGCCTCAGAGCCCACACGTCAGTGAGGGAACAATCAGCCATCATTCCAACTCCTGAACACAATGCCATGACCTTTGCTGGAAGTGAACATAGGTGTGGGGAGGAACAGTTTAGCTCTAATACAGTTGCAGTAAAAATACTCACTTCCAAGGCTTGCATGTGTGTAATGAGCACTTGGGTGCTTAGCACATGTGGAACAATGTGGCAATAAAGAGCAGGGGAAATGGGCATCTGGGAAAATTGGCTTGGTAAAGAAAAGGAAGATTAAATCTGAATTAAGATTTAGTAGACAGCTAATTCAACATTTTAATTTAATTTCCTTGCGATAATCAACCAAAAGGTTGTCTCTAAAAGGTAGAATTATGTGATGTAAATGATGAGAGCATCATATGCCCTTCAAAAGAAAAGCAAACTGTACCAGATTTTTAAAAATCATTAATTAAGTTCTTCACAGCTTGCTCACTTGCTCTCTTTCTTCAGAAACTCTTTTGGGAGAAAGGTATAAAGCCAGTCCAAACTGGCTTTTTCACTCATCTTAGACTGGGGTCGCTTTCACCCAGCATGCCAATCAGTCTTTCAGCAGGGGAAGAAAACTGCTGCCATATAAAATCAATAAAATTGTATATTCCATCACATTGCATGGCATCACCAGGAAGCCGAACTATATATATGCTGATGGGTATTGCTTTGAAGAACCAGAGGGAGAGGCAGGTTGAGAGAAAGAATAATTAACCAGCCATGATTTATAATAATGAACAAGCATGCAGACAAAATCGCTGTACCTTAGATAGTGATTGAACAGTAATACATGAGGAAAGCTGTTGAACAATACCGGCCTAAGGGTGCAATAAATAAGCTGCATTTGTCCTAATGTAAGCTTTCTGGCATGAGATCAAGCCTGCCAGTCTCCAGCAGGCAAGCATGCGGTAAAAATCAAGTACAAGATTATGAATTTTCATTAAACTTACAGTTACCTGCTTCTACCTCACCCCCTAGGTTTGCACTTAACTTTGCCATTTAGAAGATTCACATTAAACAAAACAAGTTTCCTCAGCTCTACTCTAATTCAGTCTTTAACCAAAGGCTCTCATAGCAGTTGAGTACCAGTGTTTAAATATATATTACAGAAAACCAGTCATGCATATATTTAATTTTCATAATCATCAGCTCTTTGTAGAAGGAAAGAATAGATTACTTTTTAATATTGAAAGAATATTTCTTGTGATATTCCACATCATTTTTCTCCCCATACACTGAAGCAGAACTCGTTGATAAGAAGCAGTCCCTTGGGATAGTTTGCTACGACCAGGGCAGTAATCTAGTGACCTGAAACGTGCACCTATCGTAGAAGTCGTCTGATTTTTATTCCATTACAATCAACGGAACAAAAATCGGGTGCAAAGAACAAAGAACAAAGAACAGTACAGCACAGGAACAGGCCATTCGGCCCTCCAAGCCTGTGCCAATCTTGATGCCTGCCTCAACTAACACCTTCTGCACTTCCAGGGCCCATATCCCTCTATTCCCTTCCTATTCATATATTTGTCAAGATGTCTCTTAAACGTCGCTATCGTATCTGCTTCCATCACCTCCCCTGGCAGCAAGTTCCAGGCACTCACCACCCTCTGTGTAAAAAACCTGCCTCGCACATCCCCTCTAAACTTTGCCCCTCGCACCTTAAACCTATGTCCTCCAGTAACTGACTCTTCCACCCTGGGGATAAGCTTTTGACTATCCACTCTGTCCATGCTGCTCATAACTTTGCAAACCGCTATCATGTCGCCCCTCCACCTCCGTCGTTCCAGTGAAAACAATCCGAGTTTTTCCAACCTCTCCTCATAGCTAATGCCCTCCAGACCAGGCAACATCCTGGTAAACCTCCTCTGTACCGTCTCCAAAGCCTCCACGTCCTTCTGGTAGTGTGGCAACCAGAATTGCACGCAATATTCTAAGTGTGGCCGAACTAAGGTTCTGTACAGCTGCAACATGACTTGCCAATTTTTATACTCTATGCCCCGACCGATGAAGGCAAGCATGCCGTATGCCTTCTTGACTACCTTATCCACCTGCGTTGCCACTTTCAGTGACCTGTGGACCTGTACGCCCAGATCTCTCTGCCTGTCAATACTCCTAAGGGTTCTGCCATTTACTGTATACCGCCCACCTGCATTAGATCTTCCAAAATGCATTACCTCACATTTGTCCAGATTAAACTCCATCTGCCATTTCTCCGCCCAAGTTTCCAACCGATCTATATCCTGCTGTATCCTCTGACAATCCTCATCATTATCTGCAACTCCACCAACCTTTGTGTCGTCCGCAAACTTACTAATCAGACCAGCTACATTTTCCTCCAAGTCATTTATACATACTACAAAGAGCAAAGGTCCCAGCACTGATCCCTGCGGAACACCACTAGTCATATCCCTCCATTCAGAAAAACACCCATCCACTGTTACCCTCTGTCTTCTATGACTGAGCCAGTTCTGTATCCATCTTGCCAGCTCACCTCTGATCCCGTGTGACTTCAGCTTTTGCACCAGTCTGCCATGTACTAAAGTCCATATAGACAACATCCACCGCCCTTCCCTCATCAATTATCTTCGTCACTTCCTCAAAAAACTCAATCAAATGAGTAAGACCCGACCTCCCCTTCACAAAACCATGCTGTCTCTCGCTAATAAGTTTGTTTGTTTCCAAATGGGAGTAAATCCTGTCCCGAAGAATCCTCTCTAATAGTTTCCCGACCACTGACGTCAGGCTCACCGGCCTATAATTTCCTGGATTATCCTTACCACCCTTCTTAAACAAAGGAACAACATTGGCTATTCTCCAGTCCTCTGGGACCTCACCTGTAGCCAATGAGGATGCAAAGATTTCTGTCAAGGCCCCAGCAATTTCTTCCCTTGCCTCCCTTAGTATTCTAGGGTAGATCCCATCAGGCCCTGGGGACTTATCTACCTTAATGCTTTGCAAGACACCCAACACCTCCTCCTTTTTGATAATGAGATGACTGAGACTATCTGCACTCCCTTCCCTAGGCTCATCATCCACCAAGTCCTTCTCTTTGGTAAATACTGATGCAAAGTACTCATTTCGCATCTCGCCCATTTCCTCTGGCTCCATGCATAGATTCCCATCTCTGTCCTTGATCGGCCAACCCTTTCCCTGGTTACCCTCTTGCTCTTTATATATGTATAAAAAGCCTTGGGATTTTCCTTACTCCTGTTTGCCAATGACTTTTCATGACCCCTTTTAGCCCTCCTAACTCCTTGCTTAAGTTCCTTCCTACTGTCTTTATATTCCTCAAGTGCTTCATCTGTTCCTAGCCTTCCAGCCCTTACAAATGCTTCCTTTTTCTTTTTGACTAGGCTCACAATATCCCATGTTCTCCAAGCTTCCCGAAACTTGCCAAACTTGTCTTTCTTCTTCACAGGAACATGCTGGTCCTGGATTCTAATCAGCTGATGTTTGAAAGACTCCCACATGTCAGATGTTGATTTACCCTCAAACAGCCGCCCCCAATCTAAATTCTTCAGTTCCTGCCTAATATTGTTATAATTAGCCTTCCCCCAATTTAGCACCTTCACCCGAGGACTACTCTTATCCTATCCACAAGTACCTTAAAACGTATGGAATTATGGTCACCCATATGGTCACCCACTGAAACTTCGACCACCTGGCCGGGCTCATTCCCCAATACCAGGTCCAGAATGCCCCATCCCTAGTTGGACTACCTACATACTGTTTCAAAAAGCCCTCCTGGATGCTCCTGACAAATTCTGCCCCATCCAAGCCCCTAGCACTGTTAGTCCCAGTCAATATTGGGGAAGTTAAAATCACCCACCACAACACTATTACCTTTACATCTTTCCAAAATCTGTCTACATATCTGCTCCTCTACCTCCCGCTGGCTGTTAGGAGGCCTGTAGTAAACCCCCAACATCGTGACTGCACCCTTCCTATTCCTGAGCTCCACCCATATTGCCTCGCTGCATGACCTCTCTGAGGTGTCCACCCGCAGTACAGCTGTGATATTCTCCTTAACCAGTAATGCAACTCCCCCACCCCTTTTACATCCCCCTTTATCCCGCCTGAAGCTTCTAAAGCCTGGAACATTTAGCTGCCAATCCTGCCCTTCCCTCAAGTAAGTCTCTGTAATAGCAACTATATCATATTTCCAAGTACTAATCCAAGCTCTAAGTTCATCTGCCTTACCTGTTATACTTCTCGCATTGAAACAAATGGCACTTCAGACCACCAGTCCCGCTGTGCTGAACAACATCTCCCTGCCTGCTCTTCCTCTTAGTCCTACTGGCCTTATTTACTATGCCCTCCTCATTTACTTCACTTGTTGTCCTACTGCTCTGGTTCCCACCCCGCTGCCACACTAGTTTAAACCCTCCCGTGTGACACTAGCAAACCTTGCAGCCAGGATATTAGTGCCCTTCCAGTTTAGATGCAACCTGTCCTTCTTGTACAGGTCCCATCTGTCCCTGAAGAGAGCCCAATGGTCCAGATATCTGAAACCCCCCCTTCTACACCAGCTGTTCAGCCACGTGTTTAGCTGCACTATCTTCCTATTTCTAGCCTCACTGGCACGTAGCACAGGGAGTAATCCAGAGATTACAACCCTAGAGGTCCTGTTTTTTAACTTACTACCTAACTCCCTAAACTCCCCCTGCAGGACCTCACCACTCTTCCTGCCTATGTCGTTGGTACCGATGTGTACCACAACCTTTGGCTGTTCACCCTCTCCCTTCAGAATGCCCTCTGTCCGTTCAGAGACATCCTTGACCCTGGCACCAGGGAGGCAACATACCTTCCTGGAGTCCCTTTCACGTCCTCAGAAGCACCTATCTGTGCCCCTGACTATAGAGTCCCCTATAAATATTGCTCCTCTGCGCTTTGTCCCTCCCTGCTGAACAACAGTGCCAGCCGTGGTGCCACTGCTCTGGCTGCTGCTGTTTTCCCCTGATAGGCCATCCCCCCCAACAGTATCCAAAACGGTATACTTGTTAGAGAGGGGGATAGCCACAGGGGATTCCTGCACTGACTGCCTGCCCCTTCTAGCGGTCACCCATCTATCTGCCTGCACCTTGGGTGTAACCACTTCTCTAAAACTCCTGTCTATGATGCTTTCCGCCACCTGCATGCTCCTACGTGCATCCAGTTGCCGCTCCAACCAATCCATGCGGTCTGCGAGGAGCTGCAACTGGGTACACTTCCTGCAGATGTAGTCGCCTGGAACGCTGGAAGCGTCACGGACTTCCCACATCTCACAGGTGAAGCACTTCACCCCTCTAACTGTCATTTCTATCACTAATTAGTTAATTGATATAAAATAAATAAATACTTATTAAATCCTTGCTAAATTATGATACACTTCACTATGTGCATTGTATAAAGAGCAAGTTATCCGCTTCACAAAGTACTACCTGGACAGCGAAGTTGAAAATTACCCCCAGGGTCTCCTTTTGATTGGTGAAGTTGGTTACCCATTATTTGTTGGAGAGTGCCATTCAATCCAAACTTCTGTGAACATTCTTGTGGGTTAGCATTGGAGGCTGGATGCTTCTCCTCCCATACCACTACCCCCCTCCACCCAAACCTCCCCAACTTACTGGCTGCAACAGCTTGGCCACTGACTCGTGGTAATTTGCAGCTTTACCCCTTGGGCAGTGATGTGCCAGGGCAGATCGCCAGCCTGTTTTAGAACCCATCTCATTGCCAAGTGATCAATGTGTTGACAATTGGATGTGTTCTGTGGATGATCTGCTCTACCACTTTACAGGTCTGGTAGTGCAGTTGAAAATAATCCCCACCATGTCTCAAACTCTTCCATTGATATCCTCGTCCTGTCTGTTGAGGTGGTGCACCTCTTGTCTGAGAACCAAAGAAAGCTGCAAGGGAATATTGATAAGATGGTGAAATAAATGTCATAGAGTCACAGAGAGATACAGCACTGAAACAGGCCCTTCGGCCCACCGAGTCTGCGCCGACCATCAACCACCCATTTATACTAATCCTACATTAATCCCATTTTCCCTGTGACACCCCCTCAATTCTCCTACCATCTACCTACACTAGGGCCAATTTTTTTTTTACAATGGCCAATTTACCTATCAACCCGCAAGTCTTTGGCATGTGGGAGGAAACCGGAGCACCCAGAAGAAACCCACGCGGTCACAGGGAGAACTTGTAAATTCCGCACAGGCAGTACCCAGAACCGAACCCGGGTCCCTTGAGCTGTGAGGCTGCGGTGCTAACTGGTCTTATCATGATGCGCTCTGAGGCCTGATATCGATAGCTCCTCAGGTCTCACCATTTGAACACAGACGCCGGAATTTTACAGTGGGCGGATGGGAGCCGGACTCCAACGTAAATGTCGGTGACGAACCCGCTTCCGCCCAGCCTGGGAATCCGTCCCATATCTTACGGATCCCCAGGCTTTAATTGGCCCGAGGCGGGACTTCCCACTCACTTGAGAGAGGAGGTCCAGCCTCAGTGAGCTGCCGGCTAATCAGTGGGTCGGCAGCTCTTAGTCTCAGCAGCGCCACCGGGAGCGGTGGCCACTGCTGGGACTGCCGCCCAGCCGACCAAGGAGGATGCCATAGAGCCAGGACTGAAGGTAAGTTTGGGATGCCTCATCAGGGCGATCAGTCGTGCCCTGGTGAGGCTAGGGTCGTCGTTTTGTGGCGGGGGCGGGGGGGCGTCTTGGATCCCAGGTGTGGGTTGGGAGGCGGGGGCAGCCCTCAATGGACACTCTGTGCCCAACTGCCATGCACCCCCCCCACACCCCGGGGCGCGGAAAAGCTGGCAGCTATTGCTGGGCGGCCTTTCACATCCCCGGCACACCCGCTTGTCACGGGTAAAATACCCGTGGAGGTGGGCGAGGCCCCTTAAGTGACCGTTACGTGGCCACTTAATGGTCTTGATTGGCCTCAGGCGGGCGGGCCATTTCCCACACCCGACCCCCCTGCTGGACCTCCATAAACTTGGTCAGAGGCGGAATCGGGCAGGTAGGCCTCCCGAAGCCTCCCGCTCAATTTTACGCCACACCCAGCCACCATCCGACCCGCTGGGGCGGCCAGGGTTACTTCACAGGGGGCTCCCAAATTTAAAGAAAGGAAGTACCAGAATTTTACAGTACTTTTCATGACCTTAGAAGCTGGTTTTTATGATAAGAGGTATCGAATATAAAAGTCAAGATGTAATGGTGAATTTATATAAACCTTAGTAAGATCGTAGTTGAAGGTGAAGTTTTGCCCTCCATACTTATAAAAAGGATGTCGAGAAGGTAACCTTCATAAGATCATAAGAACTAGGAGCAGGAGTAGGTCGTCCGGCCCCTTGAGCCTGCTCCGCCATTCAATAAGATCATGGCTGATCTTTTCGTGGACTCAGATCCACTTACCCACGCTCTCACCGTATCCCTTAATTCCTTTATTGTTCAAAACGATATCTACCTTAGCTTTAAAAACGTTTACTGAAGAAGCGTCAACTACTTCACTGGGCAAGGAATTCCATAGATTAACAACCCTCTGGGTGAAGAATTTCCTTCTTAATTCAGTCCTAAATCTGCTCCCTCTAATCTTGAGGCTATGCTCTCTTGTCCTAGCTTCACCTGCCAGTGGAAACATCCTCTCTACTTGTATCTTATCTATTCCCTTCATAATTTTATATGTTTCTATAAGATCCCCCCTCATTCTTCTGAATTCCAATGAATATAATCCCAATCTACTCAGTCTCTCCTCATAAGCCAACCCCCTCAACTCCGGAATCAACCTAGTGAACCTCCTCTGCACCTCTCCAGTGCCAGTATATCCTTTCTCAAGTAAGGAGACCAAAACTGCACACAGTACTCCAGGTGCGGCCTCACCAGTACCTTATACAGCTGCAACATAACCTCTCTGCTTTTAAACTCAATCCCTTTAGCAATGAAGGACAAAATTCCATTTGCCTTCCTAATTACTTGCTGTACCTGCAGACCAACCTTCTGCGATTCATGCACAAGGACACCCAGGTCCCTCTGCATAGCAGCATGCTGCAACTTTTTACCATTCAAGTAATAATCCTTTTTACTGTTACTCCTACCGAAATGAATGACTTCACATTTATTAACATTGTATTCCATCTGCCAGACCTTTGCCCATTCACTCAATGTATCTATATTCCTCTGCAAAGTTTCACAGTCATCTGCACACTTTGCTCTGCCACTCATCTTAGTGTCATCTGCAAACTTTGACACCCTACACGTGGTCCCCAACTCCAAATCATCTGTATAAATTGTAAATAATTGCGGTCCCAACACCGATCCCTGAGGCACACCACTAGTGACTGATTTACTAGAATGTTGACTGGTTCAAGAAATATAAATATGAAGAAAAGCTTGAAAATTGGTGCTGCTTTCATTCAAAAGAGGAGATTACAGGTAGTTTGATAGGTGTGGTTAAGGATGGGACAGAGTAGACAAAAAAGGAAGTTTCTATTGATTGCGAGTTCTAGGACAAGGGAACTTTGATATGATTAAATGCAAGAGATTTAGGATCGAGAGAGGAAGAAATCTTTTTAGACAGAAGGTGGTGAGACTGTGGAATATGTGACCAGCATTGCTGATTGAAGCAAAGTCCATGTCAATTTTTTTGGAAAAGAGTTTCGAAGAATGAGAGGTGATCTCATTGAAACCTACAAAATACTTAAAGGGATAGACAGAGTAGATGCAGGTAAGATGTTTCCCCTGGTTGGGGAGTCTAGAACCAGGGGGCACAATTTCAAATTAAGGGGAAGCCACTTGGGACTGAGTTGAGGAGAAATTTCTTTACTCAGAGGGTTGTGAATCTTTGGAATTATTTACCCCAGAGGGCTGTGAAAGTCATTGAGTATGTTTAAAGCAGAAATTGACAGATTTCTAAATACAAATGAGATAAGGGGATATAAGGATAGAGTGGGGAAAAGGCATTGAAATGGATGATTAGCCATGATTGTACTGAATGACGGAGCAGGCTTGATGGGCTGAATGGCCTACTCCTGCTCCTATGCTCCTATGTTATGTAGATCGATGAAGGAAGGTGGATTCAGGGGTATGGGAACAGGGCAAGCACATGGAATCAGGAGTACTGTTTGTATGGAAGATAAGCTTCAACATGGACTGGTTAGGCAAAGCAACAATATTAAATGGTTGAGCATCTTTGAAGGTGGATAAATCGTCAGGCCCGGATGAAATGGAGGCTGCTAAGAGACACAAGGGAAGAAATTGTGGAGGCTCTGACCACGATTTTCCAATCTTCGCTGGCTACAAGCATAGTATCAGAGAACTGGAGGACTGCTAATGTACTGTTGTTTTAAAATGGGAGGAAGGGATAGACTAAGTAATTACAGGCTAGTCAGCCTAACCGTAGTGGTAGGCAAAGTATTGGAAAAAGTTCTGAAGGATAGTATGAATCATGATTTTGAAAGGCACAGATTAATCAAGGATTGTCAGCATGGATTTGTTAAGGAATGGTCATGTCTGACTAACTTGGTTGAATTTTTTGAGCAGGTAGCATGGAGAGTCGATGAGGGTAGCTCATTTGATGTAGTCTACATGGAATTTAGCAAAGCTTTTGACAAAAGACCCACATGACAGACTGATTGGAAAAGTAAAAGCCCATGGAATCCAAGGGAAAGTGATAAGTTGGATCCACAATTGGCTCGGTGGCAGGAAGCAATGGGTAATGATCGACGGCTGTTTTTTGTGACTGTCAGACTGGATTATAAAGATAAAATGAAAACAGAAAGTGCTGGAAATATTCAGCAGGTCAGGCATCTGTGGAGAGAGAAGCAGAGTTAACATTTCAGGTCTGTGACCTTTCATCAGAACTGTATTTATCAGTGTTTTGCTTTTATTGGATTATAAAGATGCCTGTCAGAGGGGACAAATGGCCTTTTTGGTGCCTGAACCTTTCTATTTATTTTCTTAATGTATCTTGGGGAGAAAGTTGCAATTTGTAAAAGAAAAAAATTATACTACTTGAAAAAGATTAAAAATATTATCTTCGACAATTTTATTCTGATTCACAAAAGCACAAAGAGCCACACCTCTATGGTCTCACACCTCCTCCAAGATGGAAACTGAATGCAAATGTGTTTGGAGATTTAGGAAACAGGCTCAGTGTTCCCAATTGCAATTAAAATCAAATGTTTGGAAATACAGAATACAATGCATAATTTAAGTAAAACAATTAATTCAGGTAAATTAATTCTTTAATCTCTTGGAATTTTATGATAGCTTTGCAAAAATTCAAATTAGACATTCTAGCAATCAACAGCACAATATCAAAACAACAAAATGTATTATCTTTTGAAAAACTCATTTTCATAAATATTTTGGTTCTATTATCTCAGAGTTCAGAGATATAGGATACTACATGAAGAGTGCTGAATTACTGAGTTTATGTATGAAAGAGCTAGAATTCACAAGCATCCCATATGCCACATATGAAATATTTCTTTGAAGTAAGTGAAATACTGTAGTGCATCATATTCTAATTATTGTATCAATCAAAATGGTATGTTTTTAATAAAACTAAAAATTTTGTTGAAATTTCGAAATAGCCAAAACCGGCACATATCTCCAGTCTATATTATATAAAGGGGCTTCGCACGTTTGACTGTGAGTTTAAATTTCCCAAATCTCTGACTTTTCTTCTCATCCCAGCATCTATGACTAATGCAGAAAATGCAGCCCAAGGCTATGGGATCTCATTAGTAGCTGACTTGCCACTGGAGCTCTGCATGTGGTACTTGATGTAGTCACATGTGTGTAATTTAAAATTTTACCCATATGAAATATTAACACAGGAGAATGTGAAATGAAGATTAACATCAGTGGAATAAATGTCACTAATTTAGGGAAATGTTTTACTGTGTTTTTATATATATTTCTACGGTTCCTTCACATTTTTGTTTGCTTATCTTATTAGTGTTTGTAGAAATAAATAAACCAGTTAAATATTAAATAACTTCCACAAACGTTTTCTAATGGGAAAAAGATATTCAATTACTAAACTGCACTCAGTGCTTTCAGTGATATATATACACACCAGAAGATCTCCAGTGGCATTTCTCAAGACTGATCCAAGATCTGGAACATGGTGTTTATGATAGTCTCACAGCAGTTTAAATAGTTTAAGTAGGTTGTGTGTTCAAGTCCCATTCTGGACTTGAGCACAAAAATCAAGGCTGACACTCCAGTGCAGTAGAGAGGCAGTGCTGCACTGTTGGAGATGTTGTATTTTGGATGAAACATTAAACCTAGGAGCTGTCTGCTCTCTCACATGGATGTAAGAAATTCCATGGCACTCTTTTGAAGAAGAGCAGGGGAGTTATCCCCAGTGTCCTGGCCAATATTTATCCCTCAATCAACATTACAAAATCAGACTATCTGGCCATTGTCACATTGTTGTTTTTATGGAAGCTTGTTGCGTGCAAATAGTCTGCTGTGTTTCCTACACTGCAACATGACTGCACTTCAAAAGTACTTCATTGGCCATAAAGCGCTTTAGGACATCCATTGGTTGTGAAAGGTGCTATATAAATGCATATCTTTCTTTTTTTGTTTCATAGTCTAACACAAAACTGACTTACCTATCATTGCAGTGCAGTAAATCTGGTGAAGCAATCTATCATGAGTACTACGAGGCAAAAATATTACACACTATCAATAACAGCAGGTACATGCTGCAGGACCTAGCATTTCCTCTGTGGACAAAACCCAGAGGTTAGACCAGAAAATGCACCCAATGCCATCTTCATTCTGCCAAATGACCAGCTAGAAATCGACCATGAGCACGTGAGACAGTAAAGTGCGACTTGATGGCAGAGGCCTGAAGAGCTGCCTGCTGATGAAGATCAGAGGGGCAAAATGTATTGCAGATTTGGCCTCCAAGCCTGTTATAATGCTTAGTGCTGACATAGTATAGGGGATGCTTGAGCTACGAGCACCAATGCAGCAGGCGATGGTCGCAATGGAGCATGCAGTAAGTTCCCAAACAGAGGGCTGTGAGGGATTAATCAGAGATCCCACCACAATGGCAGCTGAGATCTCTGCTCTTTTGACTTTTGATGACAGACTAGAGGCTGTGATGAAACTGAGCCCAGACTAATTTCTACCCCAGACGGTGTTATAAAACCACACTGCAGATCAAAGTGCCAAATGTGATAAATGTGATGAATTTAATTCCTAGCACAATAAGTACCTTCCATTCATTTTCTACTGACAGCAACCCATGATTCCATTCTTATATGAAGGTTACCTAACTATATTACTCCTATGAGGTGCTTCCTTGTGGCCTTAGCAAAACTGATGAAAGGCAGTTGTTATTCATGTGGGGACACGAGATGCTCAGGGTCACATTGTACTGTTGTCATACAAGATGCCACTCCAGAGGCTGGAAATGGATTCCGCCATACTATCAGTTATCGTGCTGAAATTCATTGGCAGGGGTTCTAAATCAGATATAACTTCTTGTGTGAGGCAAGTAGTTTTCTTTTCATGGCTGGGCATCTGAGGTCCTCATGTTGTCCCATTCAGCAGAGCTGGGAGAGGACCTTGCCCTCTGGGCTGTGCCTGCCATCAATGCCTTCTTCTGATCTGTCTTGCTGGGTATTTCAGTATGGTGCAATCCCCTGATTTTCTATTTAACACACAAGGGGTGCCAATGTCTGTGATGGTGCTTGGCAATGATGGATTCATGATGGTGTATCCTCATTGGGACTTTTTTTATTTGTTCATGGGATGTGGACATCGCTGGCAAGGCCAGCATTTATGGCCCATCCCAATTGACCTTGATAAGGTGGTGGTAAGCACCTTTTTAAACCGCTGCACTCCATGTGCTAAAGGTACACCCACAGTGCTGTTAGGTAGGGAGTTCCAGAATTTTGTCCCAGCAATGATGAAGGAATGACAATATAGCTCCAAGTAAGGATGGTGTATGACTTGGAGGGGAACCTGCAGCTGGTGGTGTTCCTATGCACCTGCTATCCTTGTTCTTCTGTGGTAGAATGCATATGTTTGGGAGGTGCTGTCGAAGAAGCCTTAGTGAGTAGCTGCAGTGCAACTTGTACATGTGCCAGTGGTAGAGGGAGTGAATGTTTAAAATGGTGGATGGGATGCCAATCAAGCAGTTGCTTTGTCCTGGATGGTGTTCAGCTTCATCCAGGCAAGTGGCGAGTATTACATCACACTCCTGACTTGTGCCTTGTAGGTCATGGAAAGGTCTTGGGGATTTAAGTGGTGAAGCACTCATTACAGAAGTCCCAGTCTCTGCCATGCTCTTGTAGCCACAGTATTCATGTGGCTGGTTCAGTTAAGTTTCTTGTCAATGGTGAGCCCACCCCCACTTCCTCTCCCAGGATGTTGATGGTGGGAGTGGGGTTGGGGTGGATCACGGTCATGCTGTTGAATATCAAGAGCAGGTGGTTAGATTCTCTCTTGTTGTAGATGGTCATTGCCTGACAATTGTGTGGTGCAACTTGCCACGGATCAACCCAAGCCTGAATGTTGTCCAGAACTTGCTGCATGTGGGAACGGACTGCTTCATTATCTGAGGGGTTACGAATGGAATTGAAAACAGTGCAATCAGCAGCAAATATCCCCACTCTGATCTTATGATGGAGGGAAGGTCATTGATGAAATATCTGAAAATGATTGGGCTTAGGACACTACCCTGAAAAACTCCTGCAATGATGTCCTGTGGCTGAGATGATTGGCTTCCAACCATCCTCCTTTGTGCTAGGTATGACTCCAGCCAGTGGAGCGATTTCCCCCTGATCCCCATTGACTTCAATTTTACTAGGATTCCTAGGGGTCACACTCCATCAAATGCCACCTTGATATCAAGGGCAGTCACTCTCCCGTCACCTTTTTTGTCCATGTTTGGAACAAGGCTGTAATGAGGTCTGGAGCTGAGTCCTGGCAGAACCCAGGCTGACGATTGGTGAGCAGATCTTTGCTGAGTAAGTGCCGTTTGATAGCACTGTCAATGACAACTTCCATCACTTTGATGATGATTGAGAGTAGATTGATTGGGTGGTCATTGGCAGGATTGGATTTGTCCTTTTTGTGTACAGGACATACCCAGGCAATTTCCCACTTTGCCAGGTAGATGCCAGTGTTGAGCTGTACCGGAACAGCTTGGCTAGGGGTGGAGCTTGTTCTGGAGCACAAGTTTTCTGTACTACAGCTGGGATGTTGTCGAGGCCCATAGAATTTGCTGTATCCAGTACGCTCAGCTGTTTCTTGATATCATGTGGAATTGGTCGAATTGTCTGAAGACTGGCATCTATGATGGCGGGGACCTCAAGAGGAGGTCTGTCCTCTTCCAAGGTATTGCTTTCTGCAGAATCCAGAACGAAAAGTGACAAGAGCTAGGATGGCACAGAGAGGCTGGGCATTAGCAGGTGAGTGTTCAGAATGCAGCCTGAAGTTGTGAAATTTGTTGAATATTTGCTGAGGTAACTGAAGAGTTACAAATCATATGCAAACACTCCACTCAGATAAGTTGCCAACCAAATCTAACCCCAGTGCTCATGGATTTGCCCAGATCACAAATCTTCAGGGTTCCCTTTTCTGCTGGCATCAGGACAATGATTTAGTTGTTGGGTACTTCCCTTCATCTTGTTCTCACGTTTGCATTATCTGTTGCTTTGTCTTGCAGAAAACAAGTACAAATAAAAGTATTTGAGAAAACATAAACAAAGGAAAAAAATGCTGACAGTCATCAGATATTCTATCCATAATATGATAAAACCAGGCAATCGATAAGGTAAATGGAGATACCTTGGGCTTGTGCATACAATGCATGTACTGAGAGTGGCGAAAGAGCAAAATAGAACAAATATTGAATGTAAAGCCAAATGTGTGGAATTACATAGAATTATGTGGAATTTACAGCACAGAAACAGGCCATACATCCCAGCTCATCTATGCTAGTATCCATACTCACACAAGTCTCCTTGCACTCGAATTATGGTTTAACACGATGCCCCCATATTTCCTCTATTCCCTTCCCTCACAAGTATACGTCAATCCTACCCTTAAATGCATCAATGCTATCTGCTTCAACCATTCCATGTGGCAGTGATTTCCACATTCTCACCACTCTCTGTGTAAAGAGAGTCTTCATAAATTCTTTATTTGTTCTGTTAGTGGCTATTTTATATTTATGCCACTTTGTCCTAGACTCACCTACACGTAGAAATTGTTTTTCTTCATGTCCACCCTATTGAATGCCTTCAGAGTTTTTGAGATGTCTGTCAGATCTCATTATAGTCTTCTCTTTTTCAGAAAAAACTGAGTTCTATCTGCTCAATCTTTCCCGATTATCAATTCATTCTCTCAACTCATCTAAAACTTTATTCTTTTCTCATATTTCTTTTGTTGTTCTGCACACAGTACTCCAAGTGTGGTCTATATAAATTTTACATGATCTTCCTGCTCTAGATATGAACCCCAGTTCTTTCTTTCTTTGCACTCTTTAAGGCTGTTTCAACTTGTGTTGCCATTTTTAATGATCTATATACCTATATTCCCACATCTCTTCCCATTTAGATTTTTTTTTTACCTTCCATGCAATAATGGACCCGGTTTTAACTCTGCGTAAGTAAATGGGTTTTGAGTGAGTTAAAATTAGACCCAAAGTGGCCTCCTGATTCCATCTATCAGATGAACCACCTGATACTTCACTATTTTGAATTTATTTTTCATCTGCCTGTGGCAAATTTTGACACCATACTTCCATTGTGACATGTAGAAGGAGTGCTGGGAGTGATTGGTGGTTGTGAAAGGGCTAGGATGTGAGAAAAGAATGGTGTTAGTGTATGGTGTAAAGAGAGTAAAGGAAGAGGTGAGTGTATTTGCGATGAAAAAGCAAAGTTGTTATGGTCTGTGCTTGTGATTGCATTTTGAAGGATGTGATGCCGGGGAAGAAATTACTGAGACTGGTGAGGGAGGAGGTGAAAGGGGTTGTTGAGGGAGATGAAGAGCTATACTCACCTTTGCAGCTCTTGTGAGGTCATTGAACCTCTGTCTACACTGAAGCTAGGTGATGCTGAGGGTGATGCTGTTGGGACTGATCCTATTAGTTACCTCTGTCTAGGCCTGCTGAATAGTTGCTCTAGGTATGCTTCTGTTAGTGCTGGGGAACAATACCTCCCACTTGTACTGACCTCCTCCATAAGGACATCCAGGGAGGCATCAGAAAGTCTTGGAGCAGTCCTTGATCTCATTAGTTCTAGCAGAATTGTGTCCACAATTTTAGAACAAAATCTGAAAGCAGGGAATGCATCTTCACTTTTCCCACTTGAAATAGATCTCAGGAGATTCACATTTCCTGAAATGATCGGGTGAGCATCCCGTTTATCACATTAAAATGAGGCCTGGGAGTTAATATTACCCAGGCCTAAAGATGACAACATCATGGGGACTTCAAATTTCATCTGCCCATCTGATTTGAGCCCCAGGTTAAAATTGAGGTTAAACGGTATCAAGCAAACTGGTGGATACTGAAATGTTCATACTCTGTGGCCAACTGGTTGCCTTTCCGAGTTCTGAATATGGGCATTCTGGTGAATGTCCATATCTTACATATTCTGAACCATGTCAGTGTTTTCACCAGACCCAGGAACAGACCCGCCAGGAGGTCATCTGATTTGCTTGGTCTACAAACTGAGTGAAAAACTATTAACTTGGCAAGTGTTAAATGAAAGCAAAAATTGAGGAGCAACCACTTCAGATAGTGAAAATGGGGCTGCAGCCTTTACAGTGCTACTAAATAGGCAGACGGCCAGGACAATGGTAAGGTGTCTTAAATAATGATTTCTCCACCCCAGGTTCCCAGTGGTGCTGGGAAGCATGCCAAAATTCATAGTTTTCCACCAGGGCTACTTGCACATTGCCAATTAGTAAAATGTTCCGATGAGGCGTGGAGTTGAAAAGTTGCAATTTGAAGAGGCTGAACTAGAACAGAGGAGTCAGCTGGTATGGAATTATTTTGCTGTCAAGGAAATTCTTCACCATAAATTTGCACAAAATGTATCTGAAATTAATTCAAATACTAGTCAACAGCTATCTAATGAGATCAAGGAACATAGTGGCCTGGGTTTTTTTGTGCCCTTCCGGTGAAGTTATGGTGGCAGAGCAAGGAAATTCCCAGACCCGAATTCAGAATATATAACACTAGTTGAAAATGATATTAACTTTGGACCAGTGATAATTACATATCTTATATGATCTGTGACTTGTTTGATGTTAAGGATGCACGTATGTGCAATTATGAGGCAAAGCCAGAGTATTTATTTTTTTTTCATTTAGAGATACAGCACTGAAACAGGCCCTTCGGCCCACTGAGTCTGTGCCGACCAACAACCACCCATTTATACTAACCCCACAGTAATCCCATATCCCCTACCACCTACCTACCGACACTAGGGGCAATTTACAATGGCCAATTTACCTATCACCTGCAAGTCTTTGGCAGTGGGAGGAAACCAGAGCACCCAGCGAAAACCCACGCAGTCACAGGGAGAACTTGCAAACTCTGCACAGGCAGTACCCAGAATTGAACCTGGGTCCCTGGAGCTGTGAGGTTGCGGTGCTAACCACTGCACCACTGTGCTGCACTAAATTAATTATAAGGATAGATGAATTGATAATCCAATTGACAGGACAGTACTAAAGATGGATTCAGTCAGGGGTTCTGATCTGTTATGGCTCAATATATTTTGAGACAACTACACCACCCCACAATCATACAGGTGACTATATAATGGGCACCCCTCCCCACTGCCTCCCCACTGCCCCGCCACACCCCAATTCTCCCATTCCCCGGCAGGTCAATGACACAATTAAGTTTGATTTAATTTGTTACTTTGATAGCTCCCACAAATTGATAGCCCCACTTAAATTTATCTACTCCAAACGTATCCACGCCATAAGCAGCTACCAGCAGTTTGCACAACTGTTCACCAGCCTGATGCCAAAGGCTGAACAGCTCACAAGTATGGACAGCAATCATAACAGTCAGCCAAGATCCATTTCCAATTGAGGCCAAGGAGCACTATGACATGGAGCGTTCAATATGTCAATGAATGATTCAGGGCGCAAGTACCCCATCTGTTATTCAAATTCTACTCATTTAGGATATCTCCGTATTCATAAATAGCACAATGGAAAACAGGGTACCAGCTAATACCTGCAATGTGAAGCGTCCATTTCTTTACTACAATATCCATCTCTGCCAAACTAATGAAAACTTTAAAAATGACTGTAATAATTTTAAAATTGACCTGAAAAAGTCAATAGATATAGCATCTGCTACACTGCATGTAGCCTGTTGCGTATTCCTTGAACCTCTGTGCTACAATGGATTGTACACAAAGACTGACCACTCCAGATGGGATCAGTAATGCAATATTGTGGGTTCTTTATTAAATACTGAGAGAGCAGCCAGTACATTGAGATGTTTACTGTACAGGTGTTTCTTCAAGACTGATAAACATTCAGAATCATGTGGTGTGTTACAGCTCGGCTCTTACATGACTAACATGATCTTGCAGCCACATCTCTTTAAGGTGTACACACACAACGGCCGGAATTTTTCCCTTAGTGGACGGGATAAAAGTCAGTAGTGAACCCGCCTCCCCCTGGCTTCGGGATCCGGACCGCATTTTGCAGTCCACAGGTCTTTAATTGGTCTGAGGTGGGACTTCCACCTCATCGAGGCAGGAAGTCCTGCCTAATGGAGCTGCCGGCCAATCAGTGGGCCGGCAGCTCTTACTCCCAGCAGCACTACTGGGAGCGGTGGCCACTGCTGGGACTGCAACCCAGCCATCGGAAAGAAGGTGTTGGGGAGCCCCAGAACGAAGGTAAGTTTTTGGTGCCTCACCGGGGGTGATTGGTCGGGCCCCGGCGAGGCTAGGGTGGCTGATTGGGGGGACGGGGGGGGTGGGGGTTGTTGGGTATTGAGTGTGTTTGGGGCAGTGGGGGCGGCCCTCCATCGGGCACAGGGTGCCTGATCAAAACATTGCCTGAAGTTACTGGAACTATGTTGGACACAATGAAGTATCACATGCTCTGAAAAAGAACAGGGCAGTTAGAAATGACATTTTGCTATTGCAAAAGAACAGTCTTATATCCCCGCAGTTTGGTGAAGTTCACAGAAATGCTACAGGATACTTCTGTCCAAGATTTACTTTGATCTCATCTGTCACCTTTCTTTGTCACAGTCAGCAATTAATTGTCCTTGATTCCTGTATCTCACCTGAAAAATGCAAATGTATAATGAAACTTCATTGTATTATTTCATCCACAATATTTTTTATGTTTTAAGTAGCTATTGCAAAGTTACCCCATCTTCAAAAATATTCGAGAGAATGACGCTTTGATTGAAACAACCCTGGGTTCATGTTCCAGAGCACACATCATGCTATGTTTTGGTTTCCTTCCAATTATTTCAATAACAAATATCAAGCTTTTTAAATGCATAATATAAATGGATTATTTCCATATGAAGTACAATCCAAAATGAGCTAAGAATGTATTATTTTCAGTTTCTGCGTAGCAAAGGACGACATTTCCAGCATATTTCAATTGAATTGATTTGGTGAATAAATACTTGGGCATAGCATGTGCAGTGGTTTAACGGAAGAAGCAGAGGACAAGTGGCAGAAAATGAAGATATTTTATTACAAATAGAAACAAAAAAGTATTGAAGTTGAAAAAATTCAGTGATGTGAAAAGAAGTGACAATTTTATTTTCAAGAGTAAATGTAGTGAAAGTGGCCCTCTGCCTCAGTAAATGAACACTCCCACATTACTTGATTCCAAACTTTTTTCACCTGAGTGTCAACCACAGAATAATATAATAGTTTACCACTGTAATTTCAGTGATAGATTAGTGGAAACCCTGGAAAAACAATGTAAATGGCCGATTTAGAAATTTATGCCACCTCTCTGTGAGTTCTGCCAATCTCATGCCACAGAGCCCCAGGTGGAAATTCCAAGTTGTAAGCCAATAAATTCTGCTGTGGTTACTATCGCAACACAGTTTTGCTAGGAATGCAACATTAACTTCTGTGCGATTCAGGCCCGAGTGATTTCAAGCAACAAACTTTCATATAGGTTGACTAATAACAGTATTGTTTTTATGCAGCTGTTCCAAAGTATTACATGAAATGACAAGTAAGGAAATGACATACAAATAATACAACCTGGTCCCTAGATTCTGGAGTGATCAGTTTTGACTCTTTAGGCTGCCTATTTGACTGAGGACTTCCAAACGTGCAAGACTTCTTCAACAACACCTCTCAAACCTGAAATTTCTATCACCTAGAAGGACAAGGCCAGCCTTTCTTTATCGCGCCTGGGTCAAAATCTTGGAATTCCCTGCCTAACAGCACTGTGGGTGCACCTACGCCACATAGACTGCAGCAGTTCAAGAAGGGTGGGTCAACACCGCCTTCTAAAGGGCACCTAGGAATGGGCAATAAATGGTGGATATGTCAGCAGTACCTACATCCTGTTAATGAATACATTTTTAAAAATGTCCTATATTAGGTATGTGGGTCTCCTATGAAGCAACTTTCTTATTTAGGTCACCTCTTGACATGGGAGTTGCAGTTAAGATAACTTCAGCATTCTCTGGGGATAAATTTGGATAGGGTCCGAAAATGGCCAAGAGGATCACAATGCGAGATTAACTCATGTCCGTTCCTTTCGATGCAGGCAGCACGCAAGAGGTGACCTAAATAAGAAAGTTGCTTCATAGGAGACCCACATACCCAATATAGGACATTTTAAAAAATGTATTCACAAAGCTTGCGTGCTGCCTGCTAATTTAAATGATAGTAGTGTGCAGCCTAGTGCTAAATGCTTGTTTGGCCTCAATGGGAATACTGTGTCCAGTTCAGACTTTAGGAAATATGTGAAGGCTTTTGAGAAGCTGCAGAAAAGATTTACGAGAATAGTTCCAGGATGAAAGACTTCAGTTATGTGGATAGATTGGAGAAGCTGGGGTTGTTTGTCTTAGAGGTTGAGAAGAAATTTGATGGAGGTGTTCAAAATCATGTGGGGTCTAGACAGAGCAGATAGAAAGAAACTACTCCCATTGGCAGAAGGGTCAAGAACCAAAGGACACCGATTTATGGTCATTGGCAAAAGAACCAATGGCGACATGAGCAAAAACTCTTTTGTTACTTTGTAATTGGTTAGGATCTAGAATACACTGAGAGTATGTTGGAGGTAGACTTAATCATGGCTTTCAAAATAGAATTGGATAAGCAACTGAACAGAAAAGATTTGCAGGGCTATGGGGAAAGAGTGGGGGAGTGGGACTAGCTGAATTACTCTTGCAGAAAGCTGGCATAGGTACGACAGGCTGAATGACCTGCTTTTGTGCTGTAACTATTCTATGATACTCTGATTCAGTTTAAGACGTGCCAGCTGGCTTTAACTGCCTTTTGACTGCAGCACATGCTGAACATGACGAAGGAAGAATGTCTGACCTGTGACAAGAGTAAATATGGTGCAAGAGGGCAGACAGCAGGCTCCAAGGTTCTCAGAAGCAGCACAGGAGGCCTTGCTGCAGAGGTGAACAGGAGGCGAGAGATCTTCTGTTCACAAGGGACAAGGATACCCTCCAGACAAACACTTCAAAGGCAGTGGGACCAGGTAGTTGTTGTGATCAATACCAGCAGTCTAGCCCCAAGGACCCAGATGCATTGCCAAAAGAAGTTCAATGACCTCACATGAGTGGTCAAGGTCAGTGAATGCATCTTCAAGCACCATATCCTTACAATGGAGATACTAGCATCACAAACTGCTCCATTTACCACCCCGCTTCACTCACTTACCAACAATCAAACATGACTCATATCTGCACCTCACCCTCACACACCTAACATTGCTGCAAGTCTCACACTCACACCTTGCATGCACTGCCAGCTATTCAACTATGACAGATACATCAGCCAAACACATTGCACCACACTCACTGACATGCTTCCCTCTCTCTTGCAGGACATGGTGTTGCACAAACACCAGCAACTGTGCCTAAGCAGCAGGTGCAGGAACAGCTGCATGTCCTCACCCTGATGGAGGAAATGATGCTTGCCATCATTGGAGTGGCTTTGACTGAGGCTGTGGACAGCAGCATGGCGGAAACCATTAAAGATGATATGTTTGTACCTAATCCTCCTCCTCACATCCTGCTTCCCTTTCATCCCACAATATCTTCTGATTTACAATAGTGAAAGGTTTGTTTGATAAAGTTGGTTTGGAAATGTTGCATTTTGGTGACTTTTATTTTTGCATTGTGTTCACTGGTATTGCAGGCAGATGGGATGATCAGGGACAGTCCAGCAGAAAGGGGATGTGTTTGTTCCCTCCTCCCTTCCTTCTCCTCCTTCTCCTCAGCTGTTCATCATATACCTATATCAACATCCTAGGGGCTACTATTGACCAGAAACTGAACTGGAGTAGCCATATAAATACTGTGGCTACAAGAGCAGGTCAGAGGCTAGGAATCCTGCAGCGAGTAACTCACCTCCTGACTCCCCAAAGCCTGTCCACCATCTATAAGGTACAAGTCAGGAGTGTGATGGAATACTCTCCACTTGCCTGGATGGGTGCAGCTCCAACAACGCTCAAGAAGCTCGACACCATCCAGGAAAAAGCAGCCCGCTTGATTGGCACCCCATCCACAAACATTCACTCTCTCCACCACCGACGCACAGTGGCAGCAGTGTGTACCATCTACAAGATGCACTGCAGCAACGCACCAAGGCTCCTTAGACAGCATCTTCCAAACCCGCGACCTCTACCACCTCGAAGGACAAGAGCAGCAGATGCATGGGAACACCACCACCTGCAAGTTCCCATCCAAGTCACACACCATCCTGACTTGGAACTATGTCACCGTTCCTTCACTGTCACTGGGTCAAAATCCTGGAACTCCCTTCCTAATAGCACTGTGGGTGTACCTACCTCACAATGACTGCAGTGGTTCAAGAAGGCAGCTCACCACCACCTTCTCAAGGGCAATTAGGGATGGGCAATAAATGCTGGCATAGCCAGTGACGCCCACTTCCCATGAATGAATAAAAAAAACCTGGTAGCAACCCACCCAATATTGCAGTCAATAGAACTGAATAACAGGCAGAATGTATAATGGTGACCAATGTGATACAGTCTGCTCTGTGTCTCCATCCATGTCCTTCCATGCTTGTCACTGTCTGATTATCTGCTATCTCATGAATGCTGCAAGAGATGGCAGTATTGGCACGTACACACACATTATCTGGTGAATTATATTCTGAGCAGTGACTTACTACAGTTGGCTTTGACTAAGAATTCTTCAGGAAGATAACCACTTTAGAGCTATTGTGGTGCAATGGCAGCATTTATAATTTCTTACTTCTTATGTGCTGATGTAATGCAGCAGTGTAGGTTGCGTGCATTGTTAAAATAATTTGACTTGACTTCACCAGCTAAAGAACAACGTTGTTTTCATGTCAGAAAATTATAAATGTATGGTTATTTGAATATGGCATGCATCATAATTAAACATCAGAGAAATAATAGATTTGAAAAAGCAGAACCCATCAGATTACTAAACTTTCACATTATTTTCCATTTTATGATTGTAAAGCCAAAGTGATAGGAATTATTATGATTAGACATTGTGTGGGCAATTTTTACCCAACCCACCCAGCAGAAGCTGGGCTAACGGGCAGTTTGCTGGAGTGAGGGTGAGTTTCTAACATTGCTGCTCATACACTGAAAAGGGTCCGGAGTTCAAATCAGTGCCTCTGCTAAATTGAAAATGCTGATTCTGATTAGGAAGACAATGATGGAAAGTACACAGTTATTCATCAAAATGAACATACAATTTTTTTTTGCATATTTGTCCCCTGCTGATGGCATTAACTCATAGCATGGTACCATTTAATGAGCTCCAAGCACCTTTTGGTATCTTGCTGAAGTTGCCATTTTTTGTGCGTATGTCTTGAGCTAGTTGCTGATTTGACCTCTCCTCAGATCAGGGATCAATTTTGAAAAGATTTGTAATGTCAGGCAAACCCCCCCACCTGCCAAGGCTGAGACACACATTATTTTGCCACATGAGAAAAACTTAAAATTGCAAGCCCTGACTGTAAGGACATTTGCATAGTACCAGACAATGTTGAAACAATGGGGACCCAGCAGTTGCTTCCCCAATACACAGAAGTGGTCAGACCAGTTTTAGTCACATGACTGACTGTTGCAAAGAATTTGAACTTCCAACAAAGGAATTGGAACAGAGAACTCCATGGACTGAGAACATCTCTCCTGTCTGCCTGCCTCCATCTCTTTCCCACGGAACTGAATCTTGTGAAAACATGTGAAACTCAGAGAGAAAGGTTTTCTACGTGAATAAGGTTGTAAGAAGACTACTGGGCCCCAATGAAATGCAAGACCATACCTTCAATCAAGGACTACAGCGAGCTTGAGAAACAGTAACAAGGTATTGCCTCAAACTGTTCTACTTATCTTTTCTTCTGCTCTTTTCTGTCCCTATTTGCATGTGTGTATCGCATGTGAATGCTAGCATGGGCACGTTGTATATCCGTAGGTGTTAACCAAATTAGAGTTTAAGTTTAAGGTTTAATAAATTTCATCTTTCTTCTTTAAACCAAAGAAAGCCTATTTGTGCTCATTTCTTTGCCTTATAATTGGAAAGTTGTGAACAAGAATTTACAAAGGGGGAGCTCAAAACATAGTGTGTTTAAAATTAAACCCTGTTACAATAAGACCAGGTAAAGATAGTGACGGACCCCTAGACACCTTTCGCACCTGGTCTTAACGATAACCAAAGCTGGGAACTCCCTGGTCTATCTGCCTTAGTGCTACATGATGCACCTGACCACCATCTCATTGACATAACCTTTTAATTTTGCACTTCTGTTGGCAGCTGCCACATATAGACATTTAAGTGCATGTGCAGGGGGCTTCTGCACTATTGTGTCAATGTTAAAAGCCACTTATTGGTAATATGGTGAAAATGGAAAAGTTAACTCAAGCAATAAAAGGGAGTTGGGTTGCAATGAATAATGTATTTTAGTTGCTGCTGCTCTGCATGCTATTTAAACAAATGTGTTCTCTTTTCTCACTAAAACACAGGGATCGCTGTGACATTGACCTGCCCGAATACTAGCCTTGGATAAGACATTAAATGGAAGCCTTGTCTGCCTGTTCAGTGGATGTTAAAGATTGCTCGGTATTATTTGAAGAAGAGCAGGGCATTGTCCTAGATCCAATATTTACAGCTAAACCAGCTCTACCAAACAGATTATATTTTCATTCATCTAATTCCTGTTTGTAAGAGCTCCATACACATCATGTCTTTCATTCTTCATGCTTTGTAAATGCAATGTGGTCCTGCCATCTGTATGAAATGGGCTTTACAGCTGTGGCAAGCTTTTCCCAATTGGAATTCTGAAGGAGTCTGCAATATCACTGAGTTTCTGCTCACAGAAAGTTTGGTGAAATTGAGATTGCTTTTAGTCTTTCGCTGGCACCTGATTTAACTGAGAAGATGTACAGGAACAGAAAAAGGTTGCCAAAGATGTCAGATGGCACCAAATTCATGTCCCGATCTGTTGCTCTGTCATCTCAGGCACCTGACAAGGCCAATGGATCCAGAGGTAGAAGTTTAATAGGAAAGTACTCAGGGCTTTGTGCCAACTGAAATTTCTAGGCTCTTGTCTCAGATGTACAGAATTTCTATCAGCAAAAGTGTAACAACATATAAAGAATTATGAGGGAATCCAGGGACAATCTGCTTCAGGGATAACTGAAGACAGCCTTGCACATAGAGTAGCAATACCAACGGCTGACAAAGTGACTGTGCCTTCAACTGTTCTGCCTCCAGCTCTTTCCAGGCTAGTACAGAGGACATCAATAACATTGGCCAATTAGCTGCCTAAAGTTGATGGTTTATTCAGGAGGACTAACACCTTCATCTCTTTTCCCATTGACAGTATAAGACACTAAATGAGTCAGATGTGGTACAGCTCTGAGAGGCAGCAACTTCATCTATGTCGACTCCAGCCAGAAAATTCATGGTGAGCACTCCCTCAGTATGTCTACTGGTCTATGGAATGTTGAGTTGCAATGTGAATTCGCACCTCAACGTTTTCACAATCTGATCACTGCAGCACATTGCAGCTGGGTAAGGGAGCCTTTATGGTGTGGAGCCCAATGCTTAAACGGCAGCAGTGTGCATTCACAAAAGAAACTTAGTACATGTGCCACGGAGTGTTCCCCAGCCAGATCCCTGGAGTTGTCACACATTACATGGTACTTTGCAACTGTTTATCTGCACAGGATAGGCTTTTATTGGTTGTTAACATGGTTCAATATAAAATGATGTACAGATTATGAGGGTAATGCTTGTCATATACCTGATTGGAAGTGGTCCTTGATCTTTGAAGCTGAATTTTACCCTCACTGTAGTAGCTTTCTCTAAGTCAGTCATTTTCTTCCTGACCTGTGTCCAGGTCTGCTGGATTTTGCAGTCAGTGTTTACTCCATGTAATTTGCTTCCAAACCTGCTAGACTGAACATTTTTGAGGAGAGCCTCCTGCTGTACCATACAGAACAAGACCTTACTTTGCTTACTTTACGTATAGGCATTTCGCTTGCTCAGTCATTGAAGTAGGTCATGCATCCCCTATCTTTCTGTATTCTCTAGGAAACTTTTCTGTCTAAATCCTTGACCTACGTCATGCTGCAAAATTGCAGCATATCAAATGCCACCATAAGATATTTAATTGCTTTTCTGTCTGTATAGCAGTTTGACCACTTTATTGGTTAGTCTGTTTTCTGGGTGCCCTCCAGCCAAAGACAGCAAAATCAATGGTTAACAGGCTGGAAAAATACTGCCAAAAACATTGAGTAACCCATAGTTAACCCCCAAATAGTACACCAACAATAATTCTTGGGCTCCGAATTCCAGACTTGACTATTCCAATGAACTCCTGGCCAAGCTCCCACATTCTACCCTCCATAAACTTGAAGTTATCCAAAACTCTGCTGCCCATGTCCTAATTTGCACCAAATCCCATTCACCCATCACCCCTGTGCTCAGTGACCTACATTGGCTCCTGGTTAAGCAACTCCTGATTTTAAAATCCTCATCCTTGTTTTCAAATCCCTGTATGGCCTCACCCCTTCCTATCTATATAATCTCCTCCAGCCCTACAACCATCTGAGATATCTGCACTTCTCTAATTCTGGCCTCTAGAACATCTCTGATTTTAATCGCTCCACCATTGGTGGCTGTGCCTTCAGTTGCCGAGGCCCTAAGCTCTGGAATTCCCTCCCTAAACCTTGCCACCTCTCTACCCCACTTTCCCCTGTAAGATGCTCCTTAAAACCTACCTTTTATCAAGCTTTTGGTCATCAGCCCTAAAATTGCCTTATGTGGCTTGTTGTCATATTTTGTTTTATAATGCCTCTGTGAAGTGCCTTGAGCCATTTTATTACATTAAAGGGTTATATAAATACAAGCTGTTGTTGAATCAAATGCATTATATTAACTGATTTGACCAGTAATCTAAGCATGTTCTCAAATATATGCTTGTATGCTACAAATGCAGTCTACAATAAAAAAGCACCATGCTAGATTGCTCACAGCAAACAATTGTAGAAAGTAAATGAAGTCATTCACTGATACTTATGTAGGGATCTGTGTGTTGAATCTCACAGAGACTCAAGGCACGTAAGAACTCACTGAACTAGTTAGAACAATCAACTGGGACGCATCTTCTGGGTCCCTAGGCGTACCAACCCTGCCTCAAGTAGGAGTAGAGGCCCTTACCATCAGAGAAGCTTTTAAAAACAGTCACAATCACATGATTCCCTTATCTTTTTTATGTTTTCCAATAATGTTTAGCTGGATTTTCTGGTGAAGCAATTTCTGTGCCCGATATTACAAGGAGTTGAACTAACAGGCATGTTATCAGTGTTTTAAAGGAATGTTGTAATTTAAAAATTAAATGCTTTAAGATCAATGTGCACTTAATATTAAACTACAAAAGTAGTCTAATTTTAGCTAACAACCTGAAATTTCATCTTGAATTGCATCCATTGTGGAATGCTCTTCAATTTTATTCAACCACTCTTTCACACACACATGACATTGCACAAACATAATTTCTGGGGATACAGTAATCTAACACCTTGTAACATTTATCTCACTCCCTACCTAGCTCTTATGCTCACTGTTGGCAGCTCCCACTTAGTATATTACAGTTGTATAAAGTTGTGAAACTGTACAGTTAAAACAAAACCTTTGATGGTTGTTACCAGTTTTTATTATTATCTTTACATATTTCTTTCTTACATACAATGTCTTTTTTTATTTGTCTGTGCTTTATTTTGAAATCTAACATTTTGTTTTGCTGATATGCAAAGTCTGAAATTGTTGTTCATTTTGACCTGTTGAATTTTGATTTTAAATCTATAATCCTTAAAGCACATGTGACAGTAGCTCAATACACCCACCCAGAATTTGCCAGTCTACAGGTTCAGTGGAGGCATTAACCCGCTGACACTCTAGTGCAGTACTGAGGAAGTGATAGGCGGTGATAGCTTTCAGATGGGATGTGTCATGCTAGGCCCCCACCTGCCAAGAATGAGGCACATTAATTTTGTCATGAACATTGATTTTTAAATTGTTATTGGAGTGAAGGAAGGACTTGTTAAACAGATCAGTCATGGCCGAAAAAGACATTTGCAAATTAGAAGATGGTGATTGGAAGGACAAAGAAACATTCCTTGACACATTTAACCCACAATGGACCTTGGTTACCAGGAATTGTGTGTAAGAAGAGCATTCCAGAGATTGCTAAAGTGATATAATCCAAGACCTGGTCAGACCAGTTAGTCATATGACTAACCTGCTTGGCAACCCGGGGTTTTCTGAATTGTGCAAACAGTTTGAACAGAGAGTGTCTATTTACTCCTGGACTGAGAAGATCTCTCCTGTCTGCTCCCATCTCTTTCTCACAAGCCTCTGAATCCTATGAAGACACATGAACCCCAAGAGAGAAAAGTATCCTACAGCGAACAAGGTTTAAGAAGAATACTGGGCCCCAACAAAAAGCAAGATTTACCTGCAATCAAGGACTCTACAGTGAGCTCAAAGAACCATAACAAAAACTCTTCAGATATTGCCTCAAATTTTTCCTTTTTATTTTTCTTCTGCTCTTTTCTGTCTCTATTTGCATGTGTGTATCGCGTATTCATGCTAGCGTGGGCATTTTGTGGATCCTTCAGAACTAACCGAATTAGGGTTTAAGTTCAATAAGTTTCAACCTTTCCTCTTTAAACCTAAAAAAGCATGTTTGTGCTGGTTTCTTTGCCTTACAATTGCAAAGCGGTGAACAAGGATTCACCAAGGGGGAACTAAAAACACAGTGTGTTTAAAATTAAACCCTGTTATGGTAAGACCAGGTGAAGGCTGAGAGGGACCCCTAACACCTTTCTCACCTGGTCGTAACAGATGTTAAACCAAGGCCACATCTACCTGCTCAAGTGGCCATGAAAAATCCCACGGCACTGTTAAAAGAAGAGTAGAGAATTCTGCTGATGTCTGGTCCAATTTTTATCCCTCAAACATCATCACCAAAACAGAATAGCTAGTCATTTATCTCATTGCTGTTTGCAGGACCTTGCTGTGTATAAATTGGCTAAGGTTTTTGCCTACATAGCAGCAGTGGCCACACTTCACAAATAATTGCCAGAAAAGTACGTTAGGAGGTTCTGAAGTTGTGAATGCCACTTTTATATATAGCTGAAAACTACGTGGATAGCATGTTTAACAAAGTGGTCACACCGCAGATTAAGAGTGTGCAGGCAGAGATGGAATGGGTTATCGCTAGGCAGTCCAGAACGACCAGGAAGGTAGTGTAGGAGTCCTCCGAGTCTATCTCATTCACTAACCAGTTTTTTGTTTTGGATACTGGTGAGGGTAATAGTTCGTCAGAGGAATGTAGCAAGATCCATGTTTGTAGCATCACAAATGGCTCAGCTGCACAGGTGGGAGGGAAGGAAGAGTGGAAGGGCAATAGTGGTAGGCGATTTGTTAGTTAGGGGAACAGTCAGGTGTTTCTGTGGCCGTAGATGTGCCTCCAGGATGGTATGTGAGTCCCTGGTGCCAGGGTCAAGGATGTCACGGAACGGCTGCAGGACATTCTTTTGGGGGAAGGGTGAACAGCCAGAAATCGTGGTCCACATTGGCACCAACGACAGATAGAAAGAGGGATGAGGTCCTGAAGGCAGATTGAAAAGCTTAGAAAATAATGGATTATTCCAGTACCACACGCTCGTGAGTATTGAAATAGGAAGACTGAGCGAATGAACACGTGGCTGGAAAAATGGTGTAGGAAGGAGGGCTTTAGATTCCTGGGACATTGGGACCAGTTCTGGGGCAGGTGGAACCTGCACAAGATGGATGGGTTACACCTTAACAGGACCGGGACTAATATCATCGTGGAGAGATTTGCTAGTGCTGTTGGGGAGGGTTTAAACTAGCTGGTCAAGGGGTTGGGAACCTGCGAGGGAATTCAAATAGGAGAAAAAATAAACTGGTTCTGGGAAGTAGAAAAGCTGTGAATGAAAGTGGAAAGCAGCAGAAACAAATGCTAGAACCAACCAGGGTCAAAATACAGAATAGTGTTAAAAAGGCAGAATTAAAGGCACTCTATCTGAATGCATGCAGCATTTGCAACAAGGTAGGTGAGTTAATGGTGCAAGGAGAAGTAAACGGGTATGATTTAATTGCCATTTCGGAAATGTGGTTTCTGGGTGACTAAGACTGGGAACTGAATATTAAAGGATATTTGACATTTCGGAAGGACAGGCAAAAAGGAAAAGGAAATGTGGTAGTGTTGATCATAAGGGATGGGATCAGTGCATTAGTGAGAGAGGATCTTCGATTGGAAGAACAAGATGTAGAATCTGTTTGCGTGGAGCTAAGAAACAGCAAGGGGCAACAATTATTGGTAGGAGTGGTTTACAGGCCACCAAACAGTAGTGGTAATGTAGGGCATGGTACACATCAGGAAATTAGAAGTGCATGTAGCAAGGGCAATGCAGTAATCATGGGTGAATTCAATCTACATATAGACTTGGTAAATCTAATGAGCACCAATGCTGTGGCAGAAGAATTCCTGGAATGTGTCCGAGATGGTTTTCTAGAGCAATATGTTGAGGAACCAATGAGGGAACAGGCTATTTTGGATCTAGTAGTATGCAACGAGAAAGGGCTAATTAATAACCTGGTGGTAAAAGAACCTTTAGGTGAAAGTGACCATAGTATGATGGAATTTTCCATTCATTTTGAAAACGATGTAGTTCAATCAGAAACTCGGGTCTTAAATTTAAACAAGGGCAATTATGAAGGTATGAGGAGCAAGCTGGCCATGGTGGATTGGAAAAATGCATTAAAAGGTTTGATGGTAGATAGTCAACGGCCAGTATTTAAAGAATTAATACATTGTTTTCAAAAATATATATACATTCCTTTAAGGCAAAAGAACCCAATAGGGAAAGCAAGTCAGCCATGGCTCACAAAGAAGGTTAATGATAGTATTAGATCAAAGGGGGAGGCTTCGAAATTTGCCTCATATGCTGAAGGATTGGAAACATTTCAGAATCCAGCGAAGGATGACCAAGAAATTGATAAATAAAGAGAATAGAATATGAATGTAAACTTGCAAGAAATATAAATACAGATTGTAAAAGCTTCTATAGGTATGTAAAAAGAAAAAAAAATAGCAAAAACAAATGAGGGTTCATTATAGGCAGAGACAGGAGAATTTATAATAGGAAACAGAGAAATGGCAGAGAAGCTAAATAATTACTTTGTGCCTGTCTTCATGGAAGAAGTTACAAGAGGTCTCCCTGAAATAATTGAGATCTAAGGTTCTAATGAGAATGAGGAATTGAAAGAAATTAGGATTTGTAAAAAAGCAGCATTGGAGAAATGAATGGGACTGAAAGTTGACAAATCCCCGGGACCGGATGATCTTCACCCTTGAGTGTAGAAAGAGATGGTGTTACGACCAGGTGAGAAAGGGATCTAGGGTGTCCCTCCCAGCCTTCACCTGGACTTCCCGTACAGGGTTTAATTTTAAACACACCATGTTTTTAGCTCCCCCCTGCTGAATCCTTGTTCACCACTTTTCAATTATAAGGCAAAGAAACCAGCACAAACAGGTTTTCTTAGGTTTAAAGAAGAAAATTTGAAATTTATTAAACTTGAACTTAAACTCTAATTTGGTTGATGTCCATGGATGCATGACATGCCCATGCTAGCTTGCATACGTGATACACACATGTAAATTGAGACAGAAAAAAGCAGAAGAAATAAAGTGGAAAAGTTTGAGGCAATATCTGAAGAGTTTTTGTTACGGTTCTTCGAGCTCACTGTAGAGTCCTTGATTGTAGATAGATCTTGCTTTTCATTGGGGCCCAGTATTCTTCTTCAACCTTGTTCGCTGTAGGATACATTTCTCTCTTGGGGTTCATGTGTCTTCAGTGGATTCAGAGGCTTGTGAGAAAGAGATGGGAGCAGACAGGAGATATCTTCTCAGTCCAGGAGCAGTCTTTTTCAGTTCAAACTCTGTGGCTAGTTCAAAAAAATCCTGGACCAGCCAGTTAGTCATGGAAGCAGCTGGTCTAACCAGTTTGTGGACTGTATCACCTTAGCAGTCTCTGGAATGCTCCTCTTACACACAATACCCGGTGATCAAAGTCCATTTTATGATAAGTGGATAATGGAACTATCCTCTCTTGTCCCTATTGGTATGCAAATGTCCTCCATCCAAGTCTGGTAGCCCTTGTAACAGGCCTTCTCTTCTTCCCAGCAACAATTTGAAATTTAATATCCATGTGGTAAAATTAATATCCCTCATTCTTGGCAGGTGGGGGTCTAGCATGACAAATGGCTAAGAGATTACGGATGCATTGGTGATCATCTTTCAAAATTCTATAAATCCTGCAATGGTGCCTGCACATTGGAAGGTTGCAAATATAACCCCACTGTTTAAGAAATGAGGGAGAGAGAAAATGGGGAACTATAGACCTGTTGGCCTGACTTCGGTAGTAGGAAAAATACTAGAATCTATTACAGAGGATGTGATTACTGAACACTTAGAAAATAATGGTCTGATTGGGCAGAGTCAACATGGATTTGTGAAGGGTAAATCATGTTTGAAAAACTTGTTAGAGCTCTTTGGGGATGCTACTAGCAGAGTGGATAAGGGGAAATCAGTGGATGTGGTGTATTTGGACTTACAGCAGGTTTTGATAAAGTCCTACACAGGAGATTAGTAAGCAAAATTAAAGCACATGGGATTGGGTGTAATATACTAGCATGGATTGAGGATTGGGTAACAGGCAGAAAACAGAGAGTAGGAATAAATGGGTCATTCTCAGGTTGGCAGATGGAATTTAATGTGGATAAGTCTGAGGTTATCCACTTTGTAGGAGGAATGGAGGTGCAGAGTATTTCTTAAATGGTGAGAGATTGGAAAGTGTTGATGTCCAAAGGGACCTAGTTATCCTTGTTCATAAGTCACTGAAAGCTAGCATGCAAGTGCAGCAAGGAATTAGGAAGGCAAACAGTATGTTAGGCTTTACCATAAAAGGATTTGAGTACAGGAATAAAGAAGTCTTGCTTCAATTGTATAGAGTATTGGTGAGGTCGCACCTGGAATATTGTGTGCAGTTCTGGTCCCCTTGCCTAAGGAAGGGTATACTTGCCAAAGAGGGAGTGCAGCAGAGGTTCACTAGACTGATTCCTGGGATGGTGGGGGTGCCCTATGAGGAGAGATTGAGGAGACTCGGCCTGTATCCTCTGGACTTTAGAAGAACGAGAGGCGATCTCATAGAAACTTACAAAATTCTTAAAGGGTGGATGCAGAAAGGATGTTTCCCCTGGCTGTGGGGTCCAGAACCAGAGGACACAATCTCAGAATAAAGGGCGGGCCATTTAGGACTGAGACGAGGAGGAACGTCTTCACTCAGAGGGTGGCGAATCTTCGGAATTCTCTGCCCCAGAGGGTGGTGGAAGCTCAGTCACTGAGTAAGTTCAAGACAGAGATGCATAGATTTCTAGCTGCTAATGACATCAAGGGATATAGGGATAGTGCAGGAATATGGTGTTGAGGTCTAGATCTAGAACGGCGGAGCAGGCTCGAAGGGCTGAATGACCTACTCCTGCTCCTATGTTTCTATGTTTCTATATATATATCTATCTATACATATATATATACACATAGAGTGGCGCAGTGGTTAGTACCACAGCCTCATAACTCCAGCGACCTGGGTTCAGTTCTGGGTACTGTCTGTGCCGAGTTTGCAAGTTCTCCCCGTGACTGTGTGGGTTTCCGCTGGGTGCTCTGGTTTCATCCCACAGCCAAAGACTTGCAGGTTGATAGGTAAATTGGCCATGGTAAATTGCCCCTAGTGTAGGTAGGTGGTAGGAGAATTGTGGGGATGTGGTAGGGAATATGGGATTAATGTAGGATTAGTATAAATGGGTGGTTGTTGGTTGGCACAGACTCAGTGAGCCAAAGGGCCTGTTTCAGTGCTGTATCACTCTATGACATAGATACAAGGGCCTGGATTTTTACTTACCAGACCCACCCTGACATGGGGGTCAGAAAGGCATGGGGAACCCAAAAGTTGGGATTCCCACACGCACTGTGGATTAAAAGCTTACAGTCTCATTATCATATTTAAAGTGCTAACCTGCCTCTTCAGAGTGGGTTGGCTGCCCATCCACCTTCCCACCTCTCTTAAAGCGGGGGTCAGGCAGACAGGTTTGTGTAGGGATTCCGATGTTTACGACTTTAACCCCACATCCAACCGAAATCAATCTTTTTATTGGTTAAACTATCCCACACGTTCTTTCTTTTCCTCTCTTTTTCGTTCACATTCAAATAATAGGAGGAGGAGTTTCAGCTAATACCCTCATTTTGTAATTTCATGGCATTTTTCCAAATCTTCCATGAATTTTGCAGCAAGATGAGTTTCTTTGATGTTTGGTTCTCTCCTTGGTGTCTTGCCTCATAATGGGAGATTAGACACTAGTTAGTGATCTGTTGCAGGCTTAGACATCTGATAGCTGAGTCAGGGTGGATGGTAGTCCTTGAGATGACTTGTTCTGGGATCCCATTTTTCCATGAAGGCGCCCCACTTACACAAAGCATGGATTGGAGAATCAGGGCTTTTGTGCTGTAGCCCTACGTTTGACCTTCAGTCTGTTTTGTCAATTTCTCTAATGAAATTAATGCACCAGTATGGCTGTCCAAAGATCAGCATCCATTAACCGTCTCATTGGAAGGAGGTAGAATGAAAACAGGTGGAAAAATTTCTTCTGTGCACCACATGTACAAAAATTATCACTGTTTCTAACGGAGGCATTTATAACTGAAACCTCAAAACCATATCCATATTCCCTTGTCATGGTAAAAACATTAAAAATTGAAGAATGAGAAAGATTATTCAATCCATTGATCCTTTTTCTTCTGCAGGCCATTCAAAATTTCCCTATCGTAGACTTTATTCAACTTCTCTAATCTCTTAAAGGAATTGAAGAACTGAATATACCTTCCAAGAATATAATTTTTTTCCCTCTGCCCCTTTCATGAAAGTAATTGAGCAAAGATCCAGGATTTCAGTCTAACCATTAAATCTACACTATTCAATTCTGACCCACTACAGATGATATTTTGTAAAAGGGACTGTGCTATACAACATATGATCCTCTCTCCCTGAACATATCCCTTGAACCTTTCTTAACTAGATAATTTTCCACCTCAATGTTTTTTTAAAGTGGCTAACCAAAATATCCACCATTCGGTTGGGATCGGGGTGTTCGAATTCCCGTTTTCACCTTAAGTTTGCTAATTCTGTTATCAAAGCAGAGAGTGTTGGAAATACATATTGTAAAACTCTTTTACAAGTAGGTCCCCTACTGTCCTGGTCTGTGAAGTATGGTCAGCAATTGCCTACTCCTCCTCTGCCAACACTACCCACACCTACTTGCTCATGTTCTACGTACATTCTTCTCCACCTCAATCCAAAGATCTCTGAGCTAGATGTAACTGAGTCCATGGAGATCGTAGTGATGAGGGTGGTGTGGGGTGAGGGGTGGGGGGGTTTGTGAGGTGGCAGGGTGCATTGGAGGTCCAAATCCCATATCAATTCTCTTCTCTTTTTATATGCAGTGTTCTGCTACAACCAGAGAAGTGTTGACAAATTGAAATTGCAGCAGCACATGCAAGGAGATTCATGTATCTGTGTGAAAGCCATGGTGAATGTGATTAAGTGACCATACATAATGCAGACACAACAGATGGAAGCATTTGTCAGGGAAGCACCAGCTGAAGATGTGAAGGAAAGAGCATTTAGTGGCAAAGGAAGCTGCTGCAAAGTGCACCTTGCTACAAAATGGTTGTTAATTCAAAGTACTGTAAGGATTTGTGGGTTGGATGTCACTGTACTTTCCATTCATACTTGGAACATGGGGGGACCCATCCGATAAACCTGGTGGCCTCCCAGTGGTTGCCCGTGAGGGAGACCCTCCTTGATGGGTGCGCCATGGCCCATGGTGGCCAGGCCCCCAGCGGCAATAACCACCCCAGCGCCCAAGGCCGCACTGCCATACAGTCATAGATTCATAGAGTCGTACAGCATAGAAACAGTCCCTTCGGCCCACCGCGTCCATGCCGACCATAATGCCTGTCTATACTAATCCCACCTGCCTGCATTCATTCCATATCCCTCCATGTCTTGCTCATTCATGTACCTGTCCAGATGACTCTTAAATGTTGCTACTGTTTCTGCCTCCACCACCTCCTCTGGAAGCTCATTCCAGATACCCACTATTCTTTGTGTGAAAAATTTACCCCTTTGATCCCTTTTAAACCTCCTCCCTCTCACCTTAAATCTATGCCCTCTAGTTTTAGTCACCCTACCATGGGAAACAGATTCTGGCTATCTACCCTATCTATGCCTCTCATAATTTTATATACCTCTATCATGTCCCCTCTCAGCCTCCTTCGCTCCAGGGAAAACAGACCCAGCCTATCCAATCTCTCTTTGTAACTCAAGCCCGCCAAACCAGGCAACATCCTGGTGAATCTTTTCTGCACCCTCTCTAGCTTAATCACATCTTTCCTGTAGTGCGGCGACCAGAACTGCACACAGTACTCCAAGTGCTGCCTAACCAACATTATGTACAACTGTAACATGATGTCCCAATGCCTCGGCCGATGAAGGCAAGCATGCCGTACACCTTCTTCACCACCCTGTCTACCTGTGTTGCCACTTTCAGGGAACTATGTACTTGCACCCCAAGGTCTCTCTGCTCAACAACACTCCCCAGTGCCCTGCCATTTATTGTATATGCCCTGCCCTGGTTTAACTTCCCAAAATGCATCACTTCACACTTGTCTGCGTTAAATTTCATTTGCCAATCACTTGCCCACTTTCCCAGTTGATCTATATCCTGTTGTAACCTTAGGCAACTTTCTTGACTGTCCACTATACCACCAATTTTGGTGTCATCTGCAAACTTACTAATCATGCCCCCTACATTCACATCCAAGTCATTAATATATATGACAAACAACAGAGGGCCCAGCACCGATCCCAATGGCACACCACTGGTCACCGGCCTCCAATCTGAAAAACAACTCTCCACGACCACCCTCTGCCCGATCACCAAGCCAATTTTGTATCCAATTGGCTAGCTCACCCTGGATCCCATGTGTTCGAATCTTCCGGACCAGCCTACCATGCAGGACCTTGTCAAAGGCCTTGCTAAAGTCCATGTAGACAACGTCCATCACCCTGCTCTCGTCAATCCTCTTGGTCACCTCCTCAAAAAACTCAATCAAATTAGTGAGACATGATTTCCCACCCACAAAGCCATGCTGACTATCCCTAATCAGACCATGCCTTTCCAAATGCATATAAATTCTGTCTCTCAGAATCCCTTCCAATAACTTTCCCACCACTGATGTAAGGCTCAATGGCCTGTAGTTCCCTGTCTTATCCCTGCTGCCCTTCTTAAATAAAGGCACAACATTAGCTGTCCTCCAGTCTTCCGGTACCTCACCCGTGGCCAATGATGATACAAAAATCTCTGCCAGGCCCCCAGCAATCTCCTCCCTTGCTTCCCATAGCATCCTAGGATACACCTGGTCAAGTTCTGGGGATTTATCCACCTTAATGCACTTCAAAACTTCCAACACCTCCTCCTTTGTAATGTTGATATGCTCCAGGATATCGCTGTTCCCTCCCTTGATCTCACTAGCTTCCATGACCTTCTCCACAGTAAATACAGATGAGAAGTATTCATTTAAGACTTCGCCCATTTCCCGTGGTTCCACACATCGGTTACAACACTGATCCTTAAGGGGACCTGCTCTCTCCCTAGCTACCCTTTTACTCTTAATATACTTATGGAATCTTTTAGGATTCTCCTTCATCTTATCTGCCAGGGAAATCTCATGGCCCCTTTTCGCCCTCCTAATTTCCTTCAGCATTGAGGTGCCCTTTTGTTTGTGGTGCAGCCTCAGCACTAGCCACCACTCAGGCCAGCAGCTCTGGGGGTGGGGGTTGTGGGCTAACATCCTCAATTGGACAGTGACCCTAGTGGGGGCCGGTTAATTGGCCACCGCTGGCAAAATAAAGCCCCAGGGTCCTGCTGACCTCCGAATCAGGCTGGCTCCCACTTTTGGCTCCAGTGACAGAACTTTACCCTCCTCGAAAAAATTCAGCCCATTATGTTAATATAGGTTATGGCAGCTATCCACACTTGGTGAGGCCATGCAACTTTGTAGCCAATGCAACCATGTGTGTTGAAGGGTGTAGTTGGCATTGATATATGTGTCACTACCTCCTGCCAGATATCCACAATCACTTATCTAAGCATCCAACATTTGCAGCTAAGAGGGCCTGGTTGCTGGAGTAAGTATTCATTGTGGACATAGTTACACTATAAAATTGATAGGGGCGATGGGGCAGGGGGAGGTAGGGGTTGTGGGTGGGCCATGGAAATATATATATAATATGTCTAAAGTCATGAAACAGTTGTGAAGTTAGGGTTAATAAAAACAGAAAACGCTGGAAAATCTCAGCATGGAAAGAGAAACAGAGTTAAAGCTTCAGGCCTATGACCTTTTGTCAGAACTGGGAAACGTTAGATATGTAACAGGTTTAAAGCAAATGCAGAGGCAGGAAAATGGGGTAGGCGGAAAGAGCAAAAGAAAAGGTCTGTAATAGGGATGGACTGTGATAAGATGCAGTGCAGCAACTCACGAAGGCTCCTTCCGCAGCACCTTCCAAACCCGTGACCTCTACCACCTAGAAGAAGAAGGGCAGCAAATGCATGGGAACACCATCACCTGCAAGTTCCCCTCCAAGCCTCATACCATCCTGACTTGGAACAATATTTACTGTCGCTGGGTCAAAATCCTGGAACTCCCTTCCCAACAGCACTGTGGGAGTACCAACACCCCAAGGTCTGCAGCGGTTCAAGAAGGCAGCTCACCACCACCTTCTCAAGGGCAATTAGGGATGGGAAATAAATTTTAAAAAAGAAGGCAGGAGAGATTAAATGACAAAAGGGATGATAGAGCAAGGCAAAAGTATGCAGTCATGGGACAAGTAATGAAGAAAAAGAGGAGGTGTAACTGGGAACAGCAGAATTATCACCAACAACTGCCATCTAACAAAATGGGAGCAGTTATTATGATGAGAAATTGTTGAACTCAATGTTAAATCTGGATGGCTGTAAAATTGCTGTTCCTCAAGCTTCAGTTGAGCTTGATTGGAACAGTGTAGGAGGCTAAGGACAGTGAAATCAGCATGTGAATAGGCGGAGAATTAGAAACATAGAAAATAGGAGCAGGAGTAGGCCATTCAGCCCTTCGAACCTGCTCCGCCATTCATTATGATCA
Organism: Heterodontus francisci; assembly: GCF_036365525.1. Classification (NCBI taxonomy): domain Eukaryota; kingdom Metazoa; phylum Chordata; class Chondrichthyes; order Heterodontiformes; family Heterodontidae; genus Heterodontus; species Heterodontus francisci. The sequence goes on from NC_090371.1 coordinate 67,844,893, forward strand.
TGGCTGATCATCCAACTCAGTAGCCTGTTCCCACTTTCGCCCCATACCCTTTGATCCCTTTAGACCCAAGAGCTATATCTAACTCCTTCTTGCAAACATACTATGTTTTGGCTTTAACTGCTTTCTGTGGCAGTGAATTCCACAGGCTCACCACTCTCTGGGTGAAGAAATTTCTCCTCATCTCAGTCCTGAAAGGTTTACCCCGTATCCTTAGACTATGACCCCTGGTTCTGGACTCCCCCACCATCGGGAACATCCTACCTGCATCTACCCTGACAAGTCCTGTTAGAATTTTATAGCTTTCTATGATATCCGCCCTCACGCTTCTGAACTCCAGCGAATATAATCCTAACCGACTCAATCTCTCCTCAATAGTCAGTCCCGCCATCCCAGGAATCAGTCTGGTAAACCTTCGCTGCACTCCCTCTATAGTAAGAACATCCTTCCTCAGATAAGGAGACCAAAACGGCACACAATATTCCAGGTGGGGTCTCACCAAGGCCCTGTATAATTGCAGCAAGACATCCCTGCTCTGGTACTCGAATCCTCTCGCTATGAAGGCCAACATACCATTTGCCTTTTTTACCGCCTATTGCACCTGCATGCTTACCTTCAGCGACTGGTGTACGAGAACACCCAGGTCTCGCTGCATATCCCCCTCTCTCAGTTTATAGCCGTTCGGATAATAATCTGCCTTCCTCTTTTTGCTACCAAAGTGGATAACCTCACATTTATCCACATTATACTCCATCTGCCATGCATTAGCCCAGTCACTCAACTTGTCCAAATCTCCCTGAAGCCTCTCTGCATCCTCGTCACAACTCACCCTCCCACCCAGTTTTGTGCCATCTGCAAATTTGGTGATGTTACATTTTGTTCCCTCATCTAAATCATTAATGTATATTGTGAATAGCTGGGGTTCTAGCACTGATCCCTGCGGTACCTGCCTGCCATTTAGAAAAAGACCCATTTATCCCTACTCTTTGTTTCCTGTCTGCCAACCAATTTTCTATCCGTCGCAATTCACTACCCCCAATCCCACGCGCTTTAATTTTACATGCGAATCTCTTAAGTAGGACTTTGTCGAAAGCCTTCTGAAAGTCCAAATAAACCACATCCACTGGCTCCCCCTTATCAACTCTACTCGCTACATCCTCGAAGAATTCTTGTAGATTTGTCAAGCATGATTTCCCTTTCGTAAATCCATGCTGACTCTGCCCGATTCTACCACTGTTCTCTTAGTGCTCTGCTATAAAATCTTTGATAATGGACTCTAGAATTTTCCCCACTACTGACGTCAGCTGACTGGTCTATAATTCCCTGCTTTCTCTCTACCTCCCTTTTTAAATAGTGGTGTTACATTTGCTACCCTCCAATCTGTAGGAACTGTTCCAGAGTCTATAGAATCTTGGAAGATGACCACCAATGCATCCACTATTTCTAGGGCCACTTCCTTAGGTACTCTGGGATGCATACCATCAGGCCCTGGAGATTTATCGGCCTTCAATCCCATCAATTTCACCAACACCATTTCTCTACTAATACTGATTTCTTTCAGTTTCTCTCTCTCACTAAGCCCTGTGTTCCCCAACATTTCTGGTATGATATTTGTGTCCTACTTTCTGAAGACAGAACCAAAGTATGCATTTAGTTAGTCAGCCATTTATTTATTCCCCATAATAAATTCCCCTGTTTCTGACTGTAAGGGACCTACATTTGTCTTCACCAATCTTTTTCTCTTCACATACCTATAGAAACTTTTACAGTCAGTTTTTATGTTCCCCGCAAGCTTGCTCTCGTACTCTATTTTCCCCTTCTTAATCAATCCCTTGGTCCTCCTTTGCTGAATTCTAAACCGCTCCCAATCCTCAGGTCTGTTGTTTTTCCTGGCAAATTTATAAGCCGCTTCCTTGGATCTAATGCTATCTCTAATTTCCCTTGTAAGCCATGGTTTGGCTACCTTTCCCGTTTTACTTTTGCGTCAGACAGGGATAAACAATTGTTGCAGTTCATCCATGCGCTGTTTAAATGTTTGCCATTGCCTATCCATTGTCATTCCTTTAAGTAACGTTTCCCAATCTGTCACGGCCAACTCGCGCCTCGTACCTTCGTAGTTTCCTTTACTAAGATTCAGGAACCTTGTCTCAGAATCAACTACGTCACTCTCCATCTTGATGAAGAATTCTATCATATTATGGTCGCTCGTCCCCAAGAGATCTCGCACCACTAGATTGTCAATTATTCTTCTCTCATAACACAATACCCAGTCTAGGATGGCCTGTTCTCTAGTTGGTTCCTCAACGTATTGGTCCAGAAAACCATCTCGTATACAATCCAAGAATTCCTCCTCTACGGTATTGTGACTAATTTGATTTACCCAATCTATATTCAGATTAAAGTCACCCATAATTACAGATGTTCCTTTATCGCATGCGTCTCTAATTTCCTGTTTAATGCCATTCCCAACATCACCACTACAGTTTGGGGGTCTATATACAACCCCCACTAATGTTTTTTGCCCCTTAGTGTTTCTCAGCTCTATCCATACAGATTCCACATTGTCAGAGCTTAATATCTTTCCTCACTATTGCATTCATTTCCTCTTTAACCAGCAATGCAATTCCACCGCCTTTTGCTTTTTGTCTGTCCTTACCTAAATGTTGAATATCCCTGGATGTTCATTTCCCATCCCTGGTCACCTTGCAGCCATGTCTCCATAATCCCGACTATATCATACCCATTTACATCCATTTGCACGATTAATTCTTCCATTTTATTGTGAATGCTCCACGCGTTCAGGCACAAAGCCTTAAGGCTTGTCTTTTTAACATTATTTGTCCCCTTCCCACTAATTTTCACTGTGGCCCTGTTTGATTCTGGCCCTTGATTTCTCTGCCTATCACTTTTCTTATTGCCCTTACTGTCTTTTGTTCTTGTCTTTGATCTGCCCCTTCTCTGACTCCTTGCAAAGGTTCCCATCCCCCTGCCATTTTAGTTTAAATCCTCCCCAACCACTCTAGCAAATACTCCCCCTCGGACATCAGTCCCGGTCCTGCCCGGGTGTAACCCGTTCAGTTTGTATTAGCCCCGCCTCCCCCAGAACCGGTCCCAATGCCTCAGGAATCTAAAACCCTAAAAGACGACAGGAAGCTCAGGGTCACACATGCAGACAGAACGGAGGTGTTCAGGAGGTGGCTTTGCCCACCCAGAGCCTGTGTCCGGCTTCATGTTTGGTCTTCATTTCAATGCCACTGGCTAGCTGCAGATGCCAAAAAGTACCCTGCAGCAGCTTGCCAGCTAGGTGGGGCAGGAAATCGACTGGCTCCCATGCTAAGTCAGCCAGAATGTCGCGTCACGCAGACTCCATCCAGTTCTTCCTATATTTGCAATCAGGTTCCTACAACTAGCATAAGGCTCCGATTTTTATATATAAGCAGCTTCTTGCCTGTTTCAGCTGGACGGCTTACTTGCCCATTTACAGGTCCCCCTGAAAATTACACCAGGTGGGATTTGGGCATCAATGGGACCATTGTGCACCCCCCCACCACTAACCCCCACTGCCCCCCCCCCCAACCCCCCACCCACCCAACTTTCAACTTCCAGCCACCCGATAAATTATTCAGGCATTGAACGAGCAGTCAATGGTTTATAATTCCCCTTTTATTTGCAATAACAGATCGATCCCTTTCAGCTTTCCTACCCAATATTGTGCCAGCTCCAAATTAAAAACATTAATTCCAACAGAATCTCATCTACAAAATTCTGGTTAGGTGACCTTGGAAATATACACAGGTTAAGTCATGAACTGTTGGGTCCATCCTAACATTCCACTGCCTGATTCATGCAACTCTGGAACCCAAGATACAAATACTCTGATCACTGAATGTGCTGATAAACAAGTTAATTCAACAAAGGACACAGTACAGAATTATTTATTTTCCCCTCTGCTTCTGACAGTGTACGAACTGAATCTTAAAATAATCCTCAAACAACCTCAATCCATATGGCTCCAATTATTTCCGATCCATCCCTGGATGCTACTTAAAAAGACTACATAATACTTAGTTATCCTAATCATATTCTACAATACACTGTTGGCTTGATCAGCTCAAAGATTCAAATTTTACTCCACCTTGATATTAGTCAGACATGCCAACCCTATCGTCTCATTAATCAAAAGACAAACTCTTAAAAATCAAGAGATTTGGTGTAAAGTTCACGAGTTGTTTTTTTTCCCAAGAGAAAGAGGCCTAGGGTTCCCTTTCAGCCTTCACTTAGTCTTACCGTAACAGGGTTTAATTTTAAACACACCCTGTTTTCAGTGAATCATTGTTCACTGCTTTCCAATTATAAGGCAAAGAAACCAGCATAAACAGGTTTTCTTAGGTTTAAAGAAGAAAAGTTGAAATTTATTGAACTTGAACTTAAACTCTAATTCGGTTGACGCCTATGGATACACGACGCACCCAAGCTAGAATGCATATGCGATACACACATGCAAATAGAGACGGGAAAGAGCAGAAGAAAAATAAAGTGGAAAAGTTTGAGGCACTATCTGAAGAGTTTTTGTTGCGGTTCTTCGACCTCACTGTTGAGTCCTTGATTGTAGGTAGATCTTGCTTTTAGTTGGGGCCCAGTATTTATCTTAAACCTTGTTCACTATAGGAGACTTTTCTCTCTTGGGATTCATGTGTCTTCAGTGGATTAGAGGCTTGTGAAAAAGAGATGAGAGCAGACAGGAGAGAATCTTCTCAGTCCAGGAGCAAACATTCTTTCTCAGTTCAATCTCTCTGTGGCTAGTTCAAAACCCTGGACTAGCCAGTTAGTCATGTGACCAGCTGGTCGAACCAGTCATGGATTGCATCACCTTAGCAGTCTCTGGAATGCTCCTCTTACACACAATACCTGGTGATCCAGGTCCATTGTGGGTTGAATGTATCAGGGAGTGATCCTTTGTCCTTCCAAGCACGGTCTGTTAATATGCAAATGTATTTTGCAGCCATGGCTGATCTGTTTAACAAGTCATTTCCTCGCTCCAACAACAGTTAAAAATCAATGTTCATGACAAAATTAATGTGCCTCATTCTAGGCAGGTGGGGGCCTAGCATGACACAATTTAGATTGGCAGTTGGTTTATATACCTCATTAGTGGTTTATTTAATCTCTAACATGTCAGAGCTCTTTACAAAGACTATGGCCGGAATTTTATGAGCCCTGTAGGGACAGGAATGGAGGCGGGAGGACCCATAAAACTGCAAGGGAAGTTGGGCATGGAGTGCCCTTCACCTTCCCAATGCCATGGAATTTAGTTCAGTTTGGGGAATGCCGAGGGTGGAGAAATATTTTCTCTCAGAGGGTGGTGAGTCTTTGGAACTCCCTTCCTCAAAAGGCAGTGGAAGCAGAGTCTTTGAATATTTTTAAGGCAAAGGTAGATAGATTCGTGATAAGCAAGGGGGTGAAAGGTTATTGGGGGTAGGCAGGAATGTGGAGTCGAGGTTACAATCAGATCAGCCATGATCTTGTTGAATGGCGGAACAGGCTCGAGGGACCGAGTGGCCTACTCTTGCTGCTCATTCGTATGTTCGTATGAGTTCTGCAATCTCTCTTCGTTTAAATAATGTACTGTTTTTCCATTCTTCCTGCCAAAGTGAACAAGTTCACATTTTCCCACATTATACTCCATCTGCCAATTTTTTGCCCATTCACTTAACTTATTTATATCCCTTTGCAGACTTATGTCCTCTTCACAGCTTACTCTCCTACTGATCTTTGTGTCATCAGCAAATTCAGCAAGCATGCATTCTGTCCCTTCATCCAAGTCATTGATATAGATTGTAAATAGTTGGGGACCCAGAACTAATCCCTGTTGAACTCCACTAGTTACAGCTTGTCAGCCCAAAAATGCCCCACTTATTCCTACTCTCTGCTTCCTGTTAGCTAACTAATCCTCTATCCATACTAATATGTTACCCTCTGCCCTTATTTTGCATGGCAACCTTTGATATGGGACCTTATTGCATGTCCTTTGGAAATCCAAGTATACCACATCTAAAAGTTCCTCTATTAACACATTGCTTATTACATCCTCAAAGAACTTCAATAAATTAGTCAAACACGATTTCCCTTTGCAAATAGAGACCTGATGACAGCAAAAAGACTGAGGACAAATTAGGTCTCCAATGCTATTGGGTCTCCAGACTATGGGTCAGTTTTATGAAAATGCCATCTCTGCCAATACAAACCATCTTAGTAACAGAAAGCCATATAAGCAAATAGAGATAATATTGGCATGACCATGCTTCATCATTTAATCATCATTATTTTCCTTTTAGGTGGATGGAAGGAAAATCATATTCAGTATTTTATCATTTTAAATTACAGTAGTGGAGTCAAATTAACTGAACCTTATCATAAAAATGAATATAATTTGATCTAATCCATAAAATCTGTCCCATTATATATGTTTCATGTACTGTGAATGTAATATGTGCTGTCTTATTGTGAATATTTTATGTAAAGGTTCGGTGTAGAAAATGTTATAAACTAATGCTGCAATTGATTATATGATTAGTGCGTGCTGTGCCTTTAACACTATTGTGATACTACCTCTTTAAAAGTGACGAGTGTTGTTTTATAGGAAGTGGTTAGGGGCTGAGCGCAATATAAAAAAAAGCTAGCAGCACCTTCAGGACTTTGCAGAGCTCCTCTCTGTAACCAAATTGCTGATTGGCAGACAGATAGTCAGCAAACCAATCCAACCCAGCACCCCAAGCAAATGACAGCAGCAGAAAAATCCTGAGATTTCAGAGCCCCCTCGTGAGATCATGAGAGACTGAATTTGACTGAAGAATTGCATCTCTTGCAACAAATTTGCAAGAGTTAGCATACATGATTCACTAAACATTAACTTCATCACTCATTTCTGGTCCATGGTGTATTCAAATATCCAGATGTAATAACTTTGCTTCAAAGTTTTAATTCATGTCAACCAATTGCAACAAGATCACATCAAGAAAGGACTTACATGAGTTTTGATAACATTAAAGATACAAAAATGTACTTACCCACTGTCTCATTGCACTATAGCAACAATGCTCAGTGACAGTGAGTAACGCAAATCAGATGTTGGGATGTATTAAAAGGTCAATATTGAACCGAATAAATCATTGGTGCGATCGCATTTAGAATACAAAGATGCGCTATAAATTCTTGCAAGGATACAGAAGAGAAGGTTTTTCACTGGAACAGAGAAGAGGTAGTATGATTGTTGTTTTGGGGATTCTATCGGGATTAGACAATGCAAATTTTAACAAGCAGTTTTATCTTGTCCAGAGCAAAAGGGAAAAAAAGAAAAACTTGCATTTAGAGCACCTTTCATGATCACCAGTCATCTCAAAGCACTTTACAGTCAATGAAGTACTTTTGAAATGTGGTCACTGTTCTAATGTAGGAAACATAGCAGCCAATTTGCACACAGTAAGCTCCCACAAACAGCAATGTGATAATGACCAGATAATCTGTCTTTGTGATGAGCAGCAGAACCAAAGGACACAGGCTGCGCTTGAAGAAAGTAAATTCAAAAGTAATCTGCAGAAATGTGTCAGTAAGATTGGGGTCAATCTATAAAACAGGCTCCCATGGGAAAGGATTAATGCAATTGATCAATTCAAATGCAAATTAGGTAGGTTTCCTTCAGAAATTAATATTTTGGGATATAAGATCTGAATCGTTTGAGACATGTCATATGGTAAGTGCGGAACACTTACAGGAACAAATAATTAGAACTATGGTTCCCAAAACTTCTACCGATGGGCTTTTCCTTGCTTCATGTCCAGGTCTGTTGTAAACTAATTGGTAGAGATTGATTGCTGTGATTAGTCAAGAACTCCATTATCATTGTAACAAGATGGTAGAAAGCAGATTAGATGTTCTTTGTTTGTCCAGCAATTCCTATGTGACCCAACATTCACTGGAATCCTGAGGTTATCTATTTGTTGTACTCACCTAGTTTGTCAGCTGATAGTACCCAAAGACTCAGTGGCTTTATGGGGGGAAAAATAACAAAATATGAAAAGAAACATATTCAAGACTCAGGATTGAAGAATGGCACTTGGCTAAAATACAGGACAGTTGCTGGCACCCCTGGAAATGAACTCCAATGAGAGTCAGTGTCCTCAGAAGTGCAGGGATGAAAAGAGGAGAAAATTGGGGGGAAAGTGGGGAAAAATAATCGTAAAAAAGGGGAGAAATAATGGTAAAAATAGAAAACCTGACTTATCAAGGCAGACACCCATACTGTGCACAAGAAACTGAGAGCTGACTACTAAAAGCTCACATTGGATTGCAGCTTTAAAATAAATGCTAGTAGTTCAAGGTTAATACATGTGTAAAATAAAAGTAATTCCATGTCAGAGCTAAGCTGACAGGTGATTTGACTTTGCACTGCCATGTCATTATTCTTTACGTTCCCACATAACTTCTGGGCTTGAATTACAGAAGGAGGTTACAGCACATGTATCCTGCTGTCACAGTGATCCAGATACTTGACCTGAAATGAGGGAGTAAGCGATTGCTTGCACATTAGCCTTTTGTGGTCTGTGGGGGTGTTCTCACTCCAGAATTAAACTACAACAAGTTCACCAAGGTTCTTTTCTTCAAATAAGTCATACAATACTGTGAATTGAAAAATGTTCGGCAGATCCTTTAGTTTCTACAACATAATTTGATTAAATGGTTCATGATAGAACGCATGAATCTAGTTTGAAAGCTTTGAAAGAAATTGAGCTGTACAAATGGGGTTGTGCACTTATAAGGCTATAGGACGACTTGTAAAAAAGTGGGTAATAAATAACTGCACTAAAAATGCTCCATACCCTTAATATTGCAGAGTTTTAGGGAGCAATCTTTTTGAGAGATATAATGGGCTGCACCCTATGGTGGCTGTTGCCTAAGGCAAGTCAAAATGAAACATGGGAAAACACTGAAAGCCAAGTTAAATTGCCACCCTTTGTTAAGTGCAAAACTGGACAGAGGTTGACCAAGAGAGACCAGAACCCCACTTATGCGATATACTAGTTACTATGTTTGTCTATCTGCTTCTCCATCTATTGATGAATACTGAGTGATCCTCCATTCGGCTTCACTCACACAGATATATGCAATCCACATTTACGTAAATGCCGTATGATCTTTATGCGCCATGACCCCTCCAGATATTTAAGATGCTCATGCATACACTTCATGTGTGATGTTAAAGGTACCCAGATCACACAGCACAACCTACAGATGGTAAGGACTTTAAAAAAAAATCACTGTGTTTTATCAGTCATCATCTACCATTTATGTTGAGAGAGTAAGTGAGAATTAGATTGTAATCTTTGGAGCATTCCATCTCCCCTCCTTTCTCATATGTACAAAAGAATGAGAGAAATACATTTCAGAACTATTCTCCAAAACACTTTTTTTTTCTTATAGCCTAAAACCTTTCATTGATATGGTTGTGTAGTATTATTAGCATGATTGCTAAAGTCTTAGCCTTTGCTCAGTGGGAGTGCTCTTGCCTGTGAGTTAGAAGGTTTTGGGTTCATGTTCCACTCCAGAAACATGAATGCATAATGTACTGAGGGAGTGTGGCACTGGCAGGGTTGTTGTCTTTCAGATGAGATGTTAAACCAAAGCCCTGTCCACCCTCTCATGTGGATGTAAAAGTTCCCATGCCACTCCTTCAAAGAAGAGCAGGGGAGTTATTCCAGTGTCTTGACCAATATTCATCCCTCAATCAGCACCATAAAAACAAATTATTTGGTCATTATCTCATTGTTTTTTGTGGGACCGTGTTGCACACAAGTTGGCTGCTGCATTTCCTACATTACAACAGTGACTACTCTTCAAAGTACCTCATTGGATGTAAAGTATTTTAGAATGCCCTGAACCATGAAAGGTGCTACTTAAATGCAAGCTACCATATTTATTTTTCTCTGAGATCTATGTTGGAGTGTGAGATCTTTACCCACAATTCTTAGCTACCCGAGTACTATTGGTAATGTAACAAAATGGAAAATGTACCCTAACATTACTTCACACACATGAAGGAAGCCCATTTGGTTGAGGGTGAGGCAGAAGTTCCATATCTGAGCATGATACCAACAAGAGGGGAAAACATACTTGACCTCATCCTCACCAATCTGCCTGCCGCAGATGCATCTGTCCATGACAGTATTGGTAGGAGTGACCACCGCATAGTCCTTGTGGAGACGAAGTTCCGCCTTCACATTGAGGATACCCTCCATCGTGTTGTGTGGCACTACCACCGCGTTAAATGGGATAGATTTCGAACAGATCTAGCAATGCAAAAGTGGGCATCCATGAAGCGCTGTGGGCCATCAGCAGCAGCAGAACTGTACTCAACCACAATCTGTAACCTCATGGCCCGGCATATCCCCCACTCTACCATTACCATCAAGCCAGGAGACCAACCCTGGTTCAATGAAGAGTGCAGGAGGGCATGCCAGGAGCAGCACCGGGCATACCTCAAAATGAGGTGTCAACGTGGTGAAGCTACAGCACAGGACTATCTGCATGCCAAACTGCATAAGCAGCATGCGATAGACAGAGCTAAGCGATCCCATAACCAACGGATCAGATCTAAGCTCTGCAGTCCTGCTACATCCAGTCGTGAATGGTGGTGGACAATTAAACAACTAACTGGAGGAAGTGGCTCCACAAATATCCCCATCCTCAATGATGGGGGAGCCCAGCACATCAGTGCGAAAGATAAGGCTGAAGCATTTGTAACAATCTTCAGCCAGAAGTGCCAAGTTGACGATCCATCTCGGTCTCCTCCTCAAGTCCCCAGCATCACAGATGCCAGACTTCAGCCAATTCGATTCACTTTGCGTGATATCAGGAAACGACTGAAAGCTATGGATCCTGACAATATTCCGGCAATAGTACTGAAGACCTGTGCTCCAGAACTTGCCACGCCCCTAGCCAAGCTGTTCCAGTACAGCTACAACACTGGCATCTACCCTGCAATGTGGAAAATTGCCCAGGTATGTCCTGTACACAAAAAGCAGGACAAGTCCAACCCAGCCAATTATCACCCCATCAGCCTACTCTCAATCATCAATAAAGTGATGGAAGGTGTCATCAACAGTGCCATCAAGCAGCACTTACTTAGCAATAACCTGCTCAGTGCTGCTCAGTTTGGGTTCCGCCAGGGCCACTCAGCTCCTGACCTCATTACAGCCTTAGTTCAAACAAGGACAAAAGAGCTGAACTCAAGAGGTGAAGTGAGAGTGACTGCCCTTGACATCAAGGCAGCATTTGACTGAGTATGGCATCAAGGAGCCCTAGCAAAACTGGAGTTAATGGGAATCAGGAGGAAAACTCTCTGCTGGTTGGAGTCATACCTAGCACAAAGGAAGATGGTTGTGGTTGTTGGAGGTTAATCATCTGAGCTCCAAGACATCACGACAGGAGTTCCTCAGGGTAGTGTCCTAGGCCCAACCATCTTCAGCTGCTTCATCAATGACCTTCCTTCATTCATAAGGTCAGAAGTGGGGATGTTCGTTGATGATTGCACAATGTTCAGCACCATTCGTGACTCCTCAGATACTGAAGCAGTCCGTGCAGAAATGCAGCAAGACCTGGACAATATCCAGGCTTGGGCTGATAAGTGGCAAGTAACATTTGTGCCACACAAGTGTCAGGCAATGACCATCTCCAACAAGAGAGAATCTAGCCATCTCCCCTTGATATTCAACGGCATTACCATTGCTGAATCCCCCACTATCAACATCCTAGGGGCTACCATTGACCAGAAACTGAACTGGAGTAGCCATATCAATACCGTGGCTACAAGAGCAGGTCAGAGGCTAGGAATCCTGAGGCGAGTAACTCACCTCCTGACTCCCCAAAGTCTGTCCACCATCTACAAGGCACAAGTCAGAAGTGTGATGGAATACTCCCCACTTGCCTGGATAGGTGCGGCTCCAAAAACACTCAAGAAGCTCGACACCATCCAGGACAAAGCAGCCCGCTTGATTGGCACCCCATCTACAAACATTCACTCTCTCCACCACTGACGCACAGTGGCAGCAGTGTGTACCATCTACAAGATGCACTGCAGCAATGCACCAAGGCTCCTTAGACAGCACCTCCCAAACTCGCAACCTCTACCAACTAGAAGGACAAGGGCAGCAAATGCATGGGAATACCACCACCTGCAAGTTCCCCTCCAAGTCACACACCATCCTGACTTGGAACTATATCGCCGTTCCTTCACTGTCGCTGGGTCAAAATCCTGGAACCCCCTTCCTAACAGCACTGTGGGTATACCTAACCCAAATGGAGTGCAGCGGTTCAAGAAGGCAGCTCACCATCACCTTCTCAAGGGCAATTAGGGATGGGCAATAAATGCTGGCCTGGCCAGCGACGCCCACATCCCATGAATGAATAAAAAAAAATACAGTGCTGGAGAGAAGGGGAGAAAATTGAGGGAACATAAAAACAAGAAGTAGAGTTACAACAATTTTTAGAACTGCAGAAAGTTTCTTAATTTATGGTGTTTGTGATACCCTCCTGTAATAGAGTGATATTTCGTGCAGGAATGCTGCTGTGGTCTTCAACGGGTTCACAGCACTCTTTTTTTTCAAAGCTTTAAACTTCAATACTGTAGTACCAACACCATGCACTAATAATACATCACACATTGAACATTGGAGTTTATTATGACAGAACAATCACCAAGAGACACATAAAAGAACACAAAACCTGCTGCAACATTTTACTTATTTAGATGCACACAGTCTTGTCCCAGGCTTTCAATGAGTTGCCTTTAGCAGCACTTTGATGCTGCATCAACCTTTCTTCCCAGCCTTCAGTTGCCTATATTTCAAAATCAAACCTGTAGTCCAGCTTAGAGATCAGTCCGATGGAAAAGTTTGGTAGCTGAACTACAAATGATTGTAATGAAAACTCGTTTGACTACATTGTCCTTGTCAGGCAAGCCCCCACCTGCCAAGAATGAGGAAAATTAATTTTGCCACATGAACATTGATTTTAAACTGCTGATGGTGAAGAAAGAACTTATTTTAAAAACCAAAAGGAGACTTTGGCTGGAGAGAGACATTAGCATATCAACAGACAAGTACTTCAAAGGACAAAGAAGCTATTCCCTGCTCCAATTTAATCCACAATGGACTTTTGATTACCAGATGTTGAAACATTCCAGGTTAACTACTAAGATGGCCGAATACACAAACAGACCTGGTCGGGCCAGTTTGGTCACATGACTGACTGTTGGAGTTTTTCGAATTTGAGCTTCCAACGAGGAATTTGAAATCAGAAAGCTGTTTTCTCCTGGACTGAGAACACCTCTCTCCTGTCTGCTCTCATCTCACTCTCACCAGCTTCGGAAACCACTGAAGACATATGAACTCCAAGAGGGAAAAGTCTCCTATAGTGAACAAGGTTTAAGAAGAATACTGGGCCCCAACGACAACTGAGAGCTGTCCACAATCAAGGACTCTACAGCAAGCTGGAAACACAGAAACAGTAACAAGAAACCCCCTTTAGAGATTGCCTCAAACCTCTCCATTTTAATTTTCTTATGCTCTTTTCTGTCCCTATTTTCATATGTGTATCGCGTGTGCATGCTAGTGTGGGCGCATCATATATCCTAGGCATTAACCATATTAGAGTTTCAGTTTAAGGTTTAATAAATGTCACTTTTCTTCTTTAAACCTAAGAAGGCCTGCTTGTGCTCATTTCTTTGCCTTATAATTGGAAAGCGGTGAACAAGGATTCACCAAGGGGGACCTTTAAACGGTGTGTTTAAAAATTAAACCATGTTACAATAAGACCAGGTGAAGATAGTAAAAGACCCCTAGACACCTTTCTCACCTGGTCGTAACACCCTTCATAACCCCATTTCCCATGCCCTACTTTTTAATCCCCACAAAGCCTTTAATCAATATGCGATATCTTTCAACTTAGGGGATCAGAGTTCAAATGTTTTGACTTTTGTGGTCAAAGAAGTGGTCGATGTTTCTGAAGCATAGATCCGAAGGTGAAATCTCAAGCCTCGCTAAAGATTAGGTCTTAGACCTCATCTATGTCATACTGGCGAACTCTAGGAACTAGTCAGATAACTCTTGCCTGTCTGCAGTATAGCCACGGAACCAGAAAGAACATAAGAACGTAAGGCATAGGAGCAGGAGTAGACCATATGGCCCCTTGAGCCTGCTCCGCCATTCAATACAAGTATGGATGATCCTTGGCCTCAACTCTACTTTCTCGCCCTATGCCCATATCCCTTGATTCCCTGAGAGACCAAAAATCTGTACATTGCAGCCTTAAACATATTCAACGATGGAGCATCCACAACCCTCAGGAATGGCGAATTCCAAAGATCCACAACCCTTTGAGTGAAGAAAGTTCTCCTGATCTCAATCCTAAATGATCAGCCCCTTATCGTGATACTGTGCCCCCGTGATCTAGATTCCCAAGCCAGGGGAAACAACCTCTCAGTATCTACCCTATAAGTCCCTTCAGAATCTTATATGTTTTAATGAGCTCACCCCTCATTCTTCTGAACTCCAGAGAATAAGTACCTAATTTACTCATCACAGGACAACCCTCTCATCCCAGGAACTAATCCAGTGAACCTTTGCTGTACTGCCTCTAATGCAAGTATATCCTTCCTTAGATATGGAGACCAAAACTGCACAGAGTACTCCAGGTGTGATCTCAACAAAACCCTGAACAATTGTGGCAAGACTTCCTTATTCTTTTACTCCAAACCCTTTTCAATAAAGGCCAACATGTAATTTGCCTGCCTAATTGCTTTCTGTACCTGTATGCTAACGTTTTGTGTTCCTGGTATGAGTCCATCTGAACATCAGCATTTACAAGTTTTAGGCCTTGTAAAAAATGTTCTGCTTTTCTATTCTTACTGCCAAAGTGAATAACGTCACATTTCCCTACAATATATTCCATTTGCCACCTTGTCGCCCACACGTTTAACCTTTCTTTATCTCTTTGCAGCCTCTTTGTGCCCTCCTCACAGCTTACATTCCCACCTAGCTTTGTATCGTTAGCAAACTTAAATACATTACTCTTGCTGTCTTTATCTAAGTCATTAACATTGTTACGATCAACCGCTCAAGACAAAGCCCCCACTCAAAATATATAATTCTGATTGCGGTGGGAGCAACGCACTGTGAAATCAATCCCAACACTCCACAGATCGCCTAACATATCACTTTAAACTTTCCAAATTAAAGAAAACCACAGCCAAATTGACCATCTATTAACCTCCGAATGAGACCAACCAAACCAGGTGTCTTTGGATCAACAGATTAACTGTTTAATTAGAAAAACTAAATTCTTGAACACTACGAAGATATAAATAACATTTATAATAGAAAGAAAAGTCTCCTTGCAGATTTACTCTCCTGTTATAGTGGAATCTTCCAAGTTGAAGACCTTGCAGCGTCCGATGGGGGAGAAAAAGGTTCTTCAACAGTAGAAGAGTCCGTAGTCTAGTTCAGGAGTTGAAGTGATGCTTTTCTTTTCCAGTGATGGATTCAGCAATTAACAACTTGCACACACTTTTTAATGAATCAATTTGGCTTTAGAATTTTTGAGGGATAAAAGATTGTCACTGTCTAACTTCGCTTCCTTCAGTTTAAATTATCAGAGGTGTCTGCTCCATTCATGCTGTCCAGCTGTCTATCTGTGTCTGTTAACTGTGTCTCAAAAGCCAGTTTTTGCAGTTAGTTTCAAACGTCAATCGGCAACATTATATCTCTTGTCCTTGGTCCTGAGTACCTGTATCCTACGGCAACGAGAATGCACATTTGAAGCTGACTGTATCCTACTGCAACGAGAATGCACTCTTAGATTCAGTCCCTGGAACTTGTTGTCTTAAAGCAGTACTGGTCCTGTTGCAGCCTTAAAGGCACACTGCATACTTCCCAGAAAATAAAAAAAAACTACAGGATTATAACAATATGGATTGTAAATATCTGAGGCCCTAGCACTGGTCCTTGTGGCACTCCACTAGTCACAGCCTGCCAACTTGAAAATGCCTTTTTTATCCCTCCTTTTTGCTTCCTGTCCATTAACCAATCCCCTATCCATGTTAATACATTACCCCCAACTCCCTGAGCCCTTATCTTGTGCATTAACCATTTGTGTGGCACTTATCGAATGCCTTTTGGAAATCCAAGTATATTACATCTACTGGTTCCCTTTGATTTACCCTACTCGTTACATCTTCAAAAAAGTAATTAATTTGTCAAACACAAGAGCAGGAGTGCTCTTCCTTGCTCCACATTCAGTTCAGTAAAATTACTGAAAACTTACTTGTTCTTTGGTCGGTCCCTTTAAGGACAGAAAGTGCTGGAAATATTTGAAAGGTCAGGCAGCATCTGTGGAGAGAGAAACAGATTAATGTTCAGACAAAAGCTCATCAACCTGAAACATTAGCTGGAATTTTACTTGGGCGGGAAGCGCCGCCCACTGGCCCAAAAGTCAGAGGCGAGCCTGCCTCCGCCAGGCCTGAGAGCCACGCTATGATTTTGCATGGCCCAGGCCCTTAATTGGCCATGGGCTGGACATCTACCCCTCTGAGGCAGGAAATCCTGTCTCCAAGAGCTGCCGGCAGCTCTCAGTCCCAGCAGTGCCACTGGGAGCGGTGGCCACAGCTGGGACTGCTGCCAGGGAGAGGAGCAAGAAGGACACTGGCCCTGGAAAAAGGTAAGTTTGTGGGGACAATCAGCCAGGCCCTAGTGAGGCAAGTAGCGTGGGTTGGGGAGGTGGAATGTAGTTCAATAGGGGTAGTTGGGCCACGTGGAGGCCCTCCGTGGGACACAGGGTTCCCTATCAGGAGGGCACCCACCCCCCCCCCACCGAGCCTGCAAGGAGGCTGGCAGGTTTTACTGTGAAGCCTCCTGGGGGTTCTGAGCCACCTACTGGCTGTTGGCAATATACCAGTGGCAGCAGGAGGAGGCCCTTAAGTGGCAGATAATTGGCCTCTTAAGGGTGTTAATTGACCTGGAAGGGCGATCCATTTCTCACCGTCACCACCCTCATAAAATTGCAGGAGGGGTGGTGTAGTGTTTGATTGATCTGGGTTTGATTGTATTAGTCTGTGCACTTATCAGTGTTCACTGTGTTTGATTGTTTAAGCCTAGTTGAAACTGAAACTAAAAGACATAGGGCTAAAATGTTCTACTAAACAGAGACTGTTTTGAGAAGGCATTTTAATGAAATCTTGTAAGTACTGAGTTATTTTAAAATACTGTAAATAAACCAGTTGGTGACTTCATACAAGTGTGATATCTGCATTGCTCTGAGATAAATCAGATATATAAATATCCAGCAACCCAGTGTAAACTTAATAGGTGGGAAGGCGATGGGAGTGGCACCCATCACCTTCCACTCAGTTTTAAAATCCACTGCCTCCAGCCAGCACTTGTGGGGGAGGGTGGGGGCATAAAACTTCGTCCATTATCTTTGTTTTTCTCTTCACAGTTGCAGCCTGATCTGCTGGGCATTTCCAATATTTTCTGCTCTAATATCAGATTTCCAGTAGCCACAGAATTTTGCTTTTGTTCCTTTAAGGACTGCTGGTGGCCACTGATGACCCAGAAAACATGACAGGTGCAATTATGGCGCATGCTTCACCCAGTTTATGTTGAATTTGATACTGAGATTTGGATACAGGCTTCAGCTCCCTAATTAGCATATTCAGTGAGCCTGGCACCTGCTTTAGCAGGCAGCCTGGATGGACACTCAGAAGTCTATCCATTTAGCTATCAATTTAGCAGCTGGCACAGTTCTAGAGGGATCAAGATGGGAAATTGTGCACTGGAAATTTGCCTGCACAACTCCTATTTTGTGCCCCGAGGTCAGATGTGATGGAGATTAATTTCTCCACCCACTGTTTTGTTCAATCCAATTTAAATGATCTGCTTTAATCTTTTCCTTTAATCAATGAGCATATCATTGATGGTAATCATTGACTGCTGCTGCCCTTATCCCAGTTGGGATCAGACAACAGTAACAAACTGGCAGTGAAACATCGACCTCCCTGATCTTAAGCTCAGTTCCATTACTGGCCAATGCATTTCCTCATTGTGGCACTGTTTGTGATATTGTGGTTCAGTTATTCTAGTTGAAGTAACTGTAGTTTCTGATCACCCTGACAATGCCGGATTATTTGCTATATATACAACATAATTGGTAAATTATGTGACAAAACATCATCAGACTTGTTTCGCACACCACAGATGCTGTCTGACCTGTCGTGTGTTTCCAGCACTTTCTGTTTTTATATCAACTTCAGCAGACTCTACCAAAATAAATATATTTTCAGACAAAAAATATATTAATATGAAAATGTGTAATATGACTATTGACCCATTGCTGACTGATAATTCCTCATGTCGAATTATCTATGTAAAGCAACTTCACAAGTTTCTAAAAGATATCCAACACAATAAATCAATTTAACTTGATGGAAAACAACTTGACAAAAAAATTCAATACATATAAAAAGAATAATCTGTGAACTACAGCTCAAGATGACATATTGAATATATGAAATAAGTGACTTAATAGAACACTGTTTATGGCTCCTTTCTTTTCTCTTTGCCAATATTTCCTGTTTTCTCTGCTCCTTCTGTCCTGATGGTGATGGATCATTCTGGATATAGTCTCAGAGCCACCAATCTCTCTCTCAAATACTTTGCCCATGTAGGTATTCTTCATTTGTGAACCTAGACAGTTAGGGTTTGAAAGCCTTTTGACTCATCAGGACACCAAAATAACTTGTCTTTTCATCCACATTGATGTAAGGGCCAATTTTTATCCTGCTCCTCTGGCGGGAATAGGGTGGGTGGGCAGTTGCAATGATGCTCAGGCTTCTGCCACTGCATTCCATTGCGTTTGCACCAGCTTCCATTTTAACAGCGCTGATTTTGGCATTTTGAGAATTGCCCACCATGGTGAGGGAGGGGCCTTATTAAAATGTAAAAGTCTCAGTCTGATGATGCAATTCAGACCCGGACTCGATGTTAACATTGGGTTGCGTAAATTGCACTCATTGCTGGAGCTGACAGTGAAACCATGCTACAAGGATTAATATGGCCAGGTAAGTTTTAATTTTAATTTATTTTTGAAGATTCCTTGTTAACCAAGAGCACTATGAATCTCATAAGGAGACCTGGGGCTTTCCTTGCCCTGGGCTTTCTTCCACCTCCCCAGACTGAAATCCCCTCTTGACCACCCCGTACCATTCGCTTGGATCCCTGGCAGTGAGGTCCTGCTCCATAAAATGCCAGTCCTGTCCACAGACCACCTAGTGATTCTCGCCAGCTCCAGATGGCAGCCTATCCTCCAACATGATAATGAAGCCTAGGAGCTAAAATGGTCTGGGTCTCATGCTGACACTCATGCCCTGACTTAAAATCAGAGCTGTAGTTTCTAGTCACATAATGAGCATTAGAAGCAGTAACCTTGACTGACTTTTCACCTTCCAATTCCAAAAGCTAACTCAGCATAGACAGGAAATCATACCGTAACAGTCTTGGTCTTGACAACAGTTTAACACTGTGCCCATGGATATGACAGTGATGATGCATTTCCTTAAGTATTAATGAATTAAACAATGCTTTCCCTGGATTGTGTGCCTTTGGAGTCCTCTTTTCAATATTTATTTGCATGCATTAACCTCCAAAGTATTTAATGCTGCATTGGTTATTCTTTTTTACCACTAGGAATTACAATGAAAATTTTAATAAAAACAAATTACATTATGGATGCAACAATCAATGGTGCATAATGTATTGATTGCTGAACAGAAATAGACTTGTTTAAAAATAAAATAAATCACATTTACTATGTTATTTTAAACTGTATACTGCTACCAACTCACTTGTAATTCAGCTGTAATTTCCAAAATAAAAAGGCCATAATATTGAAGTGCATATTTTAGTCCATGAATTTCTGCCCACTTGGTGTCATATGTGTCTGAGAGGCTCGGGTCGACCTGCATTATAATCTGAATCTATTGTGGGTAAGAGTATTGGCCAAATGTGTTAACTTCCCAAATGGTATCTAAACAACCCAAAACATGGAATGGCCTGGTTCTTAAATGGAACTGTGGGGATTATTTAGACTTTGTGCAATAGTGCAAATTGGCTGATAGCATATCAGCAGCCATCTTACATCAGCCCCAATTTTTTTTTCTTTCAGTGAAGATAAAGATCGGCAGAGATGTAAAGTTCCACAATCTGTAATGTCGACTTTTAATTCAAAATATTGTATTAGAAGAAAAAGAGTAACATCATGTTTAAATAGTTGGCTGAGATGTTTGCTAATATTTCACTCTTGATTACTTTACAGGAAGTATAAAAATCTAATACAGTGAAGTTTCATAACAGCTCAATTGTTAAGCTCACTGTTAAGTGTAGAGCTGAGCATACAGATGAGGAAGTTCTCCAGTTTGATATCTATGCTGAAATTAACTGATCATAGCCATGGCAGTTGTGGGATGCTAGAATTGGCCCAGTTTCCATCTGCTATGCAAAGGAAAACAACCAGCATTCTTGCTCATGTTCACTATCCAGTCATTCCTACTGAACAGTGCTTAGAAACAAATAGAACCTACAAGACAAAAACAGGTCAGTTGGCTAAACAAATTGCAACGGTCAGCACTTTCCCTCCACATGAGCAAATAGCCCTTGCTACAACCAGGTGAGAAAGATATCTAGGGGTCTTTCTCAGTCTTCACCTGGTCTTATTGTAATAGGATTTAATTTTTAAACACACCGTGTTTTGAGCTCCCCCTTGGTGAATCCTTGTTCACCACTTTCCAATTATAAGGCAAAAAGAAAATGAACATAAATAGGCTTTCTTAGGTTTAAATAAGAAAAGTGAAATTTATTAAAATTTAAACTTAAACTCTAATTCAGTTAACACCTACGAATACACACTGTGCCCCATGCTAGCATGCATACGCGATACGCACATGCAAATAGAGACAGAAAAGAGCAGAAGAAAAGTAAAGTGGAGAGTTTTGAGACAATATCAGAAGAGTTTCTTGTTACTGTGCTTCGAGCTCACTGTAGTCCTTCTGTAGGTAGTTCTTGCTTGTAGGTAATTCTTGCTTTTCATTGGGGCCCAATATTCTTCTTAAACCTTGTTTGCTGTCGGAGATGTTTCTGTCTTGGTTCATGTGTCTTCAATGGATCTTCAGTTCTGTGAGAAAGAGATGGGAGCAGACAGGCGAGAGATGTTCTCAGTCCAGGAGCAAAGAGCTTTCTGAGTTTTAAAACTCTGTGGCAAGTTCAAATTCATAAAACTCCAACAGCCAGTTAGTCATGTGACTAAACTGGTCTGACCACATCTGTTTGTGTATTCGGCCATCTTAGCAGTTAACCGGGAATGCTAGCCTCTCCACTTTCAACATCTGGTAATTAAAAGTCCATTGTGGATTAAACTGGAGCAGGGACAAGCCCCTTTGTCCTTCCAAGTACTATCTGTTACTATGCCAATGTCTTTCCAGTCAAGAGTCTGATTTTTTTTAAAACAGGTTCTTTCTTTACTCCAGTAACAGTTTACAAATCAATGTTCATGTGGCAAAATTAAGGTGTCTCAGGTGGCGGCCTGCATGACACCCTAATCATATTTACTCACCCTGTTCCCATTTTACGTTTTTCTATTTCCACCTGTCCAATCTAAGCTTGAATGTTGGCATAGTTTCTGTCTCAACTGTAATATTACTTGTTCCTTTGGTATGTGAACTATTGTCAGATTCACAGGACTTCAAGTAATATCTAAAGAAAACGTAGGTCTTTATTATACTTTAACTGGAACATTTATATATATAGCTACTGCAGGAGCACATCTGCACACACCTCTCTCTGTCGGGCTACACCCACAACTCCCTGGTCATGTGTGACACGACATCACTTCCTCTGGTGACCATCACTTACTGCTTCTTAAAGTGGTCCTCTCTTAAAGTCATCCCACAACATACCTGTTTTTCCAAAGAGACTGACTTCATGTATTGTGACAATTCATAAACCTCGGTATAATGCAAGTTCTGTGGCAGCTGGTCCAGTTGTGTCTACAATATAAAACATTTGTGGTGGCCATTCACAGCTCCCATAGCTACATTGCAAGGTTATCTCCCATTCACTTGATTGGAGGCAGTCAGATTAGCTGTGGTGGGTTGCACCATAGATTCCCATCTCTTTAGATACATGTCCTTCAGTATAGGGATGGGCAGAATATTTGACAGTGCCGATTTTAATACTAAGCTTATGCTTGCCACTCTTCTGCAGGCATATATTCCCAATCACAGTAAATGCCTCAGGTTGCGTGATAGCATTGACATGTTGATTCAAATTAACTATGTGAAATGCTTGCTCGCTGTTCACATTGATGTACCTTTCATTCGTGTTCTCCTGGCAATCTGTCTGTCTGCTGACTTGATGTACCTGCTTGGGCTTATGGTGTGTGTTGGCATATATTTTTTTACATTTGCCTCGTATCTTGCAGACGTTCGCACTGCACATAATCTGTCACCATTTCTGTGTGCATTCTCTGAGCTTGGCCTTCTGCACTGCCTTACCCAATATCCTTGCGTGCCACAACCTTTGCACTTGTCCTGGTGTGCTGGACATCTGTGAATTGGTTGAATCAGGCTACATTTGCCACAAGGTTTAGCAGACTTTTGAGCCTTGGTTACCATACCAATTGTTGTAGCCTCCCCCAATGCTTGTAATTGCTGGCACCCAGCCATGATAGCTTCAAATGTCCTTCCATCATTGGGTAATGTATCTATGGTGTGGCCTTTCTTCTTTTCTAGCACGTATTTTGAAAGGCCTCTAGTGGGGTAGACATGATTACTAACTCTATAACCCATCCTGACAGTTCAATATCTGCGAAGTCACATTCTTGAGTTTTGTCTCAGCACCTTCAACAAACTGGTCAAGGGATTCATCTTCCCTTTGCCAGTAGGTCGTAAGCTCAAGCCTAGGTACTTGAAAATTGAATTTCACCTTGAGTTGCTATTCCATCAGCTGAGAATCCTGATGTTTTTAACCACTTCAGGCCCTCATTAAACAGTGCGATCTTCATTTTCACAGCTTGTTTTACTGTATCACATACTACTTGATTCAGGAAATACAATTCCACCCATCGTTGAAACAGTTTAAATTCAGACACTATGATGCCTTCCAATCCATGATTGGATACCTGAAATTCATTTTCTGGATAATCCTGTTTTTTAAAATATAAATATAGGACTTTTTAAAGGTTTTCTTTATCACAGACCCACTTCTTTTACATTCTCTCTGCTCTACAAGTTTTCTGTTTTACAGGTATAACTTTCTGTTTCCTTTTTTAGACTGGTTTATTTTTGCAGGCCTTCCCCTTGTTCATTTTTTAAAAACTGAGAGCAGTTTTTTTTTAAAATAGAGAACACTGCAGCTTGCAGTACCCGCAGCTGCCACAACCAGCCTTTTACTTTGGGCTGGATCTCCATTGGTGCTGTAGAGTTCTTCCTGCTTGTCTTGGCTAAGGTACCACCCACAAGCAAAAAAAAAACTTGGAAGGATAAAACAGTTATGGCTGTACTATTTCTTTTCAAATTTTTTGATCTTCTGCTCGATTAGTTGAAAGCTCTGATCTCCTGGCAAATTGCCAACTCTACTTACAGTGTTTCAACACCTCCCTGGGTCCTGTCTGCAGTCCAACTCACTGCACTGTTGTGAGATCCCTGCTAACTGCTCCCTGGCCAAATCTTTGGCACTCCAGGTAAGCAATTGGCTGTCCTTTGTTCTTTCTTGGTGTGTTCTTCAGAAAATAATGAAATATTGTCATTATGTAATATTTGGTGGTCTTCATAAACATAAATACCAAACATTTCCACCATGTAATATTACTTGTTCCTTTGGTATGTGAACTATCATAAGATTCATAGGATTCTAAGTAATATCCAAAGAAAGCGTGGGTTTTTATTATACTTTAACTGGAACATTTATGTATATAGCTACTGCAGGAGCACATCTACACACACCTCCTTCTGTCAGGCTACACCCACAAATCTCCAGTCATTTGTGGCGCGACATCACATCCTCTGGTGACCTTCACCTACAGCTTTTTAAAGTGGTCCTCTCTTAAGGTGGTCCCACAACATCAACACTAATGCTACAAACTAATTCCACAGCTTCAAAACTCTCACATGCAAAAAAGTTTCTCCTGTCCTCAGTTCTAAATTTCTATGGCATCCTCGTTCTTGACCCCCTAACGGCTGGAAGCAGTCTATTCTACTCTGTCCAATCCTTTCATAATTTTAAACACTTTTATCATATTGTCCTAAATTTCTGCTGTTCTGCATGTGTTGGGAGATCAGCATGGACAGAATCAGGCTAGATTGTGATACTCACCACTGTTAAATAACCTGCTGGCACTCATGGTGTGGGCTCTCGCATGAACAATCATCACTTTATTAAGGTACAGAGAGCATTTGGTTTCTGCCATGAGTCAGTGCCTTCAGGGAAAAGGTGAGAAAACCTGGTGTGCAAGCCATACTTTCACACAGGTTCCATGTTGTGTCCACCTAAGCTATTGCTATTCATAGCGTATGCAATGTCTTGCTGCTTAGCCACCTGACAAATATGAAAGATCGAATACAGATCATATGCTCCTGTCATAAGCAGACACTGGGGGTAAAATTCAACTGCTGCAGGGATGCAAAATTGGTGGTAGTGAATGCCCACCCAATTCCATAGAAAGGAAATTCCAGAGAGTTGTATGGACTGGAATTTTATGGGCACCTGGGAGATGGAATGGGAGGCGGGGGGAAGTGGGGGAGGTGTGGGGGGGGGTGCCCATAAGAAAGCAGTGGAAGGTAGCGAT
Organism: Heterodontus francisci; assembly: GCF_036365525.1. Classification (NCBI taxonomy): domain Eukaryota; kingdom Metazoa; phylum Chordata; class Chondrichthyes; order Heterodontiformes; family Heterodontidae; genus Heterodontus; species Heterodontus francisci. The sequence continues at coordinate 67,869,832 of NC_090371.1, forward strand.
GGAGTCCCTGTAGCCTTCCCATCGCCATTACATTTTGTCAGGGGTGGGAAAGGCCAATGATGGCCTACCCGCCCAGAGGTCAATTGAGGCCCTTAAGTGGTCAATTAACAGCCACTTAAGGGGCTCTTCCCGTCGCTGATTTTTACTAGCAGCTGGTGGGAGCTCCGCCACGTGGGAGGTTGCCCAGTAAAACAAGTGGCCTCTCTGTGGGTTTGGGCAGGGGAGGGCCTCCTTTGTGGGCAATCTGTGCCCACGAAGGGTGCCTGGCAGCAAAGGCCGCCCTCCATAAACACCCCCCTCTCTCAATGACCACCCTCCTCCATCCCTGACCAGGGCCTGCTGGACTGGCACCGGCGACCCACCACACTTACATTGGGTCTCGGGCTCCAGCCATGTTCCTGGTTCAGGTCTGTTGTAGTACTTGCAGTGGCCATCACTCCTGGTGGTGCTTCCGATACTGCTAAGCTGGCAGCACTCTGATTGGCCAGCAGCTCTTGGAGGTGAGATCCCTTAAAGGGGTGAAGACTACGGCACAGAGCAATTAATTGCCCGAGCATCGTTAAATAGAGCCGGAGGCTGTAGTGGTGGGGCGGTGGGGGGGAGGGGGGAGTGCGGTGGTTCCAGTGGGCTGAGCTGGGGTTCCCTTGCCTTTTAGGCCTGGTGTCGGGACCCCTGCAGGCTCCATAAAATTCAACTCATAATGGGTTGCAATCAACCTGTACACTTTTCTCACCGCTGCTGAAGTTTAACGTTACCCCCAGTTCCTTCCACAAACGTCAACATTTCATAGATGGGCATCAATTGTTATTTCGCAAGTCAATTTAAATTTTCAACTGAATACATAAGCTACACTTAAAGGAAACCTAGATAATGAGGATGAGGAATAGAAAAAATATGTTGATAAGGTGAAATGAAGCAGGGTGGGAGAAGGCTTATATGGAGCACAGACCAGATGGACCAAATGGCCTTTGTCTGCATTGTACATTCTATTTGATTCTACCATTTGTTAATGGGAACAGCTTTTCCCCATCTAACTTATCTAAGCCTGTCATAATCTTGCACACTTCTATTAAATGCCCCCTCAATCTCCTTTGTTTGAAGGGGAACAAACGCAGCTTGACCAACCGAACCTTGTAACTAAAATTCTTCATCCCTGGAACCATTCTGGTAAATCTCCACTGCACCCTCTCAAGGACCCTCACATCCTTCCTGAAGTGTGGTGACCAGAAGTGGACGCAATACTCTAATTGGGGCCAAACCAGAGCTTTATAAAGGTTCAGCAAAACTTGCCTGCCTTTATGCTCAATGCCTCTAGTTATGAAGCCCAAGATTCCACATGCTTTACTAAACACTCTTTCAATATGTCCTGCCACCTTCAAAGATCTATGCACATGCACCCCCAGGTCTCTGTGTTCCTGCACACTCTTTAGAACCATTAATGTTAGAAAGAATATTTGGCAAACTCTTTTGCTGGAGGAGGAGGAAAGGCCAGAAAATCTGTCATAACTGTCAGATCTCATGTTGGGTGGACGGGAGCCGGCCACTGCCTTGCCTGGTGATCTGACCCGTATTTTATGGGTCCCCAGGCTTTAATTCTTCCGAGGCAGTGCTTCCACCCACTTGAGGGAGGAAGTCCCACCTCATTGAGCTGCTGGCAATCAGCGGGCCAGCAGCTCTTGGTCCCAGCAGCACCACCGGGAGCGGTGGCAACTGCTGGGACTGCAGCCCTGCCAGAGACATGGAGCCGGGAAGACAGGTAGGTTTTGGTTGCCTCACCGTAGCCTGACCGATTACCCCCGGCGAGGCAAGGGTGGTCGGTTGGGGGGAAGGCAGGGCGTGTTGGGTGCTGGGGGTAGTTGGGGTAGCTGGGCGCACCCCCCCCACCCCGGGTCGCTGAGAAGCCGCTTGCATTTCTCAGGCGGCTTTTCCCAGCTCCAAGACGCCTGCTTGCCATGCATAAAATCCAAGTGGAGGTGGGCGAAGGACCGTAAGTGGCCACATAAGGGCCTTGACTGGCCTGAGACGGGCGGGCCACTTTTCACCCTCCCTGCCCTACGTAAAGGGGGGATGGAGGCGGGAGCGGGTCGGGAAAGTCTCCCAGAGCCTCCCGCTCCATTTTATGCCACCTCGGCTACCATCCGGTTTATTGGGGTGGCGTAAAACTCCAGCTGACATGCAAGTGATGCACCTTTCAACATACATTCAAAACAAATAAAAGAAGTCCCAGACTTTATCAATACAATGCTATCCCCTTTAATATTATATTGTTTACAATATAATATATTGTCTCCCACCCACCCTCCTCCTCTAACCAAAAAAAAAGGACTCTGGTGTGTTGATAAGGTAAGCTTTTTATTTAAGAAGTTCTGTCCGTTGGATTGCTAACCTAACAAGTTTTAACTTTTTTTGGGGGGGTTTTCAGTAGATTTGTTGGGAATTTAGAATAGTGGGAATGGAAGTTAAGGCAGTTGTATGTTCCTCCTGCAGAATGTGGGAGGTAAGGGTCACCAAGAGTGTCTCTGCTGACTGCATCTGCGGGAAGTGCACCCAACTCCAGCTCCTCGAGAACCGCGTTAGGGAACTGGAGCTGGAGCTGGATGAACTTCGGATCATTCGGGAGGCGGAGGGGGTTATTGAGAGGAGGTATGGGGAGGTAGTCACACCTCAGGTAAAAGAAGTAGGTAGATGGGTTACCGTCAGGGGAAGGAGAGGGAACCAGCAGGCAGTGCAGGGATCCCCTGTGGCCGTTTCCCTCAACAACAGGTATACCGTTTTGGATACTGTTGCGGGGGACGACTTCCCAGGGGTAAGCAATGGGGTACAGGTCTCTGGCACAGAGTCTGTCCCTGTTGCTCAGAAGGGAAGGGGGAAGAGGAGCAGAGCATTAGTCATTGGGGACTCCATAGTTAGGGGAACAGATAGGAGGTTCTGTGGGAACGAGAGAGACTCACGGTTGGTGTGTTGCCTCCCAGGTGCCAGGGTTCGTGATGTCTCGGATCGTGTTTTTGGGATCCTTAGGGGGGAGGGGGAGCAGCCCCAAGTCGTGGTCCACATAGGCACCAACGACATAGGTAGGAAGAGAGATGGGGATTTAAGACAGAAATTCAGGGAGCTAGGGTGGAAGCTTAGAGCGAGAACAAACAGAGTTGTTATCTCTGGGTTGTTGCCCGTGCCACGTGATAGCGAAGCGAGGAATAGGGAGAGAGAGGAGTTGAACATGTGGCTGCAGGGATGGTGTAGGAGGGAGGGTTTTGGTTTCCTGGATAATTGGGGCTCTTTCTGGGGTAGGTGGGACCTCTACAAACAGGATGGTCTTCACCTGAACCAGAGGGGCGAGAGTAACAGGGTAGTTGTTATGGGGGACTTTAACTTTCCAAATATTGACTGGAAATACTATAGTTCAAGTACTTTAGATGGGTCAGTTTTTGTCCAGTGTGTGCAGGAGGGTTTTCTGACACAGTATGTAGACAGGCCAACCAGGGGCGATGCCACATTGGATTTGGTACTGGGTAATGAACCCGGCCAGGTGTTAGATTTAGAAGTTGGTGAGCACTTTGGTGATAGTGATCACAATTCGGTTAGGTTTACCTTAGCGATGGGCAGGGACAGGTATATACAGCAGGGCAAGAATTATAGCTGGGGGAAAGGAAATTATGACGCGATTAGGCAAGATTTAGGATGTGTAGGATGGGGAAGGAAACTGCAGGGGATGGGAACAATCGAAATGTGGAGCTTATTCAAGGAGCAGCTACTGCGTGTCCTTGATAGGTATGTACCTGTCAGGCAGGGAGGAAGTTGTCCAGCGAGGGAGCCGTAGTTTACTAAAGAAGTTGAAGCGCTTGTCAAGAGGAAGAAGAAGGCTTATGTTAGGATGAGACGTGAAGGCTCAGTTAGGGCGCTTGAGAGCTACAAGCTAGCCAGGAAGGATCTAAAGGGAGAGCTAAGAAGAGCAAGGAGAGGACACGAGAAGTCATTGGCGGATAGGATCAGGGAAAACCCTAAGGCTTTCTATAGGTATATCAGGAAGAAAAGAATGACTAGAGTTAGATTAGGGCCAATCAAGGATAGTAGTGGGAAGTTGTGTGTGGAATCAGAGGAGATAGGGGAAATGTTAAATGAATATTTTGCGTCAGTATTTACAGTAGAGAAAGAAAATGTTGTCGAGGAGAATACTGAGATACAGGCTACTAGGCTAGATGGGATTGAGGTTCACAAGGAGGAGGTGTTAGCAATTTTGGAAAGTGTGAAAATAGATAAGTCCCCTGGGCCAGATGGGATTTATCCTAGGATTCTCTGGGAAGCTAGGGAGGAGATTGCAGAGCCTTTGTCCTTGATCTTTATGTCGTCATTGTCGCCAGGAATAGTGCCGGAAGACTGGAGGATAGCAAATGTTGTCCCCTTGTTCAAGAAGGGGAGTAGAGACAGCCCTGGTAATTATAGACCTGTGAGCCTTACTTCGGTTGTGGGTAAAATGTTGGAAAAGGTTATAAGAGACAGGATTTATAATCATCTTGAAAAGAATAAGTTCATTAGCAATAGTCAGCACGGTTTTGTGAAGGGTAGGTCGTGCCTCACAAACCTTATTGAGTTTTTCGAGAAGGTGACCAAACAGGTGGATGAGGGTAAAGCAGTGGATGTGGTGTATATGGATTTCAGTAAGGCGTTTGATAAGGTTCCCCACGGTAGGCTATTGCAGAAAATACGGAAGTATGGGGTTGAAGGTGATTTAGAGCTTTGGATCAGAAATTGGCTAGCTGAAAGAAGACAGAGGGTGGTGGTTGATGGCAAATGTTCATCCTGGAGTTTAGTTACTAGTGGTGTACCGTAAGGATCTGTTTTGGGGCCACTGCTGTTTGTCATTTTTATAAATGACCTGGAAGAGGGTGTGGAAGGGTGGGTTAGTAAATTTGCGGATGACACGAAGGTCGGTGGAGTTGTGGATAGTGCCGAAGGATGTTGTAGGGTACAGAGGGACATAGATAGGCTGCAGAGCTGGGCTGAGAGATGGCAAATGGAGTTTAATGCGGAAAAGTGTGAGGTGATTCACTTTGGAAGGAGTAACAGGAATGCAGAGTACTGAGCTAATGGGAAGATTCTTGGTAGTGTAGATGAACAGAGAGATCTTGGTGTCCAGGTACATAAATCCCTGAAGGTTGCTACCCAGGTTAATAGGGCTGTTAAGAAGGCATATGGTGTGTTAGCTTTTATTAGTAGGGGGATCGAGTCTCGGAGCCACGAGGTCATGCTGCAGCTGTACAAAACTCTGGTGAGACCGCACCTGGAGTATTGCGTGCAGTTCTGGTCACTGCATTATAGGAAGGATGTGGAAGCTTTGGAAAGGGTGCAGAGGAGATTTACTAGGATGTTGCCTGGTCTGGAGGGAAGGTCTTACGAGGAAAGGCTGAGGGACTTGAGGTTGTTTTCGTTGGAGAGAAGGAGGAGGAGAGGTGACTTAATAGAGACATATGAGATAATCAGAGGGTTAGATAGGGTGGATAGTGAGAGTCTTTTTCCTCGGATGGTGATGGCAAACACGAGGGGACATAGCTTTAAGTTGAGGGGTGATAGATATAGGACAGATGTTAGAGGTAGTTTCTTTACTCAGAGAGTAGTAGGGGCATGGAACGCCCTGCCTGCAGCAGTAGTAGACTCGCCAACTTTAAGGGCATTTAAGTGGTCATTGGATAGACATATGGATGAAAATGGAATAGTGCAGGTCAGATGGTTTCACAGGTCGGCGCAACATCGAGGGCCGAAGGGCCTGTACTGCGCTGTAATGTTCTAATTCTAAAAAAAAAAATTCTAATCTCTGGTTCTGTTTATAATCATGCCAATGTCAACTGTCGGCACTTTATATTACATGGAATTTGTATGTGGAAGAATAGAGAATCTGTGGGATGTAGAGTTCTGAGAGCTGGAAGATTCAAAGGAACATACAGGACAATAAATGTTCCTTTGCATGCTTTCCAAGTAGTAGACATATCTAAAAGGTGAGTAAGGGCACATTTCGCTGCATCAGAACAGTGACTACACTTTAAAAGCGCTTCATTTGCTGTTATCATGAAAGGCGCCAGCCCAGGTTCTGCTGGAGTGGGGCATTTGGCAGTATGCCCTCTTAATTAGACTTATTTGTGTGTTGTTAGGTTTTTAATTTTTTTGTCCACAAAGCTGCTAGATGTGTCAGCTGATATTGGTGTGGCGAAAGCAACTGGGAACCTGGGACCTTGGTGATCAATGGGACAAAAAATGTATCTCCTTTTTGTTTTATTCATTCATGGATGTGGGCATCACTGGCAAGGCCAGCATTTGATGCCCATCCCTAACTGCCCATGAGAAGGTGTTGGTGAGCCACCTTCCTGAACTGCTGCAGTCCATGTGGTGTTAGGAAGTTTTGACCCAGTGAGAGTGAAAGAACAGCAATATAGTTCCAAGTCTGAATGGTGAGATTAAAGAGTTCAGAAATAAACAGCAGAAGAACTGGAAAGGAGGGCGAATTAATTTGAATCAATGTCAAATCAGGCACAGAAAAAATAATAAACACAAGGAATGAAAGATTGGATTGAGATTTTAAAAAAAATACAGAAAGGAAATGCAAGAAAAACAAATTTAAAATTTAAAATTTTAAAATCTCCCAACAATTATCAGCCTGAAGGAATGAGACTCCACAGTTTAGTTTCTTCATTTTCTGGGCAATAGGGGTTAATTGGCAGTCATCAACAATGATCACATCATTAAAACAGTACCTACACTGTTAGTTACCAGACTTAACTTTCTGTGACGAGTTTAATTGTCATTTAATGTGCAAATACAGCAACTTCAAAAAGATCACGGGGATGCTAACCGCGAGATGTCATTTTCATGAAGCTAGTGTTGGAATGCTATGAATCGGCCAGGGCTTGCCACAAGTTGCTCGCTGATTTATGCATTAATAAAGCCATACATGGTTCAGATGCCATTAACTTTTCAGCAAAATCATTGCAAGTTTTTTCTTTAAAGATTATGGGCGATGTGATCTAATTATTTAAAATTATGAACGGATAGGACAGGAAGGAAGGGAGACAGGGTGGAAAAAAGAAAGGAGGGCTTGCTGTCATATCATGTTTCTCAGAAATGTCTCAAAGCACTTCATGTACGTGGATTACTTTGAAGTGCAGGAATTATTATTATGTAGGCAAACACAGAAACAAATACGTACACAGAAAGATGGCACAAACAACAATGAGACGGATAGCCATATGCAATGAGACGGATAGATGTTTTTGATGGTATTGATTGAAGGATGAATTTTGGCCAGCAGTGTGTAAGAAAAAGTTACTTCATTCACTCAGCAGCTTGAGGGTAACTGAGTTGAGGTTTAGTAAACTGAATTCACCTTGATCCAAATTGAGTTAAATGTTAGGTAGTTTGGTGATAAGTTCTTGCTCTTATAATTCTTCTTTTGGGCCTCCTTATCTCGAGAGACAATGGATACGCGCCTGGAGGTGGTCAGTGTAACTGAGTTGAGGTTTAGTAAACTGAATTCACCTTGATCCAAATTGAGTTAAATGTTAGGTAGTTTGGTGATAAGTTCTTGCTCTTATAATAGTATCATGAGATACTGTTGTTATACTACAGGTACTATGTTGAATGGAGTGTTGATGGCACAGCTGGATCATCGCTAAAAAGTTAAAAACGAAGCTTTGAAATATTCCACGGGTTCAGCATTTGACGTTCGATTTGCACTAGTTTTCATAATTTTGCAGTTGATACAAAGCTGAAGCAATATGGGATTATCTTCTTGAGGTAGTCAAGATTGTCTGAATTAATTTCAAGTGACTTCATTCTTCATTCTCAGAACGTATATTGGTTCAAAGTTATTTCTGATTGATGCAAGATATGCAACATAACTAGCCTATTAGTATGCAAAGAGATCGACTTCAGTCTGACATGTAAAAAAAAATTGCTCTGTCTAATTACTTAATTTTAAAATCATTGTACTTTAATTGCATGTACATACGTGCAATGTTAAGGTTAGGTATGATTCAGTATGTAGGGGGCACTGCTTCCCTTCTCAAGTTCTGGCCTTGCTAACTTTATTCATCACCTCTGCTACTCCTTTACTAGCTGACAATGAGCTGGTGAAATTGAGTGTGAAGTAATTGTGTTTCTGACGTACATCTTCTGAAATAGTGTTTGAACCTAACCCCCACTCATTTGCTCAAGCTTGCATAGCTAACACCTTTCTCCACAACCATCTTTATTACTTACAAGCTTCTTGAAAGTCTTTTCTCCTCTCACCTTTTAAACTTAACACTGCAACCTCTATTCTCTCATGTTTTTTTCTTCACTTACTTTATACTGGTCTCTTCCAAATTTTTCTGATTTAGACAGGCAAAGATACGAGATAAGAGAGTGTGAGATCGATAGGGAGACTGGCAGACAGAGAGAAAGATAAAGGAAGAGAAGACAAGGAGAGACAAGAGAGTGAAGAGAAGCAAAAATAGAGAGACAAAGAACAGAAACAGAGGGCAGGGTAGACAAATTGGGTACACACCCATCATTTATTAGAAAAAAATTGTAGAATACATGGGAAAATAAACAGATATTGACTTCCAAATATTTTATTTGTGGTGACCGAAGGTGAGAATCAAAATGCCTTGATTCTCTTGTTGATCTGTGGATTAGTGTTGCAGATTTCTACTTTTGCTTATTACATTTTTGATATATTTGCATTGTGACTGCTTGATTGTCTAACAGCCATGTTTGCCGATGTCCTTTCCGCTTCTCAGAAATTTCCCTTGAGGTCCCTGCCGATGCAAAGAATCCTACTGTTATTAATTTCAAGGTGTCTCCCTCCTGATGCTGCAAAGCTAAGGGTATCATTGATTTTTAACCATTATTCCTAACATTGAAGAGTGTGATTATTTATTTCAGGTCCATTTTGTAGGATGGAAAATTCTAAATGGAAAGATAACAAAACATGTAACAAGAGAAAGAAAAGGAAAAGAGGAAGTGCATGAGACAAAGGGTAAAATAATGTAATAAACAAAGAATGTTTAATAATTATTGAAAAAAGATGATAATATTGGCTGAAAGAGAGTTGAAATAAACAAGAAATAAATGATAGGATAAAGAATAAATCAGAAACAGCAATCAAATTAGCTGAAAAAAGAAATGTAAATCACATAAGCTAAAGGTAATAAAGATATGAAAATAAAATTAGAGTAAAGAATAAGGTCAGATAGTGAAAGAAATAAAAATAAAGGAAAAAAGAGTAGAGAAATAGAGGCAAAACTAAAGAGAAAATGTCACAAGCATAGCAGAATGACATAAATAAAAATAGGAATGAGGCTTCAGAGAACTAAGAAGGAGGAATAGTTTATGTGTATCTGAGAGAGACAGAGAGAGATAAGATAAAGAGGCAGATACAGTATGAGGCAGACAGTGAGGGGTAAAGGATAGAGCTATAAAGTGACAGTGAAGGAGAGATAAAACAGAGAGTAGTGAAGAAGCAGATAGAAGAAAAAGGGATGAGGTGAGAGATGAACGGAAAAGGTGAGGGAGAACAGATGGGGAGAGTGAGAAATCATGGTTACATGGAAAATTAAACATTTCCAGTACAGCACCAAATTTTGTAATTCTATTTCTTACACAATATTTGCTCAAAGAACATGTCATCAAGTATCATGTGTTGCATGTACCACTAAAGCTTTGAAGTTTATTTACTCATTGGTAACTCACAACAGTTTCAATCATCACTTCACCACATAATTATTAAGAGATTGAGCAGAATGTATTTTCTACACAATCTTTTTACAATAAATGTCCAAGCATCTTTGCTTCTTGTGGATCTGAGGGCTATCCTAGCCTCATCCTGGATACTCCTTTATTTAGTTGGACAGTATTTGTTCCTCAAGAATTGATGTGTCATGGCTGTAATTGATTACTTCCAGTGTCTTATTGTGATCTCTGGTTCTACATTTTATTTTATTCTCACTTTAGCAATTCCACAGCATTTTACGATTTGTTATTTAAGCTTGATTTGCAATTTCTATCGTCTGTGTATTGTACTCACTATGAACATTTTTTGTATTGATTTGAAACATATAAACAATATAAAACTGATAACATTTTAATATAGTTAATCACAGAATGGATTTTGTTTTATATATATATATAATATATATATATATATATATATATAATGATTAATAAAGGCAAACTTAAATTTCTGGGAAGTAATTGATTTGTCATCAAAACTATATTCAAAATGTTTTAAAATCTCTCAGACCCTGATTATTTGATTGCTGATGTCATGTGCCGAGTTTCATTCACTGTTATATTATCTGCCTAATACATGAAATCATCTAATAAAACAGTTCATTCCACAAGAGAGAACTTGTGAATCTTGAGAGTGCTGAGTATGGGCTTTTAATATGACATGGTTTTTGAAAGAATAAATCACCTGATAAGTCAAGTATTTACCTTAATTTCTGGGGATAATTAAACGATAGTTTTTCAAAGGTGCGTCAATAGATCATTTAAATATAGATAGCTAGGTTCTAATTTTTAAACACCCACATGACTAAGACTGCTACCAGTACCAAAATAAAGATGTTTTACAGTTTATTTCATCAAAACCGTCAATTATATGCTTTATATTTTCAATTCTAATTAACACCTGATTTTTGGTGTAATTGAAAACCATAAAGACCTTTTAATTTTAAAGGTTTAATATTGAAATATGTCTATATTGACTAGCTTGAAGACAACGTAATTGACTGTCCACTTGCTGCATCTGATGGCACTTACTCTACCAATGCTGGAGGTCAGATGATGCCCACATCCCCACATTGCTGCTGGATGGCAAAAACTATTTTAAAGCTTAATAAGTATTTAATAAATAATTAACCTAATATATACAAAATTTAAAGTAAGAGATTTATAACAATGCAGGCGAAATGTCTTCATAGTTGTGAGGCTGTGGAATTCACTTCCAAGGTTACTAGCTACAATTCAAGGTTGCAGAGGTTGATGAAGGTAGAGGTGGAGAAAGTGTTGTAGGAGCAAGTTGGGTAAAGGTGATTCAGTATTTTTTCACATGGTAGGTAAATCCAGACATGGACTAATTGGCCGAATGGCCTGTTTCTGCTCTGTGGCTTCTATGCGTTTCAATGTATTCCCTTGAATATAGAAGATTAAGAAGTGATCGAATTGAGGTGTTTAAGATGACTAAAGGGGATGATAGTTTCTCTCTATCTAGCCTATTTCCTCTATAAAGAGGCCAGAACAAGGAAGCATAATCCAGATTAGAGCTAGGCTGTTCATAGATGATGTCAAGAAGCAACCTTTTCACAAAAAAATAGTGAAAATCTGGAATTGTCTATCCCAAAAAGCTGTTGATGATAGGTCAATTGAAAATGTCAGAACTGATATTGATTGATTTTTGTTAGGCAAGTGCATTAAGGATTAAGGAACCAGGGTGGTAGATAGATTTAAGATACAGATCAGCCATGATCTAATTTAATGGCGGAGCAGACTCGAGGGGCTGAATGATGTACTCCTATCCCTATGTTTCTATGCTCCTTCCAATTCATGAATATCAACAAAATGTTTTTCTTATTTGATTACCATATTGGCATCATTACTCAATAGCACACCAGTCTTGAATCTACCTGTTTTTATTTTGACAAACAATGAATCATGAATAAAACTTACAATGTTCAGTGTGTTCTAATGTCTAATGTTTAGTTATTTTTTTATTTGGTTATTTTATTTTAGTTTTTTTTTTAGCTTGGTTAGTTTGTTTCTACTGTGCCTACCCATTGTTTCTGTTTTTTTTTTAATTTAATGTTTCTGCTTGGAGTGCTTTGTGCTTTATAGTCAATTCACACCCTCTCTGTACTAATGCTTTGTCTTTCAGCACACCATTAACATATCATTTGCCTTTGTTCCATGACCTTCTGGTCAGTTATTCTCTGTGACCTTGTTCTATCAACACCTTCTCTTTTGTTATCTCTTGCCCCACCCCACACTTACTTGCTTAAAACCTTTTACATTTCTAATATTTGTCAGTTCTGAAGAAGGGTCACTGACCTGAAACGTTAACTCTGCTTCTGTCGCCACAGATGCTGCCAAACCTGCTGAGTATTTCCAGTATTTCTTGTTTTTATTTCAGATTTCCAGCATCTGCAGTATTTTGCTCTTATATTATTGCTCTAATGTCTTTGTTCGTTAGTCCACTACCTAATTTGGAACTCATCTATAAAGACCAGGAAGGTGTGAGATTCAAACTGTGATATATGCTCTGAGCTAGCTGATCATGGCTGTGGTAAAGGTGCAAAAATTGACTTCAGATTTCTCAGTCAAATGGGAAGGGAAACAGCTAAGCTTCTGTATCTGAATTTCTATTCAGTGACCCTGCTGAAATGTGGATGTTAGTGAATGTTGAATGTGCAGGGAACTGGACTCACTATGATTGGATCCTCTCCATCAAATAGCTTGCATTGGAGCATAACTTGTGCATCCATGACTTGTGCCCATGAAGCAATATCTCACTATAAGCCACTACATTCAGGAAAAGAGAGAGAAAGGGGAAATAAGAAGCATTTATCTAAATGTAAAAAGTTTAAATTAATTCAGACTGTTTTAATCTTGACTGGCAATCTATTTTGATTATTGACAAGGGACGAAGATTCAAAAACATGAGCAGGTAAACAAAAAATAGACAAAAATAAAAGACTTAGAAGCTGTGAGGTGCTGAAGAGTTAGTACTCCAGGAGTTAATGATTTTGCACGCAATGATATTTTCTACTTTGCTCTTCAGGTGATAGTCTTTCATCCTGCTGTCATGTAATAGGGTACTGTCATTCTTACTCACTTGGCAACTGCTGTCCCACCAGCAGATCACATTTAACTGGTTGTTATTAATTGTAGGTTGATGTGCAGATGAGACACTCGCCAGGGGATTGAGTGGTCAGGTCTCCCATGGAGTGACTGATGATGAGTCAGTAACTTCTTTGGCTTTGAAGAGAAAGTAAAAAAGATAATTGGCTAAAGCAAAAGAGAAAATAGTGGAGGCACTAACAGATTTTAAAAACAGAAATCTCTAAGGTTTTTAAAGACTGTGGAGATAAAATGAAAACCTGATGTTTTGACAGACTTAAGGGGGAGCTAGATAAGTATATGAGGAAGAAAGGAATAGAAGGCTATGGTGATAGGGTTGAAATGAAGTAAGGTAGGTGGAGGCTTTTGTGGAGCATAAACTCTGGCATAGACCTATTGTGCCGAATTGGTTCTGTGCTGTAAATTCTATTATGATGTACGCATTGGTGATCAAACATTCTAAATCCTTCAACGAAAACATCTAGTGTATTTAATTTATTTCTATGCCAGCATATTTGAAAATATTAACTGCAACTGTGAAAATATTTAAAATGTTGACATTTGGATAATGGTAAAAGCTTTTTAATGATATATAGAGATTTAACATATTTATGTTTTACAGAATAAAACATTGCCAGCTTGTTACCATATCTCTTAATATTATTATTTCTTCAAAATTCCAAAATGCTAAACCATTTATTTTTCATATGCAGTGTTTACGTGCTCTTATATATGCTCTTACTTTCTGTGCACTGTGAGCTGTTTTGGTCTCCTTACCGAAGGAAGGACATATTTAGAGTGGGTGTAATAAAGGTTCACGGGACTGATTTCAGAGATGAGAGGATGATTGTGTAGAATGGACCTATACTCTCTGGAACTTAGAAGAATGAGAGGTGATCTCATTGTTATGACCAGGTGAGAAAGGGGTCTAGGGGTTCCCTTTCAGCCTTTTCCTGGTTTGACCGTAACAGGTTTAATTTTTAAAACACTGTGTTTTTAGCATCCCCTCAGTGAATCCTTGTTCACTGCTCTCCAATTGTAATGGCAAAGAAATCAACCACACAGGTTTTCTTAAACTTATACCTTTCTTGTTTAAATCTATTAACCTTAAAACTCTAATTCGGTTAAAACTACTAAAAATACGTGACACTCGCATGCAAACACGATAAACACACATGCAGATAGAGACAGAAAAGGAGAAAGAATCAAGGAGAAAGGTTTGAAGCAAGAGCTGGCGTTCATTTACTGTCTTTTGAGTTTGATGTAAAATCTTTTCAGTTAAATCTTGCCTTCTCACTGGGGCCCAGTGCAATCTTGCAAACTTGTTTCGATGGTTTTCTGTCTTGGCTTAATTTCTTCCATGGCTCCCTGGCCTTGCATGAGAGGGAGAGAGAGAGAGACCTTCCTTCTCTGTTGTCTTCAAATTGCAGTCTGACTCAAACTGTTCTGTGAACACAATTCAAAACCAAACGTGTGACAGCAGGTTAGTCATGTGAACAGCTTTTTTTAAACAAACTCTCCTGCGTTTTTGTGGATTCTTCATCTTAGCAGACACCCTCAGCTGGGGGGGGGGGGGTAGCTGGGTGGGTGGTGGGGGGGGAAATGGAATGCTGTTTTTACACATTCAGTGTCTGGTGATCAAAAACCATTCAGGTTAGTTGGATTAAGGAACAGTTCCATTGTCTTCTCCAGGAAACTGTCTCTTAGAATGCAAATGTTTTCAGCCACTGCTGTGATCTCTTTAAACAAGTCATCTTTTCAGTCCAGCAACAGTTTAAAATTAATGTTTCATATGACAAAATTAATATGCTGCATTCTTGGCAGGTGGGGTTTTCATGACACCTCCACCCCCAGTGGAATGAAATACAATTCTTTGAAGAGCATTTCGTTAAAAAAGAATAGAGACAAGAGTTAGTACATGAAAACACACATGCATTTCTCTCATTCATTCAGAAATCCTAAAAATTTGTTACCGCCTATCTTTTCTTGATAGCAGTGTTGGTTTAAACTGCTCTTTTTGGCATCCCAATAAACATGTGATTTTTGGGGACTTTTTTCAGTTTGTACATTTCCATGACTGCCTAGGGTTTCTTTGTTCCAGTTGAGATCTGCAGGAGGAGGGGCAGATTTAATTAGCCCTGAGTTGGAGTTCTGCTCAGGAGAGTCAGTAGTGGGTGGATCCATTCTGAACTCTCCTTCAGTGCTTTGATGAGTCATGCAAGGACTTTTCACCTTACGGGATGGTTGGTTTCCTTTTCTCCTGACAGTGGGGGTGGATTTTTGCTAATCTTCCCTTTGTCCTCTGGGACACTCCTGCTTGCAGGTATTTGTCCAGATTCTACTGCACGCCCCTGCGTCACTTTGACTAGGTGAGGCATCACTCTCACAGTTTCTTTGCCCTCTTGAGGATTTTCTATGTCTCTGCAGGTTTCTGTAAATGATGTGAGCAACTCTGGTGGGGTGCTTCTGGTGCCTGAATTTACATAGGAGGATGTGGAGTCTAACTTTTCAAACATTTTGGGGTTGGCTGATCGGCTAGTAGAGGTTTCCATTTTGGATTCCCCTCGAATCTCCTTTAACCTGTTCTCTTTGTCCCTTTTCCCTCTTTCCTCTAAAACTTTTTGCCAGCTTTGTGCCTAGCTGTACTCTTTTGTTCTCAGCAGGGATCCCTTACAGTTCACCAGCCCGCTGTTAGAGGGTACTCCAACATGGATACAGGACCTAGGGGTGCAGATTTCACTGTAGGTTGGGGTTTCCCCTCAACCTGGCACATGTGGCAACTCCTACAGTATTCCACCATATCTTTGTGGAGTTTTGGCCAATCAAACTGCTGTCTTATGCGGGCTTTGGTTTTTCATATACTGACATGTACAGCCACTGTAATCTCATGGGCCATTTTTAATATTTCTCTCCGGTACCTCTGCAGCACCACTAACTGGTGAACCACTGTCCACTCCTTGCTCTCAGGTCTGTGAGGAAAACTCCACTTCCTCATCAGTACCTCATTCTTTAAATAGTAGCAGTCAGGGACTCCCTCTGCTTCAATTTAAAACTGGGCAGCCTGTGTTAACTCTCAATACTGGGTCGGCTCGCTGAGCCTCAGCTAGGGAAGATCCATTTAACTCGTCCCTGGGTCTTCTAACTTTCCAAAGAAAGTCTCAGACAGACAGAGGGGACCATCAACAGCCACTGCCTTGTCTCTCTGACCTCTTGTGGTCTATCTTTCACTACTGGGGAAGCTACCACCTTCGCCCCCGGCAGATCATTACCTAGGAGCAGGTCAACCCCGTCCACAGGCAAACTAGGGACAATCCCTACGGTCACCAGTCCCTAAACTAGATCGCACTTCAAGTGCACCTGACGTAAAGGTACAGGCCTACACAGTCCTCCAATACCATTCACCACCATTCTGGTATTTACTTCATCTCAGGGGGAAAGGTAAGGCCTTTTCCTAGTGTAAGGGATCTAGTGCCCCTGTGTCCCTGAGGATTATTATGGGCTTGCTTACCCCACTCGAGGGATATGGGGTTACTGTCACTTCAGACACAAAATCCTGATAGCCTTCAGGAACCCTATTAAATTTTCCTACACCTACAGCAGTACATTTCCTGGAATAAAAACAAGAAATGCTGGAAATACTTAGCAGGTCTGGCAGGATCTGTGGAGAGAGAAGCAGAGTTAACATTTCAGGTCAGTGACCCTTCTTCAGAACTCCTGGGCCTTGCTACTGCTGCAATTAAAGCCACAGCTTGTTCAGCTGTGCTTTCCATCAGGGTCCTTTCTCCATCACAGAGCGGGTGTGCCCTGATTAACTCTACAGGCTTTTCCCACAGTTTCCAGCTGTCAGCTCTTAGATGACCTGCTTTATTACAATGGAAGCACAGAGGTCTCTGGGTCTCATTCCTACTTACAGCACCTTCCTTTTTGGTTGGAGGAGGGCCCCCTGTGCCTCCTGCTTTCCTTTCTCTCCCAGGACTGCTTGGGCTTCTTACACCTTCCCACCCATTGTCCTTTTCGGATTTGTGGGGGTGACTAGAAAAGGTTTTCCCCTGGGAAACCGACTTTTAAAACAGAGCAAACTCATCAGCCAGAACTGCGGCTTGCCGGGCTCTATGAACTTTCTGTTCCTCAACATGTGCCTTTATGGAGAGTGGGAGAGAGTTTTTAAATTCCTCTAACAGAACTACTTCTCTGAGACTTTCATAGCTGGGCTGCACTTTAAGAGCCCTCAGCCACTGGTCAAAAGCCAGCTGCTTACTTCTCTCAAACTCCAGGTAAGTTTGATCAGCTTGCTTCCTGAGGGTTCGAAATTACTGACGATAGGCTTCCGGTACTAGCTCATATGCCCCGAGGATAGCAATTTTTGTCAGTTCATAATTGGATGAACTCTCATCTGGCAACAGGGAATAAACCTTATTGGCATTTCCTGTTAGCTTGCTTTGTAACTGCAGAGTCCAAGTCTCAGCTGGCCACTTTAACTGCCTTGCAAGTTTTTCAAAAGATACAAAAATGCTTCCACGTCTCCCTTATTGTATTTTGGTTTCAGTTGAATAAATTTTAACAATTCAGTACCCAGCCCTGAATTACGAGACTCCATATTGACCATGCTTTCACTGGGGTTACTCTGTTACTCTCTAGTTAACTCAAGCCGCCTCAACTCTCTCTCCTCATGTTCCTTCTGAAAGGTTCTTTCTCTCTCTCTCTTCTCTTTTTCTTTCTCCTGTCTCTGTCTTTCTCTTTCCTCACGTTCCTTCTGGAAGGCTATTTCTCTTTCTCTCTCCTCTCTCTCTTTTGCTTTTTCCTGTCTATCTCTTTCTCTTTCTTCAACTTCAAATTTCCTCTGTTCCAATTGTATCTTTGCTAGCAAAACCCTATCGGAGTCTATTTCTAACCCTGTTTCTGCTTCTTCAGATTCAAGGGAAAAATGGTTGGCTACTAGTCTTGGGCGTTCAGACTTTCTAGCTTTGGCAAGGACAATGATCCCACACTGCTCAGCCATTTTCCTCAACTCCTCCATAGACAGTGCTTTTAACTTATTCCAAGTTACTTCACCCTGGCTTGGGATAAGTTAATGGGTTCAGTTGCAGTATTAGTATTCTAGCGCACACGACCACAAGAACACCTGTATTGAAATCTCTTCTTTTTTTGATTGGGATCAATTTGACATCCCACTTCCAACTTTCTCATTTGACTGTGGGTCGAATCCGGATGCTAGCCCCAAAATTTCTGTTATGACCAGGTGAGAAAGGGGTCGAGGGGTTCCCTCTCGGCCTTTTCCTGGATTGACCGTAACAGGTTTAATTTTTAAAGCACTGTTTTTAGCTTGCCCTCAGAGAATCCTTGTTCACTACTCTCCAATTGTAATTGCAAAGAAATCAACCAGACAGGCTTTCTTAGATTTAAACAAGAAAAGCGTAAGTTTATTAACCTTAAAATGCTAATTCGGTTAAAACTACTAAAAATATGCGACGTGACCAGGCTGGCATGCATACGCGATAAACACACACAGGTAGAGACAGAAAAGGAGAAAGAATCAAGGGGAAAGGTTTGAAGCAATAGCTGGAGTTCATTTACTGTCGTTTGAGTTTGATGTAAAATCTTTGATTGCAGTTAAATCTTGCCTTCTCGTTGGGGCCCAGTACACTCTTTCAAACTTGTTTTGATGGTTTTCTGTCTTGGCTTAGTTTCTTCCATGGCTCCCCGGCTTTGCGTGAGAGGGAGAGAGAGAGAGAGAGATCTTCCTTCTCTGTTGTCTTCAAGTTGCAGTCTGACCCAAACTGTTCTGTGAACACAATTCAAAACCAAACCTAGGTCAGCAGGTTAGTCATGTGAGCAGCTTTTTTTTAAAACAAACTCTCCAGCATTTTTGCGGATTCTGCATCTTAGCAGACACCCTCCGTCGGGTGGGTGGAGGCGCGGGAATGGAATTCTGGCTTTTTAGAAATTCAGTGTCTGGTGATCGAAATTAATTTGGGTTAATTGAATCAGGGAGCAGTTCCATTGTCTTCTCCAGGCAACTATCTCTTAGAATGCAAATGTTTCCAGCCACTGCTGTGATCTCTTAAAACAAGTCATCTTTTCAGTTCAGCAACAGTTTAAAATTAATGTTCCATGTGACAAAATTAATATGTCGCTTTCTTGGCAGGTGGAGTTTCATGACATCATGGAAATGTATTAAATTCTTAGAAGGTTTGAAAGAGTAGATGCTGAGAGGCTGTTTCCCTGGCTGGAGAGTCCAGGTCATTGTCTCAGAATAAGGAATTGGTCATTAGGACTGAGATAAGGAGAAATTTCTTCCCTTAGACGGTTGTGAATCTTTGGAATTCTCCACCCCAGAGGGCTGTGGATGCTCAGCCAAATTGTATATTCAAGACTGAGATCGACAGATTTTTGGGAATTAAGGGAATCAAGAGATTTGAGAATAGGGTAGGAAAGTGGAGTTAATGTGTAGACATTCAGCCATAATCTTATTGAATGGTGGAGTTGGCTCGAGCAGCTGCATGGCCCATTGCTGCTCATATTTCCTATGTCCTTATATGGCCTTGGAGACAGTGCAGGGATGAATGGTACCAGGAATGAGGGGTTTCTATTATCTGGAGAGACTGGAGAATTTGGGATTCGTCTCCTTACAGCAGGGAAGTTTAAGGTGAGATTTGATACAGGTGTTTAAAATTTTGAGGGGTTTTGAAAGAATAGATAGGGGACAACTGTTCCACTGGTGGAAGAATTAGCACCAGGGGAAATCAATTGAAAATGAATGTCAAAAAAGCCAGAGGGAGATGAGAATCGATTTTATTCTGTGATTTGTTATACTCTAGAATGCATTGCCTGAAAGGGTGGTGGATATAGATTCAATTGTAATTTTCAAAAGGGAATTGGATCTCTACTTAAAAAGAAAAAAACTGCAGGGCTATGTGGAATGAGTAGGGGAACAGAACTAATTGGTAGCTCTTTCAGAGTTCTGACACAGGTACAATGAGCTAAATGGCCTTCTTCTGTGCTGTATGATTCTATGTTTGCCAAGATAGCACTAACTGCACTTCAAGAAGTGGGGACTCTGCTCTAAACACTTCCACCCATTGCCCTCACCTCAATCTGCCACTGCACAGGTACAGATGGAGCAGTCTTTGGCGAGGCTCTCATGGTTTCCAACACCGAGAGGGCATTGGCTCAACAGCATATCAGCAGTCAAAGCAGGGATCTGAGCAGCCTGCCTCTACCTCTGCAGAAGTCACAAGGTTCTAAACAACTGGGAGTTTAAAAATGTAAAAATATTAAGTATTAATAACAAGTAGCAAATGGGTAGCTGGTGAGTTTCATCTTTTATTTTTAAATAAGGTTTATTACTATTGGTGAGGCTAGTACTACTATTGGTAATGTTTTAGTATTGGTAGGGTATATTAATAGTAGTAAAGTAGATTAGTATTGGTAAAGTTTAGTATTAGCAATACTAAGGTTATTATTATGATTAATAGGCTTTATTACTATTGGTAGGGTATTATCAGCAACAGGGTTTATTAGTAGCAGGGTTTGTAATACCAAGGTGACCATCAAATAGATAGAGGAATGGCAGGGCTGCTACAACCTCTGCAGTGCACATCCTGTGTTATTTTGGAACTCCAGGACACTTCCCGGGTCCTGGATAACCTTATGTGCAGGAAGTATCGTCAGTTGCAGCAGCTTGAGCTCTGGGTTTCGGAACTTGAGCAGCAGTTGGCAACACTGCGGTGCATTTGTGAGGATGAGAGCTTCATGGATAGGGCCTTTATAGATGTGGTCACCCCACAGCTTAAGAGTATGTAGGGAGAGAGGGAATGGGTGACCACCAGGCAGTCAAGAAGAAACAGGCAGGTAGTGTAGGAGTCCCCCGAATCCATCTCACTCTCCAACAGGTATTCAGTTCTAAATACTGAGGAAAGTGATGGCTCATCTGGGGAGTGCAGACACAGCCAAGGCCATGGCACCATGGGTGGCTCAGCTGCACAGGGGGCCACAAGGAAGATTGGAAGAGTGATAGTGATAGGAGATTAAATAGTCAGTGGAACAGACAGGTGTTTCTGTGGCCGCAGACATGAATCCAGGATGGTATGTTGCCTCCCTGGTACCAGGGTCAAATATGTCACTGAACAGCTGCAGAGCATCCTGAAGGGGGAGGGTGAACAGCCAGCAGTCGTGGTTCACATTGTTACCAATGACATAGGTAGGAAGAGGGATGTGCCCTGCAGAAAGAGTTTAGTGAGCTAGGTAAGAGATTAGCAAGCAGGACCTCAAAAGTAGTAATCTCCGGATTACTCCCAGTACCATGCGCTAAAGTATAGACATAGGGTAGTGCAGATGAATGTGTGGCTGGAAGTATGGTGCAGGTGGGAGGATTTTAGATTCCTGGAACACTGGGACCAGTTCTGGAGAAGTTGGGACCTATACAGGCTGAACGGGTTGCACTTGAACAGAGCTGGCACAAATTTCCTTCCGGGGCGATTTGCTAGTGCTATTGGGGAGCTTTTAAACTAACTTGGCAGTGGTGTGGGAACCAAGAGGAAATATCAGAGAGGAAAACCAAGGTGCACAGAATACTGGGAGAAATAGATAGTACTAGAGTAGAGCATAATAAGTTATTAGGTGTGGTCAGAGTAAGGGAGAAAATAATAAAGTCTAAATCAGGGTTAATGTGCATGTATGTGAATGCACAGAGTATTGTTAATAAGACTGGTGAGTTATAGGTACAGATTGACATGTGGAAATATGATGTTATGGCTATAACAGAGACCTGACTCAAAGAAGGGCAAGACTTGGGTATTGAATATTCCTGGATACAAAGTGTTCAGGAAAGATAGGAAAGGGAAAAAAGGGGGGTAGGGGTGGCAGTATTGATTAAGGCTAACATTGCAGTGCTGCAGAAAAAGGATGTCCTAGAGAGGTCAAGGACAGAATCAATTTGGCTAGAGCTAAGGAATAAAAAAGTGTTGTCTACAGGTCATGGGAAGGATGTGGAGAAACAAATTTGCGAAGAAATTACGGAGAGGTGCAAATATTATAGGGTAGTTATAATGGGGGACTTTAATTATCCAATATAGACTGGGTTAGTAGTAGTGTGAGGGGCAAGAGTTCCTAGAGTGTGTTCAGGAAAATTTTCTACAGCAGTATGTTTCCAATCCACTGAGAAAGGAAGCACTGTCAGACCTGGTTCTTGGGAATGAGGTGGGTCAAGTGAATCAAGTATCAGTAGGAGAACATTTAGGGGACAATGATCATTGTGTCATAAGATTTAGGCGGATTATGGAAAAGGACAAAAAACAATCAAGAGTAAGGATAATTAACTGAAGGAAAGCCAACTTCAATGGGTTAAGAATGGAGCTGGGGTGAATAAATTGGAGTCAAAGGTTGGCAGGAAAATGGTAGCTGAACAATGGGCTTCTTCGGGCACAGTCAAGGTATGTTCCCTCAAAGGGGAAAGGTCGGGTAAACAAATCCAGAGCCCCCTGGATGACAAAAGAGGTAGAGATTAAGATAAAGAAGAAAAAGTGCATTTATGATAGATGCTAGGTAGAAAATACTATTGAGAACCAGGCTGAATATAGAAGGTCCAGAGGGGAAGTGAAAAAGTAAATAAGAAAAACAAAGACGGTATGAAAAGAGACTGGCAGCTAACATAAAAGGTAATCCCAAAGTTTTCTATCGACATATAAACAGTAAAAGGGTGGTAAAAGGAGGAGTTGGGCCGATTAGGGACAAGAGAGGGGAATTACACATGGAGGCAGAGGGCATGGTTGAGGTGTTAATTGAATACTTTGCATCTGTCTTTACCAAGGAAGAAGATACAACCCAGGCAATGGTGAAAGAGGAGGTAATTCAGACACTAGAAGGGTTTAAAATTCATAAGGAGGATGTATTAAATAGGCTGTCTGCACTTAAACTGACCACCTCCAGGCGCATATCCATTGTCTCTCGAGATAAGGAGGCCCAAAAGGACTTAAAGTGGGTAAAACACTAGGACCGGATGAAATGCATCCAAGGGTACTGGGAGAAGTGAGGATGGAAATTGCGGAGGTGCTGGCCATAATTTTTCAGTCTTCCTTAGACTGGGGGGTGGTGCCAGAGGACTGGAGAATTGCAAATGTTACACCCTTGTTCAAAAAAGGGTGTAAAGATAAGCCCAGCAACTACAGGCCAGTCAGTTTAACTTCGGTGGTGGGGAAACTTCTAGAAAGAATAATTTGGGACAAAATTAATATTCACATGGACAAATGTGGGTTAATTAAGGAAAGCCAGCATGGATTTCTTAAGGGAAAATCATGTTTAACCACCTGATGGAGTTTTTTGAGGAGGTAACAGAGAGGGTTGATGAGTGCAATGCAGTTGATGTGGTGTACATGGACTTTCAAAAGATGTTTGAGATAGGGCCACACAACTGACTTGTGAGCAAAGTTATAGTTCATTGAACAAAAGGGACGGTAGCAACATGGATACGAAATTGGCTGAGTGACAGGAAACAGAGAGTAGTGGTTAATGGATGTTTTTCAGGTTGGAGGAAGGTTTGTAGTGGAATTCTCCAGGGCTCAGTGTTGGGACCCTTGCTTTTTCTGATATATATTATTGACCTACACTTTGGTGTACAGAGCACAATGTCAAAGTTTGTGTATGATACGAAACTTGGAAACATTGTGAACTGTGAGGAGGGTAGTGCGGAATTGCATAAGGACAAGTTGGTGGAATGGATGGATGAGTGGCAGATGTAGTTCAATGCAGAGAAATGTGAAGTGATTCATTTTGGTAGGAAGAACAAGGCGAGACAATATAAAATAAAGGGTACAATTCTAAAAGGGGGTGCAGGAGCAGAGGAACCTGGGTGTATATGCGCATTGAAGGTGGCAGGACAGGTTGAGAGAGCAGTTAATAAAGCATACAGTATCTTAGGCTTTATTAATAGGGGCATAGAGTACAAGAGCAAGGAAGTTATGTTGAACTTATATAAGACACTAGTTCGGCCTCAGCTGGAGTATTGCGTCCAGTTCTGGGCACAGCACTTTAGAATGATGTGAGGGCAGTGGAGAGAGTACAGAAAAGATTCATGAGAATGGTTTTAGGGATGAGGAGTTTTAATTATGAAGATAGATTGGAGAAGTTTTCCTTGGAGAAGAGAATGCTGAGAGATGATTTGATAGAGGTATTCAAAATCATGAGGAGTCTGGACAGAGTAGACAGGGAGAAACTGTTCTCACTTGTGAAAGGATCGAGAACAAGAGGGCAGAGATTTAAAGTATCTAGTAAAAGAAGCAAAAGCCACATGAGGAAAAACTTTTTCACGCATCGAGTGGATAAGGTCTGGAATCCGCTGCCTCTGAGTGTGATGGAGGCAGGTTCAATTGTAGCATTCGAAAGGGAATTAGACTGTTATATGAAAAAGGAAGCATATGCAGGGCTACAGGGAGAACGCGGGGGAATTATATTTGGTGAATTGCTCTTTCAGAGAGCTGGTGCAGATACGATGAGCCGAATGGCCTCCTTCTGCACTGTAACAATTCTGTGATTCTGTGATTGCTTCAACTGCTAGGAAGATGAGGGGTCAAGGCTTTTAGTTGTACAACTGTTTGCACATGGATGTGTTACACAATGTTAGATTGGGAAATTTATGTTTCATTTATGAGCCACATAAATAAAATTGTTTGCACCACTTTCCTGCCTTTCGCATTTTTGCCTGCTGCCTGGCCAGTGGCCTTCTCACCTATGACGAATGATAAGACAGTAATTTCAGGCAATAGATGCTGTGAAAGGGATGCTTAGTTGATTGCTGGATTCATGGGGAAGGAGGCGGTGAAGTGGGCTTAACATGTGGCTGACAGCTGGGTGCACTGGTGCAACTGAACTAAACCTTGCCATTGTGAGGGCATCCCAGGGATTCTGGACAGCAATGTGCATTACTGCTGGTTCACTGGCTGCATGATGTTCTTTCTCATCCTCCTTGGAAGAGGCTGTGTGCTCTACGCCTAGCTTCTCCTGAAGGTTCAAACCTCACTGCTGTGCAATGTTATGCAGAGTGCAGCACACCACAATCATTCTGGAGACCCTGGAGTATGTGTATTCCAGGTCTTTCCTCCACACACAGATCTGTCAAGGCACCTGAAGCGCATCTTCATCATGCCAATTGCTTGCTCAATCACACATCAGATTGTCATATGGGTTTCATTGTGCCTAGATCTCAGGGAGCCTGTTGTGAGGTCAGACAATCTGGGAGAACAGGTTTCCCAGATGACTTGAAGAATTTAACTGCAGGGCTCCTTTATGTGAGCAAAATACTGCGGATGCTGGAAATCTGAAATAAAAACAAGAAATGCTGGAACCACTCAGCAGGTCTGGCAGCATCTGTGAAAAGAGAAGCAGAGTTAACGTTTCGGGTCAGTGACCCTTCTTCGGAAGGTTCCGAAGGGTCACTGACCTGAAACGTTAACTCTGCTTCTCTTTTCACAAATGCTGCCAGACCTGCTGAGTGGTTCCAGCATTTCTTGTTTTTATTCCTTTATGTGAGGTTCCTGTACACTGGCAGCCTGTTTGACAGGCTGGAGTCCTTTTGGCAATGAAGCCTGCTTCACAGGGTCAAAGCCTTTGACAGTAGGTAGGTGTATTGGGGGGAGGACAGAGATCATGGTGGGTGGGGGTGCTGAGTCCAGATCACAGGTCTGGATCACAGAGAGGAATCGGGTCATCGGGAGTGTTTCCATGATCATCTGGGGTGTCCCAATTGTTGGGTGTCAGGGGGGGCAGTTGGGATTTGGATGGCAGTCCAAGGTGTCCTGATAATTGGGTGGGAATCCATTGGTGGTCAGCAAAACCCAGGCGCCTGTGCTTGAAAGTAGACTGATGGTTAACAAGAAGTTATGCAGCCTCATTATAGTATTTAAATGAGCAATCTGCTTCCTGCGAGTGGATTGGTCACCTGCCTCTCATCCCACCTCCGTTAAAACTGGAAGTGGATAGTTTCAGTTCCAGTTTCAGATTTCTTGCATTTTAATAAAATTGGGAGTTAAGATTCAGCCCCAAATATCTGCCATGACCAGACATAAGCCCCTGAGAAACTGGTTTCCAGGATGCTGATACTCTGCCTATGTTGCAGATATCGCACCCCGCTGTGAACTAGTCCTCTCTGCTCATCCCCTCTCTCCTGTGGAACAACAGGTCTGTGAGGAGAAGGCTGCTGGTCCCCTTGTTGCTGCTGTTGAAGATGCTGCTGGTCACCTTGCTCTTTATCTGATGTCCAAGCTAAAACAACAAAAGCGGCACCTGTGTGGATCTAATAGATGGCAGACACAAAGTAGAGATCAAACGTATAAATCTCCCAAGTGATGAAAGTCACCCCCGACGTAATGAAATTATCCTGTAAAGTAGTAAAAGTAAACTTTCAGAACAAGTACTGTGAGAAAAAGCCTTTTACACAATTAAGCACAAATGCAGTTATGAGGTTTCAGTCCTTAACGGGAAATTTTGCCTGTAATTTCTTCTGCTCCCTCCATTGCCATTGTACTCTCGCTTTGCTTTCACTGCTGAGTTCTGGCAAACCTGCGCACTCATGGTTAAATTCAAAACTCTGCTAAGACAGCTGTTACTGAGCTATTAACATACTTAAATTGCCAACCTGCCTCTCCGAGGGATTGCTCGAACTCAGCCTAGTGCGCTGCACTTAAATGTGGAATCGGCGTGTTGGGGCTGGCTTCCCGGCGGAGTGTCAATTTCAGTGCTTTTAACCCCCCACCTCCCCCATCCGCACCCAAATCTACTCACTCTTAGAAGTTAACATTCCCCTCATTATTTATGGTTTAATCCCTCCTTTTTATTTTCTCCATTCTTAACTGGAAGTTTTGCCATCAGCTTTCACTGCATTCATTATCTCACCTTATTCTGTTTCCTCTGATGTTCTCTGGTCATATTTCCATTGCTTTTTTGCTTTAAAATGATTTTGTTTCAATATTTTTAAATCATTATTCTTATAAATTTAGTTTGATGGTTGGGTACAATAATATAACATTCAGTATTAGAATATAAATGATAGTATTTTTAAATTTTAAATACAGGTCTTTTTGCTAAAAACATAGCATTATTGAATGAAAACAACTGTAAAAATTACCTATTTGAACAAAAGTAAAAAATAAACTTCACATATAAAGTACCTAGAATAAAGTAGCCTGAAACTCTGGTTAGCAGAGCATTTGATTTATAATATGAGGTGAAGTAACTGTCACTCACAGCTCCTTACTGCTGAATGGGGAAATCTTACTATTGGATTTTTGGCTGGAGTATTAGACTCTTTCACTGCAGCATTCATCATTGGGACAGGGATAGGAGCAAGGCATAGGGGAAAACATGATGCCAAATGGTCCAAAGGGTTTTCTTCATCCAGACTCATCTTCTGATCTTGTGAGCAAGATATTAAATCCATTCCTTCCCTGTACAAACATTTGCCCAAAATTGTTCTGGATTTTGGCTTTGCAGAATTTGAATCCAGATTACCTTGTGCTCACACGCCAAGGACAATCTGGAATGCTTACTTCTCCACAAGCTTGTGGATAATGGGTCAACTGAAATTTTCAAGATGCAGATCAATAACTTTCTGTTGGGTAAGGCTAGCAGCAATGTGCAACTAAGGCAGCTAAGGGGTTGAGCTAAGTTGCAAGGTTGTTGGGGTGGTCTGTGAATTCATAACCTTCAGCCTCAGAAGCAAGAGTGCTAGAATTGAGTCAAAGCTGACACACTTACTGCCATTTCTCTCATCTGGATGGCTAAAACTGATTTTGAGAATTATTTTGAAAAGGTTTTCATGTACATGTGATGGGACAGATTCCTATGATAAGGAATTTTACGAGTATGCTAGGCAGTTGAGTGAAACAGAGCCTACATTATCTCTCAAGACAATTTCTTTGACTAAGGTTTTTTTTATGATAGTTGTCTGCTCTGATCTATGAATAAAAAATACAGATTTGCTTGGAGGGGTTCATGGCCTCTGGCTCTAACAGCTAGCTCTCAGAGACCTTTGTTTCTTTGATTCTATGCTTTATTCCCTGATTTTCGCTGAATGCCTCCAGGCATCCACATTTAACCATTGACTCTTGGCCTTATTTTCAAGATAAATCAACACCTCATGAGCTGTCGCTCCTTGTTACCTTGCATTTGTTGACAAAAGGCTGTGTAACCTATGGGTTTTGCATCATTTAGTCCCAATTAGCAATGCATCATGGCCTTTTCCAAATAACTCTGCCAACTGCCATTCTCTTTCATGTTGCCTCAGTTTTCAAGAGTTTCTGAATCACATAATTTCTAACCCTTCACCAGTATCCTCCACTTCTCCAGTTCCGTCTTTGCTGTTTACCAAGCTCCACCTTTCATAAATTCCATATTGTCCCGAACCCTGCTTCTTACATCTTGTCCTGTATTAATTCCCACTCACCCATCACCCTTGTCTTCATCAATCTCCACTGGTCCTTGTCCCCAAATATGTAAATTCAAAATGCTCATCCTTGTCTACAGATGCTTCCACAGCCTCTCCCCATCATAACACTGAGACCCGCTTCAATGACGTGCCGCTGGAGGCAGTGAGGAACTGCACAGAGATACCCTTCCCCAGTAATGGGAGGAAGAAAGCTGTTGTTGCCACAAAGAAGGCATGATTGGAGGTAACCCAGGAGGTCAGCAGCAGGTGCATTGTGCCACGATCCTGAATTCAGTGCAGGAAGTACTTTGATGACCTGAGCAGCAGCTGCATCCATTCTTCTCTCTCTACGTACTTCTTCACATCCCCATTTATCCATCTGCCGCTGCCACTCATCCTCATTCTTAAGCGATTTGATACCTCTCCCTGATAGTCAACCTTATCAAATGCCCTCTATCCATCGGGTGAACCGACACCATTTCATAGGTCTGCTCTTACCCCATTTCAGGAGCAGAGTGCGCAAAACACAGAGGAAAGGAAGAGAACTGGTTCTCCAACAATCTCGCTACTAACATCTGCAGAGAAGGAGGTAATGGAGATCAGAGCCATCTCAATGACCCTGGCCATCAGAGATGGTGAGATCGGGACCTCCCAATTACCTGGTGATGGAATCAAATATAAATAAATCTCAGTCATGTTGACTTGATTGCAGCAGTGAGTGAAATATGATCATCTTCGTAATGAAAGTTGCAACATTCTTACTTTGCCAGTATAATTCATATCTTTTCTCAACAGCAGGGAATTCACGCATGCAGCAGGGATCCATGGGGCTTGTGGAAATCGAATCCTCTGAGGAGCTGATTCTTATTGAGGGTGCACCATCACAGGACTCCTGCTTACCATGCATCAGTGCAGATACATGCACTTCAGTGAGACAGGTGACTCACACTTCGCCAGTGAGCAAGAGCAGATAAAGATGGTAAGAACAGCTGTGGAGAATCAAGTGAGTCGATACACTTTACCATGGTCATGCACACTCTGGATGCCAACGTCATTGTTGCATTAAATAAGAATACAGATACCTTAGCCTTGGCCTTACAGATTGACTCACTGATCTGCAGCAAGTTGCTATCCAGCAGAGTGGTAGCAGTGAATTGTGGCTTCCACTACTCACGTGTTGCCCCAGTCAGTATGTAGCATACTGCCTGTGTCCTGATGTCTGAGTCTGCCCCTGCAGTCTTTAGTAGGACCATCAGGGGCTGCAACACCCAGAGGTCATCAGCCAAGATCAGAGATCTAAGCACAATGCCTGTACCTCTGCTAAAGCCACAGCTGTTGTATCATCAACATGCGGTAGGAAAAGGAAATTCTAATTAACCAAAGGTATGTTCTTGGGTGTGTGACAAAATGTTATCATAGAATCATAGAATGTTTGTAGCACCGAAAGAGGCCATTCAGCCTGTTGTGTCTGTGCCTGCTCTCAGCAAGAGCAACTCACCTACCTCCACTTCTCTACCTTTTTCTCTTAGCCCTGCAGATTTTTTCTTTTCAGATAATTATCCAGTTCTCTTTTGAAGGCCTGGATTGAACCTGCCTCCACCACACTCTCAGGCAGTGCATTCCAGTACTCACTGCGTAAAAAGTGTTTTCCCTCATGTCACTGTCATTTCTTTTGTCATTCACTTTAAATCAGTGCCCTCTGGTTCAGGATCCTTCTGCTAATGGGAACAGTTTCTCTCTATCTACTCTACCCAGAGTGCTCATGATTTTGAACACCTCTATCAAATCTCCTCTCAACCTCTCTTTTCCAAGGCGAACAGCCCCAGCTTCTCAAATTTACCCACGTGACTGAAGCTCCTCATCCCTGGAACCATTCTTGTGAATCTTTTCTGCACCCTCTCTAATGCCTCAACATCCTTCCTAAAGTGTGGTGCCCAGAACTGGACACAATATTACAGTTGAGGCAAAACCAGTGTTTTATACAGGTTTATATAGCTTCCTTGTTTTTGTACTCTATGCCCTTATTTAAAAAACCCAGGATCCCATATGCTTTATTAACTGCTTTCTCAACCTGCCCTGACACCTTCAATGATTTGTGCACAAAAACTCCCAGGTCCCTCTGTTCCTGCACCTCCTTTAGAATTGTACCCTTTAATATATATTGCCTCTCCTCATTCTTCCTACCAAAATGAGTTACCTCACAATTTCCTGCATTAAATTTCATCTGCCACATGCCCGCTCATTCCACCAGCCTGTCTATGTCTCCTGAAGTTTATCACTATCTTCCTCATAGTTCACAAGACATTCAAGAATTGTGTCATCTGCAAATTTTGAAATTGTGCTCTGTACACCCAAGTCTAGGTCACTTAATATATATCAAGAAAAGCAGGGGTCCTGACACTGACCCCTGACAAACCCCACTATATACCTTTCTCCGGTCTGTAAAACAACTGTTCACAACTATTCTCTGTTTCTGGTCACTCAGCCAATTTCGTATCCATGCTGCTACTTTCCCTTTTCCTCCATGGGCTGTAACATTGCTGACAAGCCTGTTATGTGGCACTTTATCAAATGCCTTTTGGAAGTCCACATTAACCACATTACTATCATCAACCCTTTCTGTTACCTCATCAAAAAGGTCATGCAATGTTATGTTGTGAAGTTTCCATTATTAGGAGAACCACATAAAATGCATTAATTACTTTGTACCATTTTCTTGTCTTGCCCATTTTTAGTTTCTGTGTGACAACTTGTCTATTAACTTGCTTGCTGATGAATGGGAAGACATAAATTTACAGGGACCAATAGGGGCTGTGCAATGGATGGTTGGCTGTTTGCAAGGTTGCTTTGTGTCAATGGTATTGGTGAGGGGGTGGGTGGTGGCGGGAAGAGTGGCTGTTCTATGAGGTTCTGACATCAGTACACTGGTTGTACCCAAGTGAATCTTGCATTATTAAGGACATCCCTGTCATCGCTGGCAGCAATGTGAGCAGCTGTTGCTGCATTGCTGTCGTTACCATCCTCCTCCTCATCTTCCTCCTCCTCCAGGATGTTGCCTGGTCTGGAGGGCATTAGCTATGAGGGAAGTTTGGAAAAACTCGGATTGTTTTCACTGGAACGACGGAGGTGGAGGGGCGACATGATAGAGGTTTACAAAGTTATGAGCGGCATGGACAGAGTAGATAGTCAGAAGCTTTTTCCCAGGGTGGAAGAGTCAGTTACGAGGGGACATAGGTTTAAGGTGCGAGGGGCAAAGTTTAGAGGGGATGTGCAAGGCAAGTTTTTTACACAGAGGGTGGTGAGTGCCTGGAACTTGCGGCCGATGGAGGTGGTGGAAGCAGATACGATAGCGACGTATAAGAGACATCTTGACAAATACATGAATAGGAAGGGAATAGAGGGATATGGGCCTCGGAAGTGCAGAAGGTTTTAGTTTCGGCAGGCATCAAGATCGGCGCAGGCTTGGAGGGCCGGATAGCCTGTTCCTGTGCTGTACTGTTCTTTGTTCTTTGTTCCTCCTCAGATTCATGAGCAGCCGATCTTCACTCTCTGCCTTGTTCCTTCTGCAGCTCCAAACCTCACTGCTGTGCAATACTATGCGGAGAAGAGCAAACCATGACCATTCTGGAGACCCCGGCTGGTGAGTACCTCCAGATCTATCCAGGCACCAGAAGTGCATCTTCACCATGCTGATGACTTGTTCAGCCAGGTTTGTAGAGGTTATCTCTTGCCTTAGCCCCTATCTCCTGTTTCTGCTTGCAAGTCCAAAGAGGTCAATGAGCTTGTCCTTCTGCAGGGTGAAAGCATCATGGTAGCTGCCCAGGAATCTTGCTCACAGTTGCAGAAATAGCTTCTTGTTGCTGCATGCCAATAATAGCAACAAAAACTTGCATTTAGATACCACTTTTAAATGTAGTAAACCTGCCCAAAACACTTCACAGGAGCAGAATCAAACAAAATTTGACAAATCACCCGAGCATTGATTGAATGGAACCCTTTACAGTTGGTGGATACTCCTGGGTGATCTTGGGGTGCGCAGATTCTCACATGTATTCAGTTGATGACGCCCTGCATCTGTTGAAAGCCAGCCAGAGACACAATACTGAGTGCCCGCTCATTTTGACTGGTGTCATCACAAGTGAAGTTCACGTAATTGTCAGCCCTGGCAAACAACCCATCAGTCAGCTGTCTTAT
This sequence comes from Heterodontus francisci, assembly GCF_036365525.1. Lineage (NCBI taxonomy): Eukaryota > Metazoa > Chordata > Chondrichthyes > Heterodontiformes > Heterodontidae > Heterodontus > Heterodontus francisci. The sequence goes on from NC_090371.1 coordinate 67,902,305, forward strand.
GCAGTTGTGCACTGCCAACTGTGAGATCCTGGATGTGTCTCTGGCAGAACCCTGGAAGGATCGTGATGCAAAAAAGTTGGGAACAATGGTAACTTTGACAGGTCCTGCAATAAGCAGGTCTTCTTGGAGGTGGCAGATGTCTGCCACTTGACACAGCAACCTTCTAGAAGCACTACTCTTCCGACAGTTCAGGGAAGTTCAGCCTTTGCCTGTAAACCCTGCTTTGCAGGTGATGCTTACTGCAAGCTGCATCCCTCTGCTAATCTTCCCTCTGCTGCTCCTTTCTCTGCTACTTCCCTCTCTGCTGCTCTCCTGTCTGATGTTTCCCTCTCTGCTGTTATCCTCTCTGCTGTTTCCCTCTCTGCTGCTCTCCTGTCTGCTGTTTCCCTCTCTGCTGTTATCCTCTCTGATGTTTCCCTCTCTGCTGTCCAGTTGGAGGTCTGTCAACAGCAGGCTGCTGTTGGTGCTGGTCATATTGCTTGTCATTCGAGGTCCAATCTAAGTTTAGCCAAGGCATCAGCCATTGTAATCTATTTGTGAAACCTCCAAAGGATAGATGATTAAATTCTCACAAAAGTACTGTGAACAAACCTTTCCCACTGCTCAGTCAACAAGCAGCTGTGAGTACTGAATATTTATTGCAGTATTTGCATCACTTTTAATGAACCCCATGAATTGCCATTGAGTTCTCACCTTGCTTTCATGGGGGGTTTTAGGAAGTCTGGGAAATGCATGGATACGACGTTAAGGCTAAAACTGTGTTGAAACATGTTCCAATTGAGTGATTACCATCTGCTAATAGGAAACCTGCTCTCCTGCTGGGGTTGCATGCAACCAGCCTAACTCGCTCAAGTTAAACATGAAGTTCTTGGCTGGAGTCAACTTCTATGTGCTTGCATATTTGCTGACCTGCACCTCCGTGTTAAAATTCCCCAACATTTCAGGTTGATAATCTTTTATCAAAACTAGTTAGAGATGTAATAGTTGTTACAACAAGTTGTCAGGCAAACCCCCAATCTGCCAAGACTGAGGCACACATGATTTTGCCACATGAACATTAAAACTTAAAATTGCAAGCCCTGTCTGGAAGGACATTTGCATAGTCCCAGACAATATTGAAGCAAAGGAACCAGTCCCTGCCCCAATACACAGAAGAGACCTGGTCAAACCAGTTGGTCACGTGACCACCTGCTGGCCAACTAGGGGAGTTTTAAACTGGAAAAAAAGAATTTGAACTCAGAACGCCGTGTGCTCCTGGAACTGAAGCAAGAATTACCTCCTCTCCTGTCTGCCTGCTCCATCTCTCAAGGGACTGAATCTTGTGAAGACACGTGAACCTCAAAGAGAGAAAAGTTTCCTACGTGAACAAGGTTTAGGCAAAATACTGGGTCCCAACAAAATACAAGAATTACCTACAAAAGGACTATACCCTGAGCGGAGCACAGTAACAAGATATTGCCTCAAACTGTTCCACTTTATCTTTTCTTCTCTTTTCTGTCACTATCTGCATGTGTAAATCACATGTGCATGTTAGCATGGGTGTGTTGTATATGCGTAGGCGTGAACCATATTAGAGTTTAAGTAAGTTTAATAAATTTCATTTTTGCTTCTTCAAACCTGAGAAAACCTGGTGTGTTCATTTCTTTGCCTCATAATTGAAAACTGTGAACAAGGATTCACAAAAAGGGAAGCTCCAAGCAGTGTGTTTAAAATTAAACCCTGTTACAATAAGACCAGGTGAAGATAGTAACAGATCCCTAGATACATTTCTCGCCTGGTAACAAAGTACAAAGGCAACGAAAGGAGGGGGAGGGGGAGGAAAGAACAAAGGGAAGGTCTGTGATAGGATGGAAGGCAGGAGAGATTAAATGCTGAAAGGGATGATGATGCAAGGCAAAAGAAGAAGGTAAAGGGACAAGTTAAAAATCAAAAGATTGGTCCAGAGGAGCAGCAAATGACAACAGCAGAACAATTACCAGCACCTTCTGCCGCCAAAAAATGGGAGCAATATTTCAGATCTGAAATTATTGAAATCAATGTTGAGTCTGGAAGGTTGTAAAGTGCCTAATCGAAAGATGAGGTGCTGTTCCATAAGCTTCCATTGAGCTTCATTAGAAAAAGTTTAGGAGGCTGAGGACAGAGAGCTCAGAGTGAAGCTGGGGCAGAGAATTATTATGACAAATGACCAGGAGCCCAGGTTCATGTTTGTGAACTGAATGGATGTGTTCAGATCAGCGGTCACCCAATCTGGGTTTGGTCTCCCCAATGTAGAGGAGACCGCATTGTGAGCAGCAAGTGCTAAATTGAAAGGCTTTGACAAGTAAATCGCTATTTCACCTAGATGGTAGAAAGGGACAATATGAAAGGGCAGGTATTGCATCTCCTGCACTTGCAGGTGAAGGTGCTGTGGCAAGGGGGGTAGGTGTTGTGGGTGATGGAAGAATGGACCAGGATGTTGCGGAGGAAACACTCCTTCAGGAATGCTGAATGGGGAGGGGAGGGGAAGGGAAGGTGTTTGGTAATGACATTGAGATGGAAATGGTGGAAAAGGCAGACGATGATCTGTTCAATGTGGAGACTCGTGAGGTGAAAGATGAGGGCAAAGGGAACCCTAACATGGCTGTGGGAGGTAGGGGCAGGAGTGAGAGCAGAAGTGCAGGAAATGGGATGGACATGGGCAAGGGCCCTGTCAACCCTGGTGGAAGGGAATTCTCTGTTGAGGTAAAAGGAAGACATATCAGAAGCACTGGTGGGGAAGTTGGCATCATTAGAACAGATGAAATGGGGACAGAGAAGTTGGGAGAATGGAATAGAGTCCTTACAGGAACTGGGTCAGTGAGCATATAGTAGATATTTGTTGGTAGTTTATCCCCAGAGATAAAAATAGTGAAGTCGAGCATGAGAAGGCAAGAGTCAGAGATGGACCATGTGAAGGCAAGGTTGGAAACTGAAAGCAAAATTAATGAAATTTCCCAGTTTGGGGCAAAAGCAGGAAGTAGTAATGAAACAGGCATATATGTATTGGAAAAAATGTCACGGTAGGGACCATAAACACAGGCAGAGCCAGGATCCATCAGGGTTCCCATTTCTCTTTTGTTTCCAATTTTTGTTAGGCATATTTTCCTCTTTGAAATGCCTTCGGATGTTAATATAAAGGCAAGATTCTGTTGCTGTTGTACTCCATTGTAGTGTTCTATTTGTGTTTTATTATTATCAATAATATCTTTGCCTTTCCTCATTCTTATTAGACCTTCCACTAGTTGTTCCTCTATCTTGTTTATTTTTTTTCATCGAGGAGGCTTGGTTAATCCTGGCTGCAGAACTCTCCATGACTACATGTGCTGTTTTGCAATTAGTTAGCAGGAAGTATGGTGCTGTGGATTTGATTCCACCTGATTTTCTTTTCTTGCCCATCTAATTAAATTGGAATTTTCTACCATTGCTCAGTCCATCAGTATAACTGAAGAGTTGCAACAGAATGGAGATGAATTCAACTGCCAGTCAAATTTATAGTTTCACCATATCAACCCTGAGACTAATGCTTTGCTGTTGGAGCTACTGAGTGCTTTCAAACACTTGATTTTAATCTTACTGTTAGCACTTGTACACATAAAGTACAGTTTATTGTCAGAACTCTGAATTTTAGCAGTGTTTTTTCATCCCCTTATTTGATAACGTACAGTTATGCTTGTGGTGATGTGACTGGATGGTGATTAGATTTATCCTACATACCGAGCCAACTAAAATTTATGCGTACATTTCAACTGATTATTTAATCACATAATGGACATTTAAAAAGTTGTATGAAAGTGCTTCCCTTTTTAAAAATATTTTTTGAGGACTTGTATTTTAAAGTTGTGGAAATGGATTCATTGGAGATTCCATGGATGTGTTTGTATTAAAAGGTCAGCGGAGGGACTTTAGGACTTGAGCTTTCTGTTTAAAAATAACAGTTACAGGAAGTTACATGTCCTCAGCTAAGTAAACAGCAAAAGCCTTAGTGATTAGGGGGAGTTGCCTACAGAGAAGTGGCATGTCAAGATTTATGGTAGCCAAGAGGTTTTGACTTTCTGGTTGGGGTGTTGACTGTTTTCAATGTCAGTTGGGGGTAAGCCTGCTCAGGGAGAAGCACCCAACTCATGTTTTCTCCCCGTCTCTGAGAAGCCCTGCAAAATCCAGTGTGTGATAGCTAAAACCCCTGATGCTGCATTTTTCCTGAGAAACTTCTGGAAGACTTCCTCTTGACATCTCCTGAACGAACTGTTTCTGAAAAGATCACAGTGACCCATCTACGCGAATTTGGGATGCCAGACTGTATGCCATCCAGAACATAACATATCATATCCTTTTTCTTCAAGAATTAACAAGTACTTTGGCCAAAACATCTTTATTTTTCCTTTAACCAGTGTGTGTGTGTGTTGGGTATGTAGAAAGGAAATATAAATATATATTATATATATTTACTGTCATATTTCAAACTGTGTGTTAAAGCTTTGCATCTTTATTGACTAAGTCTTGTTTTATAATTAATTTTTAATTTTGTTGTTTATTAAAGAAACCTGATTAGTAGATTTTATTCTGAAATAACAATAGAGTACATATTTGGCCGTATCAGCATCTAAGTACACATTTAAATATATGTTGTGACCTGTGGAGAATTGGAACGAGAGAAAGACAGTGCACTTCTCCCACCTCAGTCGTAACAAAAGAAAGAGTGATAAAAAAACGGTTGGAGCTGCAGAGGGTGCAACCTGACATAAGTGATGGATGCACCAGTCTGTGATCGGGAGGTTGCTTGAATTAAGTGACAGTAGAGGGGCACATCTCTGGTGCTTATCAAACCGGGGAGGCTGGAATAAGCTTGCCAACCTAGGGAGGGGTATTCTGAACCATTCTGACCCACCCCTTTAGAAATTACAATGTCCCAATTGGTCCTTTAATAAGCAGATGAAATTTGGGGATTCAGTTGAGGTGGGCCCTACAACTGCCATTCTGAAGTCAATATGCCTTATTCTTCTGGGCATACTGCCCGTCAATTCCCTCACTGGTATTTCCCAGGTCAGGGACCCAGAAACTCCCAGGCAGGGAATTCCCATTACTGGCTTTGCCTCCTTATTCCATTCAACTTGTAAGGGGCAGACTGAGGCTTCATCCCTTACAAGGCTCAAAGGAGCTCTGTTGTTAGGCCAGGACCCGAGGATGAGAGACTTCAATTATGATGATAGACTGGAGAAGTTAGGACTGTTTTCCTTAGAGAAGAGAAGGCTGAGAGGTGATTTGATAGAGGTATTCAAAATAATGTGGGGTCTGGACAGAGTAGATAGAGAGAAACTGTTCCCACTCTTGAAAGGATCGAGAATGAGAGGGCACAGATTTAAAGTAATTGGCAAAAGAAGCAAAAGCAATATGAGGAAAAACTTTTTCATGCAGCGAGTGGTTAAGGTCTGGAATGCACTGCCTGAGAGTGTGGTGCAGGCAGGTTCAATCGATGCATTCAAAAGAGAATTGGATAGTTACCTGAAAAGCAAGAATGTACAGGGCTATGGGGAGAAGATAGGGGAATGGCACGAGCTGAATTGCTCATTCAAAGAGCCAGCGTAGACACAGTGGGCTGGATTTTGTGGAGGAGGTGGGTCTGCCAGCACCAGGCTGAAAAAGAGGGGGGAATCCCTCCAGTCTTTTAACCTCTAAGTTTCACGAGCCGGGAACCCCGTCCCTTTAAAGATGGGGATCCTGCCTCGAAGAGCTGCTGGCCAATCAGAGAGCCGGCAGCTAGCAGTGGTGCCATTGGAAATGGTGGCCACTGCCAGTACTGCAGAGACCTCAGATCCAGACCCAGTGCTGGAGCCCCGGACCTCAGGTAAGCGAGGCAGGGTTGCCGGAGCCTGTTTGGAAGGCCCCAGCGAAGGGGGGAGGGGGGGTGTGGTCGTGCAGTGCAGGGGGAGGAGGGGGGATGGGGGGTGTGGTCGTGCAGTGCAGGGGGAGGAGGGGGGAGGGGGGGTGTGGTCGTGCAGTGCAGGGGGAGGAGGGGGGAGGGGGGGGTTCCTGGAGGGATAAAATGGTTCCCGGTGGGAGTCCTCCGTGAGCCTCAGACTGCCAACGACGGAGGGACCTCCCCAAAGCCTGCAGGGGGGCACTTCATTTTACAAGGTGCCCCCCCCCTCACGTGGCAGAGACACCCCCTACCATTGATAAGATCACAGCAGCGGCGGGTAGTAGGTCTCAATTGGCCTCTGGGCTGAAGGCAGTCGCCGGCCTATCCCAGCCCCGGGAAGATCGCTTGGCGATGGGGAGGCGAGGGGCCCTCCACCCCCTCGCCACCTGTATGCCCCCCTATCTCCGACCCCACCTCAGGGGGCCACATAAAATCCTGGACGATGGGCTGAGTGGCCTCCTTCTGTGCTGTAATAATTCTGTGATTCTGTACCTGGGTCTTAGCCTAATTTCTGACTGTTCTGGCACATGGCCACCAGAGTTAGTGTAGGAATACACCACAAGGGACAGGGATTTTTGGCGCCAACATGATTAGTAAAGAATTTAGAAATAGCTAACTGAACTAATTCCTCGTTTCTCACAAGGAAATAATGTGAAATCACAAGTTTTCATCCATTCTCACATCTTAATATTAGTAATGGGTTCCAACCATCTATAGTTGGCTCTGTTTTTGCCAGACGTTCCTCTATGTGCTTTGTGCTGTTAATCCTTAACTTTGGACCACTTTAGTCTCTGCATGTTCACTGCACCACAAGCAGGCAATTCTGGCACAAAAGACATGCATGCAATGCTCATCAGTGCTGCTGTCTGTTTTGCTCCCTGTGTTTCACAGGTGGTTAATATTTTGGCCCTTGGAGAAGGAGTCAGATATGATACTTGGCACGATTTACTTCCTCACGTCAGTAATTGGCCACTGGTCAATGCTCGTGTCTAATAAGCCATGCAGTGCAGGATTAATGACTTATGCTTTAAACAGTGCTTTGCTCCAGCTTTCCTTGAGAAGCGGCTTCAACTAATCATTAATTCGCTGTGAATTACTTTCTTTCGGACATCAAAGAATCTTATAAAGTTTGTGTGAATCATGTTTAGAAGAAGGAGGATTAGGAAACTATTCCATAATTCACTAGTACCCACAATTATAATTGTCACATCAATTGACGACTAACAGTTTTCTAAAGCATTGGGAACGATCATGAAGGACATGAATGATTCTACAGCTATTTAGAAAGAAAGCTCACTGCAGACATTTTTAAAAATCCATGAGGAAAATGTTTTTTTGGTTATGTGAAGTGTATTTGATAAATGTATTCATATAACATATGGGTTGGTATCTCTATTTCAATGAATCATTTATATTTTCTTTACTTAAAGTAAGCTGGACCAGCAACCAAATTTCTTTGGATTCGATTTATATCTGAAAGAGGATATGATTGCTTGTTTTTCTTTGTAATTATTGAACAATTAGCAAAATCACAGGTAAATGAAACTTTGAAATATATAATTTTTTTAGGGATGGGCAATACATGCTGTCCTAGCCAGCGATGTCCACGTTCCATGAATGAATAAAAAAAAGTGATTTTAATTATTTTAATCTTTCTTTCACATGCTTTTTGAGTCACTTACATAATCTATGCATGGCTAGTTATCTGTAATTTCGTAACACTGATATTTTAATTATTTAATTGTTTGACTTTAAGCTTGCCATTGTAGAGCTACAAATCAAAATCAAACAATCTATCTTAAAGTTTATCAATTTATCAACACATGCATAGTCAAACAAAATTGCCACAAAATTTGGTTGTGTAATGCCTGTACTTTCAGTACTATAGATGCTGTTTAGGTTCCAAAGTGGCATCTGCAGTACACGTGAACATTTCTGGTGCCAGATGCCATTTTGGTGAGGGCATTAGTGCCAACTCGGATGCTGGAGCAAGCAGATTGTGATATCATTCAGTGTGTTACCTTGATTGGACACGAGTGTTGCCAGGTAACACCCTGTCTTAACCTCGCATAGCTGAACATGCGTTCAGCGGCCGGAAGGATCTCCCACTAGTGTTATTTAAAGGAATCATCAACTACTTTCAAGTTAGTTGTTGATTGATTTCTACTAGCTGTTGTTGAGTATTTGAAAGTTGCTGAAATATACTGGAATATGCTGAAGGACTTGGTCCTGACACCAAGGGTTCTGCTCAGGCCACTTACTCCCAGGCGTGAGTGCATGACTGGAAGAATGAGGAGAGGCGACACAGAGGAGAGCGATGCTGGAAGAGGGAGGAGGAGGAGAGAGAGAAGGGCTTTCAGCAGGTGAACATAGCCATCTAATATCTTCAGCTTACCATTAAAGAGAAACTTAACTGGACTAGCCATATAAATGATGTGGCTACAAGAGCAGGTCAGAGGTTGGGCATTCTGTGACGAGCAGCTCACCTCCTGACTCCCCAAAGCCTGTCCACCATCTACAAGGCACAAGTCAAGAGTATGATGGAATACCCTCCACTTGCCTGTATGGTGCCGCTCCAACAACACTCAAAATGCTCAACACCATCCAGAACAAAGCAATCTGCTTGATCAGCACTGCACCCACCACCTTCAAATTTCACTCTCTCCACCACTGACCCACAGTGGCAGAAGTGTGTACCATCTACAAGAGGCACTGCAACATCTGGCCAATTCTCCTTTGACAGCACCTTCCAAACCTCTACCACCAGGAAGGGCAAGGGCAGCAAATGCATGGGAACACCACCACCTGCAAGTTCCCCTCCAAGCCACACACCATCCTGACTTGGACCTATATCATCATTCCTTCACTATCGCTGGATCACAATCCTGGAACTCCCTCCCTATCAGCACTGGGTGTACCTACACCAGATGGACAGCAGCAGTTCAAAACGTCAGCTCAGCACTACCTTCTCAAGGGCAATTAGGGATGGGCAACAAATGCTGGCCTTGCCAGAGATACTCACATCCCATGAATGAATAAAAAAAGTATTTTTTTATGACCCATGACTCCAGTGCACAACCCATGCACATCAAAGCCATGCTGTCACATGAAATGTGATCGAGCAGACTATTGGGTTGCTTAAACAATGCTTCTGCTGTCTGCACTGCTGTGGAGGAGTCAAGAGTGGATGTCAACATTTTTCATGGTCTGCTGCATGCTGCAAAGCCTGACCATCATGAGGGAACAATGATTGCCACCAGCAATACAGCAAACGACTGAGGAGGAGGAGCTGGAGGGAGAGGGGGAGGAGGAGGAAGGGAGGAGGCAACCAACATATTCCCTTTCTGGCCGCACTGTCTGTGATCAACTCATCATACTGTGATGCCAGTGAAAGCAACCCCCATTCCCATTCAACAACAGTCCCTTACCTTCCCTCTGGTACTGACCATCATAGCATCCTCATGGCTACAACGCTGAAATCAAAAGCACCACAAAACAGCATTCCAAACTAACTTTATAAATCAAACAATCTAATGTACCGTACAAAAGTCAACTCCCTTAGTGCCTGTCTTCCATATGCCTTTGCCTGTCCTAGTGCTCCTACACAATGCTTCACCAGTGACTATAGTATGGCTGATGGAAGGATGGTGACTTACAATGGAGGGCACTGCTGATGGCTTTACAGCATGCCCTTGAGCAGCTCTGGCTCTAGAAGGCCCAGCTTTGAACTGCATTACCTCATCAGCAAGGGCACTGGCGGAGTGGCAGTGATGGGAGGATGAATGCTGTCATCCTGAGGGAAGACAGGCTGTTATGTGAGGCAAGGGAGGAGATTGCAGGGCTTCTGACACAAATTTTCAAATCCTTTCTGGCCACAGGAGAGGTACCAGAGGACTGGAGGACAGCGAATGTGGTACCATTATTTAAGAAGGGTAGCAGGAATAAATGAGGTAATTACAGGCCGATGAGTCGAACATCAGTAGTCGAGAAAATATTGGAAAAAATTCTGAGGGACAGGATTAATCTCCATTTGGAGAGGCCAGGATCAATCAGGGATAGTCAGCATGGCTTTATCAGGGGAATATCGTGTCTAAGTAACTTGATTGAATTTTTTGAGGCGGTGACAAAATGTGTAGATGAGGGTCAAGCAGTTGATATAGTCGACATGGACTTCAGTAAGGCTTTTGAGAAGGTCCCACATGGGAGAATGGTTAAGAAGGTAAGAGCCCATGGGATCCAGGGCAATTTGGCAAATTGGATCCAAAATTGGCTTCGTGGCAGGAGGCAGAGGGTAATGGTCAAGGGTTTTTGTGAATGGAAGCCTGTGACCAGTGGTGTACCGCAGGGATCGGTGCTGGGACCCTTGTTGTTTGCAGTGTACATTAATGATTTAGATGTGAATATAGGAGGTATGATCAGTAAGTTCGCAGATGACACGAAAATTGGTGGTGTTGTAAATAGTGAGGAGGAAAGCCTTAGATTACAGGGAGATATAGATGGGCTGATAAGATGGGCGGAGCTGTGGCAAATGGAATTTAATCCTGAGAAGTGTGAGGTGATGTGTTTTGGGAGGACTAACAAGGCAAGGGAATATACAATGGATGGTAGGACCCTAGGAAGTACAGAGGGTCAGAGGGACCTTGGTGTCCTTGTCCATAGATCACTGAAGGCAGCAGCACAGGTAGATAAGGTGGTGAGGAAAGCATAAGGGATACTTGCCTCTATTAGCCGAGGCATAGAAGATAGAGCAGGGAGGTTATGATGGAGTTGTATAAAACACTAGTTAGGCCCCAGCTGGAGTACTGCGTACAGTTCTGGGCACCATACTATAGGAAGGATGTGATTGCACTGGAGTGGGTGCAGAGGAAATTCACCAGCCCGGGCTGGAGCATTTCAGCTCGGAAGAGAGACTGAAAAGGCTGGGGTTGTTTTTCTTAGAGCAGAGAAGGCTGAGGGGAGATATGACTGAGGTATACAAAATTATGAGGGGCATTGATAGGTTAGATAGGAAGAAACTTTTTCCCGGAGCGGAGGGGTCAATAATCAGGGGGCATAGATTTAAGATAAGGTGCAGGAGATTTAGAGGGGATTTGAGGAAAAACTTTTCACCCAGAGGGTGATTGGAATCTGGAACGCATTGCCTGAAGTGGTGGTAGAGGCAGAAACCCTCACAGCATTTAAGAAGTATTTAGATGAACATTTGAAATGCCATAGCATACAAGGCTACTGGCCAAGTGCAGGAAAATGGGATTAGAACAGTTAGGTGCTTGATGGCCAGCACAGACACGATGGCCCAAAAGGCCTGTTTCTGTGCTAAATGACTCTATGACTCTATCACAGCAGATTTGTGCTCCACTGTGCCACTGCCACACTCATGGGGCAGTGCCTCAGTGATCCTAACAATGTATTTTAGGACAGATTGTTGTAATGCTGTGAGACCCTACAAGCCCCTGTGCACACTGGTATCCATAGCTATGATGGCAGCTTGCATGGCATGAAGCTTATCTTCAATGAGAGCAGTATGAGCTTCCATGACTTCAGTCTGAGCCTCCACTGCAACATTCAGACATTGTGTGATTCTCATTGTGCTGCAATGGAATCTGAGACACCGGCCATTAGATGCTACATCATGGTTGGGTCTGAAAGTGTTCTCATGCCCAGTGTCTCACTGGGCTGGATTTTGTTGTGCCGGTAGGCCTCCCGGCACTGGGCTGAAAAGGCGAGGGGAACCCCGCTGGGCATTTGGAGCTCACCTTGCGCGATCTAACAGCACTCCGGCACTTAGGTGCCCCACACCAGGATTGCTGCCCCTTTAAAGATGGGCATCCTGTCTTCAAGTGCCGCTGGCCAATCAGAAGGCCTGCAGCTCAGTAGTATCAACATCACCACCAGGAGCAGTGGCCACTGCCAATACTGCAAGAGGCCTTGGACCCAGGCCCAGCCCAGACCCAAGGTGAGTGAGGCAGGGTTGTCGGGGCCACACTGTTGGGCCCTGGCGAGGTGGGGGGAAGGGTGAGCATTTAGTGCAGGGGCAGGAGGTTCATGTAGCTGGAGTGTTTCCTAGTGGGGGCCCTCTGTAGGCCACAGATTGCCCATGGAGGAGGGCCTCCCCCCCAACCCTGCAGGGATGTTACCTTGTTTTACTGAGCAACCTCCCCATATGGCGGAGGCCCCTCCAGCCACTGGTTTAATCTCAGTGGCAGCAGGAAGAGGCCCTTAAGTGCCTCAATTGGCCTCTAGGCGTAAAGGCTGTCTTCGGCCTATCCTGCCCCCGACAAAATTCTGGTGTGACGGGAAGGTGATGGGCTCTCTGCCCAATGCCTCCCATTACAATTCTATGGGTCACCCACCCCCTACCTCCCTGCCTGTCTCTTTAAGGGGGGAGGGCATAAAATTCAGCCCACCATGTGCACATTCTGCCTCTAAACTATCCTTTAAGGTACGTACAGTGCCAGTATCTTAGCTGTTGGCTCAGAGTGGGAGAGCGAGTGACGGTGTTTCTTTTTCATCACTGTCTTCCTGGTCTTCCATTTGTTGCACTTCCACACTGGTTAGGTGGCAGTTCTTGGATATCTGTAAAGCGGAAAGCGCAAGGGTCGGATGTGATGAGTGTATGGGGGAAAACAAGAGCTGCATGCTTACAATGTCTGTTGCTTGTAAATCAGAACAGGTTGTGGGATAAGTGGGAAGTGAGTTGAAAGAAGAAGGATTAGGTATACCGTCATTACAGTCATAGAGTCGTACAGCATAGAAACAGGCTCTTCGGCCCACCGCGTCCATGCCAACCATAATGCCTATCTATACTAATCCCACCTGCCTGCATTAATTCCATATCCCTCCATGCCTTGCTCATTCAAGTACCTGTCCAGGTGCCTCTTAAATGTCGCTACTGTTCCTGCCTCCACCACCACCTCAGGCAGCTCATTCCAGATACCCACTATTCTTTGTGTGAAAAATTTACCCCTTTGATCCTCTTTAAACCTCCTTCCTTTCACCGTAAATCTATCCCCTCTAGTTTTAGTCACCCCTACCATGGGAAACAGACTCTGGCTATCGACCGTATCTATGCCTCTCATAATTTTATATACCTCTATCATGTCCCCTCTCAGCCTCCTTCGCTCCAGGGAAACAGACCCAGCCTATCCAATCTCTCTTTATAACTCAAGCCCTCCAAACCAGGCAACATCCTTGTGAATCTTTTCTGCACCCTCTCTAGCTTAATCGCATCTTTCCTGTAGTGCGGCGACCAGAACTGCACACAGTACTCCAAATGCGGCCTAACCAACGTTATGTACAACTGTAACATGACGTCCCAACTCTTGTACTCAATGCCTCGGCCAATGAAGGCAAGCATGCCATACGCCTTCTTCACCACACTGTCTACCTATGTTGCCACTTTCAGGGAACTATGTACTTGCACCCCAAGGTCTCTCTACTCAACAACACTCCCCAGGACACTGCCATTCACTGTATATATCCTGCCCTGGTTTAACTTCCAAAAATGCATCACTTCACACTTGTCTGCATTAAATTTCATTTGCCACTCCCTTGCCCACTTTCCCAGTTGATCGAGATCCTGTTGTAACCTTAGACAACCTTCTTCACTGTCCACTATACCACCATTTTGGTGTCATCTGCAAACGTACTAATCATGCCCCTTACATTCACATCCAAGTCATTAATATATATGACAAACAACAGAGGGCCCAGCACCGATCCCTGCGGCACACCACTGGTCACCGGTCTCCAATCTGAAAAACAACCCTCCACTACCACCCTCTGCCTCCTATCACCAAGCCAATTTTGTATCCAATTTGTTAGTTCACCCTGGATCCCATTTGTTCGAACCTTCCGGACCAGCCTACCATGCGGGACCTTGTCAAAGGCCTCGCTAAAGTCCATGTAGATAACGTCCATCGCCCTGCTCTCGTCAATCCTCTTGGTCACCTCCTCGAGAAATTCAATCAAATTCATGAGACATGATTTCCCACGCACAAAGCCATGCTGACGATCCCTAATCAGACCATGCCTTTCCAAATGCATATAAATCCTGTCTCTCAGAATCCTTTCCAATAACTTTCCCACCACTGATGTAAGGCTCACCGGCCTGTAGTTCCCTGGTTTATCCCTGCTGCCCTTCTTAAATAAAGGCACAACATTAGCTATCCTCCAGTCTTCCGGTACCTCACCCGTGGCTAACGATGATACAAAAATCTCTGCCAGGGCCCCAGCAATCTCCTCCCTTGCTTCCCATAGCATCCTAGGATACGCCTGGTCAGACCCTGGGGATTTATCCTCCTTAATGCGCTTCAAAACATCCAACACCTCCTACTTTGTAATGTTGATATGCTCCAGGATATCGCTGTTCCCTCCCTTGAACTCACTAGCTTCCATGACCTTCTCCACAGTAAATAGAGACAAGAAATATTCATTTAAGACCTCGCCCATTTCCCATGGCTCCACACATAGATTGTCACACTGATCCTTAAGGGGACCTACTCTCTCCCTAGCTACCCTTTTACTCTTAATATACTTACAGAATCTTTTAGGATTCTCCTTTATCTTATCTGCCAGGGAAATCTCATGGCCCCTTTTCGCCCTCCTAATTTCCTTCTTAAGTGTACTCTTACATCCCCTATACTCCTCGAGGGACTCGCTCAATCCCAGCTGCCTATACCTGACATATGCTTCCTTCTTTGTTCTGACCAGACCCTCAATATCCCTTGTCAACCAAGGTTCCCTAAACTTGCCAGCCTTGCCATCTAACAAGAACATGTCAGCCCTGAACTCTTCCTATCTCACTTTTAAAAGCCTCCCACTTGCCAGACATCCCTTTACCTGTAAACAGCCTCTCCCATTCAACTTTTGAGAGTTCCTGTCTGATGCCATCGAAATTAGCCTTCCTCCAATTTAGGACTTCAACCTGAGGACCAGTCCTATCCTTTTCCATAACTATCTTGAAGCTAATAGAGTTATAGTCACTGGTCCCAAAATGCTCCCCCACTGACACATCAACCACCTGCCCATCCTCATTTCCTAAGAGGAGGTCGAATGTAGCTCCTTCTCTAGTAGGGCCATCCACATACTGCTTCAGAAAACTATCCTGGCCACACTTAACAAATTCTTCCCCATCTGATCTCTTAGCAGTAAGGAAGTCCCAGCCAATATTAGGGAAGTTAACTACTATTACAACCCTATAATTCCTACACCTGTCTGTGATTTCCCTACATATATGCTCCTCCAATTCCCTCTGACTATTGGGGGGCCTATAGTATAATCCCATCTAAGTGATCACCCCTTTCTTATTTCTAACCCATATGGCCTCGCTGGACATTCCCCCCGGGATATCCTCTCTAAGTACTGCCGTGATGTCCTCCCTAATCAATAGTGCAACTCCCCCTCCTCTTTTACCTCCACCTCTATCATGCCGGAAAGATTGGTACCCCGGAACATTGAGCTTTCAGTCCTGCCCATCCCTCAACCACATTTCTGTAATAGCTATAATATCACAATCCTATGTACTGATCCATGCTCTGAGTTCATCTGCCTTACCTGTAAGGCTTCTTGCATTAAAGTAAATGCAGTTTAGCCTACCAGACCTTCCACGCTCCCTGTCCTGCCCCTGCCGGGCCTGCTTACTGGACTTGCTTGCTTTAACCTCTACATTTGCCTCAACTATCTCATTGGAGAGACTACTGCTTTGGGTCCCATGCCCCTGCAAGACTAGTTTAAACTCTCTCGAGTAGTGCTAGCAAACTATCATTCTTTGATTGTTTCTGTCCTGCCAGTAGCCATGTCTCAACCATGGCCGCTCCAATGATAGAGAGCGCTGTCTCCTTCATGGGGTTGAGGACATGCAGCCATGTTGGTCCCCCGCTGATTTGTGCTTCTGCCTCTGGCTATGCACCAACTTGTCTTGCAAGAGAGAGGGAAGTAGGTCAGTTAGTGTGGTGCAATGTATGTGAGTGATGTGCCTATTATGGTTGAATAGCTGGCAGTCTACGCAAGCTGTGAGATTTGAGTGTGAAGCTTGCAACAGTGCTAAGTGTATGAGGATGAAGTGAAACTATGAATGTGACGTATGAGTTGTGATGGAGATTGTTGGTGGGTGACTGAAGGCAGGGGTATGGTGAATTGTGCAATGTGTGTGGATTAAGGTTCATTTGTAAGGATATGGCAGTCCAAGATGAATTCACTGACTTTGACCACTTGTGTGAGGTCATTAAACTTCTTTCTGCACTGTATCCAGGTCCTTGGGGCTATGCTGCTTGCATTGATTGCCATGTCTATCTGTTCCTTGCTGAGGGCTTCCTGGTCCCCTATGGTTAGTGGACTTCTTCCCTCCTGTCTACCTTCTGCAACAAAGGCTCCAGTACTGCATCTGAGAACCTTGGCACATACTTTCTGCCCGTTGCACTATGAGTCAGTGTTCTTCTTGCTCAGACTCTCTTCCCCAGTCACTTCCAGCACCTGCTGCAGCCAGACTGCACCTCTACTTTAAGAGGTGCAGTCTGACTTTAAGTAGTGCAGGCTAGCTTTAAGTGGTGCTAGCCACGTATGAACTTGGGCCCCCTGCTGAGGCATGCCCCCTTAACAGTGCATTTAGCACTGGGCTGTATGCTACTATCATTAAAATTAGCAGGCTGCACGATATATGCATGCTGCCTGCTTCGGAAGGAATGGGTGTGGGCTAATCACGCATTGCATTCCCTGCACCTGTGGTTGGGGTTGGGGGCTATGGATTATTGCCCCCTGTAGATAATGTGATAATATCTTAGCAGTCATCCTCCCTACATGTTAATTTACTCATGCTTTCCTTGGACCTGAAACCATTTAGCTCCTTACAGAAAACAAAGTAATTCATGACAACGCTACGTCATCGCCGACGTCATCAGGATGCGCCGCGGTGCGCACATGCGCAGACGGTCTCATGCCCTCTGCGCATGCGCTGCGGTCCGGCTTGCCAGGACCGTTTTGCGCATGCGCAGATGACGTCATCGCGTTACGTCGACTTCCTCGGGCAACGCGCCAGGCATTTTATCTGAATTATTTATTCGTTTTGGAGACTTGCTTCATTTTTATTTGACACAGGAGATTGTTCCAAGGTAAGTTGCTCTGCCTTTGTAAGTTGCTTTGAAAACATTTCCATTGTCTGGGCCACCGCATGTTCTCCAGTCCCTGTTGTGAGTTGCTGTGTGCAGGCAGTACATGTGCTGCAACCTACCGTCTAAACGGTCACTTTCGTTTTTGTAACGTTTTAATGGAGTGCATTCTGTATTTCTTATCTCATCTCATCTCATGTTTCCCGTGAGGAGACTGGACTGGCTGCGGCAACAGACTCTCCGCTGGCAGCAAGGACTGGCTGATGAGATGGAGCCATTTACTATGCCCAACAATTGCCCGGAAGCACCTTCGGATGGAGGTGGCCACGCGCTGGACATCAGTCACGTGTCACAAACCCTGGATCCTGAGCGTCTCACCCCCTGGCCTAACCCTGGATCCTGAGCGTCTCACCCCCTGGCCTAATGATCTGATGGACCATACATATGCCTGCCTGTTCAAAGCTCCACTTCCCCTACCTGCGGTACCCTCTCCTTGCTGCTCAGTTACACAGTCACCTGTTCCTGCACCCATCAGGGCAGTGCACATGGACACACAGCCACCTGTTTCCCCATCAGCCTTTGGAACAACCATGCAGAGCCTTGTGAGACTCCGCAATTGCCAGCTGCTGCCTGTCAAGCAGAGAGGGCGTCCAAAGGGGTCAAGCACTTGGGGATCATTCAGCAAGAAGGGACTGAGCACTAAAAGAAACAAGCACGCCGTGTCCAGTGGTAGCAGAAATGTGAATGCTCTTGCTGTGAACACAACTGGTGATAGTAGTAGGCAGGATTAAATGGGAATGGATGGGAAGACGCACGAGTAACATAACCACTAGCAGGGGACTGCAGGGCTAAATGGCCAGCTTTCTATTCATAGCCCAAAAGAAATGTGCTTCTTTTCCAGCACCCTCACATCATTCATGTTTTCCCTGAGAGCAGCATTGAACCATCACGAGATAGGGGCAGTAACATCATCCTGCCTCCTACAGCTGAGGTGGGTACTAAGTGATTCATTGGCGATGTTATCAGTACATGCCTTTACCGCAGAACACAAAGCATGCTCAACAGTAATTTCATTGGAGGGAGGGAAGCTCTGACACTGATGTTCTTTCCTTATTTCCTTTCATGTAAAACGTGCCCTTGAGAAAACAATCCTTGACACTTAAGGACGGCATTCAAGCAAAGGAGGCAGTGCAGGAGAGGACGCAAGGATGTGCTGATTCCCGCATCTGAGGTGGGTAATAAGTGCTTCATTGGCGACGTTATCAATTGGTGCCTTCACTGCAGAACTTAAAAAGGTGTGCACAACAGTAATTTCAGTGGATGGAGGGAGGCAAGCTCTGACTCTGATTTGCTTTATTTCTTTTCATGTAAAACATGCCGTCGAGAAAACAATCCTTGAGACTTAAGGTCAGCATTCAAGCAACGAAGGCAACTGGATCATGCTGCGGAGCTGGTCACGATGTGGAAAGGAACATTACATTTATGGATGAATTGGGAGTGCACATTGGGATGCGTTTGGGGAACATTCACCAAGAATAGACTGAGCTCAGACTCTTGTGACTTTGCCTTCTTCACATGGACAATACAGTAGTGGAATAGAGAGCACAGCGTTCATTCACCACAAGGCTCTCCAGGAACAATCTCTTTAGCTGTGCATAGCAGAGACTCGGCCTGTCTGTCTAACGGGAATGCTGGAAACACAACACTCATGTATCCATGCACAGCAGTTCCTCGGATGCTTAATGAACTTAATAAAACTTCTCAATAATTAAAACCAGAATTGTTGAGGCTTTTTTTTGCATGCTATTTCCCCGACTTTGCAACTGCACTTCAGATATTCAACTATGGTGGAGGGGTGGAGGTAGGGGGGTAGATGGAGGGGTGGAGGTAGGGGGGTAGATGGAGAGGGGTGGAGGTAGGGGGGTAGATGGAGAGGGGGGAGGGGTGGGGAGAGCAGGGAGGGGTGGGGAGAGGGAGCATGCAAAATGCAGGGACCAGACAGTTGCAATGCCTGAAGTACTGTGGAGAAGTAGGGGAGAAGCAACTGGATTGGGCATCCGCAGCTGGAGGGAACGGCTGAATGGAGAGGGCTGGATGCGAGAGGCCGTAGATAGCTGCGGGGAGCGAGTGTGCGAAGACCTCGGTGTCGCCGGGTCCAGGGACTGGCCGGTAAGTCTTTTGCTGTTTAGTTTAGTTTAGTTTAGAGATACAGCACTGAAACTGGCCCTTCGGCCCACCGAGTCTGTGCCGACCATCAACCACCCATTTGTACTAATGCTACACTAATCCCATATTCCTACCACATCCCCACCTGTCCCTATATTTCCCTACCACCTACCGACACTAGGGGCAATTGCTAATGGCCAATTTACCTATCAACCTGCAAGTCTTTGGCATGTGGGAGGAAACCGGAGCACCCGGAGGAAACCCACGCAAACACAGGGAGAACTTGCAAACTCCACACAGGCAGTACCCAGAATTGAACCTGGGTCACTGGAGCTGTGAGGCTGCGGTGCTAACCACTGCGCCACTGTGCCACTGTTTCTGGCGCATGCACAGAAAAAGGCACTCCTCTTCCGCTCCGCTGCTCCCCCCCACTCCCGCCCTTCACCCCCACCCCTCCCTCTTTTCCCCCCTCCCTCCTCTCTTTCCCCCCCTCCCTCCTCTCTTTTTCCCCCCCTCCCTCCTTTCTTTTCCCCCCCCCTCCCTCCTCTCTTTCCCCCCCTCCTCTCTTTCCCCCCTCCTCTCTTTTCCCCCCCCCCGACACCCTCAACGCTGCTCTCCCCGGCCCCCGCGCTGCTCTCTCACTCCGGCCATTGTATACTGCAACGTGTTCGTTAGGTTGCCTCTGTGTGATTCTTTGAGCAGCGCCATCTTTAGTCCTGGCAGCTGCTACAGTCGCAATCTGTGACGTTTTCGTGGCACATGCTGTATTTGCGCATGTGCCAAAACAGCGCCACCTACCGTTCGCGTTGTCAACAAATGCGGTCTACAGAAAAACCCAGTGGTTGAATTTCCACAGGAGTTCTGATTGGCTGCTATAACTTTGGCAGAACTTCCAAGATATTTGCACCATTTTTCCTGAGTTTCTTCAGATATTCTACCAAAATTACATAGAGCAAATTCAAACCCATATCATTTTAGAGTTTAGAAAGAGGCCATTCAGATCATTGCCTGTATGCCAGCTCTCTGAAAGAGTT
This sequence comes from Heterodontus francisci, assembly GCF_036365525.1. Lineage (NCBI taxonomy): Eukaryota > Metazoa > Chordata > Chondrichthyes > Heterodontiformes > Heterodontidae > Heterodontus > Heterodontus francisci. The sequence continues at coordinate 67,922,542 of NC_090371.1, forward strand.
ATCTGCTTCATCCTTTGCCTTTTCTCAGCACCCTTTAACTTTATCATATTCAAATAATTGTCAAGCCATTTTGCTTTGTTGAATGATATTTTTCTGTAATCCACTGAATAGAGACCTGAAATATATTTTTTGAAGAAATTTAAGTGAGAACAGATGAAGGATGACTTTGCTGGCAGCTTTGGATGGCCACCTAATTTGCAACACTGTATTCTACAGTGCAAAGCCTGTGAGGTGGAGACGAAATGTCTGCTCATTCCAGCAAGAACCAAGACCTAGGAAATCTAAAGGAATTGCCTGTTCTTTTTAGCAAGAAGAGAAACACTGCTACCATGTTTGAATCACTGAGTGACTGTCATGTGACAAGCCCCTCCCCATCTGTGGTTTTAAGCTTGTGTTTCGCTGCAGCAGCAAGGAGAAGCTTTTGGACTCTGACACATGTAGACCCAAGTGGGAGGTCCACCCCCTCTCTCTCTCTCTCCATTTCAGCTTACAAGCTTCAAACTCAACCTGTTGACTGACCACCTTTGCATACTCCAGCTAAAATTTAAAACCCCGTTGGAGGAAATCATTCGTATCACTGTGTTCAAGAGACCCACTGAACCAGTCATCTACCTCTTCAAACTAAAAGCCTCAGGACCTCCGAATTCAGCTAGAAGCCAGCCAAATCAACAAATGCCACAGACTTGTATACCCCTTTTTTCTATGGACTCTAACTCAACCAATCTACCTTCCCCACTCTGTAACCTGTTTGTGCGTGTGTAAACCTCTAGTGTATGTGTGTGAGTGAGAGTTGGTGCGTAGTTTATTATTTTCATTAGTTTGGTTTAGGCACAGTAAAATTAACCTCTTTCTCTGTTACTGTCCGACTGGTTCTTGTTATGATCACAGAAAGTAATCAAACACCTACTAAATTGGCCAGTACATCCACTTTAAGAAAGAATTAAACCTGTTGTGGTCAAACAAGGAGAGGGAAAAGAGGGAAGCCCTTTGACCCCTCCTCACTTGACCATAACAGAAATTTGGGGGCTCATGTCTGGGATCAAACCCAAAGACAAATGGGAAATTGGAAGTGAGAAACCAAATTGATCCCTAGCAATAATTTTAAAAACTTCAATACAGGTTTTCTTGTGGTTTTCAGTGCTAGAGTCCACATTCGAGGCCAGTACCTTCATAGAACAGACTGAAGTAACTTGCGCCAGGTTAAAAGCCCTATCTGTTGAAGAGTTGAGGAACATAGCTGGACAGTTAGAGATTACTATCTGTCCAAAAGCTAGGAAGCCTGAAATCCTAAAACTTGTGGCCGACCATTTTAAAATTGACACTGAAGATCCGGAGACAGACAGAGAATTTGAAACAGACAAAGTAATATTAGCTAAGGTACAACTAGAACAGAGGAGACTAGAATTAGAATTCCAGAAGGAGAAAGAGCAGAGAGAGTTTCCGGAAAGGGAAAAGAGTGAGCTTTTCAGAGAGAGAAAGAAGAGAAGGAATTCCAGGAAAGTGAAAAAAGAAAGGGAGGAAAGGAAAAAAGAAAGAGCGTTCGAGAAGGAGGAAGAGGAAAGGGAGTTAAGGCGGCTCAAGATAACGAGTGGAAGATCCTGTGCAACCAGTGAAGGCACCGCTAATGAGGGAGTTACCCCTAGCTCAGGACTTGATGCTGAGCTCTTAAAGTTCTCCCAGCTGATATCAAAGTTCAATGAGGGGGATGTGTAGGCATTTTTTGTCTCTTTTGAAAAACTTGGAGAACAGCTTGATATGGCCAGCAGACAGCTATACACTGCTATTGCAAAGAAAACTAACAGGAAAAGCCCATGAGGTTTATTCACTGTTGACTGATGGAAGTTCATCAGACTATGAGATGACTAAAAATGCTATCCTGGGTGCATATGAGCTAGTACCAGAGGCGTACTACCAAAAATACCAAACTCTCTGAATGCAGCCGGAACAAACCTCCATCGAGTTTGAAAGGGTTAAGCAACTTGCATTCGGTCGATGGATATGGGCACTTTCCATAGAGTCCACCTATAAAACCTTAGAGAGGTGATCCTCCTCAAGGATTTGAAAAACTCGCTTCCCCTTTCCATAAAAAAACCACGTAGAGGAACAAAATGTTCCAAGTGCCAGGCAGGCAGCAATCCTGGGTGATGATTATACACTTACGAGCCCTTGCCCCAAAGGAAACCCTTCCCTAGTCACCTCCAAAAACCATGAAAAGGATAGAAGGTGAGAGGATGATGGGAGGAATAACAGGCGTGAGTGAGAAGGGAGAGCTGGAAACACAGGGGGCACCCCTCAGGCCAAAAAGGAAGGTGGTGAGATCAGGAGTGATGCCCAAAAGTCTGTATGTTTCCTTTGTAACAAGGCAGGTCACCTTTGAGCTGACTGCTGAAAGTTATGGGGAAAACCCATAGGTTTAGTCAAGATACACCAGACCAGTGCAGAAAAAGGAACCTGATGGAAAGCACAGAAGACCAGGCAGTGGCTTTAACTGCAGCAGTAAAACCCAGTAAACCTACTGCTGAGAGTGTGGAAAAACTTAACAAAATCCGTGAGAGTTACCAGGATTTTGTGTCCAGAGGAAAAGTGACCCTATAACCCTGAGTGAGGCGAGTAAGCCCATTGTCATATTTAGGGATGCAGGGAGCACTCAATCCCTTCTTCTGGGAAAAGGCATGACCTTTCCCCCAGAGAGTGCATTGAATGCTATTGTGCTAGTAAATGGTAACGGAGGAAAGAATATGCCATTACCTTTATACGGGTGCACCTGGAGTGCAACCTTATTTCAGGACTAGTAACCATGGGAATTGGCCCTAGTTTACCTGTGGATGGGGTCAACCTGCTCCTCATTGATTTGGAATGATTTGGCAGTGACAAAGGTGGTAGCTTCCCCAGTGGTTTTAGAAAGACCGAAACAGGTCAGGGAGACAGAGCAGTTATAAGAAAAGATCCCTGGCATTTTTCTTGACTGTGCAGTGATCTGGTCCTTGGCCAAACAAGCTGTGTCAGAGGAGGATGAACTGGCAATGCAGACAGATGGCCCTACAGTCTGGTTATCTGAAACATTCTTTGGGAAGTTAGAGAACCCAGGGGATGGGTTAAACAGGTCTTCCTTGGTTGCGGCTCAGCAAGCCGACCCAATATTAAAAAAGTTAGTGCAGGTTGCCCAAACTGAAGCAGAAGCAGAGGGAGTTCCAGAGTGCTACTATTTAAAGGAGGAGGTGCTAATGAGGAAGTGGAGACCTCCTCACAGACCTGCAGACTAAGAGTGGACAGTGATTCACCAGGTAGTGGTCCAGCTGAGGTACCGTAGTGAAATATTGAGAATAGCCCACAAGGTTCCAATGGCTGGTCATGTCAGAAAAAACCCAAGCCCACATAAGGCAGAATTTTCACTGGCCACAACTCCACAAGGATGTGATGGAGTTCTGTAAAACTTGCCACATGTGCCAGGGTAGTGTCCTAGGCCCAACCATCTTCAGCTGCTTCATCAATGACCTTCCTTCAATCATAAGATCAGAAGTGGGGATGTTCGCTGATGATTGCACAATGTTCAGCACCATTCACGACGACTCAGATACTGAAGCAGTCCATGTAGAAATGCAGCAAGACTGGACAATATTCAGGCTTCGGCAAGTACCAGTTGCGCCTCACAAGTGCCAGGCAATGACCATCTCCAACAAGAGAGAATCTAACCATCTCCCCTTGACATTTAATTGCATTACCATCGCTGAATTCCCCACTATCAACATCCTGGGGGTTACCATTAATGAGGAACTGAACTGGAATAGCCATGTAAATACCGTGGCGACAAGAGCAGGTCAGAGGCCAGGAATCCTGTGGTGAGCAACTCACCTCCTGACTCCCCAAAGCCTGTCCACCATCTACAAGGCACAAGTCAGGAGTGTGATGGAATACTCTCCACTTACCTGGATGGATGCAGCTCCAACAACATTCAAGAAGCTCGACACCATCCAGGACAAAGCAGCCCGCTTGATTGGCATCCTGTCCACAAACATTCACTCTCTCCACCACCGATGCACAGTGGCAGCAGTGTGTACCATCTACAAGATGCACTGCAGCAATGCACCAAGGCTACTCAGGCTACTCCTTCCAAATCCGCGAACTCTACCACCAAGAAGGACAAAGGCAGCAGATGCATGGGAATAGCACCACCTGCAAGTTCCCCTCCAAGCCACACACCATCCTGACTTGGAACTAAATCACCTTTCCTTCACTGTCGTGGGGTCAAAATCCTGGAACTCCCTTCCTAACAGCACTGTGGGTGTTCCTATCCTACATGGACTGCAGCGGTTCAAGAAGGCAGCTCATCACCACCTTCTCAAGGGCAATTCGGGATAGGCAATAAATGCTGGCCTTGCCAGCTCTGTACACATCCCGTGAATGAATGAAAAAAACGTTGTGGGGAATCCTCAACTTACAATAAAACCTGCACCCCTAACTCCCATACCAGCTTTAGGGGAACCATTTATCAGCGTGCTGGCAGTTTGTGTGGGGCCCCTGCCAAACAACAAAAGGGGGCTGCCAGTATCTTCTCTCCATTATGGATGTGGCTACCCAGTTTCCAGAGGCTATTCCTCTAAGATCTATCTCTGCATGGTAGTGGTGGAGTGGCTAACCCAATTCTTCACCTGATATGGGCTGCCTGCTGAGATCCAGTCGGATCAGAGCACAAATTTTATGACCAGTATTTTTCAAAAGGTCATGGGTAATCTGGCCATAAACCAGCTAAAGTCCTCAGCCTACCATCAACAGTCACAAGGGTCTTTGGAGCAGTACCACCAAACCCTAAAGACAATGATCAGGGCACACTGTTATGAGTACTCCTATGACTGGGACAAAGGGCTGCGATTTCTTCTGTTTGTTACCAGGGACTCACCCAATGAGTCCACTGGCTTTAGTCCCTTTGAATCGGTTTATGGACACGAGGTGAGAGGTCCTCTAAAACTAATCGAGGAGAGGTTTTTGGGATACAGGGACGTATCCTTTATTTTAATTTAGAGATACAGCACTGAAATTGGCCCTTCGGCCCACCGAGTCTGTGCCGACCAACAACCACCCATTTATACTAATCCTACATTCATCCCATATTCTCTACCACATCCCCATCATTCTCCTACCACCTACCTACACTAGGGGCAATTTACCGATCAACCTGCAAGTCTTTAGCTGTGGGAAGAAGCCGGAGCACCCGGTGGAAACCCACGCAGTCACAGGGAGAACTTGCAAACTCTGCACAGGCAGTACCCAGAACTGAACCCGGGTCGCTGGAGCTGTGAGGCTGCGGTGCTAACCACTGCGCCGCCCATCCTCGCTGTTAGACGACATCTCCATGTTCCGAGAGCGGCTCATGAGAGACTGTGGTGGCTCAGGAACACCTAAAAACCTCCCAGACAGCTATGAAAAGGCAGGTGGATAAACATGCCAAGGCCAGAACATTTCAGCCCGGAGACTATGTGTTAGTCCTATTACCAATAAAGGGAGAACCATTGAAAACCTGGTTCAGTGACCTATACAGAGTAATAAAGAGAATTAGCCAGGTGAATTATACAATTGTCACCCCAGATTGTAGGAAAAAGCAAAGGCTGAGCCGCATCAATATGTTAAAACGGTATCATAGCCGTGAAGGAGACAAACAAGCACAAGTCTGTCAGGCATTGGGGAAAGAGGAGGGTGAAAAGGACAGTAAGGATGAGTCAGAGGGAGGCCTGGAGGGTTCCCAAATCGAACCCCCTAACGTCTGGTCTGCTAACACTGAAATGTTAGGGAAATTAGACACCATACTCCTATATAAACGTAGAACAGAGAGACCTAACAAGGCAGCTCACAGCATTTATAGGGATCTGCAGAGACAAACCAGGGTGTGCAACCCTAACCCTACATGATGTGGATGTAGGAGAGACCCCTCCCATAAAACAAAATCCCTATCACCTCGGTCCTAGGAAACTGACCCAAGTTCAGGAGTTAATTTAATATATGATGGAGCACAAGCTGATTGAGCCCAGTCAGAGCAGTTGAAGTTCCCCAGTTGTGCTCGTGCCCAAACCGATGACTCAACAAGGCTCTACATTGATTACAGAAAGAGTAATGCAGTGACCAGAGCTGATTCCTACCCAATTCCTCACCTGGAAGACTGTATAGATAGGAAACGCCACTTACAAAACCAACATAGACCTGTTAAAAGGGTACTGGCAGGTTCCCTTAACCACCCGAGCTAAAGAAATCTTGGATTTTGTTACCGCAGATGGCTTATTCCTGTGCCAGGTGATGCCCTTTGGATTAACAAATGCCCCAGCCACCTTCCAAAGGCCGATGAACCAGGTATTGTCTGGCCTGCCCAACTATGTAGTGTACCTGGATGATCTGTTAGCGTACAGTGATACCTGGGGGGACCACCTAGACCTGTTACAGTCAGCTGATCTATGTCCAAAATGGAGATAGAGTTACCGTAGCTTATACCGACCACACATATATCAGATGTGGATGCTAATATTTATATGAAAAGGATAGAAATTTAGTTTTTGGTGACAGGGATGGGAATGATGCACTGTGGGATATCTGCTTGACTTCATATAATTGGCTGTTCCCACTGGAATATTTGAGTTTCCTGGTAGTTAATTGCTAATGGGGATCTCAGCCCACAAAGCAAGCTGGAAATGAGATTTTAAAGTCTGCTGTGGGCTTGTTGCTCTTTGGCTTTGAGATAGATCTGGGAAATCAACAGCTCTCTTATGCTAATAAAGTCAGCAGTGAATGAAGCAGATTGCTTCTACTTCTTGTTCACTTGGCACCAGTTTCTATTTCTGGTACTGCTTGTTTCTAAATTTTTCAATGTGAGTTTATGGTGATTTTTGGTATCAGCACACACACACACACACACACACACACACACACGTTCCCATAATTTTAAATGCATAGACTTGTTCTTGGAATGATGTGGACAATTATTTTCTCCTAGCATGGCAGTGAACTAATTAAAGTGCAGCCAGTACTGACCAGTAGCAAACATGCTCTGTACTCGACCTAGGCTTTTGTGACCTTGAGAGAACATCACCTTTGTATGAGGCAGAGAATATTGACTCAAAGCAGACTCCAGTACAGGCCACACACTGAACCTTTTCAGCTACCAGCATACCATACAACTTACCTGGTAATGTTGATTTTGCTGGTATTGTTACCATTTGTGACTTCATGGGCTCAATATTGTGGTAAACCTTGTCCTGAGCACCCAGTTACAGTCAGTGTCAATAGTTACATGTAGAGAAGCTGAGACAAATGGAGCCTCAGTTCATTTTTTTTCAGGATTTTTTTCAACTGTCCGTTTAAAATTGTCATGTGCACTGACGTGGATTAACTCTGAAGATATATGAAGAACGGACTTTGTCTTTAAAAAATGAACCTTTACTTTTAAAAGTGAACAATGGTCCAAAATGGGAAAAGGGGATTATCCTTTTGTATATTCAAACTCTCTGACAAAGACAAAGAACAAATCTTCAAAGCCAAAAGACGTTAATGGAACCCACCTTACACCTATCCTAAAGACATTCCAGAATTGTATGCCTTCTTCTGAAACAAAGGTGTGAAATAGCTACATCCTGGCCCATTGTGCAATCACCATGGTGTTACGGGGTTTTCATATTTTTGGTTAAAACTTGAGAATTTATATTTTAAAACCTGAAGAGGATTTCATAGACATTGAATCATCTGGAGATTGCTGTACTTTGTGGGTGTTTAAAAAAGTCAACAAAAAGGTTGACCAGTAAACAAGTACTGGAAAATGTGTGATTTCAAGTAAACACAGCAGGTGTTCTAACCTGAAGGGACAGATGTTTACAAGGAAATGTCAGACCATGATATATGGCTGTCACAGGATTGTTGCTGAACTGTTTTGGTTTCATTTTGGACTGTTAAAAACCAACTGGTTTTTGGACTAAAAGAGGTAGTCGGAGACCTGCAAGGAGATCAAAAGAAAAAACAGAGAACTGTTACCTCTCTTTGACAAATCCCTGCTCTTGAAAAGCAAAAGCCTGTATGAAGTTGTACTGTTGCCTCCTGTATTTTGAAGACATCCTGAATGTTTGCAGAAACCTTACATCTTTAAAAGGACTTTGCATCGATTGTGTGAGAACTGAAACCTTTGTTACTGCACACCTGCTGTGAAGTCCTATGTGAAACTTTCTGTAATTGAATTTCTTTGAACACCTACCCAAACAGTCTGTTCATCAACCTTGCCTGGAAAGATACCTAGCAGCAGCCACCTATTCAACTTTGGGACACCTCACCAAAACAGTATGTTATTTTTTTTAATTCCTTCTAGTTCTTTGTAACAGCCATAAACAAAAATCACTTTTTTCCCCAGTTAACTGGTTGTGTATGTGAGTGTGTGTGAGGGCTAGGATAAAAAAAGGTCTTTTAAGATTTCAATTCACATATATATGTACTTCATTATTGGTCACGACTTGGTTTATGATAAATGGATAATTTTGTTGTATATTAAAGAAACCTGGTTCGTGTGCTTTATTCTGGCAACAGATACAATATCTGATTGATTGTTTCGGTAAGTGGGAACATTTATTGATGTTGTGACCTGTGGAGAAGTGGGACTGAATTAACAGTGCACTCCTCCCATCTCGGTTGTAACAATGAGGAAGAGATGAGAATGTCTCCTACCAGGAGGTGAGAGGTGGCACAGTTTTATTTTTAAAAAAGACAGCCTCGGAGAGAGACCAGGAGTTGAATTTATTTATTTATTTAGAGATACAGCACTGAAACAGGCCCTTCGGCCCACCGAGTCTGTGCTGACCATCAACCACCCATTTTACACTAATCCTACACTAATCCCATATTCCTACCACATCCCCACCTGTCCCTATATTTCCCTACCACCTACCTATACTAGGGGCAATTTATAATGGCCAATTAACCTATCAACCTGCAAGTCTTTTGGCTGTGGGAGGAAACCGGAGCACCCAGAGAAAACCCACGCAGACACAGGGAGAACTTGCAAACTCCACACAGGCAGTACCCAGAATTGAACCCGGGTCGCTGGAGCTGTGAGGCTGCGGTGCTAACCACTGCGCCACTGTGCCGCCCTACTTGTAACCGCTTAAGTTCCAGCCAAGCCAGGAAGCACAGTGTCCTGCTGAAAAAAATCCGACATCTACAGCGTTTTTTTTCATTCATGGGATGTGGGCATCATTGGCAAGGCCAGCATTTGTTGCCCATCCCTAATTGCCCTTGACAACTGAGTGGCTTGCTAGGCTTTTTCAGATTAAGAGTCAACCACATTGCTGTGCGTCTGGAGTAACATGTAGGCCAGACCAGGTAAGGACAGCAGATTTCCTTCCCTAAAGGGCATTAGTATAGAGCAGTGAGAGCTAGAAGTAATCCACCATCTTCAACAGAATGTTCAATCAAGAGAGAAATCTACAATCATCTCAGGCCTGCATCCATCTAGAACTTGATTCTCAAGAGAATTCAACAGGTTTATCATAACCATTCCCCCCACTGAAAACCACCTTCCTTTTCCCCTTCTCCATCTGTCTCTTCTTTGTGTGTGTGTGCAAGAGAATGCATGAGTGGATGCGGTTGTGACAAGTTTGGGATAAGGCGTATTGAAAAATAAACAATTGAATTTCTGTTTTTTAAACCTACAGGAAAACCTGTCACTGTCTCTTTATTTGAGAAACAAAACACCTAATGTGGGAGGTTGAACAGTGGGAACTACTCACGTCACACCACGTGGCTGTAACAAAATATTGAACCACAAGTTCACTTGATGGATTAGCTGACAGGATGATTGTTCCCTGTAGTATTCTGATGAAATGACCACAGATATGAAAGAAGGTGGCAGCTTTTTGAAGAAAGCTGCCAAAGTAACACCACCCAGCACTTTCTTAATGCAAGTACCTGACCCAAGTATGCACGCCAAAAAAAAAATGTCAGCAGAATCTTTTATTCTTTTGCTGCTCACCCACCAAAGCTCCCATGAACTCTTCAACCTTAGTATGGCACCATAGCAGTATGGCAGATATATAGGTTGCAACCTGTATCTGAAACTGCTATCGTACTGAAATTTTAAAAGGTTTTCATACAGAATATCCTTCTAAAATAAGCTAACTGCATGTTCTATGTTTGATTGATGATACAAATAATATACACTGGGTTGGGCACATGTGTGTTCCCCTATGTGTTCCTTAAATATATAACATCTCAAGGTTAGCTCTTTCTCCTTGCAAAACATGATTATGCATAAAAAAGGGACCATATCGAATTGGAGAAGAATCCGGAAATTACAAGGCCTTCACTTCCTTGAAGGAATTCAACCCGGTATCTTTACCAAAAAGGCATTGAGAGAGTATGGAAAAGTGAACATCAACTAGTAGAGTTGATGAGGGGGAGCCAGTGGATGTGGTTTATTTGGACTTTCAGAAGGCTTTCGACAAAGTCCCACATAAGAGATTAGCATGTAAAATTAAAGTGCATGGGATTGGGGGTAGTGTATTGTGATGGATAGAAAATTGGTTGGCAGACAGGAAACAATGAGTAGAGACAAATGGGTCTTTTTCCAAATGGTAGGCAGTGACTAGTGGGGTACCGCAGGGATCGGTGCTAAGACCCCAGCTATTCACAATATACATTAATGATTTAGATGAGGGAACTAAATGTAATATCTCCAAATTTGCAGGGTGGGAGGGTGAATTGTGAGGTGGATGCAGAGAGGCTTCAGGGAGATTTGGACAAGTTGAGTGAGTGGGCTAATGCATGGCAGATGCAATATAATGTGGATAAATGTGAGGTTATCCACTTTGGTAGCAAAAACAGGAAGGCAGATTATTATCTGAATGGCTATAAACTGAGAGAAGGGAATATGCAGCGAGACCTGGGTGTTCTCATACACCAGTCGCTGAAGGTAAGCATGCAGGTGCAACAGGCGGTAAAAAAGGCAAATGGTATGTTGGCCTTCATAGTGAGAGGATTCGAGTACAGGAGCAGGGATGTCTTGCAGCAATTATACAGGCCTTGGTGAGCCCACACCTGGAATAATGTGTGCAGTTTTGGTCTCCTTATCTGAGGAAGGATGTTCTTGCTATAGAGGGAGTGCAGAGAAGGTTTACCAAACTGATTCCTGGGATGGCGGGACTGGCGTATGGGGAGAGATTGAGTCGGTTAGGATTATATTTGCTGGAGTTCAGAAGAGTGAGGGGGATCTCATAGAAACCTATAAAATCTAACAGGACTTGACAGGGTAGATGCAGGAAGGATGTTCCCGATGGTAGGGGAGTCCAGAATCAGGGGTCATAGACTAAGGATACGGGGTAAACATTTCAGGACTGAGATGAGGAGAAATTTCATCACCCAGCGAGTGGTGAGTCTGTGGAATTCGCGACCACATAAAGCAGTTGAGGCCAAATCATTGTATATTTTAAAGGAGTTAGATATAGCTCTTGGGTCTATAGGGATCAAAGAGTATGGGGAGAAAGCGGGAACAGGTTACTGAGTTGGATGATCAGCCATGATCACAATGAATAGCGGAGCAAGCTCGAAGGGCTGAATGGCTGAATGGCTGAATCCTGCTCCTATTTTCTATGCTTCTATGAAGTCAAAGCCTTCCCCTTATGGAGACATAGAGTCATAGAGTCATACAGCATAGAAACAGGCCCTTCGGCCCACAGCGTCCATGCCGACCATAATGCCTATCCATACTAATCCCACCTGCCTGCATGAATTCCTTATCCCTCGATGCCTTGCTCATTCAAGTACCTGTCCAGATGTCTCTTAAATGTCGCTACTGTTCCTGCCTCCACCACCTCTTCAGGCAGTTCATTCCACATACCCACTATTCTTTGTGTGAAAAATTTACCCCTTTGATCCCCTTTAAACCTCCTCCCTCTCACCTTAAATCTATGCCCTCTAGTTTTAGTCAGCCCTACCATGGGAAACAGACTCTGGCTATCTACCCTATCTATGCTTCTCATAATTTTATATACCTCTATCATGTCCCCTCTCAGCCTCCTTCGCTCCAGGGAAAGCAGACCCAGCCTATCCAATCTCTCTTTACAACTCAAGCCCTCCAAACCAGGCAACATCCTTGTGAATCTTTTCTGCACCCTCTCTAGCTTAATCACATCTTTCCTGTAGTGCGGCGACCAGAACAGCACACAGTACTCCAAATGAGGCCTCACTAACATTATGTACAACTGTAACATGACGTCCCAACTCTTGTACTCAATGCATCGGCCGATGAAGGCAAGCATGCCATACGCCTTCTTCACCACCCTGTCTACCTCTGTTGTCACTTTCAGGGAACTATGTACTTGCACCCCAAGGTCTCTCTGCTCAAGAACACACCCCAGGACCCTCCCATTCACTGTATATGTCCTGCCCTGGTTTAACTTCCCAAAATGCATCACTTCACACTTGTCTGCATTAAATTCCATTTGCCACTCCCTTACCCACTTTCCCAGTTGATCTATATCCTGTTGTAACCTTAGACAACCTTCTTCACTGTCCACTGTACCACCAATTTTGGTGTCATCTGCAAACTTACTAATGATGGCCCTTACATTCACATCCAAGACAAACAACAGAGGGCCCAGCACCGGTCCCTGCGCCACACCACTGGTCACCGACCTCCAATCTGAAAAACAACCCTCCACTACCACCCTCTGCCTCCTATCACCAAGCTAATTTTGTGTCCAATTTGCTAGCTCACCCTGGATCCCATATGTTCGAACCTTCTGGACCAGCCTACCATGCGGGACCTTGTCAAAGGCCTTGCTAAAGTCCATGGAGACAACGTCCATCGCCCTGCCCTCATCAATCCTCTTGGTCACGTCCTCGAAAAACTCAATCAAATTCATGAGACATGATTTTCCATGCACAAAGCCATGCTGACGATCCCTAATCAGACCGTGCCATTCCAGATTCTGGGTTAGCAACACCCTGCTTTAATTATTTTTGGTCCTTCTTCTCACTCGCTGGGACACTGCTATACACAACCAGAAAAACATAATCCACAGTACCTTACAAGTATCTGAAAGTGCTAGAATTTGAACACATTTTCCTCCTCGGTCTTTGCGGATCTGTGGAAACCTCCCAGCACTCCCAGTGTCCCCAAGCAAAGCAGAACATCACTGCAACCTATCTTACTGTCACCAGCATTTACATGCATTAACCCAACTACACATACTGCAGAGATGCAAACAACAAACTTAAGGATGTATCACCAGGTGAGTTTCAGTGCACAGGTAAGGTGGTACCAGAGAAGAAGCATGAGCTTCCTGCGCAGGTGGTCACATGATTGTCATTAACAATGTCTCGTACTTGTGTGCTATTACGCGGTGACTTTAGCCAGATATATTATGCTACTATAATTGAATGTGCTCGCCCAGCTCCATATGCCTGCAGGAAACAGATTAGCTGATACTGGAGGTACGTCTTGTTCCAGCTCTAAGGATGCAACAGCCAAAAGGTTTGGGGAAGAGGCTGCCTTCTCCGCCACTATCAGTGCCATCCTGTGAGCAGTCTGGCCGCAGGTATCATTGCAGCAGATAGCTGTCTTTTGGAATTGCCTCCACTGACCCAGAACCTCTGTGGGCAGTTTCCCTTAGGCATTGCCATGTAGCTGTTCCTGGGTCTGCAGATTCAGCTGATAGCATGGATAATCCACCTCTGGTGCCATTTTATCCTCAAATGCCTTATTTGATTTTTCCCATGAAATGTTGGCACGCTTTTAAATAAATCATCCTATCTTGTACCAGAATGGCTGGTAGAAGAAAAATGACAGTGCACCTAAGTGCCAAATGGCCTCCTTCTGTACCATAAACATTCTATATTTCAAGTAATTCACATCCTGCCTCTTGTAAGGACTCCATTCCATTCTCCCAGTTTCTCCATCTCCGACGCATCTGCTCTGATGATGCAACCTTCCACAACAGCACCTCTGATATGCCTTCCTTTTTCCTCAACCGAGGATTCCCCCCCAATATGGTTGACGGGGCCCTCAACCGTGTCCGGCCCATTTCCCGCACTTCTGCCCTCACCCCTTCCCCTCCCTCCCAGAACCGCAACAAGGTTCCCCTTGTCCTCACTTTCCACCCGACCAGCCTCCACATCCAGAGGATCATCCTCTGCCATTTCCACCACCTCCAGTGTGATGCCACTACCAAACGCATCTTCCCCTCCCCTGTCAGCATTCCGAAAGGATCGTTCCCGCCACAACACCCTGGTCCACTCCTCCATTACCCCGACACGTTGTCCCCTTCCAACAGCACCTTCCCATGCAATTGCAGGAGGTGTAATACCTGTCTTTTTACCTACTCTCTCCTCGCCATCCAAAGCCCCAAATATTCCTTTCAGGTGAAGCAGCGACTTACTTGTACTTCTTTCAATTTAGTATACTGTATTTGCTGCTCACAATGCGGTCTCCTCTACATTGTGGAGACCAAACGCAGATTTGCAGAACACCTCCGCTCAGTCCGAAAGCATGACCCCGAGCTTCTGGTCGCTTGCCATTTCAACACTCCCCCTGCTCTCATGCCAACATTTCTGTCTTTGGCCTGCTCCAGTGTTCCAGTGAACATCAACACAAGGTCGAGGAGCAGCACCTGATCTTTCGATTAGGCATGCCCCAGCCTTGCGGACTGAACATTGAGTTCAATAACTTCAGAGCATGACTGGCCTTTTTTGAATAATTTAGTATTCACCATGTACCTGCTTTTCATGCAGTCAGAGCTGCTCATTATTCCACTATTAACATTCTCTCTGGACTAATGCTTTGTCTTTCACCTCTAAGGCTATAATCTCTGGATTACTCCCGGTGCCACGTGCTAGCGAGTTTAGAAATAGGAGGATAGAGCAGATGAATGCATGGATGAGGAGGTGGTGCAGGAGGGAGGGCTTTAGTTTCCTGGATCACTGGGTCTGTTTCTGGCAAAGGTGGGACCTGTACAAGTTGGATGGGTTGCACCTGAACCGGATTGGGACAAGCATCCTTGCTGGGAGATTTGCTAATTCTGTTAGGGGGGGTTTAAACTAATTTGGCAGGGGGATGGGATACAGATTGGAGGTACAGTAGGGGGTAATATAGAACAGAAAGTGAGTCTGCCTGAAAGGCAGAGCAAATATAGACCTGCTAAGGCACAAGGAAAAAATGCAAGGTTGGATTGCATCTATTTCAATGCAAGAAGTCTTACTAGTAAGGCAGATGAATTGAGGGCATTGATTAGCACATGGGATTATGATATTATTTCTCTCACAGAGACATGGTTGAGGGAGGGACAGGACTGGCAGCTCAATATTCCAGGGTATAGAATCTTCAGGCGCGACAGGGGAGAGGACAAAAGAGGAGCTGGCATTGCACTGTTGATCAAGGAGTCAATTACTGCAGTAAGGAGGGATGACATCTTAGAATGTTCCTCAAATGAGGCCATTTGGGTAGAACATAAAAACAAAAAGGGGTCAATCACTTGGCTGGGAGTGTACTACAGGCCTCCAAACAGTCAGGAAGTGATAGAGGAGCAGATATGTCGGCAAATCTCTGAGAGGTGTGAAAATAATAGGGTAATAATAGTAGGGGATTTCAACTTCCCCAATATTAACTGGGATAGTCTTAGTGCAAAAGGCTTAAAAGGGGTGGAATTCTTAAAAAGCATACAGGAGAGCTTTTTGAGCCAGTATGTAGAAAGTCCTATAAGGGAAGGGGCAGTACCGGACCTAATCCAAGGACCTAATCCTAGTGGTAGAAGTGATAGTGGGGGAGCATTTCGGGGATAGTGACCATAACTCTGTAAGATTTAAGGTAGTTTTGGAAAAGGACAAAGATGGACCAGAAATAAAGGTACTGAATTGGGGGAAGGCCAATTTCAATACGATAAAACAGGATCTGGCCAAAGTGGACTGGGAGCAGCTACTTGTAGGAAAGTCTACATCACATCAATGGGAGTCATTCAAAGAGGAAATAGTGAGAGTCCAGAGCCAACATGTACCCGTTAAGGTGAAGGGTAGGACCAACAGGTCCAGGGAACCCTGGATGTCAAGGGATATAGAGCATTGGACCAGGAAAAAAAAGGAGGCTTACGGCAGATCCCAAGCGCTGAAAACAGTGGAGGCCCTAGAGGAGTATAGAAAGTGTAGGGTGGCACTTAAAAAAGTAATTAGCAGGGTGAAGAGGGGACATGAAAAAACACTGGTGGGCAAGATAAAGGAAAATCCTAAGGTGTTTTATAAGTATATTAAGGGTAAGAGGATAACCAGGGAAAGAGTAGGGCCCATTAGGGACCAACGTGACAATCTTTGTGTGCAGCCGGAGGACATAGGTGAGGTTTTAAATGATTACTTTTCATCAGTATTCACTATGGAGAAGGACAATGTAAGTGTAGAGATCAGGGAGGGGGATTGTAATATACTTGAACATATTAGCATTGAAAGGGAGGAAATATTAGCTGTTTTAGCAGGCTTAAAAGTGGATAAATCCTCAGGCTCAGATGAGATGTATCCCAGGCTGTTACGTGAGGCAAGGGAGGAGATAGCAGGGGCTTTGACACAAATTTTCAAATCCTCTCTGGCCACAGGAGAGGTACCACAGGACTGGAAGACAGCAAATGTGGTACCATTATTCAAGAAGGGTAGTAGGGATTAACCAGGTAATTACAGGGTGGTGAGTCTAACATCAGTGGTTGGGAAAATATTGGAAAAAATTCTGAGGGACAGGATTAATCTCCACTTGGGGAGGCAGGGATTAATCAGGGATAGTCAGCATGGCTTTGTCAGGGGGAGATCATGTCCAACTAACTTGATTAAATTTTTCGAGGAGGTGACTAGATGTGTAGATGAGGGTAAAACAGTAGATGTAGTATACATGCATTTCAGTAAGGCTTTTGATAAGGTCCCACATGGGAGATTGGTTAAGAAGGTAAGAGCCCATGGGATCCAGGGCAATTTGGCAAATTGGATCCAAAATTGGCTTCGTGGCAGGAGGCAGAGAGTAACGGTTGAGGGCTGTTTTTGCGGTTGGAAGCCTGTGACCAGTGGTGTACCACGTGAATATAGGAAGTCTGATCAGTAAGTTCGCAGATGACACAAAACTTGGTGCTGTTGTAAATAGTGAGGAGGAAATCCTTAGATTACAAGGAGATATAGATGGGCTGGTAAGATGGGCGGAGCAGTGGCAAATGGAATTTAATCCTGAGAAGTGTGAGGTAATGCATTTTGGGAGGACTAACAAGGCAAGGGAATACACAATGGATGGTAGGATGCTAGGAAGTACAGAAAGTCAGGGGGACATTGATGTACTTGTCCATAGATCACTGAAGGCAGTAGCACAGGTAGATAAGGTGGTTAAGGAAGGCATATGGGATACTTGCCTTTCTTAGCCGAGGCATAGAATATAAGAGCAGGGAGATTATGATGGAGCTATATAAACACGCTAGTTAGGCTACAGCTGGAGTACTGTGTACAGTTCTGGGCACTACACTATGGGCAGGATGTGATTTTTTCACCCAGAGGGTGGTTGGAATCTGGAAAGCACTGCCTGAAGAAGTGGTGGAGGCAGGAACCCTCACAACATTTAAGAAGTATTTTGATGAGCACTTGAAACGCCATGGCATACAGGGCTACAGACCAAGTGCAGGAATATGGGATTAGAATAGTTGGGTGCTGTATGGCTAGCACAGACATCATGGGCCAAAGGGCTTGTTTCTGTGCTGTATAACTCTATGACTCAATGACTCTTTGACCATAAGCATTAACATACGCTTTGCCTTTGTCCCAGGACAGCTTTGTTATTTAATCTCCTCAGCCCTATCAAACACCTTTCCCTTTGTGTCTCCCCCACTCCTCTCCCCTTCACTTGCTTAAAACCTAATTCTTTTCTAATCTTTGCCAGTTCTGATGAAAGGTCACAGAGCTGAAACGTTAACTTTGCTTCTCTCTCCACAAATGCTGCCAGCCCTGCTGAGTATTTCCAGCACTTTTAGTTTTGTTTCAGATTTCCAGCATCTGCAGTATTTTCATTTTATTCTATATTTCTATGTTTGAGAGCAGGCAATAGTCTTGCTGACCTTTAATGGCCATTTTAATGAGAAGATTTTGCAACTGACAGCAAATATCAGAGCATGAACTGGAGGGAAACTTAAGAAATCAAGGACTTCAACATAATGCCCTCTTTTAAATGAAATTTCAATCTCTAATAAAACTGTTGCCCAATCCTTGGAGAGTTATTAGTTGCAGTGGGAAACCAGTTATGAAAAGTTAAGCAGTGCTTGATATGAGCAAAAGGCAGCAAATTTGAGAGGTTGCTATTTTTTTAGCCTCTGCCTGCTCAGTTCCCATTAAAAATATCACTTGAGCAGGATGAAACATTTCTCCTCTAGGTATGCAGTTGAGTGGATATAAAATGTTAAAAGGGAGATTCTGATCTGCTGTACCAATTATACTACAAAGACTTACAGATCACAAAATGTCCAGATTGGAGGTCTGGTGTTTACTTAGTTAGCTGATCTCAGCCAAAGTGTTGATAGGGGCATTGCAATTGTCACCAATACTTCTTAGTTAGGGAATGAAAATTGGCAATGATTCCAATTCTGATCAGAAAACATGGATGCCTGCCAAAAGTGTGCATATGTGGACCTAGGTTAAAGAGGGTTAGAATTCTCCTTTGTTGTGAAAATCCTGCAGCCTGTCGATGCTCACTGTTAAATGTCACACAAGGATATTGATAGACAGCAACCAGTGTCCAAGGAACTATACCTCAGAAAGGAGGATGTTTGTACTGCATCAGCTGCATATAATCACTTTGATCAATTAAAAGTGTTTATTGGTGCTTAACTATCAACCAGAGCTATTCTTTGGATATTTGTCTATAATTCTTCTTAGCTCCATTGTTTACATTAACTACTTAGATAAATGTAATTGACAACAGAAATATTTTATCTGATATTTTGAAATGAGAGTTTAGTTTTCCTTCAATGGGTTTTACCTGGTGAAACTTTATTTTCCAAATGCTAATAATGACTGGAAAGGAGACTGGAGCAGAGTTACGGTTGGTAGCAGAGGAAGGAGGTAGGTGGATCTTTGCTTACTGCCAGTTTTGTCCTTGGTGGTAAAGCCAAGAGCATGAACTTGATGGATTCTTATTCTCAGTTTGAAGTTAAAAAAGCCTGGCAGGAAAGTGGAATGGCAAACTTTACCTTGTCATAACCCAGCCTGGTGGCACTGTGCAGGTAGACTTTCTGCTGTTCTGATGGGGGCATATTTCTGAACTACAACAGAAGATGAACATGGTGATCAGTGGACAGATTTACCATCTGCAGAATCCCATTAACTGCTGCTGAGAGAAAATATCAAGGCTGGAGCTGAAGGACTTCAAAATCAGATTGACAACGTGGTGTTGGGATCAGAACTCAGAATATCCACAATACCAAAATTATACAAATCTATCTTAGTCACGCAAGTAGGCAGAAAGCTGTGAAACTTATTAAACACATCTTTCTGGAGGAAAAGAAAAGAAAGATTGTGTTTATCTAATACCAAAATGATTTTCCACAATCAAATTTGTCAGATGTGAGATAGGAATGATTTAAATGTGAATAATGGTCGACAAGAGTTTCTTGGGCAAAACAATAAAGCTATGCCACAGCAAGCGGTTTAAATTAAAAAAATAATGTCAGGGTTATGGAAAGTAAAGTATGGTGTGACTGAAGCTACATTTTGCATGAAAGGAAGCAGAATGCTTCTGGGTTGCATTGCTTATGAACATTCAGTGCTGTTGTTCACTGAGGTAATGCTGCTGCTTTGTGCTCACCACCATTACCACCCATACAATTGAGTCTAGAAGCAATAATACATGAATTTGCGACTGAGGTCAGATTGGCTGAACTGACTGTGATATCCAGCAGTGAGCAACATGGCTGAGGTTAAATGAGCACTGTGCAGTTCCACATTGTAATTTTTGAAGTTGGATTTTTTTTTTGTATTCGTGACTGTCAGGAAATGCAGCTCAGCAATTTAAAGCTGCAGTAAGTCACAATAATTAAATACAAAAATTATGCAATCAGAATTTTTACAGGTTTTTTGGAACAAGAAAGGTACCTTTGGCCACTTTCTACATTATGGTAACATTGTGATACAGTCAAAATCTGTCTTTGCAAATCTTACAATGTGCTGAAGAATGCAAATTGTTACCAAGTCATTTTCACATTCTCAGAGCTGCTGAATGCAGTTGGATTCAAGTGTGGTTACCTTTTATTTAATTGTTACAATCACTGAATTTTCTTCAATTAACTGCATTTTCCATAAAATTCACAAAATAACTTTCTAGACTTCTGTAACATAATGCATGCCTTTTGTTTGTTTTCTGAGGCAGAAAGTCTTACAGCTGAGACAAAACAATAACTCACAAATATATGGTGCGCCTCAAACGTAATGCACTTCACAAGCAAACAAATGTACGTTAAATGGGCTGTGAGCCAGCAAGGGAGAGATTAAAGCCTCATTGACTCATTCCCACCAAAACTATAAACAAAGATTTAAGATTTTGAGCTCTTGGATACTTTGTTCTGTAAATCAGAAAACGCTAAATGAAGATTTTCTTTAAATTTATCCAGAAGTAAGTTGTTTCTCAACCGTAGAGCAGGGTTGGAACTACAACTGTGACATAAAGCATATAATGTTACTGGAGCTTGGAACGTTGTCTCTTAAATCACATAAGCAGTCAGTTGTACAGATGACAAAGGTTGCCACAAGAAGAAGCTTTTCTCCCAATCTTTTCTTCTTGGAGTCCTTTCCTCTTCAGAGTATTCTGCCTCATATTGTCATATTTTTGTATGTTTATGCTAGGTATTTCCTTGCATTTAGCGTCACTGGTGATGTCCTTAACTGGATCTCATGTTCCCTATGATCTGAAGCTCACTGGGCTGCCAATTAGTGAGAATTCCAGCCAATTAATAACCATGTCCACTCTTAAAATGTCTCAGACACAGCTATCTATCAATTGTTTGAAATATTTTTGGTGATGAAGGAGATTTGTCATAAACTGAATCTGTAGCAGGCTGATGAATTGAATAGAAGGTTGTTATTTGCAATCTTATGATATTTTGAAAGATTGTCTAAAGGAGCCCGATGCAAGCAGCTAAGTGTCTCAAAGCAATTCCACGGAAGAATTTAGACAATCTTTCAAAATATCATAAGATTGCAAATAACAACCTTCTCCAGTTTTATTAACCAATTAATATCAGGCAACCATTATGTGGCCCTAACAAAGTCACACCTTGAAGAAACCCTAACGGTCAAGCTGCCTGGCTTGAGCAGTTGGGTTGCTAGAAATGTACCTTGTGAGGCTTTCAATTTTAACCTCTAACATGCACTATCGCTCCTTGTCCTTCTCGAACTGTCTGCAAACTTTGCCACAATCGACCATACAATTCTCCTCCAATACCTCATTTCCATGGTTCAGCTGGGTGGGGCTGTCCTCACCTGGTTCCATTCTTATCTATCCAGAGCCAGAGTAGTGAGATAATAACCTGCAATGGCCTTTTTTTCCTGCTCCCAAACCAATACCTCTGATGTTCCTTGACCCTCTCATATTTCTCATCTACAAGCTGCCCTTTGGCGACAGCAGGCAAAAACAAAATTTTACAAAGCACCCGCGCGGGCTCCATGGCGGGGGTGGGGGGGCTGGAAGGTTGTTCTGGCTGCAGCTCGACACGGAGCCCGACGCAAGGACGGTCGAGCTGGATCTTCCCGGTGGCGGCGAGGCTTTGTGCCCCCACCCCCTCACCACCGCTGGACGACGGGACACAGATTAAAATATTCAGATTAGCAGAATGCGTACATTTAAATAAAATTGACTCCAATCTGACCATCAGGACGCAACCTTCTGAGCGATGGCTGGTACTCACGTCTCGGGAAAGCAGGCGCCGCAGTGGTGGGGAAGGGGGAAACTTAAGATTTTTAGTGTGGGGGGGATGAGACGGGGTCAAACTTACATCATTAGTGTAGGGGATGGTGGAAAGGGGTGACCTGTGGACTTTGTTCAGTTCAGGGGTGGGGTGGGGAGGTCAATTGTGGAAGGTAAGTGCTTTGAGGGAGGGGAAGGGCAAGTAATGAATTTTATTCTTATTGGGGGGTGGGAAAGAGGTGGCAGATTTGTAATCAGTACAGTGGGGTGGGGGTATAACCTTAAAAGTTTAAATTAGCTGGCAGGGCTTTAAAACTGGTGCCAGTGTCAGCGCACAGGCAGCTGACGCCATTGCCGGATTCAGAGAGCCCGCCCCCTCCACATGATTGGGGCTGGGGTGGGGGGGGTGGGCAGCCCAACTGACATATTATTGTGGGCCCTTGTGAGCAAGACTGCGGCGGCATGGCGGCGTGTGGCCCACATGTGCAGGACGCTATTTTCTTCGCCCGTCGCCGGATGTCAGATCAAGTACACAGACAACATCCAGCTCTACCTCACCACCACCTCTGCCAAAAAATCCATTTTCTCTAATTTGTCACATTGCTTGACATCCAATACTGGATGGGTTGAAATTTCCTCCAACTAAATATTAGGAAGACCGAAGCCATTGCCCTGCTACAAACTCCATTCCCTAGCCTTCAGCTTCTCCCTGGTCACTGTCTGAGGCTGAACCAAACCATTCACAGCCTTATTTTCATATTTGATGAGCTTCCAACCAAATATCTGTCTCATCACCAAGACCGGCTACTTCCATCTCCATAACATCACCCAACCACCCAGCTCATCTGGTGCTGAAATCCTCATTCATACCTTTGTTACTTCTAAACATTACTATTCCAATTCTCTCCTGGTTGGCCTCCCATCTTCCGCCCAACATAAACTTGAGCTCATCCAAAACTCTGCTGAGTTTTCCAGGTTTTCAGTGTGCGCTGACCAAATTGACTCCTGATTAAGTAAAGTCTCAATTTTAAAACTCTTATGCTTGTTTTCAAATCCCTTCATGGCCTCGCCCCTTCATATCTTGTGATCTGTGCACGCCTTCAAATCTGGCCTCTGGCATATTCCTGATTTTAATTGCCATTGCCAGCCTCGTTTTCAGATGCCTAGGCCCCAAGCTCTGGAATTCCGTCCCTAAACCTTTCCACCGCTCTAACTCTCCCTCGTCTTTTAAGACATGTCTTAAAATCTATGTCTGTTCAAGCTTTTGGTCAGCTGTCCTAATATCTCCTTTTGTGGCTCAGTGTCAAATTTTGTTTGATCATGCTTCTCTGAAGTATTTTAGAATGCTTTACTATGTTGAAGGTACCATATAAATGCATGTTCTTGTTGCATTTCTATCAATACAAAATACAAATTAAAAAAAATAAATCAACATATGAAAAAATCGATTTTTGTGATATATATCCACAGCTCTGAGCATATATTCCTGTAATTGTTTTGGTAATTTCTCCAGTTCTGCTTTTTAAAATTCATTTATGTGATGTGTGTGTCAATGTCAAGGCCAGCATTTATCACCCATATCTAATTGCCCTTTAGAAGGTGTTGGTGAGCTGCCTTCTTGAACTACTGCAGTCCATGTGGTGTAGGTACACCCACAGTGATGGTCGGAAGGGAGTTTTAGATTTTTGACCCAGCGGCAGTGAAGAAATGGCAGTGTATTAGGATTTGTTAAGGGAAGGTCGTGTCTTACTAACTTAATTGAATTTTTTGAGGAAGTAACAAGGAGGATTGATGAGGGTAGTGCAGTGGATGGGTCTACATGGATTTTAGTAAGGCATTTGACAAGGTCCCACATGGAAGACTGGTCAGAAAAGTAAAAGCCCATGGGATACAGGGGAATGTGGCAAGTTGGATCCAAAATTGGCTCAGTGACAGGAAACAAAGGGTAATGGTCAATGGACATTTTTGCGAATGGAAGGCAGTATCCAGCAGCATTCCACAGGGCTCAGTGTTGGGTCTGTTGCAGTTTGTGGTATATATTAATGATTTGGACTTAAATGTGGGAGGCATGATTGAGAAATTTGCAGATGACACAAAATTGGCCGTGTAGTTGATAGTGAAGAGGATAGCTGTAAACTCCAGAATGATATCAATGGTTTGGTTGAGTGGGCAGAAAAGCGGCAAATGGAATTCAATCCGGAGAAGTGTGAGGTAATGCATTTGGGGAGGGCAAACAAAGCAAGGGAATACACAATAAATGGGAGGATATTGAGAGGGGTAGAGTAAGTGAGAGACCTTGGAGTGCATGTCTTCAGGTCCCTGAAGGTGGCAGGACAGCTAGATAAATTGGTGAAGAAGGCATATGACCGAGGTATAGAATCCAAAAGCAGGGATGTAATGCTGAAACTGTACAAAATGCTGGTTAGGCCACAGCTGGAGTATTGCATACAGTTCCGGTCACCACATTACAGGAAGGACATAATTGCTCTGCCGAGAGTACAGAGGAGATTTACAAGAATGTTGACAGGGCTTGAAAATTGCAACTATGAGGAAAGTTTGGATAGGCTAGTGTTGTTTTCCTTTGAACGGAGGAGGCTGAGAGGTGACCTAATTGAGGTGTACAAAATTATGAAGAGCCTAGACAGAGTAGACAGGAAGGACCTGTTTCCCTTAGTGGAGCGGTCAATTAGCAAGGGGCACAGATTTAAGGTGATTGGTAGAAGGATTAGAAGGGACATGAGGATAAACTTTTTCACCCAGAGGGTGGGACATTCCTACTTGTAGGTATTTGTACAGACTTGACTGCACGCTCCTGGGGCACTTCGACTAGGTGAGGCATCACCCTCACATTTTCTGTGCCCCCTAGAGGTCTATCGTTGTCTCTGCAGCTTCCTGCAAATGCTGTTAGCAAATCTAGTGGGGTGCTTCTAGAGTCTGCATTTACATAGGAGGATGTGGTGTCTATCTTATCACATTTTGCAGTTAAAGCCAAAGCTTGCTCTGTGTTTTCGACCAAGGCCCTCATCTTCACTGAGTGGGTGTGCCCTGATTAACCCTACTAGTTTCCCCTTTAGTTTCCAGCCGTCAGCTTTTAAATGCCCTGCTTCATTACAATGTAAGCATACAGGTCTCGGGGTCACACTCTTGCTCACGGCACCTTCCGTTTTGTCTGGAGGAGTGCGTCCTGTGTCTCCTGCTTTCCTTTCTCTCCCAGGACTGCCTGGGTGGAGATCATCTTCCCACTCTTTGTCCTTTTTGGATTTGTGGGAGAGATTAGGAAAGGTTCTCCCCTGGGAAACCAACTTATAAATTAAAGCAAACTCATCAGCCAGAACAGCTGCTTGCCAGGCTTCCTGAACCCGCTGCTCCTCTACATGGTTCATATCTGAGAGTGGGAGAGAGTTTTTGAATTCCTCTAACAGAATTACTTCTCTGAGAGTCTCATAGCTGAGCTGTATTTTAAGAGCCCTCAGCCACTGGCCAAAAGCCAGCTGCTTATTTCTTTCAAACTCCAGATAAGTTTGATTAGCTTGCTTTTTGAGGGTTCTAAACTTTTGGCGATGGGCATAGGGTACTAATTCATATGCCCCGAGGATAGCATTTTTGGTCAGTTCATAATTTGATGATCTCTGATCTGGCAACAAGGAATAAACCTCATAGGCTTTTCCGGTTAGTTTGCTTTGCAATAAGAGAGACCAGGTCTCAGCTGGCCATTTTAGCTGCCTTGCCTGTTTCTTAAAAGACACAAAAAACGCTTCCACATCTTCCTCATTGAATTTTGGAATTAATTGAGTGAGTTTTAGCAATTTTGTACCCAGCCCTGAATTATGCTCCTCCATATTGGCCATGCTTTCACTGGGGTTACACTGTTGCCGCCACCCCCCCCACCCCACCCCCCCAAGTTAACTCAAGCCACTTCAGCTGTCTCGCTTTGGATTCTTTCTGGAATATTCTTTCTCTCTTTCTCTCCTCTCTCTCTCATTCCTTCTCCTGTCTTTCTTTCTCTTAACGTTCCTTTTGGAAGGCCCTCTCTTTCTCCCTCTCTGTTTCCTCAAATTCAAGTTCCCTTTGTTCCAATTGTATCTTTGCTAACAATACCCTATTGGATTCTGGTTCTAACCCATTTCTACATCTTCAGATTCAGGGGAAAAATGGTTGGCCTTAGGAGTTCAGACTTCCTAGCCTTGTTACGTACAGTGATCCCACACTGCTTAGCCATTTTTCTCAACTCCTACATAGACAGTGCTTTTAACTTATCCCAAGTTACTTCATCCTGGTTTGGAGAGCTACTAGCTTCAGTTGCAGACATGTTAGTATTCAATCACACACAACCAAAAGAAAACCTGTATTAATCTTGCTCTCTTTTGATTGGGAACAATTTGGCTTCCTACTTCCAATTTCTCTCATTTGTCTGTGGGTAAAATTCCGGATGCTAGCAACCAAATTTCTGTTACAACCAGGTGAGAAGGGTGTCTAGCAGCCTTTTACTGTCTTCACCTGGTCTTACTGTAACAGGGTTTAATTTTTAAACACACTGTTTTTAGCTCCCCCTTGGTGAATCCTTGTTCACCGCTTTCCAATTATAATGTAAAGAAATAAGCACACCGGGTTTTCTTAGGTTTAAAGAAGAAAAGTGAAGTTTATTGAAACTTAAACTTAAACTCTGATTCACTTGACGTCTATGGATACACACCACGCAAGCATGCATACATGACACGCACATGCAAATAGGAACAGAAAAGAGCAGAAGAAAAATAAAATGGAGAGGTTTGAGGCAATATCAGAAGAGTTTCTTGTTTACTGTGTTTTGAGATCACTGTAGTCCTTTATTGTAGGCAGTCTTGCTTTTTGTTGGGGCCCAGTATTCTTCTTAAACCTGTTCACTGTAGGAGACTTTTCTGTCTTGGGGTTCATATGTCTTCAATGGTTTCCAAAGCTGGTGAGAATGAGATGGGAGCAGGCAGGAGAGAGGTATTCTCAGTCCAGAAGAAAAAGTGCTTTCTAACTTTCAAACATTCTGTGGCAAGTTTAAAAAAAAGCCGGTTAGTCATGTGACTAAAACTGGCCTGACCAGGTCTTCTGTGTATTGGAGAAGCAGGGACTGGGTCCTTTGTTCCAACACTGTCTGCTGGCATGCAAATGTCTTTCCAGTCAGAGCTTGGCAATTCCTTGTGACAGGCTCTCTTTTCTTCTCAGCCACAATTTTAAGTTTTAATGTTCATGTGGCGAAATAATGTGTGCCTCAGTCCTGGCAGCTGCACATTCCCAGGAATGGTGGTGGACGAGTTTGGGACATTGCCAGTAAGGTATGATTCAGTGAGTCTATGTCAGGCTGTTGCTTGACTAGTCTGTGGGACAGTTCTCCCAACTTTGGCACAAGTTCCTAGATGTTGGTGAGGAGGACTTTGCAGGGTTGACTGGGCTGGGTGTGCCTTTGTTGTTTCCGGTGGCTAGGTCAGTGCTGGGTGGTCAGTCCAGTTTTATTTGACTTTTTCGCAGTAGTTTTGATACAACTGAATGGCTCACAAGGCCATTTCAGAGGGTGGTTAAGAGTCAACCACATTGTCTGGGTCTGGAGTCACATAGGCAAGTCTGGGTAACAATAACAGATTTCCCTCCCTTAAGGAAATAAATGAACCAGATGGGTTTTTATGGCAATCCGTTAGTTCCATGGTCACTCCTACTGGTGTCAGCATTTTGTTCCATATTTATTTATTTATTATTAGTTATTTAATTAATTGAATTTATTTATTCAATTAATTAGATTCAAAATCTTCAGCTGTCATAGTGGGCTTTGAACTCATGGCTCCTGATCATTAGTCCAGGCTTCTGAATTATTTGTCCAGTAACCTAACCACCATGCTATTGCTCTCCCGACCATGCATATATAACAACCAAGAAGATGGACAGGGAAAGGTCTAGTGGGTGGAAGTAATCAATTCTCAGAAGTTTGGCCTCTTGATGTTGAGCTTATTACTCAGAGGCAGATTATAACTTTCTCCCTCCTTGTTAGGAAGTACACACAATGCATTCAATGGTTTCTTGGTCCCATCTTTCCATCTGATTTCTAACTCCCTCGAGGTCACATTTCTGGGATGAAGGAGAGTGCACCTGCTTGGGGTGGGGATGGCATGGGGTCAGGTATTTGATGGCAAAACCAAAATCTGCCATGTTTATTCACATTTAAGCTGCACTGAAGATCCTGATTGAAGGGAATCGCACAGTATTCTGCCTGCACACTGACCTCTCCAGCCAGTTTTAGGGGATTGTCCAGGCTAGCAATTCCACACAGTATTCCTTATGCTTAATTGAAGCCACATCTGTTGAGAGCAGGTGTAGATTCCACTGTGTGTTGACCAAAGACTCTAGAAAAATCATGGGACTACCTTTCCAGGAGGGGGCTTGTAGTTCCGCTCAACCACACTTCCAGCAGTGGAGTGGAACCCCAATAATTTTAGCCCCTTATTTTTGATTTGTGTCCTCTTCATTTGCACAGCATTTTCATACCTGAGGGGAAAATATTCTAAGTTAACACTTCTAAAATATTAGTACATTGTGTGTGATATCTGCCACAGTTAATCTAAAAACATATCAATAGTGTTAAATACTGTGTGCTGTAGTGCATTTATCATTCATAAGAATTTGCGAAAGCAATTAAAAGTCAATATTAGATATTCTGTTAAATAGTAAATAATCCAGCGAACATATAAATGCTGCAATGCTCATTTGAATATTCAATTGAAAGAAAAGTGACATTCTCAAATAAAAAATTCTTCATTTGAAAATAGAACTGTAAGCTTTGCTCTGTGCACAGAATAGCTCACTGCCATGTTCAATTATTACTGGCACATAAGAGCATACAAGCATTTGTGGCACTAACTGGTGGAGTGGGTGGCAGGAGAGCAGATGCCTCTCCCATTTAGCTTTGTCTCAATTGGTAGCATTCTGGCTCTTTGAATCAGATGGTTTTGGTTTCAATACCACTCCAGGACTTCAGCACAAAAATCTAGGCTGCCACTGCAGTGCAGTACTGAGTGGATGCTACACTGCATGCATCTGAGTTTCCATGGCAGTAGTGTTGGCTGGAAAGGATGCTGTCAGGAGAGGATCCATTATAGTGGGCAGCATTGTCACATTCATGGAGCTAACGCTCGATCCATGTTAGACAAAATGTTCTACGTGAAACCTTGGCACATGTTAGAGCTGGACTTCTCCGTGCTCTGCAAATTTGTGCAGAAGCTCATTGGCAGGCTGGCCTTTCTCCCTATAATTTCCAGGTATATACCCACCATTTTGTAGACTGGGTCCTTGTCCTTTGCAGCAGAACTAGTGTGTGACCTTGCTGTCGAATGAGCTGGCACCTGTGGCATCCTATGCCCCTCCTCTGCTGCCTTGTGATTCACCACATGCAGACTCAATGCCTAGCTCAGCCTCCAAAGTGTATGTGGTGGTAGTGGGGCTTGCAAGGGTCAAATCAAGTCACGGTGCATCTTCAGGTGGGCTGGCTTCTTCGTCCTGAAGTGTCAGAGCTTTAGCCACATTTTTAGTTCCTGAAATGAAAGAGAGGGTAAATGATGAGGTTTTAGTATCAAGGAAGAGCAAAGAGAGATTAATGGCAGGTGAAAGCAGCTGTAGTTTGTTGTGCAGAGTGTGTAGAGGAGTATAAGTGAGAAGGGGAAAAGAGAATAGGGTGTGAAAGAACCCTACGCCATGTCTCCTGCAGCATTTCAACTCACCAGGGCCATTACATTCCCCCTGCCCATGATGAGCAGCAGATTTTATTCAATGGGGAGGAGGGTGTATAGGTGGGATTGGCCTCCTCCAGTGGCAGCCTCCTATTGTGCGCAGCCTTCTCTTCAATCAAGAAAGGACAATGTTAGTGACAGTCTAGTGAGGTGTTTAGAGATGTACCTGTTATAGTTGAATCTTTGGAATGCATTTGGTGGGGAAGTGAGGGTTGCAATAGTGGCGAGTGTGTGAGTATGAGCAAAAGGAGGTGGAGTGAAGTGGGAGCAGTAAATGTGTGAGAGTGAAGGGATGCAGTGATGGGTGTGTTACGGACAGGTGGGAAGTTGTGGGGGTGAATTCCACTTTTCACCTCTCAACTGATGGCAGGTAGTGTTTTAAAAATAGTATTTTAGTCTCTGAGTGTTTTTAAGGGTCAAATAAATCAACAAATAACAGGTTTTCTCATAGGTTAAAAAAAACATTTTTTTTAAAACAATAACCAAAAAATGCTCACAACTTCACTCACTCATGCATTCACACACATACACACACAAGAAAAGAAAGAGAGTAGGGGGGTCGCATGCAATTAGAGTTCAATTTTTGTCAAAGACTTGGTTGTTTTAAAAAAAATCTTTAGAAGCTTTTCAGGAGGAAATCTTTCCCCAGTGCAGGCCGAAAGGTTTGTTGTCTTGAAAAGGATGAAGTGTTGCAGGCTCCTTGTGGTTAATCCTCAATCCGAAGTCGATAGTGGGAAGCCCTGGTTCATTTTACAGATGGGGAGTTTCAAAGTCACCTTGCAATTTCTCTGCTTCAGGAGCTAAAAGATGTTATCACCAGGGCTCCTGCTTAACTGGAACGGTCTCACTGCTGTTCTGGCTGGAAAAGGCCTTCTCTGGCTGTTTTGCCTCTCTCTTTCTCTTCAGAGAGATATCTTTTAAGGTAAAAACTTGTCAGGTTGGGATGTCATTCAGATGATTAGTTGCTCTATCCCCTGGGGTGGTTCATACAATGTTCCAAGATATGGGAATCATTGTTACATGATGGCATCTGAATGTGGTCCATTCTGCTAAAGTGGGTCTATTCCATACCTATTATCCTAGTCTTGGCTGCAGAGTCAGTCTGCCTGTAAAAGTCTTTGTTAGTTCCATTCCTGCAGATAGCAGTTGTTTGCATGGAATGGGCTGTTTTCCATTTCACTGTGTTTTTCCCAATGCTAATTCAGATGCAAATAATGGGTTTCATCTTCAACAGACAAACATGTTTATTGAAAGCACAGGAGGGGGTCATCTGACCTCTACTTCATTTTGCCTGTAGCACAAATGTGTCCATTTTTTGTTGTTCAGTTCAACAGTAGACTTTTATTTCATAATTCCTCCTGTCCATTTCATATTTCATCACTGTTCCCTCTGTGAGCGTGACAGGGGGCATTGTCATAACCAAGGCTGAAGATGAGGTGAATTTAACTTTTCTGACATTGCAGCCATATCCTGAGAGCTGAGATCCAGGCACTGACCTCCACTGTGACCTGTTCTCATTGGATGTAGAGCAGTGGCCTTGGAAGCAGAACAGGACCTCCGTCCTCCTGTCCATCACCTGCACCAGTGCCTCCAACATGGCATTGGAGAACCTTGGTGCATTGTTTGAACCTCCTGCAAACTTTTCTACATTGCATAGTTACCCTGTTGTCTGCAACCAGAATTCACCCCCTACATTTAAGAGGTGCTGCTGTTGGTAATCAGAGCCACCCAATATCCCTGCCCAACCCACATTTGAAACAGGTATGTAGCCAAAGAATAACACAGTTAATGTGAGTTCTATGTCTGAATCATTTTAATGTGATCCCAACACCAACTTAACTTGCTGCTTGGGACCACATGAGCAGGTGCACACCTTGCCCCATGTTTTCAGGCACGACTGGATCTCCAGGCCAATGCTTTACTTGCTGTTTCTTGAGACTTAATTTTATCTTCCTTTCTGAATATTCTTTACAACTAAAATTTAGGAACAGCAAATTTCTTTGTTAAGACATGCTTAGTCTTATTTCAATGCAAATTGATGTGAAAACTATCCTAATCTCTCCCTCAGGAACAGAGTCTACTAACTGGCCAAGAATTTATGGAAATCTCCTCCTGAGAAAATGTTGTCTCCATTAGAATTGAGAACATGAACACATGCTGTATTTGCCTAATTACCGTGCTCTGTCACTTTGCTGAGATGACAGATCACGCATTAACTCTTGTACACAGGTTTGAAGCCCCCACCTCAACTAGATTCAAGCCACACAGCAGGTTTAGAGCTGCCTACCTTGAGAAGCCTCTGGCAGATGCTATCTAGCTTTAAGTTGTTTCATCTGTTAGTATTAGTAAATGGGCAAAACTGTTGGCACAGTTTTTAAAATTCTTTCATGGGATGTGAGCATCGCTGGCAAGGCCAGCATTTGTTCCTATCCTTAAATGCACTTGAGAAGGTGGTGGTGAGCCGGCTTCTTAAACCACTGCAGTCCATCTGATGTAGATACACCCACGGTGCTGTTAGGAAGAGAATTCCAGTTTCTTGACCCAGCGGCATTGAAGGAACAGCAATAAAGGTCCAAGTCAGGATGATGTGTAACTTGGAGGGAACTTGCAGATGGTGGTGTTCCCATGTATCAGCTGGGTCCATCTAGGTGGTAAAGGCTGCGGGTTTGGAAGGTGCTGTCAAAGGAGGCTTGGCAAGTTGCTGCAGTGCATCTTGTAGATGGAACACACTGCTGCCACTGCGTGCCGGTGTGGAGGGAGTGAATGTTTAAGGTGGTGGATAGGGTGCCGATCAAGCAGGCAGCTTTGTCTTGGATGGTGTCGAGCATCTTGAGTGTCGTTGGAGCTGCACTCATCCAGGCAAGGAGAGTATTCCATCACATTCCTGACTTGTGCCTTGTAGATGGTGGACAGGCGTTGGGGAGTGAGGAGGTGAGTTACTCACTGCAGAATTCCCAGATTCTGACCTGCTCTTGTAGCCATAGTATTTATATGGCTGATCCAGTTAAGTTTCTGGTCAATGGTAGCCCTCAGGATGTTGATAGTGGGCGATTCAGCAATGATAATGTTGTTGAATGCCAAGGGTAAATGGTTGGACTATCTTTTGTTGAAGATGGTCATTGCCTGGCACTTGTGTATCGACATTGTTACTTGCCACTTATCAGCCCAAGCCTGCATATTGTCCAGATCTTGCTGCATGTGGACACAGACTGCTTCAGTATCTGAGGAGTTGCAAATAGTACTGAACACTGTGCAATCATCAGCCAACATCCCAACTTCTTAGCTTTTGATGGAGGGAAGGCTATTGATGAAGCAGCTGAAGATAGTTGGGCCAAGGATACTGGCCTGAGGAACTCCTGCAGCAATGTCCTGGGGCTTAGATGTTTGACCTCCAGCAATCACAACCATCTTCCTTTGTGCTAGGTATGACTCCTGATTCCCATTGACTTCAATTTGGCTAGGGCTTCTTAATGCCACACTCAGTAAAATACTGCCATGATGTCAAGGGCAGTCAATCTCACCTCACCTCTTGCATTCAGCTCTTTTGTCCATGTTTGGACCAAGGCTGTAATGAGTTCTAGAGCCCAGTGTCCCTGGCAGAACCCAAACTAAGCATCAGTGAGCAGTTATTGCTAAGTAAGTGCCACTTGATTGTACTGTCGACGACACCTTCCATCACTTTGCTGATGATCGAGAGTAGACTGATGGGGCTGTAATTGGCTGGATTAGATTTGCCCTGCTTTTTGTGGAAAAGACATACCTGGACAATTTTCCACATTGCTAGGTAGATGCCAGTGTTGTAGCTGTACTGGAACAGTTTGGTTAGGGGCCTAACTAGTTCTGGAGCGCAAGTCTTGAGTGCTATTGCTGGGATGTTAGGAGGTGCAGAGAGCATTTTTAACTTTGCATTTACTGTGGTAAAAGTAACAACAATTTTTTAGAAGAACATATTTAGCTTTTTCTGAATGCGTGTAAACTTTTCTTCAGATAAGAGAAAATGTAGTTTAGTGGACAAAATTTTCATTAATTCTTTGAGATTTTTTGGTCATATTTTTGCATTTGAATTAAGTTTATTTGTCACCCAAATATTTAAAATAAAACTTTCCCCCATGCTAAAAAATTACATTAGGCTAGGTTTACATTCATGCTGTTGCCATAGAATGCAATCGGTAGCGTTTGTCCCTTATCAGAAGCAATATGGTAAGACTTAATTACTCAGCATACATTGGTGTTTATTGTACATGAAGGTGGTAAAGACGAGGGAACTCTGTTTTTATTTCAAAGGGTTAGTCACAGGTATCGTTACACATTTGGATGACAGGATAAGAAAATGACTATAGTCTAATCAGATGAATTTTATGGGGGTTAACTGGTGATGCCTAGTGAATAATTCTGCTCCCTCTGGCTTCCGCTCGACGGTTTGTAACTTGAGAATGTGAAACACCATCCTGAAAACATTTTTCAAAGAAAAAACTTTCAAGTTTTACCCCCTTTCTCTACCGAAGGTATTGGCACCTTCTGGAGAATTGCTACCATAGGTATTGTCAGCCATCTTGGGTGCCCTGCCCCAACATACCAATCGAGCATGAATCAAAACAATAGCTATTGACAGGCTATTGAGCTATTGAAAGTATCATTTTTTTTATTCGTTCAGGGGATGTGGTTATCACTGCCTAGGGCAGCATTCATTGCCCATCCTTAATTGCCCTCAGAAGGTGGCTGTGAGCTGCCTTTTTGAACCACTGCAGTCCTTGCAGTGGAGGTACACCAACAGTGCTGTTAGGAAGGAAATTCCAGGATTATTTATGACCCGGCGACGGTGAAGGAACAGTGATATAGTTCCAAGTCAGGATGGTGTGCAACTTGGAGGAGAACTTGCAGATGGTGGTGTTCCCATGCAACTGCTCCCCTTCTAGGTGGTAGAGATCATGGATTTAGAAGGTGCTGTCGAAGGAACCTTGGGGAGTTGTGCATGCATCTTGTAGATGGCACACACTGCTGCCACTGTACATCAATGGTGAAGGGAGTGATAGTTGAAGGCGATAGATGGGGTGCCAATCAAGCAAGTTGCTTTGTCCTGGATGGTGTCGAACTTCTTGTGTGTTGTTGAAGCTGCACTCATCCAGGCAAGTGGAAAGTATTCCATCACACTCCTGAATTGTGCCTTATAGATGGTGGGTAGGCATTGGGGAGTCAGGAGATGAGTTACTCGCCACAGAATTCGCAGCTCCTGATCTGCTCTTGTAGCCACAGTATTTATGTGGCTGGTCCAGTTCAGTTTGTGGTCAATGGTAACCCCAAGGATGTTGATAGTGGAGGATTCAGCGATGGTAATGCCATTGAACATTAAGGGGAGGTGGTTAGATTCTCTCTAATTTGAGATGGCCATTGCCTGGCACTTGTATGGTGCGAATGTGACTTGCCATTTATCAGCCCAAGTCTGGATGTTGTCCAAGTCTTGTTGCATCTGGACACGGGCTGATTCATTATCTGAGGAGATGCAAACGGTGCTGAACATTGTGCAATCATCAACGAACATCTCCACTTCTGACCTTATGATGGAGGGAAGCAGCTGAAGATGGTTGGACCTAGGACACTACCCTGAGGAACTCCTGCAGTGATGTCCTGGGACTAAGATGATTAACCGCCAACAACGACAACCATCTTCCTTTGTGCTAGATATGATTCCAATCAGCAAAGAGTTTTCCCCTTGATTCCCATTAACTCCAGTTTTGCTAGGACACCTTAATGCCATACTCGGTCAAATGCTGCCTTGATGTCAAGGGCAGTCACTCTCACCTCACCTCTGGAGTTCAGCTCTTTTGTCCATGTTTGGACCAAGGTTGTAATGAGCTCAGGAGCTGAGTGGCCCTGGCGGAACCCAAACTGAGCGTCAGTGAGCAGGTGTTGCTGAGCAAGTGCCGCTTGATAGTACTGTTGACGACACCTTCCATTACTTTGCTGATGATTGGGAGTAGACTGATAGGACGGTAATTGGCCGAGTTGGATATGTCCTGCTTTTTGTGCACAGGACATACTTGGGCAATTTTCCACATTGCCAGGTAGATGTCAGTCTTGTAGCTGTACTGAGCTTGGCTAGGGGTGCGGCAAGTTCTGGAGCAGAGATCTTCTATTGCCGGAATGTTGTCAGGGTCCATAGCCTTGCAGTATCCACTGCCTTCAGCCATTTCTTGATATCATGTGGAGTGAATCAGATTGGCTGAAGACTGGTATCTGTGACGCTGGGGACCTCAGGAGAAGGCCGAGATGGATCATCCACTAGGCACTTCTGGCTGAAGATGGATGCAAATGCTTCAGCCTTGTCTTTTGCACTGATGTGCTGGGCTCCCCCATTGTTGAGGATGGGGATATTTGTGGAGCCTCCTCCTCCTGTTAGTTGTTTAATTGCCCACCACCATTCATGACTGGATGTGGCAGGACAGCAGAGCTTAGATCTGATCTGTTGGTTGTGGGATCGCTTATCCCTGTGTTACGAGAGTGCTTCTAATTTTTTGTAAAATATGTTTTAAGGACTTATAGTTGAATTATGGATATTGATTCATTTAGAATTTTGAAGAGAAGCTGAGAAGTCACCAGAAGGTTGCTGGATTTGGCTTGTAAACAAGTCTTACTGGAAGGCATCTGTATATGGATAATCACCAAGCTGGGGTTGTTTTTGACTTGGGGAGATGTTTACAAAGAAGTGACTGGTCAAGATTTATAGAGGTCAGGAGGCTTGACCTCTGGAATGTTTTTAGTTTTAGTTTGAACTGTTACAAAAGACAGTTGGCTTTTGCCTTCCCAAGGAGAAGACACAGCTCTCTCTATCTCTTGAAAATAAATCCTGCATTTCCAGTTTGAATGTTTCCTATTTCCAACTGTATTTGAAGAAACCTTGCATATCGAATGTGTGGGAACTGAAACCTTGTTGCTGCATTCCTGCTGTAAGGCCTATGTGAAGCTTCTGTAGCTGCATTTCTTGGAAAGCCTACCCAAAGTGATCTTCAACATCGCCTGGAAAGAACTGTTCTAGGAAGATCCCAGTGGCAGCCGTCGAAACACATTTGGGACGCCAAACCAAAACAAAGGACATCTTTCCATATCTTCTCTTTTTTCTTCAATAATGAGCAAGTATTCAGCCGAAGTGTTTATTTTGTGTTTTCTTTGTAATAGCGCTATAAACAGCAATCCCTTTAATCTTTTTCCAGTTAACTTGTGCATGTACGGGCTGTAAGTGAACCATGGCAGTGATAAAAATACTAGCCAGCCCATGTGGGCCGCACGCTAAAGAGCCGCAACAATTCCAAGCACGGTGGCTTATTTAAATAGCCGGGGCGGCATGCACCCCCCTCCCCCGCCCCCAATCATGTGGAGAGGGCAGGCTGTCTGTCGCTGGCAATGGCATCAGCTGCTTGTGTGCAGGTGCTGACGCCATTTTTAAAGGGCTATCAGCCCTACTGGGACATTTAAATATTTAAAGTGAAATTGAATTAAAATAAATAAATAACATTTCTTTTGCCCCTCTCCCATTCCCCCAATATCAATTAAATTAAGTATTTGCTCTTTCCCCCTCAAAAACACTTACCTTTACAATCTGACTTCCTCCTGCAGTCTGCACAAACTTTAAAATACAAGCCTTCCCACCATCCCCTACACCCATGATGGTAATTTGGCTCCGCTACCCCCCCACTGCACTGAGAAACTTACCTCCTCACACCTCACCACCAGTATTGCGCCTCGTTCCCCTGGAAGGGGATCCGAAGACGCAGCAGTGCGGGCCGCCGGGGTGTAGATCGTGGCGGGCCATTAGGAGGTGATGGGAGAGTCATTAATTCATGTACTTTAACTTATTTAAATATTTAAATTGTGGTCCCGTTGCCGAGCGGCAGTGGGGCCGCCATGAGGCCTCGCCGCTGCCAGCAATAACGGGACAGGCTCTGCTGGCGTCGAGGTCCGTGGTGGGCCTCAACCAGGGCCATCTTCAAGCATTACCGCCCCGACCCCCACCCCGGTCCCGACTTCGGCTCTATAGAATCCAGTCCTATGTGTATGTCTGTGTATGTGTGTGTGTTTGTGTGTGGGGCTAAGATAAATAAGGGACTTTAATATTTCAATTTGTGTGTGTATGTTTTACTTCATTATTGGTGAAGACTTGTTTTGTAATAAACTGATGATTTTGTTGTTTATTAAAGAAACCTGGTCGGTGTATTTTATTCTGGGAAAAATAGAGTATATGAGTGACCGTATCGGTAAATGGGAAAATTTAAATATATGTTGTGACTTGTGGAGAAGTGGGACTAGAATAAACAGTGCACTCCTCCCACTGCCGTCATAACACCTGTCTATCACATGCTGCTTCCGTTGTTTGGCATGCAAGTAGTCCTGTGTTCACTCTGCTCCCCACCTGAAGCTAAAGACCAGTTCTATGAGGAACTCCATAATATCATTAGTAGCATCCCCAACACCGAACACCTATTCCTGCTGGGGGACTTTAATGCCAGGGTTGGGGCCGACCATGACTCATGGCCCTCCTGCCTTGGGCGCTATGGCATTGGAAGGATGAATGAGAATGGACAGAGACTGCTTGAGTTATGTACTTATCATAACCTCTGCATTACCAACTCATTCTTTCACACTAAACCCTGTCATCAGGTTTCTTGGAGGCACCCAAGATCATGTCGCTGGCACCAGCTGGACCTCATCGTCACAAGGCGAGCCTCTCTAAACAATGTTCAAATCATACGCAGCTTCCACAGTGCGGACTGCGACACCAACCACTCCCTGGTGTGCAGCAAGGTTAGCCTCAAACCAAAGAAGCTGCATCACTCCAAGCAGAAGGGCCGCCCGCGCATCAACACTAGCAGAATCTCTCATCCACAGCTGTCATGCAAGTTTCTAAATTCACTTGAAAAAGCCCTCCAAAACACTCCCACAGGGGATGCAGAGACCAAGTGGGCCCACATTAGAGACGCCATCTATGACTCAGCAATGACCACCTATGGAATTTGTGTGAAGCGGAATTCAGACTGGTTTCAATCTCACATTGAAGAGCTGGAACTTGTCATAGCCGCTAAGCGCATTGCACTGCTGAACTACAAGAAAGCCCTCAGCGAGTTAACATCCGTAGCACTTAAAGCAGCCAGAAGCGCTGCACAAAGAACAGCCAGGCGCTGCGCAAATGACTACTGGCAACACCTATGCAGTCATATTCAGCTGGCCTCTGACACAGGAAACATCAGAGGAATGTATGATGGCATTAAAAGAGCTTTTGGGCCAACCGTCAAGAAGATTGCCCCCCTCAAATCTAAATCAGGGGACATAATCACTGACCAACGCAAGCAAATGGATCGCTGGGTGGAGCACTACCTAGAACTGTACTCCAGGGAAAATGTTGTCACTGAGACCGCCCTCAATGCAACCCTGCCTCTGCCAGTCATGGATGAGCTGGATGTACAGCCAACAAAATTGGAACTCAGTGATGGCCATTGATTCTCTAGCCAGTGGAAAAAGCCCCTGGGAAGGACAGCATTACCCCTGAAATAATCAAGAGTGCCAAGCCTGCTATACTCTCAGCACTCCATGAACTGCTTTGCCTGTGCTGGGATGAGGGAGCAGTACCACAGGACATGCGCGATGCCAATATCATCACCCTCTATAAGAACGAGGGTGACGGCGGTGACTGCAACAACTACCGTGGAATCTCCCTGCTCAGCATAGTGGGGAAGGTCTTCGCTTGTGTCGCTTTAAACAGGCTCCAGAAGCTGGCTGAGCAGGTCTATCCTGAGGCACAGTGTGGCTTTCGAACAGAGAGATCCACCATTGACATGCTGTTCTCCCTTCGCCAGTTACAGGAGAAATGCTGTGAACAACAGATGCCCCTCTATGTTGTTTTCATTGATCTCACCAAAGCCTTTGACCTCGTCAGCAGAAGCGGTCTCTTCAGACTACTTGCAAAGTTTGGATGCCCACCAAATCTACTAAGTATCATCACCTCATTCCATGACAATATGAAAGGCACAATTCAGCATAGCGGCGCCTCATCAGACCCCTTTCCAATCCTGAGCGGCGTGAAACATGGCTGTGTTCTTGCACCTACACTGTTTGGGATCTTCTTCTCATTGCTGCTCTCACATGCATTTAAGTCCTCAGAAGAAGGAATTTTCCTCCACACAAGATCAGGTGGCAGGTTGTTCAACCTTGCCCGTCTAAATGCGAAGACCAAAGTACGGAAAGTCCTCATCAGGGAGCTCCTCTTTGCTGACGATGCTGCATTAACATCTCACACTCAAGAGTGTCTGCAGAGACTCATCAACAGGTTTGTGGCTGCCTGCAATGAATTTGGCCTAACCATCAGCCTCAAGAAAACGAACATCATGGGACAGGACGTCAGAAATTCCCCATCTATCAATATCGGCGACTACACTCTGGAAGTGGTTCAAGAGTTCACCTACCTAGGCTCAACTATCACCAGTAACCTGTCTCTCGATGCAGAACTAAACAAGCGCATGGGAAAGGCTTCCTCTGCTATGTCCAGACTGGCCAAGAGAGTGTGGGAAAATAGCGCACTGACACGGAACACAAAAGTCCAAGTGTATCAAGCCTGTGTCCTCAGTACCTTGCTCTATGGCAGCAAGGCCTGGACAACGTAAGTCAGCCAAGAGCGACGTCTCAATTCATTCCTTCGTTGCTGCCTCCGGAGAATCCTTGGCATCAGGTGGCAGGACCGTACTACCAACACAGAAGTCCTCGAGGCAGCCAACATCCCCAGCATATACACCCTACTAAGCCAGCGGCGCCTGAGATGGCTTGGCCATGTGAGCCGCATGGAAGATGGCAGGATCCCCAAGGACACATTGTACAGCAAGCTCGCCACTGGTATCAGACCCACCAGCCGTCCATGGCTCCGCTTTAAAGATGTCTGCAAACGCGACATGAAGTCCTGTGACATTGATCACAAGTCGTGGGAATCAGTTGCCAGCGTTCGCCAGAGCTGGCGGGCAACCATAAAGGCGGGGCTAAAGCATGGCGAGTCATGTTTGTAACAATAATAGAAATGTGTGAAGCACATTGGGAAATCTTTGAGAGAAGCAATAAGACATTATATAAACGCAAACAGAAAATGCTGGAAATATTCAGCAGGTAAGGCAGCATCTGTGGAAAGAGAAACAGGTTGATGATTTTTCTGCTCCCTGAGCTGCTGAGTATTTCCAGCATTTTGTGTTTTTATTTCAGATTTCCAGCATCGACAGTATTTTGCTTTTGTATTATAGAAATGCAAGTCATTATCGGTTATTCAGAAGTTATGCATGCCGCCCTATTGAGCCGAAATGGTCCTTTTAAAATTTGACGGGCTAGAAGTGAGGATTTACCTTGTTGACATGCTTTCTTGTAAACTGATGTATTGCATTTTTCAACTGGAGTTATTAACTATATTTCTAAAGTTAGTCTATGCCTTGGACACGAAGACAAGATAATGGTACGCAGATGGATGTACATACGAACATACGTACAAACATACGAGTTAGGAGCAGGAGTAGGCCACTCGGCCCCTCGAGCCTGCTCCACCACTCAATAAGATGATGGCTAATTTTATTGTAACCTCAACTCCATATTCCCAGCTACTCCCGATAACCTTTCACCCCTTTGCTTATCAAGAATCTATCTACCTCTGCCTTAAAAATATTTAAAGACTCTGCTTCCACTGCCTTTTGAGGAAGAGAATTCCAAAGACTCACAGCCCTCTGAGAGACAAAAATTTCTCCTCATCTTTGTCTTAAATGGGCGACTCCTTATTCTTAAACAGTGACCCCTAGTTCTAGATTCTCCCACAAGGGGAAACATCCTTTCCACATCCACCCTGTCAAGACCCCTCAGGATCTTTTATGTTTCAATCAAGTCACCTCTTACTCTTCTAAACTCCAGCGGATTCAAGCCTGTACATAATCAAGGACTAGCTATCGGGTTGGGGAAAGAGGTGTGATGGTTCACATTAACTTGAACAGTGTGCAGTAAAACAAAATTATGAGATTTGTAATGATTGCTGTCAATAAATTGTTTAATTTCTTATACTACATCTTTCACCAGGTAGTATAGTGGTCATGTTACTGGAAAAGTAAACCAGAGGCATGCCTGGACTAATAATCTAGAGAATGTGACACCATGGCAGTTTGAGAATTTGAATTTAGTATAGATAATTTGAAAATGAAATGCTGTAATCTGTCAAAGTGATCATGAAGCTGTCGGATTGTTGTAAAAATCCAATTGGTTCTCTCTTGTGCTGTAAGGAAAGAAACCTATCATTCTTACCTGTTCTGGACTATGTGTGACACCACTTCCACATCAGCGTGGTTAACACTTAACTGCCTCCAAAGGTGGCTCAGTAAACCACTCAGTTGAAGAGCTATACTTGGGCAATAATTGTCAGCCTTGCCATTTCGAGAGTGAATCTAAGAAAAACCCCATGTGAATATAGACAAAAACTATGTGAGTATTTAACATAAGTAATCCCTCACGTCTTTCGGTATTATTACCAGTAAGATCCAGCTGATGTTTCTGGTGCATCGTATATGGGACATACCTCTTATGATGATAAACTTACCAAACTAATGACAAGGCTGCTGCTTATTAGGAAGATCAGGCAATTAGTGGGCAAAGGTGCAACATCACAAGAAATCTCTGGTGTGTTGGAAATGGAAAGTATAACTCAAGACAAACTTGCAGATTTCAAGTGGCGTTATCTTTAGGAAGTAATAAGTTAAGTAATGTACACAGATAATGCAATGCATGAGAGTTCAAAAGATGTCTTTGACAAAGTCATGAGTTCCGATTGTGTGCGAGTCACATTTGTCCGATATGTTACTTTTTATACAGAATGCTTTTATACTCAATCTAATTGAAGAATATCCATATGAGGTGAGATGTTAGTTGCTTTATAAATATTTCTCCAAATGAAAGAAAATTCAACACAATATGTGGTTTAAATTCCTAAAGGAGTACAACAGACAAAGGAAAAATTGTGCACAAACAAAATTCCTATAAAAGTCTCTAGAAATGACAAGGAACTCCCTACGTTCCAATAAAGCATCCCATTTTATAGTCTGAGCTCGAAATCTGTTAGTTGCTCTGTATTTGTGTGCAGTCCCTGTGGTACAGATGTGAGGAGGGCTGGGAGCTATCTGGAGACGGCAGAAGTATTTGTAACACATTAAAAACACACCAGAGGATATTAAAAGAAGGCAAAGAAAGTCACTGTGGAATGTAGTAATCTGACAAGGTGTGAGTTAAGGCTGTTTGTGCATATTTGCAGCGAGCATCTTTATTGTGCAGTGGAGACTCTGTCAGGCAAACTTATGCTCAACTGCCAGTCACCATCAGTTATTTGTGTACAATCGAGATGGATATTTTCAATATGCGTCAACAGCTTTAGCTCTATATGTGTTGATTTTTTATGAGTACCAATGGTGCTTCCTGGGAAAGGAGTTTGTATTTAATAGAGAATGAAAACTCTCTCTTATTTTTGATAGGCACACCCTTAGTCCTTCTTCATTGATCAACGTCTTTGGCTTCACAATTTTCTCTGATGTTAAACAGAATTCCCACACCCCCTGCATTACGTCTGCATGCAAAAAACTCAGCTTCTGCATTTATCTCCTCTGTAAATCCTAACTCTCTTTAAAGTCCAGCAGGTTTATTTTGGTGAAAGGGTGAAAACAGATGCTAAATGGGTGCTGTGCTAATAAGACAAGCCTCTTTAAAAGTCTGGTTTTAGCATGTAATTTTGGTCCCAGTTGCAGGTTACCATAATTTGAACTTGTCTGGAGGTGCAAAAGCAGACACCTGTAGGTTTAGCATTCCAGCAATTATTAGATGCAATTTTTGTGCAGCAGTACATGTGGGCTCCACTCACCCCCTTCTACTGAGGGTGTGGAGTTGGCCAATGACATATAGTGACACGTTACAGGATGGCTCTGAGACCGGGTGAGAGGGTGCACAGCTTCTTGGAAGCAACACTGGAAGTTCCAATGGAGACAGTCAAGAGGAAGAGGGATGTCCTGTACCTGCAGTGGAGAAGGATTCCACCTCGTATCCCATTCCTCTAGTTCTCTGTCCTATATCAGTGTGTACTGCTCCGCTTGGCCTTATGTCCTCCTCCCATTCCTCCTGCAGACCTAGTGGGATCCCGAGGAGGATGCCAATGACCAAGCAATCCCCTTCTCCTGGGGCTGGAATTTATGGCCCCCCCCCCACCGAGGCGGGGTTCGGAAGTTGGGGGGAAGGCTGACCATAGAATCGCAATGGGAGGTGTGGGGGGTTGGTGGTGGGGGGGGTTGGTGGTGGGGGTTGGGGGGGAGAGCCCATCACCGTACTGTCGTGATGCAATTTTTTTTTTCATTCATTCATGGGATGTAGGCGTCATTGGCCAGGCCAGCATTTATTGCCCATCCCTAATTGCCCTTGAGAAGGTGGTGGTGAGCTGCCTTCTTGAACCGCTGCAGTCCATGTGGGGTAGATACACCCACAGTGCTGTTAGGAAGGGAGTTCCAGGATTTTGACCCAGCGACAGTGAAGGAACGGCGATATAGTTCCAAGTCAGGATGGTGTGTGACTTGGAGGGGAACTTGCAGGTGGTGGTGTTCCCATGTATTTGCTGCCCTTGTCTTTGTAGTTGGTAGAGGTCGCGGGTTTGGAAGGTGCTGTCTAAGGAGCCTTGGTGCATTGTTGCAGTGCATCTTGTAGATGGTACACACTGCTGCCACTGTGCATCGGTGGTGGAGGGAGTGAATGTTTGTAGATGGGGTGCCAATCAAGCGGACTGCTTTGTCCTGGATGGTGTCGAGCTTCTTGAGTGTTGTTGGAGCTGCACCCATCCAGGCAAGTAGAGAGTATTCCATCACACTCCTGACTTGTGCCTTGTAGATGGTGGACAGGCTTTGGGGAGTCAGGAGGTGAGTTATCCGCCTCAGGATTCCTAGCCTCTGACCTGCTCTTGTAGCCACGGTATTGATATGGCTACTCCAGTTCAGTTTCTGGTCAATGGTAGCCCCTAGGATGTTGATAGTGGGGGATTCAGCGATGGTAATGCCGTTGAATGTCAAGGGGAGATGGTTAGATTCTCTCTTGTTGGAGATGGTCATTGCCTGGCACTTGTGTGGCGCGAATGTTACTTGTCACTTATCAGCGCAAGCCTGGATATTGTCCAGGTCTTGCTGCATTTCTACATGGACTGCTTCAGTATCTGAGGAGTCACGAATAGTGCTGACTATT
Organism: Heterodontus francisci; assembly: GCF_036365525.1. NCBI lineage: Eukaryota > Metazoa > Chordata > Chondrichthyes > Heterodontiformes > Heterodontidae > Heterodontus > Heterodontus francisci. Next base: position 67,967,467 of record NC_090371.1, read on the forward strand.
GTGCAATCATCAGCGAACATCCCCACTTCTGACCTTATGATTGAAGGAAGGTCATTGATGAAGCAGCTGAAGATGGTTGGGCCGAGGACACTACCCTGAGGAACTCCTGCAGTGATGTCCTGGAGCTGAGATGATTGACCTCCAACAACCACAACCATCTTCCTTTGCGCTAGGTATGACTCCAGCCAGCGGAGAGTTTTCCCCCTGATTACCATTGACCTCAGTTTTGCTGGGGCTCCTTGATGCCATACTCGGTCAAATGTTGCCTTGATGTCAAGGGCAGTCACTCTCACCTCACCTCTGAAGTTCAGCTCTTTTGTCCATGTTTGAACCAAGGCTGTAATGAGGTCAGGAGCTGAGTGGCCCTGGCAGAACGCAAACTGAGCGTCACTGAGCAGGTTTTTGCTAAACAAGTGCCGCTTGATGGCACTGTTGATGACACCTTCCATCACTTTACTGATGATTGAGAGTAGGCTGATGGGGCGGTAATTGGCTGGGTTGGACTTGTCCTGCTTTTTGTGTACAGGATGTACCTGGGCAATTTTCCACATTGCAGGGTAGATGCCAGTGTTGTAGCTGTACTGGAACAGCTTGGCTAGAGGCGCAGCAAGTTCTGGAGCACAGGTCTTCAGTACTATTGCTGGAATATTGTCAGGGCCCATAGCTTTTGCAGTATCCAGTGCCTTCAGTCGTTTCTTGATATCACGCGGAGAGAATCAAATTGGCTGAAGTCTGGCATCTGTGATGCTGGGAACTTCAGGAGAAGGTCGAGATGGATCATCAACTCGGCACTTCTGGCTGAAGATTGTTGCAAATGCTTCAGCCTTATCTTTCACACTGATGTGCTGGGCTCCCCCATCATTGAGGATGGGGATATTTGTGGAGCCACCTCCTCCAGTTAATTGTTTAATTGTCCACTACCATTCATGGCTGGATGTGGCAGGACTGCAGAGCTTAGATCTGATCCATTGGTTATGGGATCGCTTAGCTCTGTCTATCGCATGCTGCTTACGCAGTTTGGCATGCAAGTAGTCCTGGGTTGTAGCTTCACCAGGTTGAAACCTCATTTTGAGATATGCCTGGTGCTGCTCCTGGCATGCCCTCCTGCACTCTTCATTGAACCAGGGTTGGTCTCCTGGCTTGATGGTAATGGTAGAGTGGGGGATATGCCGGGCCATGAGGTTCAGATTGTGGTTGAGTACAATTCTGCTGCTGCTGATGCCCCACAGCGCCTCATGGATGCCCAGTTTTGCATTGCTAGATCTGTTCGAAATCTATCCCCTTTAGCACGGTGATAGTGCCACACACGATGGACGGTATCCTCAATGTGAAGGCTGGACTTCGTCTCCACAGACGAAGGCAACGACCTTCCCGCCCAGAGACCAATTGAGGTCCTTAAGTAGCCTATTAGCGGTCACTTAAGGGCCTCCCACCACGTGGGAAGGGCTTGTAAGATGAGGAGCCCTCCCTGTGGGCATGGTGGGGGTGTTCCTCCTCTATGGGCAATCTCTGGCCACCCCGCCCAACTTACCTGATGTCCGGGTCTCCAGCGCTGGGCCTGCGTCCAAGACCTCTATAGTACTGGCAGTGACCACCACTAGCGGTGGTGCTGCCGATACTGCTGAGCTGTCGGCCCTGTGATTGGCCGTCAGCTTTTGGAGGCGGGATCCCCATCTTTAATGGGACAGGGATCCTAACACAGGACACTTAGGCAGCAAATCAATGGAAGATCACTCCCGGGGGGCACAAAAAGACCAAGGTAGGGTTCCCCCTGCCTTTTCGTCTTGACACCAGGAGCCCCACCTCCTGTACAAAATCCAGCGCAAGGTGTCCAATAAGGTAGAGTAGCACAGCACTTATGCTTTTTTGATAAATTCCTCAAAGAATTTCCAGAATATGTGTTGATAGATTGACAGTGAAGTCTTGTTAAAGTGTCCCAGAAAGTCTCCTAAAGTGCTTAAAAAGTCCTCTTCAAACCTCCAGTAAAGGGTGCTATATCTTTCAGCAGTGTTTGAAATCTTTAGCAATGACTTATTTATTCCTAATCAGTTGGGCACTGTTAGGAGAGGCCAATATGTCAAGCGCTATCCATCAAAATGTCATGCAGCCTCCTTAATGAGCAGGCAATTATTTGTCAATCAGCCACTGAACAATCATCCAGGTGACTGTTCTTAGCACATTTCACATCCTTTACCAAGATGGCATCTTATGATAAATGTGGACTAAACTGTTCTTCAGTCTTAGACCCCATCTTGTCCATTTCAGAAGCCCTTTAGCGTCTAAATTGTAAAATTGTCCCCCACCACCTCCAGTCTATTCAATACTGCAGGCTTTTCCAAATGCCTGTTGCATTCTTGGAGCACATACAAGAAACAAAATCTCGAATAGACAATCCATCTCTCACCTTCAGCCTCCAATTTATTTCACTGCAGTCCGATATGTTTTAGTCCTTCACTTCCTACCATTCTTCATTGTGGCTCCCTCACTGTGTTTAAATTAAAATTTATTGCTCTGTATCCTATTTGTAATACATTCTTTTCCAGAATTTCAATGTTGGTGAGTTTCTTATCTAATGCAGTCTTCCCTTCACTCAGAATTTATACTCAAAACCAAGCATAACCTCACATAATTACTACTTCTTAATGCATTTCAACTCCTCTCACACTTATTTTCAACCTTAGTGACTACATGAACATTGGATGTTAATTTATGTTTCTCAATATTTAACAAAAGTGCAGGATCTGCGATTTCACTCCCTGATAAGACCATCAATGACTGTCAGAGGGGTGAGATGTTCTAGCTGTCTGGCTGAAAGACTGCAGACCCCGGTGATTTTTCTGAACAGAGCTTCATTTAAATGTTTTCACTGGGCTCCTACGGTCTTCCTGCCTATGCTTTGGGGCTTGCCACTGGAGGGCATTGAAAATGGCTGTCACTATACTTAGAAAGCTGCAGGAGCTTAACTGCAGAGCACCTTAAAAAAGCAAAACATTTTGTAGCCTATAAAGGTGTGCACAAAATCCAGAGATGTGTACCTGGCAATTTATTTTCTATCCATTGATTGCCAGTCTTGTTTTAAACCTTTAAACATTTATCAATATGGTGCTTTTTCTATAACACTGGATGCCTGTACTTTTCCTGCACTCTTGGTACCCAGCAGTGCTGAGACGATAATGATGTGAAATGTGGTGCATGACATTATTCTGGCCCGAGCGCCTTATTTAAAGGGTCCCTGACCGAAATTACACCAGGAAATGGTGAAAATGGGCAGGGACACAGCTCGAGGGTGTCAATTTTTCACCCTCCCAGCTCCAATGCTGCCACTAAACCGGTAGAAAAGCAAAGGAAAATCCCATCTGAGATTTTCAACTCCAGAGTCAACATTTGATTCAGAAAAATGTAAGATGATTTGGGTGCCAGCAGTTATTACAATTTCACCATTCCATCTTTCTTCCAAAACTTTTATTTAAAAAACGCTTTAATCCTGTCGCCTTATCTATAATAACAACAATATCTTTCTTTGGAACTGATTTAAATTTGTGGATTATTACATGTGGTATAACTCAGGACTCGGTTCTATAAAGCTCTATTACCCCTGAATTCATTTTATCTGAATAGCACAAATAATATCCAATGTTCAAAGATATTCTGATTGAGATTGAGGGCTCATTAGGAATCAGTTATAAGCACTCAGATTCCCCCATCTGTGAGCGGTCTGGCAAGATTTCAAATGTATATTGGTAATAATGTAATTATCTGTATCGCTTAGCTGATATCCTATGAGCTGCTTATTAAAATGGTCACTAAATCATATGTAAAAGAGTGTGGTCACTCTTTCCCAGTCAGGCAGAAACAAAATTTTAAAAAGCACAGTTTTCAGGTAAATTGATTAATTCCAGACGTTAATTAGAAAATCTGTGATAGCTCATACACAGACTATTTTATTATATGTAATATAAAAACAAGAAATGCTGGAAATACTCAGCAGGTCTGGCAGCATCTGCGGAGAGAGCGTGACCCTTCTTCACTGACCTGAAACGTTAACTCTGCTTCTCTCTCCACAGATGCTGCCAGACCTGCTGAGTATTTCCAGTATTTCTTGTTTTTATTTCAGATTTCCAGCATCCGCAGTATTTTGCTTTTATTTTATTATATAGATTGTCACTAAGTCAACTACTTAGGCCCTAAGCTCCCTCCTGAAACATTTCCACGCCTTTACTTTGCTCTACATGTTTAAAATGGACCTTAAAACTTGCATCATTGACCAAGTTTTTGGTCATGTGTCCTAATATCTCCTTACATAGTTTCAAAATTTATTTCATAACACTTCTGTGAAGTGCCCGAGAATATTTTATGAAATCAAAGACACTATAAAAGCAATTCTGTTGTAAGTCACAGGAATGCAATTGCTGGTTGTGAGCACTGTTCCTTTACTTGATAACCGAATGTTTTACCTGTAGGTGCTGGTGAGTTTCTGCTGAACTTGTAGTCTTAATCGTGTGGTAGGGCCTCAACGGTATAGAATTTCAGTTGTACATGGTGTACAAATATTCTTTTTTAAAGAGCTTAAAAATATTTTGAAAGAAAGGGATGGATTTTTCCAAAAGCCAGGTAGTCCCGCTGTCGTGACAGAAAGCAGGTCTTGAGCCCGCACGGATGGCAGAGGGACCCCGGGAGGGCTGGCAGCTTGGCAGTCCAGCAGCACCACAAAATGGGGGTGGCCGCTGCCGAGGCTCCAGGGAGAAGAAATGGATGCCTCCATGTTGAGGTGCCCTCAAAGGTCGAGTAAGTTTCTTTTTAAATATGGGAGGGGTGAAGGCCCCCCACCAACCCCCCACCCTGTGAACCTGCTGGCATCTCCCCATGTGGTTGGGGCCCATCCCAATGCTGGTAAAATGCTGGCGGGGGTGGGAATCTGTTAATTGGCCAATTAAATTGGCTTAATTGGCTATCTGCCTCTGGTCGATGGGCAGCCACAGTGCTGTCATTCCCACCATTTCCCGTAGTGGCGGGAAGACGTTGGGCTCCCCTCCAGAGGCCTTCCACCGCCATTTTACAAGGACTCCCGCTTCCCAGCCCAGAGGGCTGGTAGAATTCAGACCACAGTATCAGTTATCACATAAGCAAACTTTACTTCCAAGTAAATAAAGAAAGTGCCATTCAGACATGGACACCTTGTTGAAGGTTTACAGTTAGCATTGAGATACAATAGAAATTTTCCCTGTAGCAGGTTGATCAGTAGAAAAACTGATGATAAATCCACTATTGTCCATTGAGGTAAAATCATGCCCCAACAGTTCTGTGCCCAACCAGCCCAAAAAATATATTGGCTTTAAATTAACAAATTTATATTGTTATAGCAAACAATTTCTGGAATTATTAATTGTACATTAATTAGATACTGAAAATGCTTTGTAATAACATTTAGCTATTTTGCATAATGATCCATTTTTAAGTTTTTCAATCTTATTACAATTTATCAAATTATAACATTTTTAGTTGTTTCCACAAAAAACAAGAAACCTGGTTGCTTATAGTGAGAGTTATGTAGTACTTCTTGATTTTGCACAATGAAAGGATCATTGTTTGATGCAAGCAAAGGTTTTCACAAGCTTACCACTATGCTTTATGTTTCAAGTCATCATTCTTTATTGAGAAACCAAGGTTATGGGTCAAAGCCCATAGTGAAGGATACACCAAGATTGAAAATCCTGTGATGTAGCAGAGATGACGAGTTAAATCAGGAGGTAGTGATTAAGTGCCACCAAGCTAGGATTTCAATAACTTCAATATTGTAGTAGGAGGAAAAGACTGAGGAAAACCATCAGGGAAGACATTTACCTTGGAGGTGTTTGTGGGAAAAAGAAATGGATCCCTTTATGCAATATTTAAACCTGTCACCTCAGCAAACAGGGCACTAACCAAAACCAGCCAAGACTAATATGGATAAGAGGATGGGATTACACACTGATGGGAGAAAATAATGAAAGTTGTGACTTGATAACAAATATTAATATTATTCTACAACATAATTTACATTAGTATATTTGCCTGTCCTACATACAGGTACATCAACTTCCATGCCTGAGATTATGTTTTGCATACTGCTTCTTTTGCCGATGAATGTTTCTCTTGGACATTGTTATCTTCCGTGTAAGAAGTTGGGCCAGAGAACTGGAGGGTTGTCAATGTGACACATCTGTTCAAGATGGGAGGAAGGGAGGAATGATAACTGTGAAGAGACCTGTAGCTATAGACTGGTCAGCCTAAGACCAGCAATGGGTTTGCTTCTAGAAGTTATAATGAATTAGAATGACATGGATAAGTTAAGGACAGTCAACATGAGTTTGTACATAGCAAGACATTTTTGCCAAATTTAATAGAGATCCTTGAGTAAATAATGGAACATACTGATAAAGAAAATGCAGTGGATGTTGTGTATATGGATTTTCCAAAGGCATTCAAAAATGCCACACAGAATCATAGAATTGTGACAGTGCAGAAGGAGGCCATTCAGCCCATCATTTCCGCATTGGCTCTTTGAAAGAGCAATTCACTTAGTGCCACTCCCATGCCTTCTCCCCGTAACACTGCACATTCTTCCTTCTCAGATAACATTCTAATTCCCTCTTGAATGTTTCAATTGAATCTACCTCCACCACACTCTCAGGCAGTGCATTCCAGACCTTAACTACTTGCTGCATGAAAAAGCTTTTCCTTATGTCACTTTTGCTTCTCTTACCAATTACTTTCAATCTGTGCCCTCTCATTCGCAATCCTTTCCCCAGTGGGAACAATTTTTCCCTATCTACTCTGCCCAGACCCCTCATGATTTTGAATACCTCTATCAAATCTCCTCTCAGCCTTCTCTTCTCCAAGCAAAACAGTCCTAACTTCTTCAATCTATCTTCATAAATGAAGTTCCTTATCCCTGGAACCATTCTCGTGAATCTTTCCTGTACCCTCTCCAATGCCCTCACATCTTTCCTAAAGTGCGGCGCCCAGAACTGGACACAATACTCCAGCTGAGGCCAAACCAGTGCCTATATAAGCTCAACATAACTTCCTTGCTCTTGTACTCTACGCCCCTATTAATAAAGCCCAGGATACTGTATGCTCTCAACCTGTCCTGTCACCTTCAATGACCCCAGGTCCCTCTGCTCCTGCACCCCCTTTAGAATTGTATCCTTTATTTTATATTGTCTCTCCATGTTCTTCCTACCAAAATGAATCACTTCACATTTCTCTGTATTGAATTTCATCTGCCACCTGTCCACCCATTCCATGAACTTGTCTATGTCCTTTTGAAGTTCTACACTATCTTCCTCACAGTTCACAATGCTTCCAAGTTTTGTATCATCCACAAACATTGAAATTGTGTCCTGTACACCAAGGTCTAGGTCATTAATATATATCAGGAAAAGCAAGAGTCCCAGCACTGACCCCTGGGGAACTCCACTACAAACCTTCCTCCAGCCCAAAAAACATCCATTAACCACCACTTTCTGTTACCTGTCACTGAGCCAATTCTGTATCCATGTTGCTACCATCCCCTTTATTCCATGAGCTATAACTTTGCTCACAAGTCTGTTGTGTGACACTGTATCAAAAGCCTTTTGAACGCCCATGCACATCACATCATTGCCCTCATCAACCTTCTCTGTTACCGCCTCAAAAAAAATCAGTAAGTTAGTTAAGCATGATTTCCCCTTAAGAAATCCATGCAGACTTTCTTTAATTAATCTGCATTTCTCCATGTGACTATTAACATTGTCCCGAATTACTCTTTACAGAGGTTTCCCCAACACCGAAGTTAAACTGACTGGCCTGGCTTAAGTTTACACCCTTTACACAGGAGGCTTGTTGTTAAAATTAGGGGCATGGTATTAATGGGAATGTGGCAACATGGATAGGGAGTGGACTAAAGGACAGAAAACAGAGTAATGGTTCATGAATGGTGCTGCACTTTGTTGGAACCATTGCTCTTCTTAATATATATATAATATATATAGAAATGATCTAGGCTCAGTTATGGGTCACAATATTAAAATTTTCTTACAACACAACATTAGTAAGCATGGTGAATGGTGACAAGGACTGTAAGTGACTTGAGAGGACAGATAGGTTAATTGATTCTGCAGATAAATCTTGGTTACAATTTAATGTGGAAAAATATGAAGTTATATCTTTTGGGAGGAAAGCTAAAGAGAGCAATATAAATTAATAATCAAACAATAAAAAGGAACAGATATACAAAGCTTTTAAAATAGGAGAACAAGTTGATAAAACTAAAAAAAAAATTATTTTTAATTGCATCAATAACTTACTTACTCTGATAGTGAACTAACAACCCAGAAGACATTAACTCCAAATCCCACAGTCACAGCTTGTGATAAGCTATATAGAAAATAACTATTTCTACTGGTTGGTGGGCTAGAAACCAGAGGACATGATCATCACCAATGAATAAAGGGATTGATAAGGAGATTTTTTTAAATACAGATTGGTGTTAGAACACAGACTGCTCAATCAGAAACAATGGTAGAAGCTACAATCTATAACAATCAATAGCTATTAAAAAAGAAGTGGTTAATTTAAAAAAAAATCTAAAATGAAATGGGGAAAGGACAGAGGAGAGGGACTTAATGAGTTCAAACAGCCAGCACAGGAGCAATAAGCCAAATATTTTCTTCTGTGCTGTGAAATTCTCTGATTCTTGGGATTTGACCCTTTGTGTACAGTGTTTGAAATCCAAGCCCGGTAGAATCAAGGTTGCTAAAGTTATGCATTTGGCTTAGTAAATCTAATTTCACCATTCACACCCAATGCAATTTCTCAAGTTGCTCTGTGCCAGAGATAATTCATGAAACATTTTTGCTTTAGCCTTGGGCTCTGCCCTTTTGTTCCATGAAGTGATCTACAAAAACAATTCAGAAAAACAAAAGCAGTTGTGTGATATTCGGCGTATAACTGGCATTTTACACTTTTAAGCAAGTTGTGGGAAGAAGCTAAAGGAGACAATGAAAATTAAACTTGAGAACTGCCATATTTACTATGATGTCAATATGTGAATAAGCCCTGGGATACCAATAATAATCTTCCATCGATACCATTAGTTATTTAATGCACTTAAATATTATTCATCGTTACTTCAGTTTGCAACCATATAGTAACTCTCAACATTATTTTGTGCTGAAATACCTATTGGGCTGAATTTTACCAGCCCCTCGACACTGTGGGTCACGGTGCGGGGTCCGGTAAAATGCTGCGGGGAGAAGCCCGCCTCGACCCGCGACGTCGAGAAGGGCCCACTGCATATTACTGGCGGGTGGTGGGCCATCGGTGCAGCCCCCAGCCACATGCCGGCGGCATCACAATTAACATATGGTAATGCTTACTTACCTTTGCTGATTCTGCAGCCCGCCACCTCTCCACCGACACTGCCAGATTTTTCGTTGAACGGGCGGCCGTCACATGCCGTCCCATTCACGATCTGAAAAGCCGGCGTGTCCTCAGAGACAGAAGTTGTCTCCAGCCAAGGTAAGTTGTGTTATTCAGGGGTTTAACTCTGCATTATGGAAGGGAGGAGGGAGAGGGGATATTCAGGGGTCTAACTGCATTCTTAAAGGGAGGAGGGATGGGGGTGATACACAGGGGTCTAACCCTGCATTCCTAAAGGGAGGGGAGGGGGAATACACAGGGGTTGCACTCTGCATTCTGAAAGGGAGGGGGTCTGGGATTACTGGAGGGAAAGCTGAGCTGGCATGAAAGGAGGTACTGTGTACCATGCCTCCGTTAACAGTGTATGTTCTGTGTTTGTGAGGGGGCAATGGTACACTAGGCACCCTTTGTGTGGGGCGAGTGCCAGAAAGGGCAGGAGAATTAAGATTTAATGGATGGTGGGGGCAATCGATTCAGCTGGTAGAAGCTTTATGTGGTCATGCTGTGCCACTCTGAGTGTTGGCCAAGATGGGCAATGCCATGGCACGCCACATAGTTGATCCAGGAAAGCAGCTGGTGTATCCGTCAACACCAATCCATGCTCTGTTAGGAACCTTCAAATACATGTAGGGTTCAACTTTATTTATCACATGGTAATAGGTATGGCTCATCCTACATTGTGTGATCCTCTGCACGTGAGGATCGGTATGGGCCAGAGGGAATATCAACAGGCAGGTGCGATCCACATAGATGCCCCCGGTCATGAGTAGCAGCCCCCAAGGGGAACCCGCCATTACGTTTGCCATGCATCTACAGGCCCCATATGACATGCCATCGGATGTCAGAGCACCAGTGTCAGAGGAGATTGCGCATATAGAGAGGGTCTATATGCATATACACGTCTCTGCCCTGCTCAATGACATGTGGCTGTTAAGTGGCCACTTAAGGGCCTTGATTGCCCTGGGACAGGCGGGCCATTTTTCGCCTCCACCAGCCTATCGAAAATGGCAGCGGAGAAGGCATCGGCTCGGGAAGGCCTCCCGGAGCCTCTCACTCCAGTTTACGCCACCTCTCCCCCACCGCCACCGTCCCGATCGCTGTGTTGACATGAAATTCCGGCCACAGTGTCTCCCCCTTGTCGCTCAAGCTGTACTGAAGAAAGTTCAAATCCCTGTGATTCCTTGAAACTGCTGCCCTTCCTATCCTTTTACAAGTTTAACTTCCTTTCAAAGCACCCATAAAGTTTAACTCTTTGTTCTGAACTTCCTTTCAAAACATTGCTGCAATTCCAGTTATTTTTGCAGGTGTCCTTCACAGAGCAACATTCTTTTTTGATCTTTTTTCAGTTGGAACACATAGAAGTCCAAGAATTTTGTACAAAAATAAAACCTTTTGTGACACAGCCAACTTTAGAAATAATTGGCTATTTACTAAAAGAAAATGATATTCTTCTCATATCTAGCATACAGAAAATGTTTTTCCAGATTAATTTACCCATAGTAATCTATTGATTGGCTATTGATTATTCAAATTGAGAATACAGCAAGGTCATTTACTGCATCTACTATCTGTCCTATACGTCTTTGCTATGTATATTAATTTGGTTAGATGTTAGAAAATGCAATTAGCATTTCAGTAATGGGAGATGGGTGATGAAACCATTTCATATATTAAACCTGGAGTGGCCATAAACAACATTTTTGCGAGCTTCAATTCTGAATGTAATTTTTATTTTAAAACAATTAATACTCCAGTAGTAACAGGGCGTTCTTCAGTGTACCCAGTACCTAAATTGGATCAAAGAAGTTGTTGAAACCATGTAATGATGTTATTCTGTGAAGTTGAGGTGTTCTATCCAATTAAAAGTTAAGGAAATTGTCACTCCAATGACAAAGTGACTCTGCAATATGAATCTATTCATAATATGAGAGCCATTAGGGACAGAGAAAGCTAAGTGAGGAGCCAGTGCATGGAACTTGCTTTCATTGAAGATCAAATTGAAGTTATTGTGTGTTATTTATCTAGATTCATTTCACTGAGAAATATGACAACACCCAAACAGATGGGTAATGTGTGGCATTAAGCCATAGAGACCAGGAAGTCCCTGCTCTGTGGTGAGGTAGATGATGTGAACCTAGATGGTGGTAGGGACAATAAAATTAGCTACATAGAAATGAATAAATGTCACCTAGTAGAATCCACCACGATGTTTTACTTTGGTCTGAAGGTAGTTTTATCTTTTCTGCAATCTGTCAATACCAGCAGGCTACTTCAGAGATATCTGTTGGGAGGTTACTGGAGGATGTTATCCCTCTATTGGAGTCCGATGTCCAAGACATGATTAAACATGTACAGTTTATATATACTGCTGATATCCCATGGCATTGCTCATGCTGAATTAGAGGATTAAAAAAAAAGTAGGTGTTATGCTAAGTAATTCCTTTTTAAGCTGTTCATCTGTAACATCCTTTAGTTTGGACAAAGGGCCTGCACCCAAAATATTCCTTATAAACAGCCAGTCTTCCTGCCAAGCATAAATATGTGTCAGAATTATGTCCGATTTTAACTCTCTCAATCTGGTGGTAACTGAGTGGTAACAGAGTTAAAATGGAGGTGGTAGACTTACACCACAATTTTTCCCCAGCCCTTCCATTGAGTAGCTCAGGTGCTCTCCCGAAACAGGTAGAAGCAAGAACACAAGAAATAGGAGCAGAAGTAGACCATATGGCCCATCGAGCCTGCTCCACAATTTAATACGATCATGGCTGATCTTGGGCTTCAATTCCACTTTCCTGCCCGTTCCCCATATCATTTGATTCCTGAGAGACCAAAAATCTGTCTATCCCAGCTTTAAATGTATTCAACAATGGAGTATCCACAACCCATTGGGGTAGAGAATTCCAAAGATTCACAATCCTTTGAGTGTAATAATTTCTCCTCATCTCAGTCCTGAATGATCGGCCCTTATGCTTAGCGCATGCCCCCACTTTCTAAATTCCCCGACCAGCGGTAACAATCAGCTTCTACCCTATCAAGTCCTTTCAAAAGCTTATATGTCTCAATTAGATCACCTTTCATTCTTCTAAACTCCACAGGAATATAGGCACAATTTACTCAGCCTCTCATCATAGGACAACCCCCTCATCCCAGGGACCAATTTAGCAAATCTTCGTTGCACTGCCTCCAGTGCAAGTATATCCTTTCTTCAATGTGGAGACCAAAACTGCAAACAGTATTCCAGGTGCGGTCTCACCAAAGCCCTGTACGATTTTAGTAAGACTTCTTTATTCCTGTACTCCAATCCCCTTGAAATAAAGGCCAACATGCCATTTGCCTTCCTAATAGCCTGCTGCACCTGCATGTTAACTTGGTGCATTCCTTGTATGAGTACCCCCAAGTCTCTCGTTAATCTATGAAAATCAAGGTGCTCTGACAAACATGAGACTTTTTTTTATTCATTCATGGGATGTGGGTGTCGCTGGCCAGGCCAGCATTTATTGCCCATCCCTAATTGCCCTTGAGAAGGTGGCAGTGAGCTGCCTTCTTGAACCGCTGCAGTCCATGTGAGGTAGGTATACCCACAGTGCTGTTAGGAAGGGAGTTCCAGGATTTTGACCCAGCGACAGAGAAGGAATGGCAATATAGTTCCAAGTCAGGATGGTGTGTGGCTTGGAGGAGACCTTGCAGGTGGTGGTGTTCCCATGGATTTGCTGGCATTGTCATTCTAGTTGATAGAGGTTGCGGGTTTGGAAGGTATTGTCTAAGCAGCCTTGGTACATTGCTGCAGTGCATCTTGTAGATGGTCCACACTGCTACCACTGCGCGTCGGTGGTGGAGAAAGTGAATGTTCATGGATTGGGTGCCAATCAAGCTTTGTCCTGGATGGAGTCGAGCTTCTTGAGTGTTGTTAGAGCTGCACACATCCAGGCAAGTGGAGAGTATTCCATCACACTCCTGACTTGTGCCTTGTAGATGGTGGACAAGCTTTGGGGGAGTTAAGATGTAAGTTACTCGCCACAGGATTCCTAGCCTCTGACCTGCTCTAGTAGCCATTGTATTTATATGGCTACTCCAGTTAAGTTTCTGGTCAATGATAACCCCCAGGATGTTGATAGTGGGGGATTCAGCAATTATAATGCCATTGAATGTCAAGGGTTAGATTCTCTCTTGTTTGTGATAGTCATTGCCTGGCACTTAAGTGGCACGAATGTTACTTGTCACTTTTTAGCCCAAGCCTGGATATTGTCCTGGTCTTGCTGCATTTCTACATGGACTGCTTCAGTATCTGAGGAGTCGCAAATGGTGCTGAACATTGTGCAACCATCAGCGAACATCCCCACTTCTGACTTTATGACGGAGGGAAGGTCATTGATGAAGCAGCTGAAGATGGTTGGGCCTAGGACACTATCCTGAGGAACTCCTGCAGTGATGTCCTGGACATCTACCTACGACAACTACAACTATCTTCCTTTGCGCTAAGTACAACTCCAACCAGCGGAGAGTTTTCCACCTGATTCTCATTGACTCCAGTTTTGCCAGGGCTCCTTGATGCCAGAGCCGGTCAAATGCTAACTTGATGTCAAGGGCAGTCACTCTCATCTCACCTCTTGAGTTCAGCTCTTTTGTCCATGTTTGAACCAACACAGGTCAGGAACTGAGTGGCACTGGTGGAACCCAAACTGACCTTCACTGAGCAGGTTATTGTGAAGCAAGTGCTGCTTGATAGCACTGTCGACAACACCTTCCATCACTTTACTGATGATTGACAGTAGACTGATGGGACGGTTATTAGCCGGATTGGATTTGTCCTGTTTTTTGTGTACAGGCTATACCTGGGCAATTTTCCACATTGCCGGATAGATGCCAGCGTTGTAGCTGTACTGGAAGAGCTTGGCTATGGGCGCAGCAAGTTCTGGAGCACAGGTCTTCAGTACTTTGCTGGAATAGCCTTTGCAGTATCCAGTGCCTCAAATTTTTCTTGATATAATGCGGAGAGAATCAAATTGGCTGAAGACTGTCATCTGTGATGATGGGGACTTCAGGAGGAGGCCGAGATGTATCATCCACCCGGAACTTCTGGCTGAAGATTGTTGCAATTGCTTCAGCCTTATCTTTTGCACTGATGTGCTGGACTCCACCATCATTGAGAATGGGGATATTTGTGGAGCCTTCTCCTCCTGTTAGTTGTTTAATTGTCCACTACCATTCATGACTGGATGTGGTAGGACTGCAGAGCTTAGATCTAATCCGTTGGATGTGGGATTGCTTAGCTCTGTCAATCGCAAGCTGCTTATGCCGTTTGCCATGCAAGTAGTCCTATGTTGTCGCTTCACCAGGTTGACACCTCATTTTGAGGTATGACTGATGCTGCTCCTGGCATGCCCTCCTGCACTCTTCATTGAACCAGTTGTAAGCTGTTTATATCATCCTCACTATTTGCCACACTTCCAAGTTTGGTGCCATTGACAAATTTTGAAATTCTGTTCTGTATTCCAAGTTGCAAGTCATTTATATATAGCAAAAAAAAAAGTGGTCCTGGCACTGCCCCGTGGGGAACTACACTGTGTACCATACTCCAGTCTAAAGTGCAACCATTTACCATGACTCGCTGTTTTCTGTCCTTAAACCAATTTTTTTTATCGAACTGGACACTGACTCTCCTATTCTATAAGCTTCAATTTTGTTAACCAACCTTTAATGTGGTACTTTATCAAACTCTTTCTTAAAATCTATATAGACAACATCTACTACATTCCCTTCATCAACCTTCTCTGTTACTTCATCAAAAATTCAAATAGATTAATCAAGCATCATCTCCCTTCACTAACTCAAATCTCTCCAAGTATCTGTTGATTTTTTCCCTTATTATTGTTTCTAAAACCTTACACACCACTGATGTTACACTAACTGGCCTGTAGTTGCGAGGACTGTCCTTACACCCTTTCTTAAATAAGGGTGTCACATTTGCCACTCTCTAATCCTCTGACTCCTCTCCCGTATCCAAGGAAGTTTGGAAGATTATGGCAAACGCTTCTGCTAGTCAAATCCCTTATAATGCCTTCCAGCATCCTTCCTACAATGCATATTAAATTAACAGGACTATAATTCTCAGGACAGCTTGCTTCCTCTTTCTAAATTTTGTGATCACGTGAGCTTCCATCCAGTCTATTTGAACTAACACCGACCTAAAACGGCAATTAAATATATGAACCGTGGCTGTTAAATATATGGGTCAATGGCTTGAATTATACCTCTTCCATTTATTACAGCACCCAATCAGCTTTGAGTGCCTTAATCCTAGTTAAGATTATTTCTATATTTACCTTTATTGAATCCAATACAGTATCACCTCTATCCAGTACCACTAGTATCTTCAATATTGAAAATAGAGGGTAAGTATTACTTCACCTATATCCTGCTCTTCAAACCTGTTAAATCTCATAATCTAAGCCATCCTAAATCATCTTCTGGCTTCTGACATAACTTTAAAAAAAGCTTTATCACCACTACTACACAGGTCCCTAATTCTTTTCTGTAATGCCCTTTTGGCATTTCTAATGATGGCTTTGGTTATTCCTTCACTGAAGAAAATCTGAACGATCTGATGTAAGAGATGGGACTAAGGGAAGTGGCTCTTCTAAGGATCAGAAGGGAACCCTTATATCAAAGTAACTATACAGTCAGAGGTGAAAATCAGAGTCAATGCAGTCTCTAAGATTCATAGGTCATGGGAGGAAATATGCAAGAAATTCTCAGGACTGACGAAAAGTCAGTAAATGTCACCCATTAAAAAGAAAGGAATGCTTGCGTTGTACATGCACCAAGCTCTCAGACCACAATGTGGTATTACATCAACAAGCCCGCGAAACAGTGACATCAAAGTCTCACAAGCCCTCTCGAATTTAGAAGCTGGCGACAGCTAAGATTTTCTTGCACTTGCAGATCTGGTACGAGACCATGACATCTTTTAAAAGAAAAGTGGTTCAATATATGAAGTAGAGAAAGATACAGGGTATGAAGAGAGAGAAAGGCAGTGAAATGGGTTTTGGATTGCTCAAATAAAGTGTTGTCATGGATATGATGGGCTGTGGTCTCATTATCAACGTGTTTTCCTTTGCATCACCATCCCTTTGGTCATTTTATCACTCCTGCCCTCCAACCTATCACAGACCTTCCTTTATGTGTTTGCCTGCCCCCCCACCCCCCCACCTCCTGCCACCCACAACACCAACATCACCACTCCCCCAACCCCCTCACTCCCTAGCTTTTTCCTGGCTCTGCACTTATAGAAAAGCTATTCATCTCCAACTGCTTTCAGTTCTGATGAAACATCATTGACCTGAAATGCTAAATGTGATTCTTGATCCACAGATGTCCCCAGACCTGCTGACTGCAGCATTCTCTGTTTCATTTTGGAGTATAGTATGCAGTTCTGAGCACTCAATTATAGGAAGGATATTGGACAAAGGGTACATGAAAGATTTCTAAGAATGATGCCAGGAAAGAAAGGTTACAGTTGTGAAGAAAGGCTCAAAAACATTTTTTTTTACTGAAACAGAGGTTAAGGGGAAAATAACTAAGGTTTTCAAAATTATTTCCAATGGTTGGTGAATTACTAACAAGGGCACACAGACACAAGACTATCATTACAAGAATCAAGAAAGTTTTTTTTACACAGAGTGTTATTAGAACATGGAGGGCATGAAAGTCAGACCTGGGAGGGCGCATCGAAGTCATAAGTCAAGCGGGAAGGTCGAGCATGGAATATGGGCATGGACCTGATTCCAATGAACCTTGAATTAATTTTGTTCCCAACAAAATCTTCTGACAGAGGTGAGAGCAGTTGCTTCTTATGCCATCTCCACACCACTACTGACATCAAAGAACAAAGAACAAAGAAAATTACAGCACAGGAACAGGCCCTTCGGCCCTCCAAGCCTACGCCGATCCAAATCCTCTATCTAAACCTGTCGCCTATTTTCTAAGGGTCTGTATCTCTTTACTTCCTGCCCATTCATGTACCTGTCTAGATACATCTTAAAAGACGCTATCGTGCCCGCGTCTACCACCTCCGCTGGTAATGCGTTCCATGCACCCACCACCCTCTGCGTAAAGAATTTTCCACGCATATCCCCCCTAAACTTTTCCCCTTTCACTTTGAACTCGTATCCCCTTGTAATTGAATCCCCCACTCTGGGAAAAAGCTTCTTGCTATCCACCCTGTCTATACCTCTCATGATTTTGTACACCTCAATCAGGTCCCCCCTCAACCTCCGTCTTTCTAATGAAAATAATCCTAATCTACTCAACCTCTCTTCATAGCTAGCGCCCTCCATACCAGGCAACATCCTGGTGAACCTCCTCTGCACCCTCTCCAAAGCATCCACATCCTTTTGGTAATATGGCGACCAGAACTGCACGCAGTATTCCAAATGTGGCCGAAGCAAAGTCCTATACAACTGTAACATGACCTGCCAACTCTTGTACTTAATACCCCGTCCGATGAAGGAAAGCATGCCGTATGCCTTCTTGTCCACTCTATTGACCTGCGTTGCCACCTTCAGGGAACAATGGACCTGAACACCCAAATCTCTCTGTACATCAATTTTCCCCAGGACTTTTCCATTTACTGTATAGTTCACTCTTGAATTGGATCTTCCAAAATGCATCACCTCGCATTTGCCCTGATTGAACTCCATCTGCCATTTCTCTGCCCAACTCTCCAGTCTATCTATATTCTGCTGTATTCTCTGACAGTCCCCTTCACTATCTGCTACTCCACCAATCTTAGTGTCATCTGCAAACTTGCTAATCAGACCACCTATACTTTCCTCCAAATCATTTATGTATATCACAAACAACAGTGGTCCCAGCACGGATCCCTGTGGAACACCACTGGTCACACGTCTCCATTTTGAGAAACTCCCTTCCACTGCTACTCTCTGTCTCCTGTTGCCCAGCCAGTTCTTTATCCATCTAGCTAGTACACCTTGGACCCCATGCGCCTTCACTTTCTCCATCAGCCTACCATGGGGAACCTTATCAAACACCTTACTGAAGTCCATGTATATGACATCTACAGCCCTTCCCTCATCAATCAACTTTGTCACTTCCTCAAAGAATTCTATTAAGTTGGTAAGACATGACCTTCCCTGCACAAAACCATGTTGCCCATCACTGCTAAGCCCATTTTCTTCCAGATGGGAATAGATCCTATCCCTCAGTATCTTCTCCAGCAACTTCCCTACCACTGACGTCAGGCTCATAAGAGGTGGATTGGTAACTTGGCATCACTAGTCAGAAATCCTGTCAATTCCTCTTCATTGCATCCTGTTCAAAGTATATCTGTAAAGTGCAGGCACACTTTCCTGCCAGGAAATGGCAGCCACAGTCTGTGTTTTTTTCATTCTTTCATGGGATGTGGGCATCGCAGGCTAGGCCAGCATTTGTTGCCCATCCCTAATTGCCCTTGAGAAGGTTGTGGTGAGCATCCTTCTTGAACCGCTGCAGTTTATCTAGTGCAGGTATTCCCACAGTGCTTTTCGCAAGGGAGTTCCAGGATTTTGACCTCATGACACTGAAGGAACGGTGATATAATTCCAAGTCAGGATGGTGTGTGGCTTGGAGGGGAACTTGCAGGTGGCAGTGTTCGCATGTGTCTGCTGCTCTTGTCCTTCTAGGTGGTAGAGGCCGTAGGCTTGGAAGGTGCTGTCTAAGGAGCCTTGGTCAGTTGCTGCAGTGCATTTTGTACGTGGTATACACTGCTGTCACTGTGCATTGGTGGTGGAGAGAGTGAATTTTGAAGGTAGCGGATGGGGTGCCGGTCAAGTGGGCTGCTTTGTCCTGGATGGCATCAAGCTTCTTGAGTGTTGTTGGAGCTGCACTCATCCAGGCAAATGCAGAGTATTCCATCACAAAAAATTGATTAACTGTTAGGAAAATGCTTTTCCCTTGCTGAGGACCTGCTTCCATTGGGACGATTTATGCTATGAGCTATGTGCTAAAAACAATGAACATCTTTTTAAGAATGAATTTTACTACACACAGTATACAGAGGAAATCTGTCCCTTAGCAGGGGAATAGAAATTTTTGATTATAAATCTACATTCCATTATTCCATGTTACAGAGTTTTCTGTTTATATTAATTTGGGCATAATTTTGTTTGTTCTGTACCTTCGCAAAAACAGATTTGAATCATTCTCCCATTTCTTTGTGGCGAGCAATAAATAGAGAATGAACGTACATTTATACAGCACCTACCACTGTCAGCACTGTTCCAAAGTGCTTTACAGGTGATTATGTAATTTTGAAGTGTAATGTTGGCTGGAATTTTACGTCACCTCGACGAACAGGATGGTGGTGTAGGTGGGAGGGTGGTGGATGGATGGCGTAAAATTGAGTGGGAGGCACCGGGAGACCTTCCTGACCCGTTCCTGCCTCCGCCACCACTTTATGTAGGGCGGCGGTGGCGGCGAAAAACGGCCTGCCCCCCCAGGCCAATCAAGGACGTTAAGTGGTCATTTAACGGCCACCTAAGGACCTTCAGCTGCCTCCACGTGGATTTCACACGTGGCAAGCAGGCGTCCTGGAGCCAGGAGAAGCCGCCTAACGAAACCAGCAGGCTTCTCAGCATCTTGGGGTGGCCGTCATAATCAGTCACCCTGTGCCGGTTGGACGGCCGTCCCTGCTACCCAACCACCCCCTAGACCCAGCATGTCCCTCTTCCCCCCAAATGAACACCCTTTCCTTGCCGGGGCCCGACCGCGGCAACCAAAATTAACTTCTTTCCCAGCTCCCAGGCAACTTGTCTTCAAGCTGGGCTGCCCACTGATTGGCCGGGAGCTCTATTAGGGGGGACGTCCTCCCTCAAGTGGGTGGAAGTTCCGCCTCACACCAGTTGAAGCCCGGGGACCCGCAAAATACGGGTCAGATCCCCAGGCGAGGCGGAAGCAGGTTTGCCACCATCTTTTCAGTTGGCGGCTGGCTCCCATCCGCCTAGGGTAAAATTCCGGCCCATGTTTAAAATAGGAAGCCTGGCATCCAATTTGCACTTTGCAGGGCCCCACTAACGGCAAGGAACAGATGACCATATAATTAGTGATGTTGGTAGAGGGATTAAAGTGGGCCAGAACTCTTTTGTTCTTCTTTGAATAGGGCCAAATGCCTCATTCAATAGTTGACACCTCTGCCAATGCAGTACTCCCCAGTACTGCACTGAAGTATCAGCCTAGAGTATGTGCTCAAGTCTCTGGAGTAGAACTTGCAACCACAGCCTTCTGATTCAGAGGTGAGAGTGCTAGCATTGCACCAAGGCTTAGCAATAGGGTTAACATGCATGAAAATTTATTTCAGCAAAAGTTAAGAATCAATACTGGGCTGCAGTTCTTCGAGGGCAGATAAAACTTGGACTAGATAGAAAGTAAAGTGCCCTCTGCTCTAACTCAGAAAGTCCTTTTCCACACCTATTAGATTTGAAGAAAATCAGCCCCAGGAGCTACTGGCTAAAGACAATTTGTTTCACTGCGAATTCTATACGATTTATTTTGCCCAAATCAATAAAAGGCAGAGTGTGTCACATTGTCAAATTTAATTATTTTTCCATTAAAAAAATAATTTTCTTGAGTGTTGCTCAACTGACATGTCAAAGACAATCAATTGCTTTTAAAAGCTGCAGAAAATGTAAGTGATACATCTTTTTGAACACTGAACTTGAATGTAACCAGTAGGTAATTAATGGTATAGAAAATATACTAATAGATGAGAGAGTTAGTGATCAAAATGTTTTCAGACTATAGTGGATTAAACTTGTATCATTGTCACTCCTATGCCAGGGGATACATGGGATACTGGATTGCTGAATGAATCTTTGAGCTCCACAGTTTTTTTTTTATCTGTTCATGGGATGTGGGCGTTGGCATTTATTGCCCATCCCTAATTACCCTTGAGAAGGTGGTGGTGAGTCGTCTTCTTGAACTGCGGCAGTCCATGTGGAGTAGGTACACCCACAGTGCTGTTAGGAAGGGAGTTCCAGGATTTTGACTCAGCAACAGTGAAGGGACGGCGATATAGGTACAAGTCAGGATGATATGTGGCTTGGTGGGGAACTTGCAGGTGGTGGTGCTCCCAAGAAACTGCTGCCCTTGTCTTTCCAGGTGGTAGAGGCCGCGGGTTTGGAAGGTGCTGTCTAAGCAGCCTTGGTGCGTTGCTGCAGTGCATCTTGTAGATGGTATATACTGCTGCCACTGTGCGTCGGTGGTGGAGGGAGTGAATGTTTATGAATGAGGTGCCAATCAAGTGGGCTGCTTTGTCCTGGATGGTGTCAAGCTTCTTGAGTGTTGTTGAAGCTGCACCCATCCAGGCAAGTGGAGAGTATTCCATCACATTCCTGACTTGTGCCTTGTAGATGGTGGACAAGCTTTGGGGAGTTAGGATGTGAGTTACTTGCCAAACGATTCCTAGCCTCTGATCTGCTCTTGTAGCCATGGTATTTATATGACTACTCCAGTTCAGTTTCTGGTCAATGATTAGATTCTTTCTTGTTTGAGATGGCCATTGCTTGGCACTTGTGTGCACGAATGTTACTTGCCACTTATCAGCCCAAGACTGGATATTGTCCAGGTCTTGCTGCATTTCTACACGGATTGCTTCTGTATCTGAGGAGTTGCAAATGGTGCTGAACATTGTGTAATGATCAGCTGCCCCACTTCTGACTTTATGATGGAGGGAAGGTCATTGATGAAGCAGCTGAAGATGTTTGGGCCTAGGACACTATCCTGAGGAATACCTGCAATGATGTCCGGGAGCTGAGATGATTGACCTCCAACAACCACAACGATCTTCCTTTGTGCTAAGTACGACTCCAACTAGCAGAGAGTTTTCCTCCTGATTCCCATTAACTCCAGTTTTGCTCGGACTCCTTGATGCCATATTCAGTCAAATGCTGCCTTGATGTCAATGGCAGTCACTTTCACCTCACCTCTTGAGGTCAGCTCTTTTGTCCATGTTTGAACTAAGGCTGTAATGAGTTCAGGAGCTGAGTGGCCCTGACAGAACTCAAACTGAGCAACATCGAGCAAGTTATTGCTAAGCAAATGTCGCTTGATAGCACTGTCGATGACACCTTCCTTCACGTTACTGCTGATCGAGAGTAGAATGATGGGGGGGTAATTGGCTGTGTTGAATTTGTCCTGCTTTTTGTGTACAGGTCATACCTGGGCAATTTTCCACATTGCCTGCTAGATGCTAGTGTTGTAGCTGTACTGAAACAGCTCGGCTAGGGGCACAGCAAGTTCTGGAGCACAGGTCTTCAGTACTATTGCTGGAATTTTGTCAGGGCCCATAGCCTTTGCAGTATCCAGTGCCTTCAGTCGTTTCTTGATATCATGCGGAGTGAACCGAATTGGTTGAAGACTGGCATCTGTGATGCTGGGGACTTCAGGAGGAGGTCGAGATGGCTCATCAACTCGGCACTTCTGGCTGAAGATTGTTGCAATTGCTTCTGCCTTATCTTTTGTAATGATGTGCTGGGCTCCCCTATCATTGTGAATGGGGATATTTGTGGAGTCACCTCTTCCAGTTAGTTGTTTAATTGTCCACCACAATTGACAACTAGATGTGGCAGGACTGCAGAGCTTAGATCTGATCCGTTGGTTGTGGGATTGCTTCGCTCCGTCTATCGCATGTTGCTTACGCTGTTTGGCATGAAAGTAGTCCTGGGTTGTAGCTTCACCAGGTTGACACCTCATACTCCTGGCATGCCCTCCTGCAGTCTTTATTGAACCATTCAAGCGTAGCGTTCATTAACACCTATTTATGGCTTTGTATTTACTTTTCTTGTTGCTGCAAAAAAATTGTCAAATTTCTTTATGCTCATCAAGTTGAGGAAGGTTAGTGTTGGGAAACAGAACAATTTTCCACTTCTGTCACTTCACGTTAGCATCAAGTTAGATAAAGAGTAAAGGTCATTGCTTTCCTCAGAAGATATTTTCATTTCCCAATCCAGAGCCCTTATGACCTCTCTGAGTGAGAATGCCAATTTTAATACAAACTATCGCTGAATTACAAGAACATTTGTGCTGAGGTTTAAGCTCCATTTGGAACTGATTTCAGACTTATTCAAACTCATTTCACTTAGTACATTCAGCCATTGGAGAAGGGAGACATTCTCTCTGCATCAGGATTGGAGACTAAGCAAGGGCCCAAGGGTGAGTTAACTTTATGCTAACTTGGTGTTCCACCCAACCTCCTCTATAGGTTTTAATTAACGTGTTAAAAGGTAATACTAACAAATATTTCCAATGCAATTTCTAAGATTATGCCAAGAATGTTCAAGATAAACATGAATTATTTTCATATGGTAGTTACAGGGAAAAATTGTAACATAAAATAGAAATTTTATCGGCTCCAGAAGATTGTTGCTTTTTGAGATTGAGATATTCTCACTGGTTCTTGTAAAAAGATCACAAGAGTGATTACCCTCTTGAAGGTCTCAATAGTGTAAAATGAAACCCAAGCACAGACGATTTCTTAGCTTTTTCAACTGGGAGAAGTGGGCTTAACATTAAGGAGAATGCAAATAGCTGCAGTTATTTTTCCTGGGTCTAAAGTTGCATCATTAGTTCATTAATGATCATTAATTTCAGTTATATGGAGAGGCTAGAGAAGCTGGGGTTGTTTCCCCTACAGCAGAGAAGGTGAAGGGGAGATTGAATAGAGATGTTCAAAATCATGAAGAGTTTTGATAGAATAAATAAGTGGTTGGTAACCAGAGGACACAGATATAAGGTGATTGTTGAAAGGACCAGAGATGAGATGAGGAAACATTTGTTTACTCAGTGAGTTGTTAAGATCTGCAATCCACTGCCTGAAAGGGTGATGGAAGCAGATTCAATAATAATTTTCAGAAAGCAATTGGATAAGCACTTGGAGGGGAAACATTTGCAGGGCTTGGAGAAAGAGCAGTGGAGTGGGACTAATTGGATAGCTCTTTCAAAGAGCTACATGGGCTTGATAGGACAAAAAGCCTCTTTCTATGCTGGACCTATGATTCAATGATTCAGTGCCGAGCATTGGTGGAAAATGGGATAGAGATAACAGTGCAAATCAGTTGATATAGCGCCTTCAGGTAAAATCATCCCTCCTCTACCACCAATGTTGATGAGAGAGAGGATGTAAATGATTCCCTTTGGGACAGTCAAGAGTAAGACTGTCACACAGTTAGCCAAGGCAGGTGCAGATGAGCAAATTGAGTTTACTTGTAAACTGTGCTGCCAATTAGACAAGTTTCTTGTTGCAAGCTACAGCTCACTGACATTATGGAAATTTTTGTTTCTACAAATGTTGACAGTGATGCATGGACTGAGCAAAGGCAGCTCTGTATTTTTGAAACAGGGAAGCCATATTGGAAAATCCCTAGATGAGAGAAGGTTAAATAACAATGAACACAAAGCATCAGTGAATGTTAGTTATGGGTTTTAACTTTTAGTACATCCATATCTGCTTCATCACAATGCTGTTAATTATATATTTTTTCTCATTCCCTGGAAGTGTGAGATTTATAAAACTGAAAACTGCTGACATGCTAGAGTACTAACATCTAACTAAACCCCATTAAACACGATAGTTTTCATGTTATTATTCTATTGCATTTCCCACTGAATCAATGTCATTAGCATCGATTTTCAAGCAGGGATTAAAACAGTTTAGTGTGGAGGGAAATAAAGAGTCTATTTTATCACAGTCTGAATAGCTCCAGGTCTCAGGGAAGACATTTTCGTTCTACTTCATTAACTTGCACAGTTTGTTGAGCTTAAGCAATCAAAAATTAATTCTTTTGCTCTCTGTTTGAATTTGTCTCGTCTGTGCATTTCTTTGCACCAGATAAAATTGACACAATCTCTCCAAGGGGCTACCCTTTTAATTATTTTTTTATTGCTTAAATAAAGCTTCAGAATTGCAAATGTTGACATTTCAGTTGGTGTTAGCCATTAAGTAATGTTGGGTGAGTGTCGCTCAGTGCAGCACAATCTATGTTATGAGGCGAGCTAACAACACAAGCAGTGAGAGCTGAAAACAAATAAATATGTAAAAGTTACCTTGGGGATGTATGTGACCTTTTTAGAGTAAAAAAGCCAATTTAACAGGCCACATTTATATTTCATACAGGTTATGTTTATCAGTTACAGTGAAGAGAGTGAGTACTTTTGTGTGGAGACAGTTGACTCACTCTCGAGGCAGAAAAGATATAATTAAAATTGGTATCTTTACGAAGATATTTAATAGACTATCCCGTTTTGTTTCAAATATGATTTTTCATTGTTATTTATGATCTAAATGGTGGGACTGGGCCCTTTTGAATAGTGTGATTTTGAAGAATGTGATTTTGTTAGTGGGCTCAAAAGAACAGCAGCCCGTCATGATGCATGTGTAATAGTGTTGCGTTAGCACTTCTCAGGTAACTAATGAGGGTTTAACAGGCATAAATCTGAAGAAAAATGTGGATATCCAGCTGTGTACATTATTTTTGCGAAATGACTAAGCAGCGAGTTGGAAAAGCCCGTGTCCTTGCATGTCCTTGTCTCCTATGTTCTGGGGAAATGGCATGTCCTTATGTGGGAGGATGGTCCCAAACATTCTACAGAGGCAACAAGCATGGCAAATTGTCACAAAACCCATGAACTCTTTGTATGGCACTTTTGAGGATCTAGCAGGAGGTACAGAAGAAAGTGCCCAATTTTTTATAAACATAAAGAGCTGGCATGGAGGTTGCCAGTAAATTAACATTGCAGGAAAGAAATAGAGATGAAGAAACGTATTGATTCAAAGAAATGTTTACAAGCATGTAGCAAGTAAGGTGGCACAGTGAAATATTAAGTTAAATGATACATGCTGCAAGCATTTTCAGGGCAAACTATCCTGCCTCAATTCAGACTGTTCTAATACTTAAAGGGTACTCTTCAAACACTACAAGCCACAGAGCGGAATGTATGAATATATAGAGAATAATGGATTTATTTGATATGGAAACTCCAAAAGCCCTTGAGACTGCAGTTATTGAGGGCTGTGTGAGTGCCTGAATGTACCCATTTTAAAAAATAATTTCTGTGAATTGCATGTCACATCAATGTATCTACATTAATTGTGTACAAATGTATTATAATACATTACATAAATGAAAAAAGGTGTTCCTGTTCGTAGCATAATTTTATTTTGTTTGTTATGTATTTCTTTACAGTCCTTTTGGAGTTAAGAACAGATTCAATTAAAAAAATGACCCAGCCTTGATCAGCACCCCATCCACCTTAACACTCACTCCCTCCCTCCACTACTGGCGCACAGTGACAGCTGTGTGTACCATCTACAAACTGCACTGCAGCAGCGCACTAAGGCTCCTTCAACAGCACCTTCCAAACCCACAAGTTCTACCACCTAGAAGGACAAGGGCAGCAGATACATGGGAACACCACCACCTGCAAGTTCCCCTCCAAGCCTCACACCATCCTGACTTGGAACTATATCGCTGTTGCTTCATTGTCGCTGGGTCAAAATCCTGGTACTCCCTCCCTAACAGAACTGTGGGTGTACCTCCACTGCAAGGTCTGCAGCAGTTCAAGAAGGCAGCTCAACGCTACCTTCTCAAGGGAAAATAGACATGGGCAACAAATGCTGGCCTTGCCAGTGACATGCTCATCCCATGAAAAAATAAACATAAATAAATAAAGCAGAACAGGAACTGGGTTGTTGTGCCAGTAGTTTACTTTAATGTAACAAGAGATTAATTTGATATGCTATTGCCTGTTAAGCAAAAAAACCGTTAACGTTGTACTGCCCTATATGCTTAGGTCTATTCAATATCAGTTTATTCAATCTAGTTGATTGCCAGCTTAAGACTTTAGTAGTGACAAATAGATGGAGGGTCAGTAAGAGGTCTTTGAACACTACAGTGATAGACAGCTGTATTTATGTGGACAAACACCATTTTGATTCTCTTTTGTGTTGGGAATCAAGTGCAGTCTTGAGTCAGGTCTGTGTGAAGAGGGGGCTAAGATTGCTAATAGTCCATTTGGCATACAGTTCTGCAGTCACGATCTTCTTGATGAGGTTTTACATTTGACAGCCTTCGCCCAGCTTGTCCAGTCCTTCTGAAACCATTAGAGAGGCAGGGATAAAAGAGCCAGTAGCTTTACAGGAAGTTAGTAGTAAATCTCTATGTAAAGTTATGGTCAGGGATCTTGCTTCAGATCCAGCTTTACATGAAGTTTCAGTGCAGGAGACACCAACATTTGCTCTTTTCTTTATTCCAAGGAGCAATACTTCAATTCTATATGTTACTGTAATCTGCTGTTTGACTTTGCTGCTAACAACTTACCTATTTATTTTTAATAAATCTGCTTATTTAATTTATAGCCTAAGAAAAGGTCCAATTGAGGCTCTGAAATTCCCAAGGGCTTCTTCTGGTCTACAGCCAAAACTATGATGGGAGCTCTACAGCACACGTAGCTAAAAAGGGCCATTTATAACATTTCTTTTTGGGCTATTCCATTGCTCATCAGAGGGAAGAGTAGCACAGCGGTTATGGCAGTGGCCTAGTAATACAAAGGCTCTGATTTCAAAGCCTGCCATGGCAACTTTTGAACTAATATTGAAAAAAAGTCTGGTTATTTGTTAGCTGACACCAGAATATGAAAATTGTTGTTTGGCATACAGAACTTGAGTATTGCTGAAAACAGAGACAGGTTGTTGCTTTTCCTTATATTGGTATTCTTGCAGATTGTCCTGATGAGTGCAAGACGAAAAGCTTTGACAACATGTCTCTATTTTCAGCAATATGAAAATTACTGGACAATTGTAAAAACTCAATTGGTTTACCAATGTCCTTCATGGAACACCTCCACACACCATCTGGTCTGGCCAAATGTGACTCCTGTTTCACATTGCTTTTCCAATGTTTCCAGAACTCTTCCAGCAAAGTTACAGTAGACTAACAGGAGAAACACCATGGACATTTACCCTCATTGCTCTATCCCTGAGCTCACAACAGTACCCAGATATTGCCAGGAAATTTTCTCACAGCCGTTCCCTGCTGTACCTCCATAACTTGGTTAGAAAATGTGAGTAAATAGGGGTTTCCCTGCAATTTCAGTGAAGGTACAGTGATGGAGCAGGAGCAGCTGCAAGGCAATTCCTGATTATTTAGTGTAATAAAGAAATTCTGCCTTGTAGGTATTCAGGGCTCACTTTGACTGACAAGGGAGTCAAGGGTTATTGGGGGCAGGCAGGAAACTGGAGTTAAGGCCACAATCAGATCAGCCATGATCTTATTGAATGATGGAGCAGATTCCAAGGGCCAAATGGCAACTCCTGCTCCTATTTCTTATGTTCTTATTTAGCAGGGTAAATCTGTGAGGTAAAAGTTCAGAGATGCAATCCGCTGTCCTTACCGAGAAAAGAAACGGTAGTGGTCTGCATGGCACACCTGCAGAACACTGTACTGACTGTAGCTATCCATTTATCTGTTTCACTAATCTCTGAGTATGAAGATTGTGGGCTCCATGCCCACTCTGGGGACTAGTACTGACACTTTTGTGCAGTGTTGAGGGTCTGCTGCACTGTTAGAGATGCCACTTTTTGGATGAGATGTTTTCCTGATGTTTATCTATTCAGATGGATAGAATGGTTACAGCACAGAAGGAGGCCATTCAACCAGTTGTGTCTGTGTCCGTGTTGGCTCCCTGTAAGAGAAACACAGCTAGTCCCACTCCCCCGCCTTTTCACCGTAGCCCTGCAATTTTTTTTTCTCAGATAATTATCCAATACCCTTTTGAAATTCACAATTGAATCTGCCTCCACCACACTATCAGGTAGTGCATTCCAGATCCTAACCACTCGCTGCATAAAAAAGATTTTCGTCTTGTCGCCTTTGGTTCTTTTGCTATTCACCTTAAATCGGGGTCCTCTGGTTCTTAACCCTTCCGCCAATGGGAACAGTTCAGTCAACTCTGTCCAGATACCTCATGATTTTGACTACGTCTATCTAATCTCCTCTCAACCCTCTCTTCTCGAAGGAGAACAACCCCAGCTTCTCCAATCTATCCTCGGAACTGAAGTAAGTGGATTTAAAAGATTTCACAGCATTATTTGATGAAGGGGAGGGGTGGAGTTGGTCTGGTATCCTAGTCAATATTTATCCCTGAATCACCATTAGTAAAAAAAAAGATTAGCTGGCCATTAATCTCATAGCTGATCAAACCAAATTCCTGACGAAATATATCTAACATTGCTCTGGTATATATTTATTTATTTTATTTTATTTAGAGATACAGCACTGAAACAGTTGATATTCTCCTATCCAAAATACATTGAAGGATGCAACAACAAATGAAAGTAATTTTGCACAGCCTTACAACTAGTATCCCACATGATGTAAAATAATGAAAAAAAGATTTGCATTCATATAGAGCCTATAATGATCTCAGAAATTCCCAAAGTGCTTTACAGCCAATGAAGTACTTTTGAAGTGTAGCCAGTAATGTAATGTAGGAAGCGTGACAGTAAATTTGCACATAGCAAGATTACACAAACAGCAATGAAATAAATGACCAAAGCATCTGTTTTTTTAGGTCTTGGTTGAGGGATAAGTACTGGCCAGGGCACCAACAAGAACTCCAATGATCATCTTTGAAATAGATTCATGGCATCTTTTACATCCACTTCAGTGGGCAAACAGTACCTCGGTTCAACATCTCATCTGAAAGACAGTGCAGCACTCCTTCAGTACTGCACTGAACTGCCAGCCTAGATTGTATGCTCAAGTTTCTAGAGTGAGGCTTGAACCCACACCTTCTAATTGTGTTGCAACAGTTGTGAAATTCAATACTGCAACTTAGAACATTCGGAAGAGGACTACATTTGTGAACAAAGTATTGGAATATTTTTCTTTAAAGGTCAATTTTTTGGGGATCAAGACTTCTTGTTCTCACATGCATGATTGCAATTTTTAACAGATTGCTTATTGGTTAGCACTACTAGTAATTATAAATACCTTCAACTGCTTCCTACCAGTTGGAATAGTGATTATTGCTTGTTTAAATCTATTAGTTTGTCCTGAAATATCCTCTACCTACAGTTAGTTGGTGGGAAAAAAACAGGCTCCTCTGTATCTATTTATCTGATTAAAAGTCATGCTTCCGGTATGAATCCATAGTACCGGAGAAAATAAAGTATTTTGCCACAATTCAAAATGGTGCACATGTAAAATGATCCTCGTGGCTTCTTAATTGTCTCAACAGTCTTCATGCAAAAGCAAATCACAAGCAAAGATAGTTTTTCAATTATTTTTGTTTCCCGGGGAATTGACAAGGTAAGTCTTTAAGTAAAGTTGACTAGTAGGCACTGTTCAGCTTCCTAAGAGGCATTGGTTCACCTATGACCATTGTGTCCTGTCTGGAGTGATCAGTCTTTTGGAGCATTCTGGGTAATAGCTGTAACGAAGACCTGAAATCCCACAGTCTAACTGAGTCTTTGCCATTTTTTGAGACTGTTCTCATTGATTTATCAGGGATGAAACTTCCATCCACAAATTACAAGGCAAATGATCAGTAGGCAGCGAGGTCAGGAATTCCAGCCATTGATGCATGTTGAAAGTCAGCATTCCAGTGGTGGTCAGTACGCTGATTGAGTGGGGACTTGCTGAGTTCCACAATGGAACACATGGGCCAGGTAAGCAGCCTACACTCTCAATGGTTCTTTTTCAGAAATATTTCTGGAGATTGGTTCCTTTGATCAGGGAGCTAAGAGTATGCAAAAATTATTTCGTGAAATTTTTATTTGGCCTTGAAGAGACTAGTGGAATCTGTGGTGAAGTAGCTGTGGCTGTGGCCACATTCTTTCAAATGGTACAAGGCCTGAAGACCAGTGGTCAAATTATCAGTGTAGGATACACTGACTGGCTTCAAGGTCTCTCTGTTCGGGGAAATAGATGCAATTGCTGCTGGTGCTGCCACTCTCTCCAGGTTAGGTTGCAATATCTCAAATCTTTATCAGTTTTTGATATTGAGGATGGCATTATACTTCACTCAGTCGTCTGTCATCTGTCTCAGGTCCTCCAAGTTGGTACTCAGTGCCTCCATGTGGGTGCAATGCTCCAAAGCATCCTCCTTTCCAGAGCATTGCCCCTGAAATCTGAGGCCACAGGGTTGGGAAACAGGAGCTTTCTTCAGCAGATCCTGTGCTCCCCACTGTCAGACCTGTATTCATCATTGATGTTTCTGGCACACTGATGATAATGAATGATGAAATGCCATACATATAAAGAGATTTCAAAGAACGGTATGTGTGTGTGGGGAGGGGGAGGGCTTGGTGGGGCATAGATAACTTACCTTGCCTGCTCTGTGAAGTCATTAAACTTCTTCCTGCACTGCAAAAGAGGCCTGGGTGTTGAGAAGGTAGCAGTCACTGTCATAGTCAGTTCCTTCCACGGATGCATACCACATTCATGCTGTCTCTCATGACCCCAACCTCAAATTGCTTGACCCTCTTTCTCCACATCTCTATTCAGAGGACGTGGATGTTGAGCTTCCTAAAGTTTGCCTCTGGTTACTTTGATTAGGTTGACATTCTTGCCCGCTGCTTCCTCTGGTGCTGCCAAAGTCCCTGAAACTAGCAATAGGTTTTATATCCTGCTGGTGTTCCAGTTGTTATTTTTCCTCTGGTATTTATGGCTTTTCCCAGCTAATCTCACACTACCTTGGAATTTTTGGCCTCGGGTATTCTTGCTCCTCCATAGGTATTCTCACCTTTCCACCAGACATTCTTACCTTCACTCAGCTGATCTCACCCCCTCTTGCATTCTTGCCCCTGTTACACTGTTTCCCAAGTATTCTTAGGCTCCTTTTAAGATATTTTCCACCCATCCTCAGTATTACACTAAAGTATCAGCCTAAATGATGAGCTGAGGCCTGCGGAATACAGTTGAATTCACAACATTTGAACTTAGAGGTGGGAGTGATGGTTTGCATTGGGCTTTAATAGTGTGTGGCCACTGGATAGGCTGTAGATTTGTATAGATCTATGGTTTACAGTGTACAGCCTGGGGCTACAGTCTATGTTTTCAGTTGCTTTGTTCCTGGCAGTCAATTCAAGCATCATGTGAGGCCACATAGTCACAGAAATACAATGTATGTCTGGTCCAGACCAGACTAAGCATCTAGGTCAAAACACCAGCCACTAAGAATTATGGAAAAAGAGAATCAAAGAAATGTATATCTCAGACTCTTAAAAAGAAAAACAGTGCCCTTAACACTATTTGCACTACCTGTAATGAGACTATCAGAATGAGACTGCAGGACTCATCAAATAATATTAGGATGTAGTTTGTCCAAGTATTTTAATGAGTTAGTTTGTTTATATTGTGCATATATTCTGTAATAGCTTGTTTAATTTGCCTTGGATAATAAAACTTTATTATTACTGGTGATTATGGCTCCTGTCACTGTCTATATCATAGTTTGTGGAATCTCACACATGCTGTTCAGCGTAGCTTTCCATTAAAAGAAACCTTGCAATCTATCCATATAAAACATGTCATTCAATGGGTTACTAAAATAAACTTTAGTGACATAAGTAATATTTTATCAATTTTCTAGTTTAATAATTTGAACAATAATGCATATAATTATTGGGCACCCTGCAAACCTATTATGTTTTTTTCCTCCCTTTTAGACTCCAGCAATTCCTCTTTAATATCCTTTTTAAGGAACCTTTTAGTTTTCCTTTGGCGATTGACAACTTTGACATCTGACCTGTGACAAGCATCTTCACAAACCAACTATATTTTTAAAAAAGCATACTGCATTGGTATCTTATTGTTAAGAACAAACTGATTAATCTCTTTCAGCGGTAAACAGAAAGTAGTCGAACATCACTCACGTCCACTATTGCATAAATAAAATATGATCTTCAAATAGGTGAAAGACACTAAAGAGGATATTTTTCCTGGAAAGCGCAGCCTTGACTGAACAAATTGCTGAGGCAGAAGACCATCATCATTGAGTCCATATATTTGAAGACTGAGGAAGGTGACATTTCGTTGGGGATATAAATGGTCTAAAATGCAGGTGCATGTAATATTTATGAAAAGTATTGTAAGTGTTGGAAGGAAGGCTTAATATGTTTTGTTATATTTAACTCTGAAGTACCATAAATAAATAAAGCCATACTCCTGTATTACCTCTTTTTCTTATCTCTCTAGCATATAGAAGTTAAGACATGCTTTTTTTTCTAGCTCGTAAGAACTTTGTTTTCACTTGTTGATACATGAGTTATAAGTTTACACTGTTCTTTTTTCTACATGGAGTGCCTTTGAACCGAATAGAAAATGAACAGTTTGTAAGCAGTGTTGTTATTTTATTGTAGGAGAAACTTTCCATGCCTAACACTTGCATGGATCACCTTGGGCTGGCAATTTCTCTTGGACTGTCACATAGGAAACATGAGTAGGCCATTCAGCCCCTTGAGTATGTTACACCATTCAATTTCATTATGGCTGATCTGTATCTAACTCCTACCTGCCTTGGTTCCATAAGCCTTATTACTCTTGCCTAATAAAATCTATCAATCTCAGTTTTGAACTTTTCAATTGAGCAAGCCTCAATAACTCTTTGGGCGAAAAAGTGCAAGATTTCCACAACCCTTTGTGTGAAGAAATGCTTTCTGACATCACCCCTTGAACAGCCTAGCTTTAATTTTAAGATTATGCACACTTGTTCTGGATGCTACCACAGAGGAAATAGTTACTATCACACACTTTAATCACCTTAAACACCTCAATTAATCACCCATTGCTCTTCTATACTTAGTTGAATGCAAGTCTAGCCTGCAACCTTTCTTCAAAATTTAAGCCTTTTAGCCCTGGCATATTCTGGTGAATCTGCGCTGCTCTCGCTCCAAGGCTAATATATCCCGCCTGAAGTATGTTGCCTGTAACTAAATGCAATACTTCAGATAGGGTCACATCAGATCTCTATACAGCTGTACCATAACTTCCACCCCTTTACATTCTAGCCCTTGTGAGATAAAGGTCAACATTCCATTCATCTTTTAAATTGTTTTTTGTACCTGCCCATTAGGTTTTAGTGATTTTTGTACTTGTACCCCTAAATCACTCTGCTCATCAACAGTTTCTAGTTTCTTGCCATAATGCCAATTTGAGTGCAGACCCATTATCCCTACTCCATGGGCTAAAAATTCGATGTGGCCAGTCCGCTGACACAAGGGTTGTGTGATTACCCTGCATTCCATCGAGGTGATGCAGGCAGTGTGAAGTTTGCATGCTACCTGTTAATCTCAATGATTTCAGCATGCAACCCAGTGCTAAATGCACTGCCAGCTTGGTGCACACTCAGCAGGGGGCACAGAGGCATGATTCCCAGCTAGTCTGCACTTCTTAAAGCCAGCCTGCAACCCTTAAAAGGAAAGGTGCAGTCTGGCTGCAGCAAGTGTTAGAACTGTCTCCAAATGTGTATCTCACAAGGAACAAAGGATACCAATGTAGAAGCAGGCCAGATTCTCTGATGCAGTGCCAGAGGCCTTAGTCCTGGAGGTGGAAAGAAGAGATGTCATGTTTTCGCATGCACTGCAAAGGGAATGGGAGCAGGCAATCACAGAGGTCAAAGCAAGGAGTCTGGCCCCAAGGACATGGCTATAGTGCTGCATATGTTCAATGATCTCACACAAGTGGTCAAGGTCAAATTCCATCTCCTTCCCATTGCATCACCAAATTCACACACCACTCAGTGCACCACACCCTCATTACTCTCCCATCAGCAATCTCTAGCAACCATGCCAAACATTCATATGCTCCATCTTACCCTCACATACTTATCACTGCGGCAACACTCAGACCCACATCTTGCAGCTTCCACATACCTCCAGCTATTCAGCTATGACAGACACATCACCCAAACACATTGCAACAGAGTCACTGTCATGCAGGTCCCACACCTGCCAAGAATGAGGCACATTAATTTCACCACATGGTCATTAAATTTCAAATTATTGCTGGGAATAAGAGAAGGCCTGTTTCAAGGAGATGCCAGGCCCCTGGCTGGAAGGACATTTTTGTATATTAATAGACACTGCTGGGAACAAAGGAGCTATCCCTTACTCCAATACAATACGCAAAACAACCTGGTCAAACCGGTTGGTCACGTGATTATCCTGCTGACCAACATGGGGAGTTTGAAATTGTAGAGACAGTGTTTGAACTGGCAGAAAGGTCTTTGCTTCTAGATTAAAAAGATCTCTCCTGGCTGGCTCGCCGCAGCCTCTCCTGTCTGCTCCCATCTCTTTCTCACGGAACTCCAAAAACCCACCGAAGACACTTGAGAGAAAAGTCTCCGACAGCAAATGTTTAAGAAGAATACTGGGCCCCAACGAAAAGCAAGATCCACCTACAATCAAGGACTCTACAGTGAGTTCAAAGAAACGTAACAACAACTCTTCAGATATTGCCACAAACCTTTGCACTTTAATTTCTTTGCTGCTTTTTTCTGTCCCTATTTGCATGTGCATATCGCACAGAACAAAGAAAATTACAGCACAGGAACAGGCCCTTCGGCCCTCCAAGCCTGCGCCGATCCAGATCCTCTTTCTAAACCTGTCGCCTATTTTCTAAGGGTCTGTATCTCTTTGCTTCCTGCCCATTCATGTATCTGTCTAGATACATCTTAAAAGATGCTATCGTGCCCGCGTTTACCACCTCCGCTGGCAATGCGTTCCAGGCACTCACCACCCTCTGCGTAAAGAACTTTCCACGCATATCCCCCCTAAACTTTTCCCCTTTCACTTTGAACTCGTGTCCCCTTGTAATTGAATCCCCCACTCTGGGAAAAAGCTTCTTGCTATCCAACCTGTCTATACCTCTCATGATTTTGTACACCTCAATCAGGTCCCCCCTCAACCTCCGTCTTTCTAATGAAAATAATCCTAATCTACTCAACCTCTCTTCATAGCTAGCGCCCTCCATACCAGGCAACATCCTGGTGAACCTCCTCTGCACCCTCTCCAAAGCATCCACATCCTTTTGGTAATGTGGCGACCAGAACTGCACGCAGTATTCCAAATGTGGCCGAACCAAAGTCCTATACAACTGTAACATGACCTGCCAACTCTTATACTCAATACCCCGTCCGATGAAGGAAAGCATGCCGTATGCCTTCTTGACCACTCTATTGACCTGCGTTGCCACCTTCAGGGAACAATGGACCTGAACACCCAAATCTCTCTGTACATCGATTTTCTCCAGGACTTTTCCATTTACTGTATAGTTCACTCTTGAATTGAATCTTCCAAAATGCATCACCTCGCATTTGCCCTGATTGAACTCCATCTGCCATTTCTCTGCCCGACTCTCCAGTCTATCTATATTCTGCTGCATTCTGACAGTCCCCTTCACTATCTGCTACTCCACCAATCTTAGTGTCATCTGCAAACTTGCTAATCAGACCACCTATACTTTCCTCCAAATCATTTATGAAAATCACAAACAACAGTGGTCCCAGCACGGATCCCTGTGGAACACCACTGGTCACACGTCTCCATTTTGAGAAACTCCCTTCCACTGCTACTCTCTGTCTCCTGTTGCCCAGCCAGTTCTTTATCCATCTAGCTAGTACACCTTGGACCCCATGCGCCTTCACTTTCTCCATCAGCCTACCATGGGGAACCTTATAAAACGCCTTACTGAAGTCCATGTATACGACATCTACAGCCCTTCCCTCATCAATCAACTTTGTCACTTCCTCAAAGAATTCTATTAAGTTGGTAAGACATGACCTTCCCTGCACAAAACCATGTTGCCTATCACTGATAAGCCCATTTTCTTCCAAATGGGAATAGATCCTATCCCTCAGTATCTTCTCCAGCAGCTTCCCTACCACTGACGTCAGGCTCACCAGTCTATAATTACCTGTATTATCCCTGCTACCCTTCTTAAACAACGGGACAACATTAGCAATTCTCCAGTGCTCCGGGACCTCACCCGTGTTTAAGGATGTTGCAAAGATATCTGTTAAGGCCCCAGCTATTTCCTCTCTCGCTTCCCTCAGTAACCTGGGATAGATCCCATCCGGACCTGGGGACTTGTCCACCTTAATGCCTTTTCGAATACCCAACACTTCCTCCCTCCTTATGCCGACTTGACCTAGAGTAATCAAACATCTGTCCCTAACCTCAACATCCGTCATGTCCCTCTCCTCGGTAAATACCGATGCAAAGTACTCATTTAGAATCTCACCCATTTTCTCTGACTCCACGCATAACTTTCCTCCTTTATCCTTGAGTGGGCCAATCCTTTCTCCAGTTACCCTCTTGCTCCTTTTATATGAATAAAAGGCTTTGGGATTTTCCTTAACCCTGTTTGCTAAAGATATTTCATGACCCCTTTTAGCCCTCTTAATTCCTCGTTTCAGATTGCGCCTACAATCCCAATATTCTTTCAAAGCTTCGTCTTTCTTCAGCCGCCTATACCTTATGAATGCTTCCTTTTTCCTCTTAGCTAGTCTCACAATTTCACCTGTCATCCATGGTTCCCTAATCTTGCCATTTCTACCCCTCATTTTCACAGGAACATGTCTCTCCTGCACGCTAATCAACCTCTCTTTAAAAGCCTCCCACATATCAAATGTGGATATACCTTCAAACAGCTGCTCCTAATCTACATTCCCCAGCTCCTGCCGAATTTTGGTATAGTTGGCCTTCCCCCAATTTAGCACTCTTCCTTTAGGACCACTCTCGTCTTTGTCCATGAGTATTCTAAAACTTACGGGATTGTGATCACTATTCCCAAAGTAGTCCCCTACTGAAACTTCAACCACCTGGCCCGGCTCATTCCCCAACACCAGGTCCAGTATGGCCCCTTCCCGAGTTGGACTATTTACATACTGCTCTAGAAAACCCTCCTGGATGCTCCTTACAAATTCTGCTCCATCTAGACCTCTAACACTAAGTGAATCCCAGTCAATGTTGGGAAAATTAAAATCTCCTATCACCACCACCCTATTGCTCCTACATCTTTCCATAATCTGTTTACATATTTGTACCTCTATCTCACGCTCGCTGTTGGGAGGCCTGTAGTACAGCCCCAACATTGTTACCGCATCCTTCCTATTTCTGAGTTCTGCCCATATTGCCTCACAGCTCGAGTCCTCCATAGTGCCTTCCTTCAGCACAGCTGTGATATCCTCTTTGACCAGTAATGCAACTCCTCCACCCCTTTTACCTCCCTCTCTATCCCGCCTGAAGCATCGGTATCCTGGGATATTTAGTTGCCAATCATGCCCTTCCCTTAACCAAGTCTCAGTAATAGCAATAACATCATACTCCCAGGTACTAATCCAATCCCTAAGTTCATCAGCCTTACCTACTACACTTCTTGCATTAAAACAAATGCACCTCAGACCACCAGTCCCTTTGCTTTCATCATGTGCTCCCTGCCTTCTCTTTCCCTTAGTCACGCTGACTTCATTATCTAGTTCCTTACAGGCTTTAGTTACTACCTCCTTACTCTCCACTGACCTCATTTGGTTCCCATCCCCCTGCCACATTAGTTTAAACCCTCCCCAACAGCATTAGCAAAAGCACCCCCAAGGACATTGGTTCCAGTCCGGCCCAGGTGTAGACCGTCCAATGTGTAATAGTCCCACCTCCCCCAGAACCGGTCCCAATGTCCCAAAAATCTGAACCCCTCCCTCCTGCACCATCTCTCAAGCCACGCATTCATCCTGACTATTCTTTCATTTCTACTCTGACTATCACGTGGCACTGGTAGCAATCCTGAGATTACTACCTCTGGGGTCTACTTTTTAACTTGGCTCCTAACTCCCTAAATTCTATTCATGCTAGCGTGGGCGTGTCGTGTATCTGTAGGTGTCAGCCAAATTAGAGTTTAAGTTTAAGTTTTAATAAAATTTCACCTTTCTTCTTTCAAGTGGTCCGAAAGGAAATGTGCTAAATTGGGGGAAGGCCAACTATACCAAAATTCGGCAGGAGCTGGGGAATGTAGATTAGGAGCAGCTGTTTGAAGGTAAATCCACATTTGATATGTGGGAGGCTTTTAAAGAGAGGTTGATTAGCGTGCAGGAGAGACATGTTCCTGTAAAAATGAGGGATAGAAATGGCAAGATTAGGGAACCATGGATGACAGGTGAAATTGTGAGACTAGCTAAGAGGAAAAAGGAAGCACACATAAGGTATAGGCGGCTGAAGAAAGACGAAGCTTTGAAAGAATATCGGGAATGTAGGACCAATCTGAAACGAGGAATTAAGAGGGCTAAAAGGGGTCATGAAATATCTTTCGCAAACGGGTTTAAGGAAAATCCCAAAGCCTTTTATTCATATATAGGGAGCAAGAGGGTAACTGGAGAAAGGATTGGCCCACTCAAGGATAAAGGAGGAAAGCTATGCGTGGAGTCAGAGAAAATGGGTGAGATTCTAAACGAGTACTTTGCATTCACCGAGGAGAGGGACATGACGGATGTTGAGGTTAGGGACAGATGTTTGATTACTCTAGGTCAAGTCGGCATAAGGAGGGAGGAAGTGTTGGGTATTCGAAAAGGCATTAAGGTGGACAAGTCCCCAGGTCCGGATGGGATCTATCCCAGGTTACTGAGGGAAGCGAGAGAGGAAATAGCTGGGGCCTTAACAGATATCTTTGCAGCATCCTTAAACACGGGTGAGGTCCCGGAGGACTGGAGAATTGCTAATGTTGTCCCCTTGTTTAAGAAGGGTAGCAGGGATAATCCAGGTAATTATAGACTGGTGAGCCTGACGTCAGTGGTAGGGAAGCTGCTGGAGAAGATACTGAGGGATAGGATCTATTCCCATTTGGAAGAAAATGGGCTTATCAGTGATAGGCAACATGGTTTTTTGCAGGGAAGGTCATGTCTTACCAACTTAATAGAATTCTTTGAGGAAGTGACAAAGTTGATTGATGAGGGAAGGGCTGTAGATGTCATATACATGGACTTCAGTAAGGCGTTTGATAAGGTTCCCCAGGGTAGGCTGATGGAGAAAGTGAAGTCGCATGGGGTGCAAGGTGTACTAGCTAGATGGATAAAGAACTGGCTGGGCAACAGGAGACAGAGTAGCAGTGGAAGGGAGTTTCTCAAAATGGAGACGTGTGACCAGTGGTGTTCCACAGGGATCCGTGCTGGGACTGTTGTTTGTGATATACATAAATGATTTGGAGGAAAGTATAGGTGGTCTGATTAGCAAGTTTGCAGACGACACTAAGATTGGTGGAGTAGCAGATACTGAAGGGAACTGTCAGAGAATACAGCAGAATATAGATAGATTGGAGAGTTGGGCAGAGAAATGGCAGATGGAGTTCAATCCGGGCAACTGCGAGGTAATGAATTTTGGAAGATCCAATTCAAGAGTGAACTATACAGTAAATGGAAAAGTTCTGGGGAAAATTGATGTACAGAGAGATTTGGGTGTTCAGGTCCATTGTTCCCTGAAGGTGGCAACGCAGGTCAATAGAGTGGTCAAGAAGGCATACGGCATGCTTTCCTTCATCGGACGGGGTATTGAGTACAAGAGTTGGCAGGTCATGTTACAGTTGTATAAGACTTTGGTTCGGCCACATTTGGAATACTGCGTGCAGTTCTGGTCGCCACATTACCAAAAGGATGTAGATGCTTTGGAGAGGGTGCAGAGGAGGTTCACCAGGATGTTGCCTGGTATGGAGGGCGCTAGCTATGAAGAGAGGTTGAGTAGATTAGGATTATTTTCATTAGAAAGACGGAGGTTGAGGGGGAACCTGATTGAGGTGTACAAAATCATGAGAGGTATAGACAGGGTGGATAGCGAGAAGCTTTTTCCCAGAGTGAGGGATTCAATTACTAAGGGTCACGAGTTCAAAGTGAGAGGGGAAAAGTTTAGGGGGGATATGCGTGGAAAGGTCTTAACGCAGAGGGTGGTGGGTGCCTGGAACGCGTTGCCAGCGGAGGTGGTAGACGCGGGCACGATAGCGTCTTTTAAGATGTATCTAGACAGATACATGAATGGGCAGGAAGCAAAGAGAAACAGACCCTTAGAAAATAGGCGACATGTTTCGATAGAGGATCTGGATCGGCGCAGGCTTGGAAGGCCGAAGGGCCTGTTCCTGTGCTGTAATTTTCTTTGTTCTAAGAAAGCCTGTTTGTGCTCATTTCTTTACCTTATCATTGGTAAGCGGTGAACAAGGATTCACCAAGGGTGAGCTAAAAACACAGTGTGTTTAAAAAAT
The DNA here is from genome assembly GCF_036365525.1 of Heterodontus francisci. Taxonomy (NCBI): domain Eukaryota; kingdom Metazoa; phylum Chordata; class Chondrichthyes; order Heterodontiformes; family Heterodontidae; genus Heterodontus; species Heterodontus francisci. The sequence continues at coordinate 68,009,193 of NC_090371.1, forward strand.
AAAAACCTGTTACAGTAAGACCAGGTGAAGGCTGAAAGGGAACCCTAGACATCTTTCTCACCTGGTCGTAACAGACATTTGGGTGCTAGCATCTGGAATTGACCCACAAACAAACGAGAGAAATTGGGAGTGGAAAGCCAAATTGTTCCCAATCAAAAAAGATAAAGATTAATACAGGTTTTCTTGTGATTGTGTGTGATTGAATCCTAACATGTCTGCAACTGAAGCTAGTAGCTCTCCAAGCCAGGGTAAAGTAAATTGGGTAAGTTAAAAGCGCTGTCTATGGAGGAGTTGAGGAAAATTGCTGAGCAATGTGGGATCACTGTACATGGCAAGGCTAGGACTTCTGAACCCCTAAGGCTCGTGGCCCAACCATTTTTCCATTGAATCTGAAGAAGCAGAACCAGTGTTAGAAGATGACCCAGACAAGGTATTGCTAGCAAAGATAGAATTGGAACAAAGGAAACTTGAATTAGAGGAGAGGGAGAAAGAGAAAGCCTTCCAGAAAGCATGTGAAACAAAGTAAAAGCAGGAGAGAGAGAGAGAGAGAGACAGGACAAGGAGCAAGAGAGAGAGGAGAGTGAGAGAGAAGGAATATTCCAGAAAGAATGCGAAGAAAGCAAGTTGAAGCGGCTTGAGTTAACTAGGGGGCAACAGAGTAACCCCAGTGAAAGCATGGCCAATATCGAGGAACGTAATTCAGGGCTGGGTACAGAATTGTTAAAACTAGCTCATCTAGTCTCAAAATTCAGTGAGGAAGATGTAGAACAACTTTTTGTGTCTTTTGAGAAACTGGCAAGGCAGCTAAAATGGCCAGCTGAGACCTGGTCTCTTTTACTACAAAGCAAGCTGACTGGAAAAGCCCATGAGGTTGATTTGTTGCCAGATGACAGTTCAACAAATTATGAACTGACGAAAAATGCTATTCTTGGGGCATATGAATTAGTATCCTATGCCCATCGCCAAAAGTTTACAACCCTCAAGATGCAAACTAGTCAAACTTATCTGGAGTTTGAAAGAAGTAAGCAGATGGCTTTTGACCAGTGGCTGAGGGCTGTTAAAATATAGCTCAGCTATGAGAATCTCAGGGAAGTAGCTCTGTTCGAGGAATTTAAAAACTCTCTCCCACGCTCAATAAAGACCCATCTAGAGGAGCAGCAGGTTCAGAGAGCCCAGCAAGCGGCCGTTCTAGCTGATGAGTTTGCTTTAATTTATAAGTTGTTTTCCCAGGGGATAACCTTTCCTAATCACCCCCACAAATCTGAAAAAAGACAGAGGGTGGGAAGGTGATATCCGCCCAGGTGGCCCTAGGAGAAAAAGGATAGCAGGAGACACAGGGGACCCTCCTCCAGCCAAAAATGAAGGTGCTGTGAACAAGAGTGAGACCCAGAGACCTGTGTGCTTCCATTGTAATAAAGCAGGGCATTTAAAAGCTGACTGCTAGAAACTAAAGGGAAAACCGGTCGGGTTAATCAGGGCACACCCACTCATTGAAGACGGGGACCTGATGCAAAGCACAGCAGAACAAGCTGTGGCTTTAACTGCAGTAAGAGTGCAACCTAGGAAGCTTACTATGGCCCGTACAGGAAAAGCTAATAGGATTCCTGAAGGCTGTAGATCCAGTAAAAATACATAAGAACTTAGTTGAAACAAAGGGGCTAGTTACACATAATTACACAGTGTATCAAAAGGTGGGGGGGGTGGTGGTTGGGTAGAAAGAAGCCACAGCACACAGATGGCCAAGGAATTATAGAGACTATAGAAAAACAGGAGATATTACCTGACCGTGTCCTTGCACGTACCAGATAAAGGAGTCACTATGGACACCGTGATAAGATTAGACTCACAGTAGGCAGTGGGAAACTGTAAATAAACAAGAAGTGCTGAACCAAATAAGAAATTATCATTATGTCATTCTACCAAACCCCTATGAGTAAGTAAGAGGAGAGGGTCTTGGAAAAAAGATTTAACCCCTGATTGAAACTGAGGAAGGCAAGAGAACCCAGGAACAACACAAGTCAGAGATTGATCACCTCGTGCCTTGACAGGTACTATACAATGCAAGTAGTAAGGGCTTATACTTAATGATTCTTGATACTACTGATGATTTAGAGTGTGACTAAAGCGTTGAGATAACCTTCACCAATCGGTGTTCGCGAGTTCATTAGTGGCAAGTGTGAATTAGGTATCACAGTTTTCTGTTTGAAGGGAAAGTAACCCCATACCCCTTGAGTGGGGCCAGCAAGCCCATAGTGATTCTCAGGAACACGGGGGCCACTAGATTGCTTTTACTGGGAAAAGGCCTGATCTTTCGCCCAGAGAGTGCAGTGAACACCAAAATGGTGGTGAATGGTATTGGAGTGCGGTGTATGCCTGTACCTGTACACCTGGAGTGCGACCTAGTTTTGGGACCAGTGACCGTAGAGATTGTTCCTAGTTTGCCTGTGGACGGGGTTGACCTGTTCCTAGGTAATGATCTGGTGGGGGTGAAGGAGGTAGCACCCCCAGGTAGTGAAAGAAAGACCTCAGGGGGTCAGAGAGACAGGGCCGTGGCAGGAAACAGACCCCTGCAGTTTCCCTGAATGTGTAGTTGATTAGGCCATGATCAAACCAGCTCCCCCAGAGGAGAATGCATTGGCACTGCAGGCAGATGACCAGGTCTGTCTGTCTGAGACTTTCTTTGGAAAGTTAGGAGACCCAGGGAATGAATTAAATGGATTTTCTTTAGCTGAGGCTCAGCGAGCCGACCTAGTATTGCGAGAGTTAGCACAGGCTTCCCAGTCTGAAAGTGAAGCAGAGAGAGTCCCTGATTGCTGCTATTTAAAGAATGAGGTACTTATGAGGAAATGGAGTTCTCCTCACAGACCTGAGAGTAAGGAGTGGACAATAGTTCACCAGTTAGTGGTGCCGCAGAGGTACTGGAGAGAAATATTAAGAAGCGCCCACGAGACTATCGTGGTTGTGCATGCCAGTACATGAAAGACCAAAGCTCGCATAAGACAGCAGTTTGACCGGCTGAAACTCCACAAAGATGTGGTAGAGTACTACAAGAGTTGCCACATGTGCCAGGTTGAGGGGAAACCTTAACCAACAGCAAAAACTGCACCCCTAAGTCCTGTACCGGTGTTAGGACCCTCCAGCAGAGGGCTTGTGAACTGCAAGGGACCCTGCCAAGAACAAAAGGGGACAAGCAGGCACATAGCTGGAAAAAGGTTAGACAGGGAAGGAGAAAAAGTGACCAAGTCCAGGAGGAATCCTGGATGAAAACCCTTACTGTCTGCTCAGCCAACCCTGAAAGACGAGAAAAGTTAGACCCCACATCCTCCTATGTAAATGCAGACACAAGAAGCACCCCTCCAAAGTTGCTAACAACATTTACAGGAACCTGTAGAGAGAAAAAAAGACCTCTAGGGGGCAGAGAAGCCGTAAGGGTGATGCCCCAGGGGAGTGCAGCAGTCTGCACAAATACCTGCAGGCAGGAGTCTCCCAGAGAACAAAGGGGAGATTAACAAAGAATCCTCCCCCACAATCAGAGGAAAAGGGAACCACTCATTCGCTGAAGTCAAAAGCCTTTGCATGGCTCATCAAAGCATTGACAGAGAGTTCAGGATAGACCCGCCCACTACTAACTTTCCTGAAAAACTACCTCAGCAGGAACAAAGGCCCTAAGCAGTCATGGCAATGGGCAAACAGAAGAAAAAACTTCTCCCAAAGAACTACATGGTTACTGGGATACCAAAAAGAGGAAGTTAAAGCAGCAATGGCACCCTGAAAAGACAGTTTTAATAAGCTTAAAGATGTATGAATGAATGGGAATGAATGAGAGATATGCATGGTTTTCTGTATCTTATATATTTTCTCTCAATCCTTTTAATGAAATGTGCCTCTTTTTCAAATCGCATTTCATTCCTCTGGGCTTGGAGGTGTCATGCAGGCCCCCACCTGCCAAAAATGAGGCATATTAATTTCACCACATGGACATTAAATTTCAAATTGTTGCTAGGAATAAGAGAAGGCCTGATACAAGGGTTGCCAAGCCCCTGGCTGGAAGGACATTTTTGCATATTAACAGACACTGCTTGGAATAAAGGACCATTCCCTGACCCACCCAATACACAAAACCAGAAATGGTTATACCAGTCACGTGACTACCCTGCTGGTCAACTTGGGGAGTTTTAAATTGTAGAGACAGTGTTTGAACTGGCAGAAAGCTCTTTGCTGCTGGATTGAAAAGATCTCCTCTCTTCCTGTCTGCTCCCATCTCTTGCTCACAGAACTCCAAAACCCCCTGAAGACACATGAACCCCAAGAGAGAAAAATCTCCTACAGTGAACAAGGTTTAAGCAGAATATTGGGCCTGACCTACTGGATTTCTGCAGCACTTTCTGCTTTGCTGCCACATACTTATCCTGCTGTGTCCCAGTGTCCTGTGATGTTGCAATCCTCTTCTCTCACTCAAATGTAACATTCCTTCTTGTAGGTGTGCTGCACCTGGGTGAACAATCATCCATTTGCACATTCCAGGACATGAGACTTAAATAGACCAGAAAAGGTATTACAGAGGTTTACAGAGAACACACTGACACAAATGGGAATGCACGGGTGTCACAGCAATGTGAATACGTCTTTCACTAAACATTCCTCACCAACATGTGTGTCCTTTTCTCTGTGCAAATGATGTATGCCAGCACATAGCGCCAATGTCACACCCCTTTGCATCGTTGGCCCTTCAGAAGAGCCAAAGTATGCAATAACATCATTGCCACACCACCATTATTCATGAGCTTCTCCATGGATGCAGTGACATGGACATTGGCTCAGTCAGCTGCTGCCTCTAATGGTTTACACAGGGATGCTGCAGATGTGGACTGCCACACAGCAGGTGAGAGAAGGTGATGTGTGGTTTGCAGAGCTCATGTTGGTTCCTATGGAGCAGACAGCCTTTGTCTGATCAGCCACTTTCGTACATCCCTACCTCACTGCTAGCCCTGCGTGCAGAGCCTGGGTGCCATCTGCCCTCCCATGCATCTTTTATGTTGTAGGTCCTCAGCGTCCTCATAGTCCGAGGAGGAATCCTGTTGGCATCTCTCCTCATCATGCCAGGCCTGGCCTCTATTGGGTGTGTAGCTCTGCAAAGCAGCAAAGAAAGGAGCTGGCCTTTTTGACCCGTAGTACAGGGCATCACCCTATTCATACAGGCATTGGAAATGCTTTTTCAGCATGCTGATCTCCTGCTCAATAGTGGCTCATGTAGCTCAGTGGCTGGCGTTGTATCTCTCCTCTGCAGCAGTGGTGGAGTCTCTCACCGGTGTCAGGAGCCATGTCTGCAAAAGATAACCCTTATCTCCAAGAAGCCACCCCTCCATCTGAGCCAGTTCAGTGAACAGTGGTGGCAGCCGGGACTGTTTCAAGACCCAGGTGTCATGGCAGCTGCCTGAGAAGCGGTCACACATTTGCTGCAAGCATCTGCGGTGATCACATACCAGCTTCACCTTGATTTATAGGGCTCCTTTAATGGTGACATCCGCAGTTGGTAGCCTGGCGGGAGGCCTGATGGCCACATGAGTGCAATCTATGAACATTACAACCTATGGTTCTCTGGCAATGGTGCCAGAACCAATGGCCCTCCGAACCTGGCTGTGAAAGTCCATCCTGAAGCGGACATACTCACTGGCCCTCCGGTGCAGGGCATTGGTGACCTCCCTGATGCAGCGTTGCACTGCTGACTGTGTAACCCCACAAAGGTCTCTGGTGGACCCCTAAAAAGGTGCAGAGGCATCAGGCTTGAGAACTGCTGCCACTTTGAGGAATAAAGGCATGGGATGTCCACTGGAGCCCATGGGCTGCAGACCATCTTTGAGTAGGGCACAGAGACATTAGATTTTTAGATTAGATTAGAGATACAGCACTGAAACAGGCCCTTCGGCCCACTGAGTCTGTGCCGAACATCAACCACCCATTTATACTAATCCTACACTAATCCCATATTCCTACCAAACATCCCCACCTGTCCCTATATTTCCCTACCACCTACCTATACTATTGACAATTTATAATGGCCAATTTACCTATCAACCTGCAAGTCTTTTGGCTTGTGGGAGGAAACCGGAGCGCCCGGAGAAAACCCACGCAGACACAGGGAGAATTTGCAAACTCCACACAGGCAGTACCCGGAATCGAACCCGGGTCCCTGGAGCTATGAGGCTGCGGTGCTAACCACTGCGCCACATGTCACCACCCTCTCTACATGCACAATTGCCTCTGACACTGGTGCTCTGACATCCAGTGGCTAGTCATGTGGAGGCTGTAGATGCACGGCAAATGTAATGTAATGCCCCCCTCCCTCCTCCCTTTAAGAATGCAGAGCGACCCCTGTAATGCCCCCCTCCCTCCTCCCTTCCATTTTGCAGAGTGAGTCCCCTGTGTATCCCCCTTCCCTCCTCCCTTTAGGTATGCAGCGTGAGACCCCTATATTGCCCTCATCCCTCCTCCCTTTAAAAATGCAGAGTGAGACCCCTGTGTATCCCTTCCTCGCCCTCTTCCCTTCCAGTATGCAGAGTGAGACCCCTGTAAAGCCCCCCTCCCTCCTCCCTTTAAGAATGCAGAGTGAGACCCCTGAAAAGAAACTTATCTTCTGCCACAAAACCTTCTGCCTCTGTGGACCCGCTGGCTTTTCCAATCGTGAACGGGATGGCACGTGATGGTCGTCGGTTCATCGAAAAATCCAGAAGTGTCAGTGGGGAGGTGGCGGGCTACATAATCAGCAAAGGTAAGTACTGTTTGCCATATGCTAATTGTGGTGCCTCTGCCATGCGGTGGAGAGGCCGCACGAAGGTCCCGCCGCCACCGGTAATATGCGGCGGGCCCTTCTTGACATTGTGAGCCGAGACGGGCCGCTCCCCGCAGCATTTTACCAGCCCCTGCACTGCGACCCATGGCGTCCCTAAGCGATCCCACATGCTGCATGCTGTCTGTCAAAGTTTTGTGTAAATATTTTGTGTAATTCAGGTTTAGCTTTTTTAGTTAAACGGTACAGATCAGATCTAAGCTCTGCAATCCTGCCACATCCAGTCGTGAGTGGTGGTTGACAATTAAACAACTGACAGGAGGAGGAGACGCCACAAATATCTCCATCCACAAAAATGAGGGAGCCCATCACATCAGTGCAAAAGTCAAGGCTGAAGCATTTGCATCCATCTTCAACCAGAAGTGCCGAATGGATGATCCAAGTCGGCCTCCTCCTGAGGTCCCCAGCATCACAGATGCCATGTCTTCAGCCAATCCGATTCACTCCACGTTGATAAAGAAACAGATGAAGGCACTGGATACTGCAAAGGCTATGGGCCCTGACATCATTCCGGCAATAGTACTGAAGACTTGTACTCCAGAACTAGCCGTTCCCATAGCCAAGCAGTTCCAGTACAGCTACAACACTGGCATCTATGCAGCAATATGGAAAATTGCCCAAGTATGTTATGTGCACAAAAAGCAGGACAAACCAACCTGGCCAATTACCACCCTATCAGTCTACTCCTGATCATCAGCAAAGTGGTGGAAGGGGTCATCGACAGTGCTATCTAGCGACACTTGCTCAGCAATAACCTGCTCAGTGACGCTCAGTTTGGGTTCCACCAGGGCCACTCAGCTCCTGACCTCATTACAGCCTTGGTCCAAACATGGACAAAAGAGCTGAATTCCAGAGGTGAGGTGAGAGTAACTGCCCTTGACATCAAGGCAGCATTTGACCGAGTATGGCTTCAAGGAGCCCTAGCAAAAATGCTGGGAATCATGGGGAAATGTCTCTGTTGGTTGGAGTCATACCTAGCACAAAGGAAGATGGTTGTGGTTGTTGGAGGCCAATCATCTCAGTCCCAGGACATCATTGCAGGAGTTCCTCAGGGTAGTGGCCTAGGTCCAACCATCTTCAGCTGCTTCATCAATTACCTTCCATCTATCATAAGGTCAGAAGTGGGGATGTTCGCTGATGATTGCACAATGTTCAGCATTGACTCCTCAGATACTGCAGCAGTCCCTGTCCATATGCAGCAAGACCTGGAAAATATCCAGGCTTGGGCTGATAAGTGGCAAGTAACATTTGCGCCACACAAGTGCCAAGCAATGACCATCTCAAACAAGAGGGAATCTAACCATCTCCCCTTGACGTTCAATGGCATTAGCATCGCTGAATCCCCCACGATCAACATCCTGGGGATCATCATTGAACAGAAACTGAACTGTACCAGCCACATAAATGCTGTGGCTACAAGAACAGGTCAGAGGCTGGGAATTCTGCAGTGAATAACTCACCATCTGTCTCCCCAATGCCTGTCTACCATTTATAAGGCACAAGTTAGGAGTGTGATGGAATATTCTCCACTTGCCTGGATGGGTGCAGCTCCAACAACACTCAAGAAGCACGACACCAATCCAGGACAAAGTGCCACCTACAACATTCACTGCCTCCACCACCGACGCACAGTGGCAGCAGTGTGTACCATCTACAAGATGCACTGCAGGAAATCACCAAGGCTCCTTCGACGGCACCTTCCAAAAGCGCGACCTCTACCACCTAGAAGGACAAGGGCAACAGATGCATGGGAACACCATCACCTGCAAGCTCCCCTCCAAGCTACACACCACCTTGACTTGGAACTGTATCACAGTTCCTTCAGTCGCTGTGTCACAATCCTGAACTCCCTTCCTGACAGCACTGTGGGTGTACCTACACCGCAAGGACTGCAGCGGTTCAAGAAGGCAACTCACCACCACCTTCTCAAGGAAAACTAGGGATGGGTAATAAATACTGGTATTGCCAGTGACACCCACATCCCCCAAACAAATGAAAATAAACCCTTCATCGCAGGGACCCATTTCGTGAACCTTCGCTGTACCACCCCCAATGCAAGTATATTCTTTCTTAAATGTGGAAACCAAACTGCACACAGTATTCCAGCTGGGGTCTCACCAAAAACTTGTACAATTGTAGCAATACTTCATTATTCCTTTACTCCAATCCCCTTGCAATAAAGGCCAACATGTCATTTGCTTGCTGTACCTGCATGCTAGCTTTTTACATTCCTTGTAGGGGCAAAACCAAGTCTCTTTGAACAGCATCACTTATAAGTTTCTCACCTTTTAAAAAATATTCTGCTTTTCTTTTCCTCTGACCAAAGTGATTAACTTCATACTTCGCTACATTATACTTCATCTGCCATCTTGCCCACTCACTTAACCTGTCTATATCTCTTTGCAGCCTCTCTGTGTCCTCCCTGCAGCTTACCTTTCCACTACCTTTGTATCATCAGCAAACCTAGATACATTACTCTCTGTCTCTTCATCTAACTCATTGATATAGATTGTAAATAGCTGAGGCACTAGCACTGATCCTTGCAGCACTCCACTATTCATTGCCTGCCAATTTGAAAGTGCCCCGTTTATGCCCACTTATGCTTCCTGTCTGTTAACCAATCCTCTATCCATATTCATACATTACTCCCAACTCCATGAGCCCTTATCTTGCCTATTAACCTTTTGTATGGCACCTTATCGAATGCCTTTTGGAAATCCAGGTATACTACATCTACTAGTTCCCCTTTATCTACCCTACTAGTTACATTCTCACAAAGCTCTAATAAATTTGTCAAACAGGATTTCCCTTTAGTAAAACCATGTTGACTTATTCTAATAATACTATGCTTTTCTAAGTGCATTGTTAAGACTTCCTTAATAATAGATTCCAGCATTTTCCCAATGACTGATGTTAGGCTAACTGGCCTGTAGTTCACTGTTTTCTCTCTCCTTTCTTAAAAAGCTTCCTCAGCTGATGAACTCCTCCATGTTGAGCACCACTTGGAAGAAGCACTGGGGATAGTAAGGGCACCGAATGCACTCTGGGTGGGAAACTTCAGTGTCCATCACCAAGAGTAACTCGATAGCATCATTACTGACCAAATCCTGAAGGACATAGTAGCCAGACTGGGCTTGCGACAAGTAGTGAGAGAACCAACAAGAAGGAAAAACCTTTTGACCTGAACCTCACCAATTTACCTGTTGCAGACGCATCTGTCTTTGACGGTATTGGCGAGAGTGACCACCGCATAGTCATAGTGTTGTGTAGCATTACCACCTTGCCAGATCAGATTTACAGCTCTAAGCTGGGTATCCATGAGATGTTGTGGCTATCTGGTTGTCATCCTTCCATCTACGAAAGATGATGGACAATCCAGTTATGTGGGATGTCTTCTCTTTGTGCACATTTGTTGATGGCTGTGAAGGCTCATCCTTGAGATGCAGGTTCTGCCACAAGTGATGCTGTGAGTTGTTGTTTTTGACGTTGGTACCTGTTGCCAAGCTGCTGTAGCAACTGGTCATCGTGGTAGTGCATACCAGTCCATAGGATGTGTCACCATTTTCCTCTTTCGCCAGCTAGTGACTCCCAGGTGCGATAGTCGACATTTAGGGCCTTCATGTTAAGCTTGCAAGCATCCTTGAAGCAGAGTTTTGGGCGTCCCACTGGTCCTCTGACTCCGGCTACCTCACCATACAGAACATCCTTTGGGATGCAACCGTCTTCCATCCTGTGGACGTGTCTGATCTACTGAAGCTGCCTCTGTTTGATTAGTGCCAACACACTTGAGAGCTCTGCCTTTGAGAGGACTGCTGCATTTGTGATTTTGTTCTGCAAGGATATACTCATAATTCACCGCAGATAGTGAAGAAGAAAATTATTGAGCTTTTCCTGGTAGCTGTAAGTCGCTCATGTTTCACAGCCATACAGCAAGGTACTGAGAACACAGGCCTTATAAACCATCAGCTTGGCCCTCAAGGTTAGCTTGGTGTTATCCTATGTGATCAGTAGCAGCTGAATTGTATTCAAGCACAATCGGTAACCTCATGGCCCAGCATATTCCTCATTCTACCAACTTTAGGTGCCAAGGGACCAAATCTAGTTCAATGAGGAGTGAAAGAGAGCACACCAGGAGCAGTACCAGGCAAACCTAAAAATGAGGTGAACCTGGTGAAGCTATAGCAGAGGACTACAAATATGCTAAACAGCAGAAATAGCTGCAATAGACAGAGCTAAGCAATCCTACAACCAACAGATCAGATCTACAGTCCTGCCACATCCAGAGGTGGATAATTAGCAATTAATGGGCAGAGGTGGTTGCACGAATATAGCTACCTCAATGATGGGGGAGCTCAGCACATCAGTGCATAAGGCAAGGCTGAAGCGATGGCAACCATCTTCAGGCAGAAGGGCTGAGTTGATGATCCGTTTCAGCCTCCTCCTGACGTCTCCATCAACACAGAAGTCAGTCTTTAGCCAATTCAATTCATTCCACGTGATATCATGAAATGGCTGAGGACAATGGACACATCAAAGACTAAGGGACCAGACAACATCCCGGCTGTAGTACTGAAGACTTGTACTCCAGAATTAGCCATGCCCCTGGCCAAGCTGTTTCAGTACAGCTACAACACTGGCATCTACCCGACAATGTGAAAAATCGCCCGGGTATGTCCTGTCCACAAAAAGCAGGCAAATCCAATCCAGCCAATTAACGCACCACCAGTCTACTCTCGATCATCAGCAAAGTGATGGAAGGTGTTGTCGACAATGCTATCAAGCTGCACTTTCTCAGCAACAACACACTTGCTGATGGTCAGTTTGGGTTCCACCAGTTCCACTCAGCTCCGGACCTCATTACAGCCTTGGTTTTAACATGGACTAAAGAGCTCAATTCCAGAGGTGACATGAGAGTGACTGCCCTTGACATCAAGGCAGCATTTGACTGAGTGTGGCATCAAGGAGCCCTAGTAAAATTGGAGTCAATGGGGATCAGGAGGATAATACTCCACTGCCTGGAGTCATACCTAGCACAAATCAATATGGATGCAAAATTGGCTGAGTGACAGGAAACTGAAAGTAGTGGTTAATGGATGTTTTTCAGGCTGGAGGAAGGTTTGCAGTGGAGTTCCTCAGGGGTTAGTACTGGGACCCTTGCTCTTCCTGATATATATTAATGACCTAGACGTTGGTGTACAGGACACAATTTCAAAATTTGAAGATGATACAAAACTTGTAAGCATTGTGAACTGTGAGGAGGATACTGTAGAACTTCAAATGGACATAGACAAGTTGGTACAATGGGCAGACATGTGGCAGATGAAGTTCAATGCAGAGAAACGTGAAGTGATACATTTTGGTAGGAAGAACATGGAGAAACAATATAAAATAAAGGGTACAACGCTAAAGGGGGTTCAGGAGCAGAGGTACCTGGGTGTATATGTGCGTAAGTCATTGAAAGTTGCAAGACAGGTTGAAAGTGCAACTAATAAAGCATACAGTATCCTAGGCTTTATTAATAGGGGCATAGAGTACAAGAGCAAGGAAATTATGTTGAACTGGTATAAGACACTAGTTCAGCCTCAGCTGGAGTATTGTGTCCAGTTCTGTGCGTTGCACTTTAGGGAAGATGTGAGGGCATTGGAGAGAGTGCAGAAATGATTCACGAGAATGGTTCCAGGGGTGAAGAACTTCAGTTCTGAAGATAGATTGGTGAAGTTGGGACTGTTTTCTTTGGAGAAGAGAAGGCTGAGAGGAGATTTGATAGAGGTATTCAAAATGATGAGGGGTGTGAACAGAGTAGATAGGGAGAAACTGTTACCACTCATGAAAGGATTGAGAACAATTGGGCACAGGTTAAAAGTAATTGGCAAAAGAAGCAAAAGCGGCATGAGGAAAAACTTTTTCACGCAGCGAGTGGTTAAGGACTGGGGTATGCGCTCCCTGAGAGTGTGGTGGAGGCAGGTTCAATTCAGGTATTCAAAAGGGAATTAGACAGTTATCTGGAAAGGAAAAATGTGCAAGGTTAAGGGAAGAAGGCGGGGGAATGGCACTAAGTGAATTGCTCACACGGAGATCCCTTGCAGACACAATAGGCTGAATGGCCTCCTTCTGCGCTGTAATAATTCTGTGACTCTGTGAAGGAGGATGGTTGTGGTTGTTGGAGGCCAATCATCCCAGCCTAAGGACATACCTGGAGGAGATCCTTAGGTTGTGCCCTAGGCCCAACCATCTTCAGCTACTTCATCAATGATCTTCACTCCAACGTAAGGTTAGAGGTGCAGATGTTCTCTGATGGTTGCACAGTGTTCATTCCCATTCATAACTTCTCTGATAATAAAGCAGTCCATGCCTGCATGCAGCAAGATCCGGACAACATTCAGACTTGGACTGATCAGTGGCAAGTAACATTCACACGACAAAAGTGCCAAGCAACATCCAACAAGTGAGAATCTAACCTTTTCTCCTGGATATTCAATGGTATTACCATCATTGAATCCCCAGCATCAAACATCCTGGGAGTTACCATTGACCAAAATCTTAACTAGACTAGCCACTTAAATACTGTGGCTCCAAGAGGAGGTTAGAGGCTGGGAATTCTGTGGTGAGTAACTCATCTTCTCACTCCCCAAAGCCTGTCCACCATCTACAAGGCACTAGTCAGGAGTGTGATGGAATACTCTCCATTTTCCTGGATGTGTGCAGCTCCAACAGCACCCAAGAAGTTCAATATAACTGGGTGGCACAGTGGTGCAGTGGTTAGCACTGCAGCCTCACAGCTCCAGCAACCTGGGTTCGGTTCTGGGTACTCCCTGTGCAGAGTTTGCTAGTTCTCCCTGTGACCGTGTGGGTTTCTGCTGGGTGCTCCGGTTTCCTCCCACAGCCAAAGACTTGCAGGTTGATAGGTAAATTGGCCATTGTAAATTGCCCCGAGTGGTGGTAGGAGAATTGAGGGGAGGTGGAAATATGGGATTTATGCAGGATTAGTATAAATGGGTGGTTAATGGTCAGCACAGACTCGGAGGGCCGAAGGGCCTGTTTCAGTGCTGTATGACTCTATAATCCAGGACAAAGCAGCCTGCTTGAATGGCACCACATCTACCACCTCAAACATTTACTCCCTCCACCATGGGTGTGCAGTGTGTACCATCTACAAGATACAGCTCACCAAGGCTCCTTTTCAGCACCTTCCTAAACCTCTACCATCTAGAAGGACAAAGGCAGCAGGTGCATGAGAACACCACCATCTGCAAGTTTCCTCCCAAGTCATATACCATCCTGACTTGGAACTATATCGCCGTTCTTTCACTGTCAGGCCAAAATCCTGGAACACCCTCCCTAACAGCACTATGGGTGTGCCTAAACCACATGGATTGCAGCTGTTCAAGAAGGCAGCTCACTACCACCTTCTCAAGGGCAATTCGGGCTGGGCAATAAATGCTGGCCTAGCCAACGATGCCCACATCCTATGAATGAGTAAAAAACATCATCTTAATTCTCTCAGCTCATCCATTAGGAAGTGATTTATGTTGCTATTCATTTCACCTTTGGTGGCCTTGACCATCACTTAAAAAACAAATCAAAAATTAGGTAATTTTTATAATACCATTATGGCAGTCCTTGAAATTATTATGGAGGTAAAATTGGATAATCCCTGAAATGTGGCATCCAAAAAGCAGATTATTGCAGCAACATCTAAAAGAATTAATCTACCTACTAACCTGTAAGTACTTCATGATCCTTTTAAATAACACTGATAGGGGGCCGTTCCTTCATGCTGTTTAACACAAGTTCAACTGTACAAACGAAGAGAGGGCATGGGCTAGAGTGTGGAGCTCTAAAATGGCAGCCCTTGCGTCAAATCAGCATTACATGCTGGTGACATCATGGTCTACCCTCTCTGCATGCTGCTTGTGTTTGTTAGGTGTCTGCACACTAACGCCATTACTAAGATAACATCTGGTGCACTTGCCATCAGAAGTAACACGCACATCATGGGCTCTATTTTCATAATTTCAAAGCCTTGTAGCTGCCAAACAACTGGGGCTACAGCGTCCAATTTTTCACCCTCTGTTTCATGTTAGCGTCCAAACACTTAGTGGTCAAAGGCTGGCATGCATAGTGCTATATGCATTGGGCACCAACTTTCCATCTCATTCAGCAAAGAGGCTTGAGGCTTACTTCATGCATAATTAAACCTCCAGCTGCGTAACGCCTGGACCACTGGCAGGGATTTTATCCAGATGACGGGGGTCTCAACCACCAACAAAAGCGCTGGCGAGAACTACACGACACTTCCTCTGGGGAAGACCTGCTGGATCAAGTGTCAATTAGGCACTTAAGTAGACAGTGGCAGGCCTTCACCGGGATCAAGGACCCTGGCGCAGAAGTCCTGCCTGCTGAGAGCTGCCGGCAGCTCTTTAATTGAGCAGCGCCACTGTGAAGGCAGCAGCTGCTGGCAGTTATGGACACACCAGTATCCGTGGATCGCCAAGGGACTTAGGCCACAGGTAAGTCAGGGCAGGAAGGATTTTGCGGCGTGGGGGTCACGGGGAGAAGGCTGTATGGGCCACCAGCAAGGACCCATTCTCCCCCCCCCCCCCCCACCGTTCCTGATGCCAGGTCCCTCGTTCAGGCACTAAGTTACTAATATATTGCCCACTTAAGGGCTTCAATTGGTGGTGGGGCAGGAATGCAATTCACAGGCCTTCCTTTCCTGGACTTAATTTGGGTGGAGGTGGGAAGGTGGCGGGGATCCCGCTGCCTCGCCACCATCCTACCCGATTATGTGCTCTCCCCGACTCCAAACCTGATGAGGGGGAGAGCATAAAATTCCCCATGATGTGCCTAATGTGAGCTAATGTAGCTGTCCAACACTTTGATAGATTAAGACCCCAAAATTAATTCAAATTAGAGGATCATCCCATAATGCAATTGGATCACCAGAGTAACACTCGAGTCACTGATAACTGTTTGGAACGGAAGTTTTAAGGGAGGTCAGTGGGATTTGAAAACATTTTTGGTCCTTGATTTTGGACCATCCTTGCTCGTTCTTTCTTGATTTCGCCTTCGCTAGCCAAATCCTGTAAAAGGATGTAAATCCCCAATGGCTGGAGTAAACAAATTGTTATAATGAACAGCAGCTGGAAGCCCTTATACTGTAGCTCCCGCCTGACATTCCAACCCCAATTCTTACATGTTACCAGTGTTACCTGGAGTCTTCAAATTTAATCAACGAGCAGTTCTGCATTATGGATAAGGTCAACTTATTCAGGCAAAGGTGCAGCCAGTGCCAACAGGAGTTCCAGAGTTGCGTTGTGGGAGATTGCATTATTGTTCCCTGAATGCACTCCTTTGCCTAGCATTTTAATGAAGATAATTGGTGTATTAACACAGAGGCCATACAGATAATATATAAAATATAATTTATTCGAATGCTGTTCTCTAACTGTAATTACAAAACCTGTAATACTGGTACAATATCTTATTTACAGCACAAAACAAAAGAAATCTTTCCTCTTCTTTGTAAAACAGATCGCACGCCGGGCTAATTTTGATCGAACCCGTCCGTTGGGAAGTTGATGCAATCAGATTGGCCTCCCGATTTACACACTTTGAATGAATAGTTAAATTGGGCAGTGTGTTAACATGGGTGTCTGATCCAGTCACGTTTTGTGCCCTATGTAAGATACTGTTCAAGTTACAGTGGTCTTGTAATTACACTGAGGTATTTCCTGTCAATTGCTTTGAGTTTTATATATTATCTCTATGACCCCTATGTTAATGGAGGCATTAACCTATGAACTCCGTTAAAATATAAGACAAAGTAGCATTAAGGGACCCATAATTAAATATCCAGCTGCGTAACGCCTGGACCACATTTCCGGAGGTCATTGGCTGAATATGTGCCTTAGTGAGGGGAACTTCTCCATAACGCAGGTTTGCTTATCGCTATGATTTTTTTTTTGCTTCGGTGCAAAGCTTAATGAATGCCGGGGCTAATTTTAACCAAATCCAATTAGTGGGAAACTGATGCAATCAGATCAGCTGCTTGATTTACACACTTTGTGTCGAGTAAAATCAGGCAGTATGTAAAATGGGTACAACATGAGAGCCAGAATGTCAGAAGAAGGGTAAAACGGAGTGGTGGTACAGATGAGTTGCTGATTCGAGTGCTCCATTTTCCCACTGGACAGATTGGGTTGAAATCCCCCCGACTGCAAAATATGATCAACTCACTTTTAGTTTTTTTTTTATCAGTTTAAAAGATGTTCAGTAATGTTGATTCATCATCTCCCATTTGTAGTATGTTCTGAAATTGCATCTTGTCTGACTGCTTTCTATGTTTTGACTATTACAGTTTTATTTTCATGCTGTTAAATTTTATCTTAATTGACAAATATTACATTCATATATATCCAAATGTATAAAAAGATCAAGAAATGCTGGAATTACTCAGCAGGTCTGGCAGCATCTGTGGAAAGAGAAGCAGAGTTAACGTTTCGGGTCAGTGACCCTTCTTCGGAAGGGTTCCGAAGAAGGGTCACTGACCCGAAACGTTAACTCTGCTTCTCTTTCCACAGATGCTGCCAGACCTGCTGAGTGATTCCAGCATTTCTTGTTTTTGTTTCAGATTTCCAGCATCCGCAGTATTTTGCTTTTATAAAAAGATCAATCCTGTTCTATCAACTTTCTCAAAGCAAATCTTAAATCAGTTTAACTCATCCAAAGCAGAAGATGATCCATCTCCTTGATTTATACCATTCCTTTCATACTTGCCTTTCATTGTATATGTTGGGCACATTTGCAGTCTATTAATGCATCAGTACGAATTCCACTTTTGCAGATGTTCACTCATTTAAATTCATATTCATTTTTCTAGCATGTCATCATATATTGATGTTTAAAACATAATCTTTACAATAACTCCAGGCTAGCAATTATCATTGGCAAGAACAGTGGGGCAAATGCTTAATGTATTCTTACAAAACCTTTCTGTTCACTATTTTAAGGGAGTTGTAAACCTGTTTATTTTAAATAGGTCAATGCCTACATTAAAATAACACATACCAATCTACCACCTAGAAGGACAAGGGTAGTAGATGCATGGGAACACCACCACCTGCAAGTTCCCCTCCAAGCCACACACCATCCTGACTTGGAACTATATTGCCATTCCTTCACTGTCGCTGGGTCAAAATCCTGGAACTCCCTTCCTAGCAGCACTATGTGTGTACCTACCTCGCATGGACTGCAGCGGTTCAAGAAGGCAGCTCACCGCCACATTCCCAAGGGCAATTCGGGATGGGTAATAAATGCTGTCTTAGTCAGCAATGCCCACATCCCATGAATGAATTTTTAAAAAAGTCATGATCCTCCTAAATGGCAGAGCAAGCTTGAGGAGCCAATGGCCTACTCCTGCTCCTATTTCTTTTGTTCTTAATATCTAGCATCTTGTGCCATGAAAAACACAATGGGATGGATGGTCTGCTTTTGGTGCATCGGCAATCCTGGTGCAAACTGCGCTCAAAATTTCTCTATTTTTCTGAATTGAATGTTTTGCTCAAGTTTCCACTCAAACCTATTTGCATATCGCCAAACATGAAATCTCCCATGAACCATATAATTGGGCAGTGTTTTAGAACCTAATTGTTTTTTAAGAAATTGCATTAAAAATATTCCTTGATGCATTTCAGAGTGGTAACCCAGTGCAGTTTGGGTTTGTTACAAAAAAACAATTTAATTGAAGTGTCTAGTATACCACCTGTGAGCAACCTGATTTTAGATAACTGAAAATGATCTTTTTTTAAAACTATGCAGAACCATATAGTAGTATCATAGCCAGTTTCTTAATAAATTAATAAAAAATTAAACTTTTAAAAGGTGTCAGTTCGCTTGCGCCTAAAAAAAAAAAGTTTCATTTTAAGAGCCTTTTTGAAGGCATGCAAATGAGCACAATTAGCAGAAACTCGCCATGGTGATTAATTTAATCTGGGGGCATGGCTAGTTTTGTGGGCAGGACTGACTTTTATGGGTCAGGCTGGCTTTTAACACAATGTTTGTTAAATCAGCACGAGATCTCGCCATGTGATTTGCACTGTAAGTAATTTATGCTTGAAATTCTTCGAAGTTTTGCATTGGTTTGACTGATCTTGGAAGTACTAGAGCAATCTAGTAGAAACTCCAGGTGAATATATACTTGTTCTATAAAGAGAAATGCTAATATTGTTGCATAATTAACGTGTGATATTGATGTCATAGAAATTTAGCAAAATTATGATTTTTCTCAAGTTAATTTGGATGATCGTGAAATTCTCTACCTAATGTCATCGTGGAAGCACCATTAGAACAAGGATTTAAGGGGTTCAAGGGGCAGATCAACTGACACCTCGTCAGGGGCAGCCAGGTGTTGGGACTAAATGCCGCCTTGCATTGCCCACATCCCAAGAACTAATGAAAGAAACAACATAGTTCATAATGCGAGTGGTCCATCCAATAACATTCAGAATGAATGTGCACTAGGTTGACAGTTGCTTCACAGCTGACCGCATGATCTGGCCCACTATCCAGTCATAGTGTGGTCAATATTTGCAAGACCTGTTCTGATTATCCTTCACTTTTTTAAAAATAAATTTTACAGAGAGTGAAATAAAAATGGGAACATATAGATTAGAAGCTGCAGCATCATAAATGTTTAAAAAATAGTATGTTTTATAATAACTAAAAGCTGTGGATCTTTTAAGCATAATGGAAAAATTGGCGTTACACAAATATAAAATTAGTTTTCCAGGGTTCGAGAAAATGTTCAGTGCCAGTTATGGCTCAGTACAGTGTTAAAACCTCATTCAACATGGCATAATCCCTTTTTAAGGGATTTTGCAGCCAGACCTCTCCCTCCATTTTTTGAGACAGTCGCTGTTGATGGTCATTCTACTATTCCTGGTTACACCTCCTCTAGACCCATTGTAAGACTCACGAAAGGAAGAGTTATGAACTAAAGTGAACTGGAACAATTATGAACTGTAAAAAATGAGCTGATGAATTAAACTCCAAAAAAATGGATATATATTGCTGCAGGCAAGATGGAGGAAGAGGTTAGGTGTCCCATCCTGTACTGCCAATATACAGCACGGCTATTAGAAACTAAAGTCGTCATCACGCCTGGACTAGTTCTGGGAAGGCACATTAAAATGTTAAACAATGCCAAATGGCTCCTTGTAGCAAGAACTGGGCTGACAAAGACTATCACAGACAGATGCAAAGCCAAGATAATAGGTGACAAATAACACCACTAAATCAAAGATAAGCCACATTCCAACCCCAATGTGCAACAATGGCATCACGTGACACCTAAGTTACAGGATAAAGGTAGCTGGGTGACCGTCCGGGGAGGGAAAGGGAATAGGCGCACAGTGCAGGGATCCCCTGTGGCCGTTCCACTCAATAATAAGTATACCGTTTTGGATACGGTTGAGGAGGATGACTGACCAGGGGAAAGCCACAGTGGCCAGGTCTCTGGCACTGAGCCTGGCCCAGTGGCTCAGAAGCGAAGGGGGGAGAATAGGAGAGCGATAGTGAGAGGAGATTCAGTGGTTAGAGGAACAGACAGGAGATTCGGTGGTTGCGAACGAGACTCCCGGATGGTACGTTGCCTCCCGGGTGCCAGGGTCAGGGATGTCTCGGATCGAGTCTACAGGATTCTTAAGGGGGAGGGGGAGCAGTCAGAGGTCATGGTACATATTGGTACCAATGACATAGCTAGGAAAAGGGATGAGGACCTGAAAAGCGAATATAGGGAGTTAGGTTGGAAGCTGAAAGGCAGGATGAGCAGAGTAGTATTCTCAGGATTGTTACCGGTGCCACGTGCTAGTGAGGCTAGAAACAGGGAGCGAGTGCAGCTGAACACGTGGCTACAGAACTGGTGCAGGAGGGAGGGATTCAGATATGTAGATCATTGGGATACCTTCTGGGGAAGGTGGGACCTGTACAAGAAGGACGGGTTGCATCTGAACTGGAGGGGCACCAATATCCTGGGCGGGAGGTTTGCTAGAGCTCTTCGGGAGGGTTTAAACTAGTTTGGCAGGGGGATGGGAACCGGAGCTACGGATCAGTGGATGGGGTAGCTGTTGAACAGGCAGATACAGAGTGCAGAGAGGCTGTGAGGAAGATTAGACAGTTGACAGGGCAAAGTTGCAGCCAGTATGATGGGTTGAAGTGTGTCTATTTTAACGCAAGAAGTGTCAGGAATAAGGGTAATGAACTTAGAGCATGAATCAGTACTTGGAGCTACGATGTTGTGGCCATTACGGAGACTTGGATATCACAGGGGCAGGAATGGATGTTGGATGCTCCGGGGTTTAGATGTTTCAAAAGGAATAGGGAGGGAGGTAAAAGAGGTGGGGGTGTGGCATTGCTAATCAGGGATAGTATCACAGCTGCAGAAAGGGAGGACGTCGAGGAGGGTTTGTCTACTGAGTCAGTATGGGTGGAAGTCAGAAACAGGAAAGGAGCAGTCACTTTGTTGGGAGTTTTCTATAGACCCCCCAATAGCAACAGAGACACGGAGGAACAGATTGGGAGGCAGATTTTGGAAAGGTGCAGAAGTAACAGGGTTGTTGTCATGGGTGATTTCAACTTCCCTAATATTGATTGGAACCTCCTTAGTGCAAATAGTTTGGATGGAGCAGTTTTTGTCAGGTGTGTCCAGGAAGGTTTCCTGACTCAATATGTAGATAGGCCGACTAGAGGGGAGACTATGTTGGACTTGGTGCTTGGCAACGAACCAGGCCAGGTGGCAGATCTCTCGGTGGGAGAGCATTTTGGTGATAGTGATCACAACTCCCTGACCTTTACTATAGTCATGGAGAGGGACAGGAGCAGACGGGATGGGAAAATATTTAATTGGGGGAGGGGGAATTACAATGCTATTAGGCAGGAACTGGGGAGCATAAATTGGGAACAGATGTTCTCAGGGAAATGCACGACAGAAATGTGGAGGTTGTTTAGGGAGCACTTGCTGCGACTGCTGGATAGGTTTGTCCCGATGAGGCAGGGAAGGGATGGTAGGGTGAAGGAGCCTTGGATGACAAGAGATGTGGAACAGCTAGTCAAGAGGAAGAAGGAAGCTTACTTAAGGTTGAGGAAGCAAGGATCAGACAGGGCTCTAGAGGGTTACAAGGTAGCCAGGAAGGAACTGAAGAATGGACTTAGGAGAGCGAGAAGGGGACATGAAAAAGTCTTGGCGGGTAGGATTAAGGAAAATCCCAAGGTGTTCTACACTTATGTGAGGAACAAGAGGATGGCCAGAGTGAGGGTAGGGCCGATCAGGGATAGTGGAGGGAACTTGTGCCTGGAGTCGGAGGAGGTAGGGGAGGTCCTAAATGAATACTTTGCTTCAGTATTCACTAGTAAGAGGGACCTGGTCGTTTGTGAGGACAGCGTGGAACAGGCTGATATGCTCGAACAGGTTGAGGTTAAGAGGGAGGATGTGCTGGAAACTTTGAATGATATGAGGACAGATAAGTCCCCGGGGCCAGATGGGATATACCCAAGGATATTACGGGAAGCGAGGGAAGAGATTGCTGCGCCTTTGGCGATGATCTTTGCATCTTCACTGTCCACTGGAGTAGTACCGGATGATTGGAGGGTGGCAAATGTTGTTCCCTTTTTCAAGAAAGGGAATAGGGATAACCCTGGGAATTATAGACCAGTCAGTCTTACATCGGTAGTGGGAAAATTATTGGAGAGGATTCTGAGAGACAGGATTTATGATTATTTGGAAAAGCATGGTTTGATTAGAGACAGTCAGCATGGCTTTGTGAGGGGCAGGCCATGCCTCACAAGCCTTATTGAATTCTTTGAAGATGTGACAAAACACACTGATGAAGGAAGAGCAGTGGATGTGGTGCATATGGATTTTAGCAAGGCGTTTGATAAGGTTCCCCATGGTAGGCTCATTCAGAAAGTAAGGAGGCATGGGATTCAGGGAAATTTGGCTGTCTGGATACAAAATTGGCTGGCCCATAGAAGTCAGAGGGTGGTAGTAGATGGAAAGTATTCAGCATGGAGCTCGGTGACCAGTGGTGTTCCACAAGGATCTGTTCTGGGACCTCTGCTCTTTGTGATTTTTATAAATGACTTGGATAAGGAAGTGGAAGGCTGGGTTAGCAAGTTTGCCGATGACACGAAGGTTGCTGGAGTTGTGGATAGTGTGGAAGGCTGTTGTAGGTTGCATCGGGACATTGACAGGATGCAAAGCTGTGCTGAGAAGTGGCAGATGGAGTTCAACCTGGAAAAGTGTGAAGTGATTCATTTGGAAGGTCGAATTTTAATGCAGAATACAGGCTTAAAGACAGGATTCTTGGTAGTGTGGAGGAACAGAGGGATCTTGGGGTCCATGTCCATAGATCGCTCAAAGTTGCCACCCAAGTTGATAGGGTTATTAAGAAGGCGTATGGTGTGTTGGCTTTCATTAACAGGGGGATTGAGTTTAAGAGCCGCGAGGTTATGCTGCAGCACTATAAGGCCCTGGTTTGACCACACTTGGAATATTGTGTTCAATTCTGGTTGCCTCATTATAGGAAGGATAAGGAAGCTTTAGAGAGGATGCAGAGGAGATTTACCAGGATGCTGCCTGGACTGGGGGGCATGTCTTACGAAGAAAGATTGAGGGAGCTAGGGCTTTTCTCATTGGAGCGAAGAAGGATGCGAGGTGACTTGATAGAGGGGTACAAGATGATGAGAGGCATAGATAGAGTGGATAGCCAGAGACTTTTTCCCAGGGTGGAAAGGGCTATCACCAGGGGGCATAATTTTAAGGTGATTGGAGGAAGGTTTCGGGGAGATGTCAGAGGTAGGTTCTTTACACAGAGAGTGGTGGGTGCGTGGAATGCGCTGCCAGCGGTGGTAGTAGAAGCAGATACATTAGGGACATTTAAGCGACTCTTGGATAGGTACATGGATGATAGTAGAATGAAGGGTAGGTAGTTAGTTTGATTTTAGAGTCGGTTAAAGGTTCGGCACAACATCGTGGGCCGAAGGGCCTGTGCTGTGCTGTACTGTTCTATGTTCTATGTTCAAAGACAGTCAATAGACACACCAATGGAGAGCATCTATGGTCACATGACCGAAACACGGCCTGATAAGGGTTTTCTTAAAGAGATTTCTCTCAGAGAGAGAAAGCCATTCCGGCCAGAGAACCTGTGAGATCTATCCAGCTAAGCAAGGAGCCCTGCCACCATTTTTTAAACTACTGAGGAAGAGAGACTGCAAGGTAACCTTGAAAACTCCCCATCTGAGAAATTTAACCAGGACTTCCACCATCAACTTCATATTGAAATTTAACCAAAAGAATCTGCGACACTTCATCAACTCTAAGACAAGAAACATTCAGGCATGCAGCACTGTTTAAAAATTCCTCCAGGAAAATCAAGGAGGTTTCAAAGTGAACTCTCTTCACAAAAAATGTGACTGTAATTGCATGGTAGCCTCTACTCTCTATCTTTACCTATGTGTGTGAATGTGAGAGTGGGTGAGGTTGCGAATATTTTTGGGTGTTATTTAATAAATGGTTAACTTTCTTTTTTTAACCTATGAAAAAATGGGTTTTTTGTCTGTTTATTTGACCTATAAACACTCTGGGACCCTCCCTTTTCTTTTTTGCCTCTCTCCCTTTTCCCTGCTTTTGTATTTGCTTAAAACCTGTTTACAACCCTAACTGTTTCCAGTTATGACAAAAGACCATCAATCTGAAACTTTAACTTTGTTTCTCTCTCTACTGATGGGGCTGGGTTTTGTTCTTCCACAGGTGTCAGGGTCCGTGGTGGGGAGGGTCTTGAAGATGCCTCCGGGAGAGGGCCGCACCACACCCTAACACTGGGAGGGCCAGGCCCGATGTTACCAGTGGTGGCCAGGCCTCATGGCGGTCCCCTGCTTCTTGGGGATGGGACCGCCATTTGAATATTTAAATAAATTTTGAATTAATGATACTTACACCGCCACCTGATGTCCCGCTGCAATCTTCAGCCTGGTGGCTGGCAATCCCGTGCCTTCGGAGCCCCGTCCAGAGAAACGAGGCATCACGCTGGTGGCGAGGGGGGTGTAGTAGGTAAGTTTATCAATGCCGGGAGCGGGCAGTGGAGTCAAATTAACGTTATGGGTGTCGGGGATGGTGGGGAGGGTTGGAGGTTAAAGTTTAAACAGTTTCGGGGGGGGGGAAGGTCAGATGGACATGGTAAGTGAAGTACAGTTCTGATGAAAGGTCATAGACCTGAAACGTTAACTTTTCTTCGCTCTCCACAGATGCTGCCAGACTAGCTGAGTATTTCCAGCACTTTCTGTTTTTATTTCAGAATTTCCAGCATCTGCAGTATTTTGCTTTTATTATTTTGGACAAGATAAGTGTTTTGAGGGGGAGAGGGCAAATAATTAATTTAATTGTTATTGGGGGAGGTGGAAGAGGGGCAAAAGAAATGTCATTATTTTTAATTACTTTATCTTTAAATATTTAAATTAACCGGTAGGGCCCAAAGCCCTTTAAAAATGGCATCAGCACTTGTGCACAGGCAGCTGACGCCATTTCCGGGGATGGACAGCCTGGTGGGGGGTGGGGCAGCTGGCCCCGGCTATTTAAGTGAACTGCCACACGGAAGATTGTAGCGGGCACAGAAGATACAGCCCAGGCAACGGCTGAAGGCACGGGATACTGCAAAGGCTATGGGCCCTAACAATATTCCGGCAATAGTACTGAAGACCTGTGCTCCAGAACTTGTTGGATCCCTAGCCAAGCTGTTCCAGTACAGCTACAACACTGGCATCTACCCGGCAATGTGGAAAATTGCCCAGGTATGTCCTGTACACAAAAAGCAGGACAAGTCCAACCCGACCAATTACTGCCCCATCAGTCTACTCCCAATCATCAGCAAAGTGATGGAAGTTATCATTGACAGTGCTATTAAGCAGCACTTGCTTAGCAATAACCTGCTCACAGACACTCTGTTTGCGTTCCGCCAGGGCCACTCAGCTCCTGACCTCATTACAGGCTTGGTTCAAACATGTTGAATGCACGAAGCATTCAGAATAAAATTAATGAGTTAACAGCAAATACAGACAAGTGGTTTTGATTTAGTGGCAATTACTGAGACGTGGTTTCAGGGAAACCAGGTTTGGGAATTGAATATCCAAGGATACTCAATATTTCGAAAGTATAGGTAGGAAGGAAAAGGAGGTGGTGTAGCTTTGTTAGTAAAGGAAGAGATTAGTGCTGTACTGAGAAATGATATAGGCATTGGAGATAAAGAGGTAGAATCAGTATGGGTAGAAATAAGAAATAGCAAGGGAAAGAAGTACCTGGTGGGAGTAATCTATAGGTCCCCAAACAGTAGTTCCACAGTGGGGGCACAGTATAAACCAGGAAATATTGGGGGCTTGTAAGAAAAGTATGGCAATAATCATGGGTGATTTTAATATGCATATAGACTGGATTAATCAAATTGGCAAGGGTAGCCTCGAGGGAGAGTTCATTGAATGTATTAGAGATTGTTTTTTGGAGCAATATGTTGTGGAACCAACCAGGGAGCAGGCTATTCTAGATTTGGTATTAAGTAATGAGATGGGATTAATTAATGATCTCATAGTTAAGGATCCTCCAGGGAAGAGTGATCATAGCATGCTAGAATTTCAAATTCAAAATGGGTGGCACAGTGGCGCAGTGGTTAGCACTGCAGCCTCACAGCTCCAGTAACCCGGGTTCAGTTCTGGGTACTACCTGTGCGGAGTTTGCAAGTTCTCCCTGTGACCGTGTGGGTTTCTGCCGGGTGCTCCAGTTTCCTCACACAGCCAAAGACTTGCAGGTTGATAGGTAAATTGGCCATAGTAAATTGCCCCTAGTGTAGGTAGGTGGTAGGAGAATGGTGGGGATGTGGTAGGGAATATGGGATTAATGTAAGATTAGTATAAATGGGTGATTGTTGGTCGGCACAGCCTTGGTGGGCCGAAGGGCCTGTTTCAGTGCTGTATCTCTCTATGACTCTAGTTTAAGGGTGAGGAAACTGGAGTCCCACACTAGCATTCTGGCGTTAAACAAAGGTAATTACATAGGCATGAGAACCGATTTGGCCCTAGTGGACTGAGCAGGAAGACTAAAAGGTAGGACAGTTGATGAGCAGTGGCAGATGTTTAAGGAGATATTCAATTCCTCCCAACTAAAATATATCCCAGAGAGGAAAAAACATCCATGGCTAAGCAAGGAAGTTATGGATAGCATAAATACAAAAACTAAGGCATGCCATATTGCAAAGGCCAGTGGCAGGCTGGAAGATTGGGAAACTTTTAAAGATCAACAAAGAGTTACTAAAAAATGAATAAAAAGAGCAAAGGTAAATTAGGAAAGAAAACTGGTGTAAAATATAAAATGAATAGCAAAAGCTTCTATAAGTATATAAAAAGTAAGAGACTAGCTAAAGTGAATGTTGGTCCCTTGGAGGATGAGACTGGGGAGTTAATAGTGGGGAACACAGAAATGGCGGAGACACTAAATCAGTATTTTGCCTCAGTTTTCACGGTGGAGGACACTAGTACCATCCCAATAGTAACAGGTAATGCAGAGATTATAGAAAGGGAGGAACTTAGAACAATCATCATCACTAGGGAAAAGTACTGAGTAAACTATTGGAATTGAAGGCAGACAAGTCCCCATGGCCTGATGGCCTACATCCTAGGGTCTTAAAGAAAGTGGCAGCGGAGATAGTGGATCCATTGGTTATAATATTCGAAAATTCCCTGGATGCGGGAAAGGTTCCAGTGGATTGGAAAAGTGCTAATATTCAAAAAGGGAGGGAGGCAGAAAGTAGGAAACTATTGACCAGTTAGTTCAACATCCATCATTGGGAAATTGTTAGAATCCATTATTAAGGAAGTAGTAACAGGACATTTAAAAAGTCAAAACGCAATCCATCAGAGTCAGCATGGTTTTATGAAGGATAAATCGTGATTGACTATTTTTCTGGAGTTTTTCGAAGATGTTAACAAGTAAAGTGAATAATGGGGATCCTGTAGATGCAGTATATCTGGACTTCCAGAGGTATTTGATAAGGTGCCGCACAAAAGGTTAATACACAAGGTAAGGTCACATGAGGTTAGGGGCAATTTATTAGCTTGGATAGAAGATTGGCTAACCAACAGAAAACAGAGTCGGGATAAATGGGTCTTTTTCTAGTTCGTAAGATGTAACCAGTGGGGTGCCACAGGGTTCAGTCCTTGGGGCCCCAACTATTTACAATCTATATTAATTACTTGGATGCAGGGATAGAAGGTACTATAGCCAAATTTACAGATGACACTAAAATAGGTGGGATAGTAAGTTGCAATAAAGAAATAAAAAATTTACAAATGGATATGGATAGGTTAGGTGAATGGGCCAAAATTTGGCAGATGGAGTTTAACGTGGATAAATGTGAGGTTATCCATTTTGTTCGGAAGAATAGAAAGGCAAATTATTTACTAAATGGAGAGAAACTTCAGAGTGCTTCGGTGCAGAGGGATCTGGGTGTCCTCGTGCATGAATCGCAGAAAACTAGTATGCAGGTGCAGCAGGTAATAAGGAAGGCAAATGGAATTTTGGCATTTATTGCTAAAGGATATAAAAGTAGGGAAGTGTTGCTGCAACCGTACAAGGCATTAGTGAGACCACACCTGGAGTATTGCGTACAGTTTTGGTCCCCTTCCTTGAGGAGGGATGCAGTTGCATTGGAGGCAGTTCAGAGGAGATTCACTAGATTGATTCCAGAGATGGGGGGTTTGTCTTTTGAAGATAGATTGAGCAGTTTAGGCCTTTACTCTCTGGAGTTTAGAAGAATGAGAGAGAACTAATTGAGGTATATAAGATGATTAAGGGGATTGACAAAGTAGACGTAGAGAGAATGTTTCCTCTGGTGGGTCAATCTAGAACGAGAGGTCATAGTTTTAGGATAAGGGGTAGCAGATTTAAAACAGAGATGAGGAGAAATTGCTTCTCTCAAAGGGTCATGAGTCTGTGGAATTCACTACCCCAGAGTGTGGTGGATGCTGTGACATTGAGTAAATTTGAGGAGAGAGACAGATTTTTAATTAGTAAAGGGTTGAAGGTTATGGAGAATGGGCAGGAAAGTGGAGTTGAGGCCGAGATGCGATGTTTTTATAAGCAGACTAACAAATTCCAGGAAGTTATTGAAATTCTTGAGTGTATTCAGGATAATGTTCTGCAACAATATGTCCAAAAACAACAAGAGGGCAGGTCATATTAAAAGTGTAATGAGTAGTGAGTCAGATGTAGTTAGCAGCCTAACAGTGCATAAACATTTACATAAAAGCAATCATAATATGATCAAGTTTAACATAATGTTTGAAAGGAAGAAATGCAAAACAGCTACAAGATTCTCGATTTAGATTTAGGTTAGACTGATTTCAATGTGATGAGATAGAGACTCTACAGTGAACTGGGTGAATATGTTGATGGGTAAATTGACAGAAGATCAGTGGGAGGTGTTCAAAATTTTTTTTATTGTGATACAGAACCAGTTTATAGCCCTAAGGGGCAAAAGCTGTACGAGCCAAAACCATCCATAAACAACTAAAGACTTAAGGAGCAATATAAAACTAAAAGAAAAAAGCAAGCAAGAATGCAAAAGACAAGAACAGATCCTGGCAACTAGAAGAGATACAAAGAACAACAAAAGGTGACAAAATGGTAAGAGCTAGGAAAGAGGAGGATGAAAAAAAAACTTGCAAGGGAGATCAAAATCAACACAAAAAAGTTACAACTACAACGGAAAAAGTGGCCAGTTAGGATCAATTAACTTCCTTCAAAACTGATAATGGTGATATTCTCAATGAAAATAAGGAAATACGGACATGTTGATTAATTACTTTGTGTTGGTATTTACAGTAGAGCAAGAGATCAGAATGTCGGACTTTCCAAGGAAACTAATACTGAATCAGGGACAGGGTTGGAAAAATTAACATAAGCAAAATGACAGTAATGAAGAAAATAATGGCACAAAAGAGCGACAAATCCCCAGGATGAGATGGTTTCCATCCCAGAATTTTAAAGGAAGTAGTTGAGAACATTACGCTAACTAGAATCTTCCAAATTTCCCTCAATTCAAGAATCATTCCTTTAGATTGGAAAATTGCCCACATCATTCCCGTTATTTAGGGAAGGAGAGGGAAACTGGGAATTATAGACCAGTTAGCCTAACATTTGTTGTTAGGACATTTTTTTTAAAATTCATTTGCAGGATGTGGGCATTGCTGGCAAGGCCAGCATTAATGCCCATCCCTAATTGCCCTTGAGATGGTGGTGGTGAGCTGCCTTCTTGAACTGCTGCAGTCCATGTGGGGTAGGTACACCCACAGTGCTGTTAGGAAGGGAGTTCCAGGATTTTTACCCAGCGACAGTGAAGGAATGGCGATATAGTTCCAAGTCAGGATGGTGTGTGGTGTGGAGAGAAACTTGCAGATGGTGGTATTCCCATGCAACTGTTGCCCTTGTCCTTCTAGATGGTAGAGGTCGCGGGTTTGGAAGGTGCTGAAGAAGGAGACGGTGCGTTGCTGCAGTGCATCTTGTAGATGGTACACACTGCTGCCACTGTGCATCGGTGGTGGAGGCAGTGAATGTTTGTGGATGGGGTGCAAATCAAGTGGGCTGCTTTGTGCTGGATGGTGTCAAGCTTCTTGAGTGTTGTTGGAGCTGCACCCATCTAGGCAAGTGTAGAGTATTCGATCACACTCCTGACTTGTGCCTTGTAGATGGTGGACAGACTTTGGGGAGTCAGGAGATGAGTTACACGTCGCAGGATTCCCAGCCTCTGACCTGCTCTTGTAACCACGGTATTTATATGGCTACTCCAGTTCAGTTTCTGGTCAATGGTAACCCGCAGGATGTTGATAGTGGGGGAGTCAGTGATGATAATATCAAGAGGAGATGGTTAGATTCTCTCTTGTTGGAGATGGTCATTGCCTGGCACTTGTTTGGTATGAATGTTACTTGCCACTTATCAACGCAAGTCTGAATGTTGTCCAGGTCTAGCTGCATTTCTACATGAATTGCTTCAGTATCTGAGGAGTCACAAAGGGTGCCGAACATTGTGCAATCATCAGTGAACATCCCCACTTCTGACCTTTATGATGGAAGGAAGGTCATTGATGAAGCAGCTGAAGATGTTTGGGCCTAGGACACTACCCTGAGGAACTCCTGCAGTGATGTCCTGGAGCTGAGATGATTGACCTTCAACAACCACAACCATCTTCCTTTGCGTTAGGTACGGCTCCAACCAGCAGAGAGTTTTGATTCCCATTGACTCCAGTTTTGCTCGGGCTCCTTGATGCTATTCTCGGTCAAATGCTGCCTTGATGTTAAGGGCAATCCCTCTCATCTCACCATCGGAGTTCAGCTCTTTTGTCCATGTCTGAACCAAGGCTGTAATGAGGTCTGGAGCTGAGTGGCCCTGGCGGAACCCAAACTGAGCATTACTGAGCAGGTTATTGCAAAACAAATGCTGCTTGATAGCACTGTCGACGACACCCTCCATCACTTTGCTGATGATCAGGAGTCAACTGCTGGGGCAGTAATTGGCCGGGTTGGATTGTCCTGCTTTTTGTATACAGAACATACCTGGACAATTTTCCACATTGCCTGGTAGGTGCCAGTGTTGTAACTGTACTGGAACAGTTTGGCTCGGGGCACGGCTAGTTCTGGAGTACAAATCTTCAGTACTATTGCTGGAATGTTGTCAGGGCCCTAGCACAGTATCCTGTGCCTTCACTCATTTCTTGATATCACGCGGAGTGAATCGAATTGGCTATAGACTGGCATCTGTGATGCTGGGGACATCAGGAGGAGACCGAGATGGATCATCCATTCGGCAATTCTGGCTGAAGATGGTTGCAAATGCTTCAGCCTTATCTTTTGCACTGATGTGCTGGGCTCCCCCATCATTGAGGATGGGGATATTTGTGGAGCCACTTCCTCCTGTCAGTTGTTTAATTGTCCACCACCATTCATGACTGGATGTGGCAGGACTGCAGAACTTGGATCTGATCTGTTGCTTGTGGGATCACTTAGCTCTGTCTATCACATACAGCTTCTGCTGTTTGCACGCAAGTAGTTCTGGGTAGTAGCCTCACCAGGCTGACACCTCATTTTGAGGTACGCCTGTTGCTGCTCCTGGCATTCCTTCCTGCACTCTTCATTGAACCAGGGTTGATCACCCAGCTTGATGGTAATGGGAGAGTTTTAGTTACCGGAATCTGTAAAAATGGAAATGCAGGGAACAACGCCAACTGCTGTATATGGCTTTTTTTGAGCTCACAAAAAACTTTGACACTGTGAAGGCTTATGGAACATCTTGTTGAATTTGGCTGCCCTCCGAAGTTTGTCACCCTCCTTCATCTACTCCATGATCCTCACCAACTGAACCACCACAGACCCTATCTCAGTCAAGACTGGAGTCAAGTAAAGCTGTGTCATTGCACTAACCCTCTTTTCCATTTTCCTCACTGCAATGCCACACCCCACCTCCAGCAAACTACCCGCAGGCACGGAGATAATCTACATAACAGATGGGAAACTGTTCAACCTATGCTGCCTTCAGTGCAAAACCAAAATCACTCCAACCTCAGTTATTGAGTTTCAGTATGCAGATGATTCTTGCGTGCGCGCTCACTCTGAAACTGAATTTCAGATCATGCCAACTCCTTCTTCGAAGCATATGAGAAAATGAGTTTTTCACTGAACACTTGAAAAACAAAGGCCCTCTTTCAACTAGCTCCCACAGCACAACACCTCCCCTATCAATCAATATCAGTGGTGAGATCCTGGAAAATGTGGACCATTTTCCATAGCATAAGAGCCACATTTCAGTGAAGGCAGATATAGACGACAACGTTTATCATTGTCTCCAATGTGCCAGCTCAGCCTTCGGCCAAATGAGGAAAAGATTATTTGAGAATCAGGATCTCAAACCTAAGACTAAGTTCATAGTTTATCGGGCAGCAGTGATCCCTGCACTCCTATATGCTTCGCAGACTTAGACAGGCATTTCAAAGCACTAGAGAAGTACCACCAGAGATGCCTCTGCAAAATCCTTCAAATCCGGTGGCAAGAAAGGCGGTCCAACAGCAGCATCCTCTCCCAAGCCAACCTGCCCAGCATCGGGCTGCTAATCACCCAAAGCTAGCTCTGCTGGGTGGGACATGTCTGTCGCATGTGTTATGACCAGGTGAGAAAGAGATCTAGGGTCCCTCTCAGCCTTCACCTGGTCTTACCTTAACAGGGTTTAATTTTAAACACATCGTGTTTTTAACTCCCCCTTGGTGAATCCTTGTTCACTGCTTTCCAATTAGAAGACAAAGAAACCAGCACAAACAGGTTTTCTTAGGTTTACAGAAGGAAAGTTGAAATTTATTCAGCTTGAACTTAAACTCTAATTCGGTTGACGCCTACAGATACACGACATGCCCATGCTAGCATACATATGTGATACACCCATGCAAATAGAGACAGAAAAGAGCAGAAGAAAAAAAGTGGAAAAGTTTGAGGCAATATCTGAAGAGTTGTTGTTACGGGTCTTCGAGCTCACTGTAGAGTCCTTGATTGAAGGTAAATCTTGCTTTTCGCTGGGGCCCAGTATTCTTCTTAAACCTTGTTCGCTGTAGGAGACTTTTCTCTCTTGGGGTGCATGTGTCTTCAGTGGATTCAGAGGCTTGTGAGAAAGAGATGGGAGCAGACAGGAGAGAGATCTTCGCAGTCCAGGATCAAACAGACAGTCTGAGTTCAAACTGTTTGTGGGCAGTTCAAAAGAAAACCCTGAAACAGCCAGGTAGTCATGTGACCAGCTGGCCCTTGTGGATTGTATCCTCCTTAGCAGGCCCTGGAATGTGCTTCCTCACTTTCGACGTCTGTTAGTATGTAAATATTTTTTTCCAGCCGATCTGTTTAACAGTTGCTCCAATAACAGTTCAAAATCAATGTTCATGACAAAATTGATGTGCTTCATTCTTGGCAGGTGGGGGCCTAGCATGACACATGCCTGACATCATGAAGCAGCTGTTCTACTCAGAACTTGGTCACAGCAGGAGCCTCCCAGGAGGGCAGCTCAAACCATTTATAGATGCCCTCAAAGAATCCTTGAAGAGATGAAACCTCTCCATCAACTAGTGGGAAACCCTGGCTCATATCTGTCCGAGATGGAGTAAGCTCATTTGAGAAGGCATTGTACACCTGGAGGGACTTCATCGGGAACATGCGGAGGCAAAGTCAAGGCATTGGAGGGAGTGCACAAACCTCCAAACTACTCATTTACTTGGCCCTTCAAGTGCCACCTGCCATGTGGCAGAGTCTGCAGATCATACATTGGACTTATCAGCCATCTCAGAACCCATCGAACTATAGTGGAAGCAGGTCAACTGCCTAAGAGAAGAGTCTATAATTTAGGCTAGTGTGACTGAACACCTGGAAAAAATTCAGCTGATCAAAGAGAGCCAGCATAGCTTTGTAAAGGTTAGGTTGTGCCTGATGAACCTGAGTGAATTTTTCGAAGAGATAACTAGAGTAGTGGGCAGGGGAATGTCTATGGATATTATTTATATAGACTTCCAGAAGGTATTTGACAAAGTCCTTCATAAGAAACTGTTAGTTAAAGTTGAAGCTCAAGGAATTTTAGGCAAATTATTGACCTTGTTAGGAAATTTGGCTGAGCAGCAGGAGACAGAAAGTGGGGATAATGGGTATTGTGTTATTAGCTGTTAACACAAATGTATCAAACTCTATGTCACGACAATGTGCTTTGTTGAATGATAATTTTCTTTATTCCACTGACTGGAGATCTGAATGTTTTTATTTTTTTAAAAAAGACATTTGGAAAAGAACAGCTAAAATTATGATTTTGCTGGCAGCTTAGGATGGCCACCTAATTTGCAACACTGTATCCTGCACTGTAAGACTTGAGAGGAGGGAGATGTAATATGCTCATTCTCCAGCAAGAACCAAGATCCAGGAAGTTTAAAGGAACTACCTGTTCTTTTAGCAAGAAGAAATACTGCTAACTGCTATGTTTGAATCACTAAGTGACTGTCATGTGACAAGCAACTGCCCATCTGTGGTTTTAAGCTGGTGGTTTCTCTGCAGCAGAGAAGCTTTTGGACTCTGACACATGCAGACCTTAAGTGATGGGCCGCCTCTTTCTCTCTCTCCCCATTTCAGCTTACAAGCTTTGAACTTTGCCTGTTGACTGACCACCTTTGCATACTCCAGCTACAATCAGAAACCCCATTGGAGGAAATCATCTGCATCGCTGTCTCCAAGAGACCCACTGCACCAGTGATCTATCGCTTCAAACTAAAAGCCTCAGGAGCACCGAATTCAATTAGAAGCTAGCCGAGTCACCAAATGCCACAGATTGTATACCCTTTTTTTTACAATGGACTCTTAACTCAACCAATCTACCTTTCCCACTCTATAACCTATTTGTGTGTGTGTGTAAACCTCTAGCATGTGTGTGAGTGAAAGTTGGCACGTAGTTTATTATTTTCATTAGTTTGGTTTAGGTACAATGAAGTTAACCTCTTTCTTTGTTAAACTCAAGATTGGGTCTTGTTATGATCATAGCAAGTAAGTAATCAAACACCTACTGAATTGGCCAGTACATCCACTTTAAGAAAGAATTAAACCTGTTGTGGTCAAACAAGAAGAGGAAAAAGAGGGAAGCTGTTCGACCCCTCCTCACTTGACCGTAACAACTATAACAATGATTGGTAAACTAAACAAAAGGTTCTTTATTGAAGAATGACAGGATTCTAGGAGAGCTCTTCAATACATGTGCTACCTCCTGACTTAATACTTCTCCAACTACTGTATCACATGTTAAATTGCATCACTTCCTGTGATGTATACTGAACTATTTACATATTCAGTAGTATGTTCAGTGTTAAAGCAATTAAAGCAATATCGCAACAATGGACAGTTAACCTAAATGGTAGGATGTTACTAGTGATGTGTGGTAAGGAGTTGTGTGAGGGCTTCAAATATTCAATACATTTATTAATCTCTTGGATGGTGGAATAGAAAGCTATACATCCTAGTTTGCTAATTAGACAGAGGTAGATGACACTGTCAGCAGGGTAGATGAAAACATTACATTTCAAAGAGATATTAATAGATTAAACAAATTGACAAAAACTGTTACAAGTGGATGGATTTCAATGTGGACAAATGTGAGGTCATCAACTTTGAACATAAAAAGGATAGAAAAAAGTACTTTCTAAATGGGGAAAAGCTAGAAACAGTGCAGGGTTAAAGAGACTTGGGCGTCCATGTACATAGATCATTAAAATGTTGTGGACAGGTACAGAAAATAATCAAAAGGGTTAATTGAATACTCGCCTTTATATCTTGAGGAATAGAATACAAAGGAGTAGAAGTTATGCTACAGCGATACCAAGTGCTGGTTAGACTACTCCTGGAGTACTGTGAGCAGTTCTGGGCACCAGACCTTAGGAAGGATATATGGGCCTTGGAGGGAGTGCACAGTAGATTTACCAGAATGATACCTGGACTCCAAGTGTTCAATTACAAGGAGAAATTACATAAACTAGGGTTGTATTTCCAGGAATTTAGAAGGTTCAGGGGTGATTTGATTGAAGTTTTCAAGATATTATGGCGAACTCATAAGGTAGAGAGATCAACTATTTCCACTGGTTGGAGGAGTTAAGGACTAGGGGGCATAGACTAAAAAATAGACCGAGGCCTCTCAGAAATGAAATTAGGAAATACATCTACACAGAATTTTGGAACTTTCTTCTGCAAACGCCAATTAAAGCAATTGTAAAATATTAAATCTGAGATTGATAGATTTTTGTTAACCAAAGGTATTAAAGGATATGGGGCAAAGGCAGATATCTGGAGTTAGGTTGCAAATCAGCTATGATTTCATTAAATGGTGGAACAGGCTAGTGGGGATAAGTGGCCTACTCCTGTTCCTATGCTCCTATGTCTGTGCTAAACTTCAAATTTAAAAAGAAAATTGCAATACATGCACCAAGCATTGCTTTTATAAAAATTTATTCTCACTAGCATTGTGTAACCTGTAGACTTTCACAATATAGAGATGGCCAAATCAGATAATTCCATTGAAATTGCATTGACCACACATATAAAGAACAAAGAACAGTACAGCACAGGAACAGGCCATTCGACCCTCCAAGCCTGCGCTGATCTTGATGCCTGCCTAAACTAAAAGCTTCTGCACTTCCGGGGTCCGTATCCCTCTATTCCCATCCTATTCATGTATTTGTCAAGAAGCCTCTTAAACGTCGCTATCGTACCTGCTTCCACCACCTCCCCCGGCAGCAAGTTCCAGGCACTCACCACCCTCTGTGTAAAGAACTTGCCTTGCACATCCCCTCTAAACTTTGCCCCTTGCACCTTAAACCTATGCCCCCTAGTAACTGACTCTTCTACCCTGGGAAAAAGCTTCTGACCATCCACTCTGTCCATACTGCTTATAACTTTGTAAACCTCTATCATGTCGCCCCTCCACCTCCTTCGTTCCAGTGAAAACAATCCGAGTTTATCCAACCTTTCCTCATAGCTAATGCCCTCCAGACCAGGCAACATCCTGGTAAACCTCTTCTGTACCCTCTCCAAAGCCTCCATGTCCTTCTGGTAGTGTGGCGACCAGAATTGCACGCAATATTCTAAGTGTGGCCTAACTAAAGTTCTGTACAGCTGCAGCATGATTTGCCAATTTTTATACTCTATGCCCCGACCGATGAAGGCAAGCATGCCGTATGCCTTCTTGACTACCTTATCCACCTGCGTTGCCACTTTCAGTGACCTGTGGACCTGTACGCCCAGATCTCTCTGCCTGTCAATACTCATAAGGGTTCTGCCATTTACCGTATACTTCCCACCTGCATTAGACCTTCCAAAATGCATTACCTCACATTTGTCCGGATTAAACTCCATCTGCCATTTCTCTGCCCAAGTCTCCAACCGATCTGTATCCTCTGACAATCCTCATCACTATCCGCAACTCCACCAACCTTTGTGTCGTCCGCAAACTTACTAATCAGACCAGCTACATTTTCCTACAAATCATTTATATATACTACAAAGAGCAAAGGTCCCAGCACTGATCCCTGTGGAACACCACTAGTCACATTCCTCCAAATTTCCTTTTGTCCCGACTGCTGTTTTTCTCATGTTGGGAGAGTAGAATGACCTGAATCACAAAATTGGCCATGACTGCCATTAATCTGGAAAACAGAAGGCGCACTTCTGCTGAAATGTAATTGATCCTATCTTCTCTTTCTTGGCATAAAGTGCATAATCAACAAGAAATGCACCAAACAGTGGTCCAGCCAAGACTAGATGAAGTGGCCCATTGGATAAAAGATGAGCTTTTATCTACCAGCCTTTATATTTTGTTAACTATTCATCCATTAAAAATGGAAACTTCTATACTCTCTGAAGGAACACTTTTTGGTTTTTAACCATCCACGTCCTGCCTCCATAATGTTGAAATTATGATATAAATTATAATTTCCTAAAATTTTGCCAACATGAAAATATTAAATATATGACAGAGAATGCATTTTCTAGCCAATAATATTTAGGTTCTGCCCTGCTATATGTGTTTAACTCAAAGTTTTTAAAAAATCTACAGAAAGTATATTATCACCAGGATGGTAGTACATTTAAGATATTTTAGGCCTTGTACAAATCAGAAATGAAGAAATTCTTCATTCAATATAAAAATGTGTTCGAGTCTGATATATTATAAAATCATATCTAGATCCAGGTACAGGAATATATATTAAATTCTTCTTTCTTTTGCGCTCTATAGTGTATAATTGAAATGCAAAATGCATGAAAACTGTGTTGAGCTGATGGATGCAGGCATGGGTAATGATGTACCACAGAGCGTGACATTTGCTGGAGTATTTTTAGATCCATCATTGTACTTCATGCTTACTTGACATCTGTAACACTTAGCAGCATGGACTCTCGCTCTGAGCAAAAGTCAGAGAACCTCCCCTGCTTGACATATTCATGCCTTTCCAGAAATCCATTACGGTGTTGTCAACTAGCTCCACTGACTAAAAGGTGAAGTGTCCAAAGTCATGTGACTTTCAACCACCGGACAAAACCTCGGAATGAGGCACAAAAGTCAGAAGTTGATCAACAATGAATTTATTTCAGCTGCTGAGCACCACTGTATGACATTGATCCCAAATGTACAGTTACTTTTCCCTCAATAAAAGGCAGTGAAAGAAGGACTTTGTGTTTGAAGACGGTGTTCTTTGATGTATCAAAGCTCAGTCATTCAGGTACAACAGGGTAAAGCAAACTATACATGCAAGCATAACAGTTAAAATCACAGAGGATTGTGTTCAAAGTTACTGCAGTTTGAACTCTGTTTTGGAGTC
Organism: Heterodontus francisci; assembly: GCF_036365525.1. Taxonomy (NCBI): domain Eukaryota; kingdom Metazoa; phylum Chordata; class Chondrichthyes; order Heterodontiformes; family Heterodontidae; genus Heterodontus; species Heterodontus francisci. The sequence goes on from NC_090371.1 coordinate 68,048,503, forward strand.
TTTTTCTCCAGTGCTCACCTGATAATGTACTATATAAGGACTGCTCAGCAACAATGGGTATAAAAAACGCAAAGCTGTACCAGGTTTTAAAGCTAAATGAAAGAGAAAAATCTAAATAACCATTGATGTATTTGTACAATGTAACATCCAAATTCGTGCTATATTATTTATTAGCATATTTTTTCTTAGAACATAAGACGCATTAAGAAATAGGAGGAGGTGTCGGCAATAGAAATGTGAGGTTATCCAGACATGTGAGGTAGGAAAAACAGAAATACAAAGTATTTCTTAAATGGTGAAAGGCTATGACGTGTTGAATTTCAAAGGGACTTGGGTGTTTCTGTTCATGAGTCACTAAAAGCTAACATGCAGGTACAGCAAGCAATTAAGAAGGCCAATGGTATGTTGGCCTTCATTACAAGACAATTTGAGAATAGGAGTAAAGATGCATTACTGCAATTATGCCTTACTGCCTTGGTGAGACCGCACCTGGAGTACTGTGTGCAGTTTTGGTCTCCTTACCTAAGGAAAGATATACTTGCCATAGAGGGAGTGCAACAAAGGTTCACCAGACTAATTCCTGGGATGGAGAGATTGTCCGATGAGGAAAGATTAAATAGACTGGGCCTGTATTCTCTGGAGTTCAGAAGAATGAGAGGTGATCTCATTGAAAGATGCAAAATTCTTACAGGGCTCGAAAGGTTGATGCAGGAAGGATGTTTCCCCTGGCTGGGGAGCACAGAACCAGGGGACACAGGGCTGGATTTTACGTCGGGCGGCCACGACGTAAAAGTCGGTGGCGAACCTGCTTCCGCCCGGCCCGGGGATCCGTCCTGCATTTTACGGGTCCCCGGACTTTAATTGTTCCGAGGCAGGACTTCCACCCACTTGAAGGAGGAAGTCCTGCCTCATTGAGCTGTCGGCCAATCATTGGGTCAGCAGCTCTTAGTCCCAGCAGCGCCACCGGGAGCGGTGGCCACTGCTGGGACAGCAGCCCAGCTGTGGACATGGAGCCAGGAGACCAGATAAGTTGGGGTTTGCCTCGCTGGGCTAATCCGTCATGCCCTGGCAAGGTAAGGATGGTCGTCTGGGGGGAAGGGGGCGTCTCAGGTTTTGAGGGTGGTTGCGGAATCAGGGGCAGCCCTTAATCGGGCACCCTATGCCAGTTTCTCCACCCTCTGGTGCGCTGAGATCTGCCAGGTTTCACTGGGCAACCTTTCATGTCTCCCAGACATCCGCTTGCCACGGGTAAAATCCCCATGGAGGCGGGTGAAGGCCCTTAAGGGGCTATTAAGTGGCCAATTAAGGGCCTTGATTGGCCTGTGGCGTTTGGCCCGTTTCTCGCATCCCCCCCTCGGCCCACGTAAAGTGGGACTGAGGCGGGAGTGGGTCAGGAAAGCTTCCCGGAGCCACCCGCTCAATTTTACACCAACCCCCCCCCCCCCACCCCCCCCCATACCACCATACAGCTTGCTGGAGTGATGTCAAATTCCGACCACAGTCTCAGAATAAGGGACAGGCCATTTAGGACTGAGATGAGGAGGAATTTCTTCACTCAAAGGGTGGTGAATCTTTGGAAATCTCTGCCGCAGAGGGCTGTGGAGGCTCAGTCGTTGAGAACAAAGAACAAAGAAAATTGCAGCACAGGAACAGGCCCTTCGGCCCTCCAAGCCTGCGCCGATCCAGATCCTCTACCTAAACATGTCGCCTATTTTCTAAGGGTCTGTATCTCTTTGCTTCCTGCCCATTCATGTATCTGTCTAGATACATCTTAAAAGACGCTATCGTGTTCGCATCTACCACCTCCGCTGGCAACGCGTTCCAGGCACCCACCACCCTCTGCGTAAAGAACTTTCCACGCATATCCCCCCTAAACTTTTCCCCTCTCACTTTGAACTCGTGACCCCTAATATTTGAATCCCCCACTCTGGGGAAAAAGCTTCTTGCTATCCACCCTGTCTATACCTCTCATGATTTTGTACACCTCAATCAGGTCCCCCCTCAACCTCCGCCTTTCTAATGAAAATAATCCTAATCTACTCAACCTCTCTTCATAGCTAGAAGTTGAGTATGTTCAAAACTGAGATTGATAGTTTTCTACATATTAAGAACATAAAGGGATATGGAGTTAGTGCAGGAAAATGGTGTTGAAGTAGAAAATCATCCATGATCTCATTGAATGGCAGAGCAGCTCAAAGGGCTGAATGACCTACTCCTGCTCCTATTTCTTATGTTCGTATGTTGAATACAGCCTGTTGAGCCTCGTTGGCACAGGAAGTGGGCACAGCTTTAATGACCGTAAAAGATCAGCAAAGCAGTTTGTTAGCAGCAAACTGTCATTATTGTGTTGTAGACACTTAACAGACTCCAAACTGATATTCACCTTTGAAGTGCAGTCACACAGTTAAGGATAAAACCTTGTTAAGTTAATGCACATTTAAATAGATTTCTTTGCATGAAAGTGAATTTTATAGCTGTGGAAACCTGCACATTGTAGCCTCATTCTCTCTATGGGCAAAATTTGACGGGTGGCATTCAAGACTTGGATGACCAAATGGAGACACTGAAGAGACCAGGATATACCACATTCCAAAATCACCAGGACACCATTTAGGAAAAGTTGCATGATATTTACTATGACCATAAATGGCAACTGCCTGACTCAAAGGAAGATGGGAAGTGTGTTATGACCGAGGTGGGAGGAGTGCACTGTTTATTCTAGTTCCACTTCTCCACAGGTCACAACATATATTTAAATTTTCCCACTTACCAACACCAGTGTGTCCTGACTATATCTGCCATTCAATCCTCTCTGTCTCTCTCTCTGTCTCTTGCTGGTTGAGGCCCTGAAGTCTCTTCTTCCTGTTGGGCTTCTCAGCATCAGGGGATTCAGACTCTCTGTGCACCTCCAGACCCTTTTGAAGAATGAACTGATGAAAGATAGGGCAGAACAGTGGTGCAGTGGTTAGCACCGCAGCCTCACAGCTCCAGCAACCCGGGTTCAATTCTGGGTACTGCCTGTGTGGAGTTTGCAAGTTCTCCCTGTGTCTGCGTGGGTTTCCTCCGGGTGCTCCGGTTTCCTCCCACAGCAAAAAGACTTGCAGGTTGATAGGTAAATTGGCCATTATAAATTGCCCCTAGTATAGGTAAGTGGTAGGACAGGTGGGGATGTGGGAGGAATATGGAATTAGTGTAGGATTAGTATAAATGGGTGGTTGATGGTCGGCACAGACTCGGTGGGCCGAAGGGCCTGTTTCAGTGCTGTATCTCTAAACTAAAAAATTCAAGACACAGTACTGGAATATAATAGAGGGAACTCTCTTGACCCAACCAAGCACCTGAATCTTTCCTTCAACATGCTTAAGGTTTATTTGATTTTAATTTAAGTGCAGATGTGAGCCTGAGTTTAGCATTCCTCCAGTTCAACAGTGTCAGTGGCTACAGAAGAATTGGCTGCCCCTTGTCTCCAAGAAGCTAGACAGTACTTTGCTCTTCACAAGAACACAAGAAGCAGGAGTAGACTATATGGCCCATTGAGACTGCTCCGCCATTCAAAACAATCACGGCTGATCTGAGAATTCAACTCCACTTTCCTGCCTACTTTCCATATCCCTTGATTCCCTGAGAGACCAAAAATCTGTTATCTCAGCATTTAATATATTCAATGATCCACAACCCTCTGGGTAAAGAATTCCAAAGATTCACAACCCTTTGAGTGAAGTAATTTTTCCTCATTTACATCCTAAATGATTGGTCCCTTATCCTGAGACTGTGCCCCAATTTACTTAGTTTTTTTTTTATTTCCAAAATATACTTTATTCATAAAAATCTGTAAAAATTACATTGCCAAACAGTTTAAAACAGCATCAAGTCAAAAAATACAAACAGTGCAAAGGTGATCAGTTTCCTTCAATACAATCATGAGTTGCCTCACAACCCTTCCATTTCACATTTGTCATGCCAATTACATTTTAACATTTTACAGCAAATGAAAATTTTCCCGATACAGTTCGAGGGGTTTCCCATGGATCCAGCCCCTCCGTTCAGTTTGGTGGGGGGACCTTACACTGTGGTCTTTCCCCATTGAGCCTTTGCTGCGGCTGCCCCAAGCTTTAGTGCGTCCCTCAGCACGTAGTCCTGGACCTTGGAATGTGCCAGTCTGCAACATTCGGTCGTGGACAACTCTTTGCGCTGGAAGACCAGCAAGTTCCGGGCAGACTAAAGGGCGTCTTTCACCGAATTGATAGTCCTTCAGCAGCAGTTGATGTTTGTCTCGGTGTGCGTCCCTGCGAACAGCCTGTAGAGCACAAAATCCTTGGGATGAACCTCGACAAAAACCACTGCATCTCTTTCCACACCTGCTTTGCAAAGACACATTCCAGGGAGCAGACTCGGAGGGTGGAGTTCCAGAGCGGTGAGTATATAAAAAAAAACTTACCTCTGGTTTCTCGGAGCAGACTCTGAGGGCGGAGTTCCAGAGCGGTGAGTATACAGAGTAAGTTACCTCGGGTGGGGAAAAAAAACTGAAAAAGTGATGTCACAGGAAAGCTGTGACCTGATTGGCTGGTAGGGAATCTGTACCGAATTTGAAAATGAAACTGATAAAAATTGATTAAAACACTAATGAACTAATTAATAAGTAGAGCAACTGAACCAGAGGGAGGAGATTACTGTATTTAGTTAGCATTTAGTATTTATTGTAGAAATCTAGCACTAGGGACCACATAGTGAAGTGCATCATAATTTAGTAAGGATTTAATAAGTACTTATTTTATATCAATTAACTAATTAGTGCTAGAAATGTCAGTTAGAGGGGTGAAGTGCTTCACCTGTGAGATGTGGGAAGTCCGTGACGCTTCCAGCGTTCCGGGCGACTACATCTGCAGGAAGTGAACCCAGTTGCAGCTCCTCACAGACCGCATGGATCGGTTGGAGCGGCAACTGGATGCACTTAGGAGCATGCAGGTGGCGGAAAGCGTCATAGACAGGAGTTTTAGAGAAGTGGTTACACCCAAGGTGCAGGCAGATAGATGGGTGACCGCTAGACGGGGCAGGCAGTCAGTGCAGGAATCCCCTGTGGCTATCCCCCTCTCTAACAAGTATACCGTTTTGGACACTGTTGGGGGGGATGGCCTATCAGGGGAAAACAGCAGCAGCCAGAGCAGTGGCACCACGGCTGGCACTGTTGTTCAGCAGGGAGAGACAAAGCGCAGAAGAGCAATAGTTATAGGGGATTCTATAGTCAGGGGCACAGATAGGCGCTTCTGTGGACGTGAAAGAGACTCCAGGAAGGTATGTTTCCTCCCTGATGCCAGGGTCAAGGATGACTCTGAACGGACAGCGGGCATTCTGAAGGGGGAGGGTGAACAGCCAGAGGTTGTGGTACACATCGGTACCAATGACATAGGCAGGAAGAGTGATGAGGTCCTGCAGGGGGAGTTTAGGGAGTTAGGTAGTAAGTTTAAAAAAAACAGGACCTCTAGGGTTGTAATCTCGGGATTATTCCCTGTGCCACGTGTCAGTGAGGCTAGAAATAGGAAGATAGTGCAGCTAAACACGTGGCTGAACAGCTGGTGTAGAAGGGAGGGTTTCAGATATCTGGACCATTGGGCTCTCTTCAGGGACAGATGGGACCTGTACAAGAAGGACGGGTTGCATCTAAACTGGAAGGGCACTAATATCCTGGCCACAAGGTTTGCTAGCGTCACTCGGGAGGGTTTAAACTAGTGTGGCAGGAGGTTGGGAACCAGAGCAGTAGGACAGCTAGTGAAGTAAATGAGGAGGACATAGTAAATAAGGCCAGTAGGACTAAGAGGAAGAGCAGGCAGGGAGATGTTGCTGAGCACAGCGGGACTGGTGGTCTGAAGTGCATTTGTTTCAATGCGAAAAGTATAACAGGTAAGGCAGATGAACTTAGAGCTTGGATTAGAACTTGGAAATATGATGTTGTTTCTATTACAGAGACTTGGTTGAGGGAAGGGCAGAATTGGCAGCTAAATGTTCCAGGCTTTAGAAGCTGCAGGCAGGATAGAGGGGGAGGTAAAAGGGGTGGGGGAGTTGCATTACTGGTTAAGGAGAATATCACAGCTGTACTGCGGGAGGACACCTCAGAGAGGTCATGCAGCGAGGCAATATGGGTGGAGCTCAGGAATAGGAAGGGTGCAGTCACGATGTTGGGGGTTTACTACAGGCCTCCCAACAGCCAGCGGGAGGTAGGGGAGCAGATATGTAGACAGATTTTGGAAAGATGTAAAGGTAACAGGGTTGTAGTGGTGGGTGATTTTGACTTCAAAAATATTGACTGGGACTCACTTGGTGCTCGGGGCTTAGATGGGGCAGAATTTGTAAGGAGCATCCCGGAGGACTTCTTGAAACAGTATGTAGATAGTCCAACTAGGGATGGGGCCATACTGGACCTGGTATTGGGGAATGAGCCCGGCCAGGTGGTCGAAGTTTCAGTGGGGGAGCATTTCGGGAGCAGTGACCATAATTCCATAAGTTTTAAGGTACTTGTGGATAAGGATAAGAGTAGTCCTCGGGTGAAGGTGCTAAATTGGGGGAAGGCTAATTATAACAATATTAGGCAGGAACTGAAGAATTTAGATTGGGGGCGGCTGTTTGAGGGTAAATCAACATCTGACAAGTGGGAGTCTTTCAAACGTCAGCTGATTAGAATCCAGGACCAGCATGTTCCTGTGAGGAAGAAAGACAAGTTTGGCAAGTTTCTGGAAGCTTGGATAACAGGGATATTGTGAGCCTAGTCAAAAAGAAAAAGGAAGCATTTGTTCGGGCTGGAAGGCTAGGAACAGACAAATTCCTTGTGGAATATAAAGACAGTAGGAAGGAACTTAGGCAAGGAGTCAGGAGGGTTAAAAGGGGTCATGAAAAGTCATTGGCAAACAGGATTAAGGAAAATCCCAAGGCTTTTTATACTGTCTTTATATTCCTCAAGTGCTTCATCTGTTCCTAGCCTTCCAGCCCTTATAAAGAGGAAGCGGGTAACCAGGGAAAGGGTTGGCCCACTCAAGGATAGAGATGGGAATCTATGCGTGGAGCGAGAGGAAATGGGCGAGGTGCTAAGTGAGTACTTTGCATCAGTATTCACCAAGGAGAAGGACTTGGTGGATGATGAGCTTCGGGAAGGGAGTGCAGATAGTCTCAGTCATCTCATTATCAAAAAGGAGGAGGTGTTGGGTGTCTTGCAAAGCATTAAGGTAGATAAGTCCCCAGGGCCTGATGGGATCTACCCTAGAATACTGAAGGAGGCAAGGGAAGAAATTGCTGGGGCCTTGACAGAAATCTTTGCATCCTCATTGGCTACAGGTGAGGTCCCAGAGGACTGGAGAATAGCCAATGTTGATCCTTTGTTTAAGAAGGGTGGTAAGGATAATCCAGGAAATTATAGGCCGGTGAGCCTTACATCAGTGGTAGGGAAACTATTAGAGAGGATTCTTCGGGACAGGATTTACTCCCATTTGGAAACAAACAAACTTATTAGCGAGAGACAGCATGGTTTTGTGAAGGGGAGGTCGTGTCTTACTAATTTGATTGAGTTTTTTGAGGAAGTGATGAAGATGATTGATGAGGGAAGGGCGGTGGATGTTGTCTATATGGACTTTAGTAAAGCCTTTGACAAGGTCCCGCTCGCATGGCAGACTGGTGCAAAAGGTGAAGTCACACGGGATCAGAGGCGAGCTGGCAAGATGGATACAGAACTGGCTCAGTCACAGAAGACAGAGGGTAACAGTGGATGGGTGTTTTTCTGAATGGAGGGATGTGACTAGTGGTGTTCCACAGGGATCAGTGCTGGGACCTTTGCTCTTTGTAGTATATATAAATGATTTGGAGGAAAATGCAGCTGGTCTGATTAGCAAGTTTGCGGATGACACAAAGGATGGTGGAGTTGCGGATAATGATGAGGATTGTCAGAGGATACAGCAGGATATCGATCGGTTGGAGACTTGGGCGGAGAAATGGCAGATGGAGTTTAATCCGGACAAATGTGAGGTAATTCATTTTGGAAGGTCTAATGCAGGTGGGAGGTATACAGTAAATGGCAGAACCCTTAGGAGTATTGACAGGCAGAGAGATCTGGGCACTGAAAGTGGCAACGCAGGTGGATAAGGTAGTCAAGAAGGCATACGGCATGCTTGCCTTCATTGGTCGGGGCATAGAGTATAAAAATTGGCAAGTCATGTTGCAGCTGTACAGAACTTTAGTTCGGCCACACTTAGAATATTGCGTGCAATTCTAGTCGCCACACGACCAGAAGGACGTGGAGGCTTTGGAGATGGTACAGAGGAGGTTTACCAGAATGTTGCCCGGTCTGGAGGGCATTAGCTATGAGGAGAGGTTGGAAAAACTCAGATTGTTTTCACTGGAACGACGGAGGTGGAGGGGGGACATGATAGAGGTTTACTAAGTTATGAGCGGCATGGACAGAGTGGATAGTCAGAAGCTTTTTCCCAGGGTGGAAGAGTCAGTTACTAGGGGACATAGGTTTAAGGTGCGAGGGGCAAAGTTTAGAGGGGATGTGCGAGGCAAGTTTTTTACACAGAGGGTGGTGAGTGCCTGGAACTTGCTGCCAGGGGAGGTGGTGGAAGCAGATACGATAACGATGTTTAAGAGACATCTTGACAAATATATGAATAGGAAGGGAATAGAGGGATATGGGCCGTGGAAGTGCAGAAGGTGTTAGTTTAGGCAGGCATCAAGATCGGTGCAGGCTTGGAGGGCCGATTGGCCTGTTCCTGTGCTGCACTGTTCTTTGTTCTTTGTTCTCTGTTTGAGATGGGCAACCGTCTCTTCCCCACCACAGCCACCGCGGGGGCATTGTGCGGAGGGGGCGAGACTTCGGGCGTGTAGGAAGGATCTGACGGGGAGGGCCCTTCTCACCACCAGCCAAGCTACATCTTGGTGCTTGTTTGAAAGTTCTGGTGATGAGGCATTCCGCCAAATGACTTTGGCGGTGTGCTCGGGGAACCATCCGACAGGATCCACCGTCTCCTTTTCCCGTAGGGCATTGAGGACATTCCGTGCAGACCACTGCCTGATGGCCAACTTACTTAGTCTCTCACCATAGGACAACCCCCTCATCCCAGGGACCAATTGAATGAACCTTTGCTGCACTGTTTCCAATGCAAGTGTGTCCTTTCATAAATGTGGAGAGCAAAACAGCACACAGGACTCTTGATGTTCCAAGTGCTGGAAAATGGGATTAGAATAGTTAGATGCTTGATGGCCAGCACAGGCACAATGGGCCAAAGGGCCTGTTTCTGTGCTGTATAACTCTCTGAGATGTGATCTCACCAAAACCCTGTCCAATTATAGCAAGACTTCCTTATTCCTGTCCTCCAATCCCCTTGCAATAAAGACCAACATGCCATTTACCTTCCTAATTGCTTGCTGTACTTGCATGTTAAATCTCTGTGTTCCTTGTATAAGCATACCAAAGTCTCTTTGAACATCAACATTTACAAGTTTCACACCTTTTAAAAAAATTCTGCTTTTCTATTCTTACAACCAAAGTGCAGAACTTCACACTTCTCTACATTATACTCCATCTTATTGCCAACTCACTTAACCTGTCTATATCTCTTTGCAGCCTCTCTGTGTCCTCCCCACAGCTTACGTTTCCACCTGCCTTTGTATCATCAGCAAACTTAGATACATTACTCTAATTCTTCATCTAAGTCATTAATGTAGATTGTAAATGGCTGATGCCCCAGCACTGATCCTTGTGGCACTGCACTATTTACTGCTTGCTAATTTGAAAATGCCCTGTTTATGCCCACTCGTTGGTTAACAGATAGGAAGCAATCATTTATCCATGCTAATATATTACCCCAAATCCATGAGTCCTTAGCTTGCCAATTAACCTTTTGTGTGGCACCTTATCGAATGCCTTTTGGAAATTCAGGTTTACTACAACTATTTGTTCCCCTTTATCTACCCTACTGGTTACATCCTCAAAAAACTATAATATATTTGTCAAACAGGATTTCCCTTTAGTAAAACCATGTTGACTTGTTCTAATCATTATGTGCTTTTCTAAGTGCATTGTTAAGACTTCCTTAGTAATAGATTCCAGCATTTTCCCAATGATTGATGTTAGGCTAACTGACCTGTAGTTCCCTGTTTTCTCTCTCCCTCCTTTCTTGAAAAGCAGTATAACATTTGCCAACTGCCAATATTATGGGATCTTCCCGAATCTAAGTAATTTTGGAAAATCATAGTTAGCACATCGACTATCTCTGCAGCTATCTCTTTCAGAACCCTAGGGTGCAGGCCATCAGGCCCTGGAGATTTGTCTGATTTTAGTCCCTTAAGTTTCTCTATTACTTTTTCTCTGCTGATATGAATTTCCTTAATTTCCTCACTCTTTTTAGCCCCTAGATTACTGTCTATTTCTGGTATGGCACTTGTGTCTTCTACTGTGAAGACAAACACAAAATATTTGTTCAATGCCCCTGCATTCCCCATGATAATTACTCTTGTCTCTGCTTCTAAGGGACCAAGGTTTACTTTATCTACTCTCTTCATTTTATATACCTATCAAAGCTCTTGCAAGCTGTTTTTATATTGCTGGCTAGTTTACTCTCCTGTTCAAATTTTTCCTTTTTTATCAACTTTTTGGTGGCTCTTTGCTAGTTTTTAAAACACTCCCAATCATCAGACTTACTACTTTTTGTTTGTAACATTGTAAGCTTTTTCTTTTAATCTAATGCTATCCTTAACGTCCTGAGTAAGCCGTGGATGTGTCTTTCTGGCTGATTTTTTGTTTTCTCAGTCATCAGCGATTTCCGCTGCCTGTCTCGCTGTTGAAACGTTTTGGTTCTTTACACGGGTTCTTACTAATAGACGGAGAGAATTTTTAAATTCTTCCAGGAGACTTAGTTCTCTAAGGTTCTCATACGCGGCCTCTACCTTTAGTGCCCGCATCCGATGATCAAAATTAATTTGCTTTACCCTCTCAAATTCTATATAAGTCTACCCAGGCTGTCTCCGGAGGTTCCAAAGTTTCTGCCGCGAAGCTTCAGGGAGCAACTCATAAGCAGCGAGAATAGCCATTTTTGCCAACTCATAATCTGCAGAAGCCTCCTCACAAAGCATGGCATAAACTTTAGGAGCACTGCCCATCAACTTGCTTTGCATAAACAGTTCTGAAGAGTCACTGACCTGAAACGTTAACGCTGCTTCTCTCTCCACAGATGCTGCCAGACCTGCTGAGTATTTCCAGCATTTCTTGTTTTTATTTCAGATTTCTAGCATCTGCAGTATTTTGCTATTATTATTGCATAAACAATGTCCAGCTTTCCTTCGGCCACTGTCTAGCAATCTTTTCATCCAAAAGAAATGAAAAATGCCTCTACATCCCTTTCCTCAAACTTCGGGAGGTCTTGTACAAATTTAAACAGCTCTCCACTGGCTCCTGGGCTGGAGTCAGATCTTTCCTCACCAGAACTTTCACTGGAGTCAAGACTACCCCTTTGTCTTAGTTTCATCTTTTTAAATTCCAATTCCCTTCCATCTCTTTCGCATTCTTTTTGAAATTCTAGTTCAAGTTTTTTATTGTCAATTTTCTTTCCTGTTCAAGCTTAAGTTTTTCTAATTCTATTTCTTTTTCTTCTTTTTCAAGTTCAAGCTACCTCATCTGCAACTGAATTTTAGCTAATTCAACTGCACTACCATTTGGTTTGCTGCCTTCTTCTAATTGCAAATACTGTGCTATTTCTTAAATTATGTCTGCTTTCTTAGCTCCTGGTTTTAACTCTAACCCCAATTTTGCTGCCAATTCCTTTAATCTAACCTTGGTTAAGTTTCTCATATCATTCAGGGATACATACTTCTTCCCAAACAAATTCGTAACAACCAACAAAGACATTCTGGTTGTGCAAACTTTACTCTAATGCGCAAAAAACCTGTTTTTAAAAACTTTTCCTCTTTTTAATTATTATTACCCCATTTACAATTGCATGTCATCAACTTTTGGGTTATCCCGCACAGAGCCCTTATTTATATGTTAACGACCGAGGTGGGAGGAGTGCACTGCCTTTTCTAGTTCCACTTCTCCACAGGCCACAATATATATTTTTTTTAATGTTTACCCAGTTACTGATGCAGTCAATCATATACTCTACTCTTTATCCCAGAATAAAGTACACCAACCAGCTTTCTTTCATAAACAACAAAATTATCAGTTTATTATAAAACAAGACTTAACCTGTAACGAAGTAAAGCATTAACACACAGATTGAAATATGAAAGTTCCTCTTTTTAAGTTCCCCACACGCACTCTGGAAAACATAAAGAAATTCGCGCTGCAGTGGTCTGTTACAAAAAAGAATACTTTGGCCAAATACTTTCTAATTCTTGAAGAAAGAAGAAAAGATATGGAACGATCTCAGTTGTCCCTTTTTGGTCTGGCATCCCAAATACGCATAGATGTCTGTTACTGGGATCTTTTGAGAGCTGTTCTTTTCAGGCAACATTGAGGATCAGTTTGGCAGGCTTTTCAAGAGAATTGCGGCATCAGTTTCTTTATTTCTTACTCTTGATTCTCAGGAAGTTCTCAAAGAGTTGGAAGAGAGTGAGCTGATGGTGGCTGCTCTCTTGGCTGGTTTTCTCCAACTGTTTACAAAACTGTTCACACCCCAACACACCCTCCAAAACAAAACCAAAAACAATATCTCGAGTCAAGCTTCCTGAACCCTATAAATCTTGACCTGTCATTTCTATGTAAACATCTTCCCCAGGTCACCAAGGTTTCAGTGGCTTATTCCTGAAAGCACATAACTTTCAGCCAGGCTGTTTTTAAACAACTTATAGAATAATAGAAAGTTTATGGCACAGAAAGAGGCCACTTGGCCCATCGTGCCTGTGCCAGCTGGAAACGTTCCACGGATTCTAATCCTACCTTCCAGCATTTGGTCCGTAGCCCTGCAGATTACAGCACTTGAGGTGCATATCCAGACTTTTTTTGAATGAGTTGAGGGTTTCTGCCTCAACTACCATTTCAGGCAGGGAGTTCAAGACCACCACCACCCTCTGGGTGAAAAAACATTTCCTTATCTCCCCTTTAATCCTTCTACAAATCACTTGAAATCTATGCCCCCTCGTCACTGACCTCTCTACTAAGGTAAATAGGCCCTTCACATCAACTCTATCCAGGCCCCTCACAATTTTGTTCATCTCAATCAAACCTCCCCTCAGCCTTCTCTGTTCCAAAGAGAACAACCCCAGCCTATCCAACCTTTCCTCATAGCTGCATTTTTCCAGTCCCAGCAACATCCTTGTAAATCTCCTCTGTACCCTCTCCAGTGCAATTACATCCTTTCTGTAATGAGGTGACCAGAACTGCACACAGTACTCAAGTTGTGGCCTAACCAATGATTTATACAGTTCCAGTATAACCTCCCTACTCTTAAATTCTATGCCTCGGCTAATAATGGAAAGGATTCCATATACCTTCTTAACCAACTTATTGACCTGTCCTGCTACCTTCAGCGATTGGGGGACATTTACTCCAAGGTCCCTCATTTCCTCTACACCTCTCAGTATTTTCCCATTCATCATGTATTCCTTTACCCTGTTTGACCTCTCCAAAAGCATCACCTCACACTTCACTGAGTTGAATTCTATTTGCCACTTTTCTGCCCATCTGACCAGACGATCAATATCTTCCTGCAGCCTACAGCTATCCTCCTCGCTAGCTACCACACGGCAAATCTTTGTGTCGTCTGCAAACTTCTTGATCATGTCCTCCACAGTTACGCCCAAATCATTAATATATACCACAAAAAGCAGGGGACCCAATACTGAGCCCTGTGGAATGCTACTGGAAACAGCCCTCCAGTTGCAAAAACAATTATCCTTTGTGCCAGTGAGGCTAGAAATAGGAAGATAGTGCAGCTAAACACGTGGCTGAACAGCTGGTGTAGAAGGGAGGGTTTCGGATATCTGGACCATTGGGATCTCTTCAGGGACAGATGGGACCTGTACAAGAAGGACGGGTTGCAATTAAACTGGAGGGGCACAAATATCCTGGCTGTGAGGTTTGCTAGCGTCACTTGGGAGGGTTTAAACTAGTGTGGCAGGGGGGTGGGAACCAGAGCAGAAGGACAGCAAGTGAAATAAATGAGGGGGAACTAGTAAATAAGGCCAGTAAGACTAAGAGGAAGAGCAGGCAGGGAGATTTGCGGAGCACAGCGGGACTGGTGGTCTGAAGTGCATTTGTTTCAATGCGAGAAGTATAACAGGTAAGGCAGATGAACTTAGAGCTTGGATTAATACTTGGAACTATGATATTGCTATTACAGAGACTTGTTGAGGGAAGGACAGGATTGGCAGCTAAATCTTCCAGGATTTAGAAGCTTCAGGCAGGATAGAGGGGGATGGAAAAGGGGTGGGGGAGTTGCATTACTGGTTAAGGAGAATATCACAGCTGTACTGCAGGAGGACACCTCAGAGAGGTCATGCAGCGAGGCAATATGGGTGGAGCTCAGGAATAGGAAGGGTGCAGTCACGGTGTTGGGGGTTTCCTACAGGCCTCCCAACAGCAAGCGGCAGGTAGAGGAGCAGATATGTAGACAGATTTTGGTAAGATGTAAAGGTAACAGAGTTGTAGTGGTGGGTGATTTTAACTTCCCCTGTATTGACTGGGACTCACTTAGTGCTAGGGGCTTGGATGGGGCAGAATTTGTGAGGAGCATCCAGGAGGGCTTCTTGAAACAGTATGTAGATAGTCCAACTAGGGATGGGGCCATTCTGGACCTGGTATTGGGGAATGAGCCCGGCCAGGTGGTCGAAGTTTCAGTAGGGGAAGCATTTCGGGAATAGTGACCATAATTCCATAAGTTTTAAGGTACTTGTGGATAAGGATAAAAGTAGTCCTTGGGTGAAGGTGCAAAATTGGGGGAAGGCTAATTATAACAATATTAGGCAGGAACTGAAGAATTAGATTGGGGGCGGCTGTTTGAGGGTAAATCAACATCTGACATGTGGGAGTCTTTCAAACGTCAGTTGATTAGAATCCAGGACCGGCATGTTCCTGTGAGGAAGAAAGACAAGTTTGGCAAGTTTCGGGAAGCTTGGCTAACAGGGATATTGTGAGCCTAGTCAAAAAGAAAAAGGAAGCATTCATAAGGGCTGGAAGGCTAGGAAGAGCCGAATCCCTTGAGGAATATAAAGACAGTAGGAAGGAACTTAAGCAAGGAGTCAGGAGGGCTAAAAGGGGTCATGAAAAGTCATTGGCAAACAGGATTAAGGAAAATCCCAAGGCTTTTTATACATATATAAAGAGCAAGAGGGTAACTAGGGAAAGGGTTGGCCCACTCAAGGACAGAGAAAGGAATCTATGTATGGAGCCAGAAGAAATGGGCGAGGTACTAAATGAGTACTTTGCATCAGTATTCACCAAAGAGAAGGACTTGGTGGATGATGAGCCGAGGGAAGGGAGCGTAGATAGCCTCAGTCATCTCATTATCAAAAAGGAGGAGGTGTTGGGTGTCTTGCAAAGCTTTAGGGTAGATAAGTCCCCAGGGACTGATGGGATCTACCCCAGAATACTGAGGGAGGCAAGGGAAGAAATTGCTGGGGCCTTGACAGAAACCTTTGCATCCTCATTGGCTACAGGTGAGGTCCCAGAGGACTGGAGAATAGCCAATGTTGTTCCTTTGTTTAAGAAGGGTAGCAAGGATAATCCCGGAAATTATAGGCCGGTGAGCCTTACGTCAGTGGTATGGAAATTATTAGGGAGGATTCTTCGGGACAGGATTTACTCCCATTTGGAAACAAACAAACTTATTAGCGAGAGGCAGCATGGTTTTGTGAAGGGGAGGTCGTGTCTTACTAATTTGATTGAGTTTTTTGAGGAAATGACGAAGATGACTGATGAAGGAAGGGCAGTGGATGTTATCTATATGGACTTCAGTAAAGCTTTTGACAAGGTCCTTCATGGCAGACTGGTACAAAAGGTGAAGTCACACAGGATCAGAGGTGAGCTGGCAAGATGGAGACAGAACTGGCTCAGTCACAGAAGACAGAGGGTAGCAGTGGAAGGGTGCTTTTCTAAATGGAAGGATGTGACTAGTGGTGTTCCGCAGGGATCAGTGCTGGGACCTTTGCTGTTTGTAGTATATATAAGTGATTTGGAGGAAAATGTAGCTGGTCTGATTAGTGAGTTTGTGGACGACACAAAGGTTGGTGGAGTTGCGGATAGTGATGAGGATTGTCAGAGGATACAGCAGGATATAGATCGGTTGGAGACTTGGGCGGAGAAATGGCAGATGTAGTTTAATCCGGACAAATGTGAGGTAATGCATTTTGGAAGGTCTAATGCAGGTGGGAAGTATCCAGTAAATGGCAGAACCCTTAGGAGTATTGACAGGCAGAGAGATCTGGGCGTACAGGTTCACAGGACACTGAAAGTGGCAACACAGATGGATAAGTTAGTCAGGAAGGCATACGGCATGCTTGCCTTCATTGGTCGGGGCATAGAGTATAAAAATTGGCAAATCATGCTGCAGCTGTACAGAACTTTAGTTAGGCCACACTTAGAATATTGCGAGCAATTCTGTTCGCCACACTACCAGAAGGACGTGGAGGCTTTGGAGAGGGTACAGAAGAGGTTTATCAGGATGTTGCCTAGTCTGGAGGGCATTAGCTATGAGGAGAGGTTGGATAAACTCGAATTGTTTTCACTGGAACGAAGGAGGTGGAGGGGTGACATGATAGAGGTTTACAAAGTTATGAGCGGCATGGACAGAGTGGATAGTCAGAAGCTTTTTCCCAGGGTGGAAGAGTCAGTTACTGGGGGACATAGGTTTAAGGTGAGAGGGGCAAAGTTTAGAGGGGATGTGCGAGGCAAGTTCTTTACACAGAGGGTGGTGAGTGCCTGGAACTTGCTGCCGGGGGAGGTGGTGGAAGTGGGTACGATAGCGACGTTTAAGAGGCATCTTGACAAATACATGAATAGGATGGGAATAGAGGAATATGGTCCCCGGAAGTGCAGAAGGTTTTAGTTTAGGCAGGCATCAAATTGGTGCAGACTTGGAGGGCCGAATGGCCTGTTCCTGTGCTGTACTGTTCTTTGTTCTTTGTTCTTTGTTTCCTGCCACTGAGCCAATTTTGTATCCACCTTCTTGCATTTCTCTGGATCCCATGGGATTTTATTTTTTTAACCAGTCTGCCATGTGGGACTGTTATAATCAAGCGAGAAAGAGGTCTAGGGTTCTCTCTCAGCCTTCACCTGGTCTTGCCATAACAAGGTTTTAATTTTAAACACACCACATTTTTAGCTCCCCCCCTTGGTGAATCCTTGTTCACTGCTTTCCAATTATAAGGCAAAGAAACCAGCACAAACAGGTTTTCTTAGGTTTAAAGAAGAAAGGTTGAGATTTATTAAACTTAAACTCTAATTCGGTTAATGCCTATGGATACACGACATGCCCACACTTGCATGCATACGTGATACACACATGTAGATAGAGACAGAACAGAGCAGAAGTAATAAAGTGAAAAAGTTTGAAGCAATCTCTGAAGACAGTTTTTGTTACAGATCTTCGAGCTCACTGTAGAGTCCTTGATTGTAGGGAAATCTTGCTTTTCGTTGGGGTCCAGTATTTTCCTTAAATCTTCTTCACTGTAGGAGAATTTTCTCTCTTGGGATTCATGTGTCTTCAGTGGATTTGGAGTTCCATGAGAAAGAGATTGGAGCAGAAAGGAGAGGTTGTGGTGAGCCAGCCAGGAGGGGTCTTTTCCATCCAGGAGCCAACAGACACTCTGAGTTCAAACTGCTTGTACAATTCAGAAAAACCCAGGTTGCCGAGCAGGTTAGTCATGTGACTAGCTGGTCTGACCACGTCTGTTTGTGGATTCTCTGCTCTTAGCCGACCCTGGAATGTCTCTTCTTCCACATAATACCTGGTGCTCAAAGTCCATTGTGGGTTAAATTAGGAAATAGCCCCTTTGTCCTTCCAAGCACTGGCTGTTAGTGTGCAAAAATTGTTTTTCCAGCCAAGGGCCTCGTAATTTTTTGAACAAATCCTTTCTTCACTTCAGCAACAGTTTGAAATTTAATGTCCATATGGCAAAATTAATACGCCTTATTCTTGGCAGGTAGGGGTCTAGCATAACAGGGACCTTGTCAAAAGCCTTGCTAAAATCCATGTAAAATCCATCATCTGCACTATCCATATCTACCTTCCTTGTTACTTCTTCAAAAAATTCGATCAAGTATTGTATCCACTGAGGACTATAAAGTGATAGACAGACCTTCAGCCATTTCCTCTTTTGCTTCTTTTAACAGCCTGGGGTACATTTCATCCAGCCCTGGTGATTTATCAACTTTCAAGGATGCTAATCCCATTAATTCGTCATCTCTCTCTATGTTGATCACATCCAATACTTCACACCTCTCTTCCTTAACTCCAATATCTGCATCGTCCCCCTCTTTTGTGAAGAC
Source organism: Heterodontus francisci (assembly GCF_036365525.1). NCBI lineage: Eukaryota > Metazoa > Chordata > Chondrichthyes > Heterodontiformes > Heterodontidae > Heterodontus > Heterodontus francisci. The sequence continues at coordinate 68,066,966 of NC_090371.1, forward strand.
AGATGCAAAGTATTCATTAAGAACAATACCAACACATAGTTTACCTTTTTGGTCTTTTATGGGCCCTACTCTCTCCTTAGTTGTCCACTTATTCTTAATGTATTGATAAAACATCTTTGGGTTCACCTTGATTTTGTTTGCCAATACTCTTTCATGCCCTCGCTTAGCTTTCCTAATTTCCTTTTAGATTTCACCCCTCCACTTTCTATACTCCTCTCTGCTTTCTGTGTTATTGAGTTTGCTGTGTCAGGCATAAGCTTTCCATTTCTGCCTTATCTTACCCTGTAAGGTCCTTGACAGCCATGGGGCTCTAGATTTGGCTGTCTCATCTTTTTTCATTGTAGGAACATGTTTACTCTGAACCCCTTGAATCTCGCCTTTGTATGCCTCCCACTGCCAGTAAGGAGCTAGTCACATGACTAACCTGCTGGGAAACCTGGGGTTTTGTGAATTGTGCTGCACAGAAAGGAACAGAAGGCCGTGTGCTACTGAAGCTGGAACAAGGAAGCCTCTCTCTCTCTCTCTCTCACCTTCTCCAAAGCCACCAGACCCATGGAAGACACATAAATCTCAAGAGAGAAAAGACTCCTACATCGGAACAACTTGAAGCATGAACTGGGCCCCAACGAATTGCAAAACTTACCGGCAACCAAAGACTCCACGTTGAACTTAAAGGACTGTAACAACCAGATATTGCCTCAAACTTTTCCCCTTTATTCCTTTTACTTTTTCTGTCTCTATCTGCGTGTGCGTTTATCGCGTATGCATGCTAGCGTGGTTGCATTGCATATTTGTAGTCGCTAACCACATTAGAGTTTAAGATTAATAAACTTCTACCTCTCTTGTTTAACTATAAGGAAACCTGTTTGACTTCTTTGCCTTGCAATTGGAGCAGTGAACGAGGATTCACTAAGGGGGAGCTAAAAACACAGTGTTTTAAAAATTAAACTCGTTACGGTTAAACAAGGCAAAGGCTGAGAGGGAACCCCTTCTTACCTGGTCATAACAATATACTTAACTCATTTAATTCTATTTGCAGTGCCATTGTATTTCAGGTGCCATTTCAATACCTATATCTCTCTTGCTATAAAGTAAATTCAGTAATTTCAATGACTTGCAATCAAAAGGGACCATGAATTAGAGAATCAGCACTAGAATGTTTCAGGAATTCCCTACAATATTAAAATGAAATGTAATGTTTTGCAAATCTGTCCAAACAATATTTCCAGTGATTTTTGGCAAGAATGTGCTGTTCCCTGTCCAAGGAAGCATTTGGAGAGAAGATTGTTTTACACTGAAAGAATATAGTTATTTAAGGGGACACGTTTGATTTTGAATTGATGTAAATTGATTTGGCAATTTAAGTATGATGCGAAGGAATTTCTTCTCTCAGAGGGTAGTGAATGTCTGGAATTCTCTACCCCAGAGAGTTGTGCAGGCGAGATCACTGAAAGTATTTAAAAAGGAGGTAGATAGATTTTTGAAATATTGGGGAGTTGAGGGCTATGAGGAGCTGGCACGAAAGAGGAATTGAGGTCTGGGGCAGACCATCCATGATCTTATTGAATGGCAGGGCAGGCTTGAGGGGCCAAATGACCTACTCCTGCTCCTATTTGTCATGTTCTTATGTTCTAAGTAAAGGTTTTTGTTTCAGGTGGTTTTGACAGCTGTTTTTTGATGAGTTATTTTGTTAAGTTTGGACAAGTGGTAAAATTCTGATGGGCATGCTCTGTCGGCACAGATGGGGTGGAGCAGAACCCCAAACTGAAGACTGCAGACACTATCCCAAATCACCGGAGTAATTTATGTGGTAAGGGCAGACCAGCTGGGTGCACTGCCACTGGATGTTGGAGAAACTCCGAAAGACGCCAAGAGTCCCATCCCAGGACCAAAGAAAAATGAAAACCTTTACATCTTCAGTTCCTAAAGGAACAAAAATGGATTCTTAATTAAGGCGATCATTACCTTAATTAGCTTAGACTGGATAAGTCCTTGGCCCTTTAAAGTAGAACTCACATCGTCTCTCAGTTGATGAGATTTCTGATGTGGTCTGATATGGGTGTATTAGGTGAAATTATAGGGTTAGACCAGGGACTCTCCAGACACTCACCCTGGACCTAGAATGGGAAGATTTTACATAATTGGCAAAAAAGCCATGAGGGAAGATGAAGAGAATTTTGTTTCAAATTCAACTACTTATTATGGTCTGCAATTCACAGCCTGAAAGGGTATTGGAAGTAGATTCAATAATAGTTTTCAAAAGAGAATTGGATAAAATACAGGACTATGGGGAAGGAGCAGGGCAGTAGGAATAATTGGTATCTCTTTCAGAGAGCTGGCACAGGCACAATGGGGGCAGAATGACCTCCATTTATCTTCAGTCCCTTTCAGACTGTCATTACAAACATCCTTATCCTTTTCTGACATGACTACCTTTGGTGCATATTATTATTAGTTAAACATTTTACCTTTAAACATAACAGCACTCAAATTTGAGACAGGATGATTTGGTCTATAGAATTTCCTTCCTGCAGTTCATTCACTCTTGCATTATAGCATATATAATATGATTTGTAGAATCCTATTAATTTCATTGTAACACCTTACTTGCTATAGCCTGTTAAGTTCCCTGTTTCAATACAGTTTATGTAAAGTGTAAAGGAGATAATTGCTCTGGAGAGAATACAGAGGAGATTTACAAGAATGTTGCCAGGGCTTGAAAGTTGCAGCTATGAGGAAAGATTGGATTGGCTAGGATTGTTTTCCTTAGAACAGAGGAAGCTGAGGGGTGACTTAATTGAGGTGTACAAAATTATGAGGGGCCTAGATAGAGTAGGCAGGAAGGACCTGTTTCCCCTAATGGAGAGGTCAATTACCAGGGGACACAGATTTAAGGTGATTGGTAGAAGGATAAGAGGGGGCATGAGGAAAACCTTTTTCACCCACAGGGTGGTGGGTGTCTGGAATTCACTGCCAGGAACGGTGGTGGAGGCAGAAACCCTCAACTCATTTAAAAGGTACCTGGACATGCACCTGAAATGCTGTAACCTGCAAGGCTATGGACCAGATGCTGGAAGGTGGGATTAGATTGGGTGGCTATATTTTTTGGCCAGCGCAGACACGATGGGCTGAATGACCTCCTTCTGTGCTGTAATTTTTCTATGGTGTTTTGTAGTAGATATGTCTTGCAGCTACAACTCTACTTCAGATCCTTCTATATCCTTACTTCTATTTTACATTGATATTAATTTATTAACTCATGCAACTCCTTCTGGATTGAATGACGGGTACTCCATATGAAGTGTCATAATTTTTGCGATCAGTGACAGTTTGTCAAGCTTGAAGCTTTCTTTTCACTTTGGGACACAAGGCTAAAAATTGGATAAGGCCTGTCAGCAGACGTGGGGATTGTGATGTACAATTACCCCACGCCCAATGGAAGTGATGCAGGCAACACGTGAACTTTGTGTTCTTAAAGGCACCTTACACCTCTTAAAGGAGAGGTGCATTCTGGCTGCAAAAGGTGCTGGAAGTGGCTGGGAAAGACTTTCTGAGCAGGAAGAAACTGGAGCAATGGAGTAGCAAGTCAGAGAGAGGCTCCCAGATTCTCAGATGCTGAATTGGAGGCCTAAGTGATAGACAGGAGGAGAAAGGTCATCTTTTTGCAAGGGTCAGGAGACCATTAGTCATACAGTCTGAAGGCAATGGGAACAGATAGCCACTGAGGTCAACGCCAGGAGTTTGCCCTGAGGGCCTGGAAGCAGTGCTGGAAAATGTTTAATGCCTTCACATGAGTGGTCAAGTTCAGTAAATGTATCTTCAAATACCATCTCATACCAAACACACCACCAACCTTATACACTGCTCAATGCATCACACCCCATCACTCATAGAGTCTTAGAATCATAGTCACAATGGCATAGAAGGAGGCCATTAGGTCCATCTAGTCCATGCCAGCTCTCTGCAGAGTGAGCCATTCCCCAGCTCTATCTCCATAGCCATGCAAGTTTATTTCCCTCAAGTGCCCATCCAATTTCCTTTTGAAATCATTCAGCATCTCTGCTTCCACCACTCTCGTAGGCAGCGAGTTCCAGGTCATTATCACTCACTGTGTAAAAAGTTCTTCCTCACTTCCCCCTGCCCCCCACCCCCGCATCTCCTGCCTAAAATCTTAAATCTGTGTGCCCTAGTCCATGCACCATCAGCTAATGGGAATAGCTTTTCTTTGTCTACCCTATCCAAACCTGTCCGAATCTTGTACACCTCTATCAAGTGTCCCCTCAATCTCCTTTGCTCCAAGAAGAACAATCCCAGCTTCTCCAACCTAACCTTGTAACTAAAACCCCTTATGCTTGGAAACATTCTGGTAGATCTTCTCTGCACCCTCTCAAGGACACTCACATCCTTCCTAAATTGTGGTGTCTAGAACAGGATGCAGTAATCTAGCTCTAGGTTCAGTATAACCTATGCAGTCCAACTCAGACCTCTTCCCTCACCTCTTCCTCCGGTACATTGATGACGGTTTTGGTACCGCTTCCTGCTGTCGCCCTGAACTGGAAAGTTTCATTCATTTTGTTTCCAATTTCCACCCTTCTCTCATCTTCACATAGTCCATCTTCGACTCTTCCCTTCCTTGACTTCTCTGTCTCCATTTATGTGGATAGGCTATCAACCAATACTTATTATAAACCCACAGACCCCCATAGCTACCTGGACTATACTTCCTCACACTCCATTTCCTGCAAGGACTCAATTCCATTATCCCAGTTTATCCATCTCGGTCGTATCTGTTCAGACGATGCAATCATCTAGCACTTCAGATATGTCTTCCCTTTTCCTCAACCAATGATTCCACCCCCCACCCCCACCATTTTGGTTGACAGGGCTCTCAACCGTGACTGATCTATTTCCTGCAATTCTGCTCTCATCCCTTCCCCTCCTTCCCAGAACAATGATAAGGTTCCCCTTGTCCACACTTCCACCCCACCAGCCTCCATATTCAATGGATCATCCTCCGCCATTTTAGTAACCTCCAGCATTATGGCACCACCAAACACAAGTTCCCCACCACATTCCAGCATTCCGAAGGGACTGCTTCCTCTGTGACACCCTGGTCCACTCCTCAGTTACCCCAAACACCTCCCACTTTCCTACAGCACCTTTTGATGCAAGCACAGAGATATAACACCTGCCTTTTTACCTCCTTCCTTCTCACCGTCCAGGGCCTCAAACACTCCTTCCAATGAAACAGCGATTTACTTGTACTTCTTTCAATTTATTATACTGTATTCACTGCTGACAATGTGGTCTCCTCTACATTGGGGAGACCAAACACAGACTGTGTGACTGCTTTGTGGAACACCTCCATTCAGTTCGCAAGTGCGACCCCGAGCTTCCTGTTGCTTGTCATTTCAATTCTCCAGCTTGCTCCCACTCTGACCTTTCTGTCCTTGGCCTGCTGCAGTGTTCCAATGAATCTGAAAGCAATCTCGAGGAACAGCACCTCATCTTTCATCTGGGCACTTTACAGCCTTCCGGACTCAACATCGAGTTCAATAATTTTAGATTATAACCTCTGCCCCCATTTTTTTTCTTTTTTGTAATTCTTTTTGCTGGTTCAATTTCCCCCTACCCCAACCCAAATAAACTCTTGTTTATTTCTTAATCCCTTTACTTTATGTTCACTCAGCTGCTATCCTGCCATTTACACATCATCAAGACACAACTTCGTTTCTTTACTTGTCCCATTACCACTCTCTGACTTTGTGCCATGAAAACTTTTGTCATTTAATCTGTCCTGCCTGCCACCCTATCATGAACTTTCCCTTTTGTTCTTCTTTCTCCCTCCCCCCTTTCACTTGCTCAAAACCTATGTTACGACCAGGTGAGAAAGAGGTCTAGTGTTCCCTTTCAGCCTTCACCTGGTCTTGCTGTAACAGGGTTTTATTTTTAAACACAGCTCCCCCTTTGTGAATCCTTGTTCACCGCTTTCCATTTACAAGGCAAAGAAACCAGCACAAACAGGCTTTCTTAGGTTTAAAGATGAAAAGTTGATATTTATTAAACTTAAACTTAAATTGTAATTTGGTTAACACCTACAGATACGCAATGTGCGCACGCAAGCATGCATATGCGATACACACATGCAAGAGATAGAAAAGAGCAGAAGAAAATAAAGTGGAAGAGTTGCTGTTACGGATCTTCGAGCTCACTGTAGAGTCTTTGACTGTAGGTAGATCTTGCTTTTCGTAGGGGCCCAGTATTCTTCTTAAACCTTGTTCACTGTGCGAGACTTTTCTGTCTTGGGGTTCATGTGCCTTCAGTGGATTCAGAGGCTTGTGAAAAAGAGATGGGAGCAGACAGGAAAGATCTTCTCAGTCCAGGAGCAAACAGACACTCTGCCTTCAAACTCTCTGTGACCAGTTCAAAAGAAAACCCTGGAACAGTCAGGTAGTCATGTGACCAGCTGATCTGACCAGTCTTGGCCTTTGTGGATTGTATCCTCCTTAGCAGGTCCTGGAATGTGCTTCATCACCTTCAATGTCTATTAGTATGCAAATATTTATTTCCACCCATGGCTGATGTGTTTAACAAGTCATTTCCTCACTCCAACAACAGTTAAAAATCAATGTTCATGACAAAATTGATGTACCTTATTCTTGGCAGGCGGAGGTCTAGCATGACACCTGTTATATTTCTAACTTTTGACAGTTCAGATGAAAGGTCCTAAACCTGAAATGTTAACTCTGTTTTTCTCTCTACAGATGCTGCCTGATCTTCTGAGTATTTCTAGCATTTTTTGTTTTTGTTTCAGATTTCCTGCTTCCACAGTATTATGCTTTTGTTTCAGCATAACTTCCCTGCTTTTGTACTGTGTCTATGAAGCTCAAGATCCCATATGCTTTGTTAACTACGCTCTTAATATGTCCTGCCACATTTAAGGATCAATGCACGTGAACCCCCAGGTCCCTCTGTTCCTGCACTCTCTTTAGAACTGCACCATTAAGTCTATATTGCCTTTCCCTATCCCTTTTGCCAAAATGCACCACCTCACATTTGTTTGTATTAAATTCCATTTGCCACTTTGCTTCTCATTCTGATAGCCTATCTATGTTCTGTTGCAGTCAATTGGTATAATCGTCGCTGTCTAGCACACCTCCAAGTTTGGTATCATTGGCAAATTTTGAAATTTTACTCTGTATTTCAAGATCCAAGTCATTTGTGTACACCAAAAAAGCAGTGGTCCTAGAACTGAACTCGCCAAACAACAATCTCTAGCAATCAGGACTCATTTCTAACATTCATATCCTCTACCTCACCCTCACACACTTACCACTGCTGCAAGCCTTACACACATCTCACAGCTTCCACATACTTCCAGCTATTCAGCTATGACAGGCACATCACCCTAACACATTGCAACACACCAACTGACACTCTTCCACCTCTTTTGCACAACAAGGTGGCAGATAAGTGGAGGCAGCAGCAACCTTTGGGGACAGACATTGCTACATGTCCTCACCCCCTTGGAGGAGATGGTGCTCAGCATTATTGAAATGGCGGCGCTGAAGCCTTCTAGGATGTGGGTATGGACTTACCTTATGCACCTTTCCAAATCTCACTTCAACTTCATCCCGCAATCTGATATGATGGATAAGTTGCCTGAGGTCATGAAAGGCGCTACATAAATGCAACAGCACGTGTGCCCATCAAGACGTGGCAATCGGCATGGGTCGTGTCAGAAGTCATCAAAACCAGCAGCGTAAGGAGTTGAATTTTGTGACCACTATCTTTCTCCACCAAAAATGTGCTCACATCTCTCCTTAACCATGTTGATCTGCACTTTCTGTGCCCTATGATATGACTGACTTGTGGCGCTGTCATTGAGTTTTGTTCTCCCATTATTTCACATTCCACAGCTAGCTTCTTGGACTTTGCAAAATTTATAGAGGGCTAAGTGGCTCATTAGCTGCTTCAGAAGCGTGAAAAGATCATTACTGCAGGTGCAGTTTGATTGGCTGCTACTTTTTCATTGCTGCTTATGAATTTGCATTTCTCACAGACAACACATAGTTATACTATTTCGATTCAATGATTTAATAACATTCTTTACACCTATCTCAGAACAAACTGAAGAGTATCAGGTCCCATAATTATAACTGAGTTTTAAGCAGTGGAATTTAGGCTGAAGTGAATTTAATTTCTTGCTCTGAAGATCATTAACATGATGACCAGTTGTGTTTCGGGAGAAAGGCAAGAGGCAGCACAACTGACGCAGTGACAAATATCAGAGCACCCAACACATAATAATAATCTATATTAAACTAAAGAAAATAAATTGCTATCATTTTAGCTGGGGCAAAATCTTGTTCAATCCTGCTTTATGAACAGTTGTGGCATTGTATATTAGCCATCTTATTGCACTCATGAGGGAGACATTAATAACTCACTTATGACTTTGTCACTTGTGCATTATTAGCTCTCCGTCACTGACAAAAGTGGCAATTCTAGAGTTTCCCACTGCATGTCATCTATACTCTCTATGCCAAAGCAGGAGGAATGACCTTAGTTAACACGGTGACCTATTTAAGTTGAAAGGCATTTTTCATGTTTGTCTTCATATATTCTTATGATTCAAGTACTGAAGCAGCCCACGCCCGCATGCAACAAGACCTGGACAACATTCAGGTTTGGGCTGATAAGTGGCAAAGTATCATTCACGCCTCACAACTGCCAGGCAAAGACGATCTCCAACAATAGTGAATCTAAACATCTCCCTCTGACATTCATCAGCATTACCATCGCTGAATCCTCCACCATCAACATCCTGGGAATTACCATTGACCAAAGACATAACTGGACCAGCCACATAAATACTGTGGCTACAAGACCTGGCCAGAGACTGGGAATTCTGAGGTGCGTAACTCACCTCATGACTCCCCAAAGTTTGTCCACCATCTACAAGGCACAAGTCAGGAGTGTGATAGAATACTCTCCACTTGCCTGGATGAGTGCAGCTCCAGTAGCATTCACGAATCTCAACACCATCCAGAACAAAGCAGCCTGCTTGATTGGCACCCTATCCATCTTAAACATTCACTTCCTTCACCACCGATGCACAGTGGCAGCAGTGTGTACCATCTACAAGATGCACTGCAGCAACTTGCCAAGACTTCTTTGACAGCACCATCTTGACTTGGAACTATATCGCCGTTCCTTCACTGTCACTGAAAATTCGGGAACTCCCTACACTGTGGGTGTACCTACACCACATGGACTGCAGCGGGTGAGGAAGGTGGCTCACCACTGATTTCTCAAGGGCAATTAGAAAGGGCAATAAATGGCGGCCTAACCAGCGACACTTACATCCCATGAAAGAATAACAAATATTCATATGTTCCATTATTAATACTGATATGAAATGCAATAGAAAGTCCTGGAAAAACAAAGCAGGTCTTTCAGGGTCCAGAAACAGAAATGAATTGGTATTGGGAGAGATGGGAGTGAGAACAACAGGTAGATGTCCAGAGTAAGTCCTGTCATAGAAAGGAATTAATGCAAACAGCATTCTATAAAATGTGAGAATGAGATAAAAACACTTGAAACATCTTTCAGGTGGCCCCAGCAGCTTTCTTTGTAAAGGGGGCTGCATTGAAATATTTGTTAAAACATTGGCAGTCACCTTCTTTGATGTGATTCCCCCAGGTAGGTCCAACTTTCAACAGTACTCAGCATGCTAATTTCCTCTACCATGCCCATGATAATGCTTTTGAGGTCTGGGCACACAAAAAGGCTGATACAGGGTGGTCCCTGTCCCAGGTTGTTCCTCTGACATTGATGGCCTCGTTTAGAGCAGGTCAAGGCTTTACTCCCAGTAGGCCACCTTAGATACTCCAAAGTTAGACTGTGACCTAGCATAACTGGATCACGGACTAATTTCTGGTCCTTTCCCCACACTCCCAATGGAGCTACATTGGGAATGAGCTGAAAAAACAGGGATTTTCAGTTCCTATAATTTTTGGCTGGTGCTGTGCACAAAGGCCAGGAAATCAGTTCAGGTCTGACAAATATAAAGAACTTCATTTTAATTATCACATTCTAATTGCCCCAGTATGATTTTCAGTTCATTAAGAATGGAATCTTGTGTAATATGGTTATGGGTGAAAAGGGAAGCTTTATGTTAAAAGGAAATCTAAAAGGGGAAGATACTTTTATGTCTTTTTATAACATTTTAATTTATCCAATAGTATAAAAATATTTTGCAGATGGCAATTGTCTGCATTCTCTTCTGTTCGAAATTTCATGGAACAGTGCAATACGTAACAAGCGTCATAAATCAGACTATTATGTTCTCCGATCTTCTTGGACTATAACAACGGCAACATTTTACAGAAAATCGATTTGACTATGATGCAATAAGCTCAATGATGAATTAGGAACCTTGTTTGCACCATGGCCAATGGCTTACCCTGCAGACCTACAGCATAATGCTACAAAAAGCTGAGAGCAGGCCCCATACCTCAGAGTGAGGCTTGGCATTTGGCGGTAAGTGAGCTGTCTGTTCTGAAATCACCTTAATTCACTTTTACATCTACCACCTGTTGAATGCAGGCCCTCACAGTTCTTTGTCTGATGTTACAGAAGTTTTCAGTGTCTGACTGAAAGGAACTAGAGGTGCAAAAATTGAAGGCTGTTGTCACCTTCTTCTGCAGACTATGGAAGAGTGGCATGCTAAGGTTGGTTAAAGGGGGTCCACTCTAAAGAAAGGAAGATGTGGACTATGCAACTATGCAGGTACTAAGAACTCAACACACTGTATTGTAAGGCACTGGCAATACACCTTGGAAAGCATTAGCCCTGCACCTCACATCTGATATCCCCAAACTATAGTGGGCCTGAAATTCATATCTAGTTCATGGTGCATCTAAGATGAATTGCTCATTGGAGGACTAGAAACTGGGGCAGAATCTGGTGCTGCCACCATTTCACCCCATTTAGAAAGGGTAACAACATTTTAGTTGGGAGTGAATCTTCTGTCCCCCTTTCCTACCTCGGCATGATGGCTGTGTGTCTTTGATAGAATTCAGTGCAACTATCACCAGCTAAAAGCTGGCATGAGTCACTGAGGGGCTTAGAAAGGATCGTATTATTTTGAACAACCCCCGCCCCCATCCAAACCCCCGCCATTGACCTTCTTGATGTCATAACTAGTCAAATGCAATGAATTTCACATTTCCTCTGGCTTCAGCTTTTGTGTCCATGTCTAGATCAAAACTATAATCAAGTCTGGACCAAAATGATTGATGGAACCTGAACAGAGTGTTAGTGTTGGTGAGTACAAGTTGCTTGATGGCACTGTTGAAGACACTTTACAGGTGATTGGAACTAGGCTGATAGGCCTGATTAGATTTGTCTTGTTTTTATAATTAGGACATTCTCAATCTCCCACATTGTCAGGTAGATGCCAGTGTCACAGCTGCACTGAAACAGCTTAGCTAGGAGAGCAAGATGATGCTCCAAACTTCTGCTTTCAAGTCATGATGTTATCAGGGCCTGTAATATTACTCGTCCCTTGGTGTGTGATCTGTTGTTAAGAGTCAAGGGAGCACAGGTAATATTCAAAATAAACATGGGATTTATTATAACAGAACTGGAAGACATATACATAAATAGTAACTGCAGGAGCTAGATTTGAACATGTCTTACTATGTTGGGCACCATCCACAACTAACTGGTCATGTGTGACTCGACATCATTTCCTCTAATGATGTTCATTTGCTTTTCTTAAGGTGGTCCGCCCTTACGGTCATCCCACAACAACCCCATTTTTTTCCAAAGATAAAAACATATGTACAAGAAATAACAATGTTGTGGTTCGGACGAACTATACATAATTGAACAAAACGTTATTTACAGAAAAAAAAATTTAAGTCTCTAAATCGAAAAAGAGGCTTGCTTATTCATCCAGATCTTTTTGTTGTGAATCTCTTCCCTCATGCGGAAAGCTTGGAGAAATGATGACTGGCAACATAGTCAATCACCAGCAGTCTGTCTGACATCTGGGTACTGGCCGCAAATAACTGATGTCTGAGGAGAGACCTCCAGTCGTACGACCTCTTTGTACCATGACTGCCAGCCTTTGTGTCATCTGTTACATGGACAAAACCCGATACACTCAACTTGGACATGTTTTTGCATTGTTGGTGCTTTACTGAATTCATGTATGGTGACAATTTGTAGACCTAGGCATGCTGGAAGTCCTGTGACAGCTGGTCCGGTTGTGTCTACAATGTAGAATGTTTGCGGTAACCATTCGGAGTTCCCTTAGCTGCGCTGTAAAGTTATTGCTTAATGCACTTGATTGGTAACACGATGGCCACATGGCCTCCTTATGTGCTACAACAATTCTGTGATTCAGTAATTCATTGTAGGCCATTAGCCTGGCTGTCATGCGTTGCAAGGAATGGATTCCCAGTTCTTGGAGTACATGTCCTTCACTATACGAATGGCTGCTTTTGTTGATAATGCAACCACTAGATGGCACAGGACTGGCACATGCGTAAATGCAGCCTCATGGACTGAAATGTCGCTGTCTACGACAGTTACGGAGAGGCTGGAAGGGATTGGCTGAACGGGAGAAGCAATGAGGCCGGGAGCGAGCAGCTGAAGCAGGGTACTGATGGGGGGAATGGAAGCGGTGATTGCAGCCAGTCGGGGTGAAGCAATGCTTGGACGTCATTACGTCGGATGTCATTACGTGGTGACGTTGACGCGCGCATGCGCTCATTCATACTGGCAAGCTGGCAAATGTTCAGATGCACTGATGACATCAGCGATTGCTCTGCACATGCTCTGTGTTGTCAAGAAACTCTCTGGATATGAATTGGCACAATATTCGCACTTGCTCCGGTGCTGATTTTTACTTTGAGCTTGTGCTTGCCACTCTTCTGTGGACATATAATCACAATCGTTGTGAATGCTTCAGATTGCATAATAGCATTGAGATGCTGATCCAAATTGACTATGTGGAATCCTTGCTCGCTGTTCACACGAGTGCACTATTCATCAGTGTTATCCTGGTAATCTGTCTCTTTGCTGACCTGATGTACCTGCCTGGGCTTCTGTTGTGTGATGGCATACCTCTTGTAGTATTTGCTATCATTTCTTGCAGATGTTGTCTCTGCCTGTGAACTGCCACCATTCTCATGTGCAGTATTTGAACTCGGCTTCCTGCACTGTGTCCTTGCATGCCACATGCTTTACACAGGACCCAGTAAACTGGGTGGGTCAGGCCACATTTGCCACAAGGCTTAGCAGACCTCTGCACCTTGGTATCCAAACTGATTGTTGTCGCCGCCCCCAACGCTTGTAACTGTTGGTGCCCAGCCATGATGGTTTCAAATTTCCTTCCATCATTGCAAAGCACATCTATGGTGTGCTTTTTCTTCTTTTCTAGCATGTCTTTTTGAAAGGCCTCTAGTGAGGTAGATGTGATTACCAACTCTATAACTCGTTCTGACAATTAGGTATCAGCGAAATCACAATATTGAGCTATGTCTCAGCACCTTGCAACAAACTGTTCAATGGACTTATCTTGCCTTTGCCGGTAAGTCATAAGCTCAAGCCTATGTACATGGACATTTAGTTGTATGTTCAGTTATTACTCCAGCGATGTCCAGATCATTCTAAGTTCCTTCAGATCCTCTGATCGCAATCTTGAGGTATTGAGCTGTTTCAATCCTCTGCTGCCCAGTGCAATCTTAATCTTCATAGCTTGCTTCTCTGGTGCAGTAACTTCCACGTCAAGGAAACATTGCTCTATTCGCTGTTGGAATAGTTTAAACGTAGATGCTATATCCGACACTTTGCACTACTGGATATCTGAAAGCCACTGTCATTTTAAAAAATAAATATGGCCTTTTGCAGATATTTTTCACAGGAACACTTTTTTTGTTTCCATTTTAAGAGAAATATGGTACCTGCCCCTTTTAAGAGCTATGGGCAAATGTTTGCACAGACAGGCAACTATTGGCACAGTTGTCATTTTTTTCAAAGCACAGTGAATGAGAGCTGTTTTGCTTTCAAACTCTTTTTGAAGCTTTTTTTCAAACAGTGCTTTTTTTGTAAGTTTGAGCTTGCAGTTGCTAACAGCCGCCACAGTCTATCTTACTGTGCTGGACCGCCCAGTGGCGCTATTTCTTGATGCTCTTTTGGGCTTAGGCCACACCCAGGAAGGAGAAAAAACTGGGAAAGCTGAAACAGTAATGGCTCCAGCCACAGCCCTTAAAATTTTTCGACCCACTGCCAGATAGGTGAAAACTCTGATCTCCCAGTAAATTGCCTGCTATACTAACAGAGGTCCAACCTCTCAGAGTCCTGGATGTGATCTCACTGCAGTGTTGTGGGGTCTTTTGCTAGCTGTTCTCCCACTGGATCTTTGGCCACTCAGGTACGCAGCTTTTTGTTCGATGTATTCTTTGGGAAAATTAAATGTTGCCGCGATGTGATGTTCAGTGGTCTTCAGAAAAAATAGTTACATTTTGGCAGCATCAAGATCTAATATTTACCTCTCCCCTGGTCTGTGATCTGTTGTCATGAGTCATGAGAACACAAGTAACATTCAAAATAAATGTGGGGTTTATTATAACAGAGCTGGAAAATATATGCATAAATAGTCATTGAAGGAGCTAGACTTGAACACATCTTACTGTGTCAGGCTCCACCTACAACTAACTGATCACGTGTGACTTGATATCACTTACTCTGATGATGTTCACTTGCAGTCCTAAAGGTGGTCCTCCCTGAAGGTCATCCCGCAACAGGGCCCACATCTTTTTCTGTGTCCAATGCACTCAGCTGCTTCGTAATGTTACATGCTGTGAAGCAAATTGGCTAGATGCTGATACCTTTGATGATGTAGACCTTAGGAGGAGTCTGAGTAGGATCATCAGGTTGGCATTTTTGGCTGAAGACACTGAGAACCATTTCAAGCTTATCGCTTTCACTCACATACTTATATCCACTCTGGTAGAGGACGGAGATGTCTATACAGTCTCCTCCTGCTGTTAGCTGCCCAGTTATTGATGCCATTCTTGACTGATTTTTAAAAAAAATTCTCAAACTTGGCATCACTGGAAAGGCCAGCATTTATTGCTTGTTCCTATTTGCTCTTGTACAAGTGAATGGCTTGCTAAACCACTTCAGTAGGAAATTAAGAGTCAACCATATTGGTATAGAACAGGCTGTGTAAAGTTTCCTTCCCTAATGGATGTCAATGAAGCAGTTAAGTTTTTATGACAATCTAACAGTTTCATGGTCATTTTGATTGATTCAATAAGGAGTGTATATGGGATGTCCCAGTGACAGCATCAGGTTTAACTTAGAATGACGTACAAATCTAAACATCAGGCTATATGTAGAGATAAGCCGTCTCACAATCAATGAATCAGAGCAAACCCTGCCCTTCAACAATGTAAGATACCCTGGCCGTATATATGTAAGATTAGGTTTAATCTCATATGATTAAGGTTTATCCTTTCTTTTTATGGAATTGTATTATAGCTAGAAATATTCTCGTACATCAGGTAGTGTGCCAGGTTCCTTTATTCTACCCAGATTTTTTAAAAACGGAATTTAAATTCTCAAACTGCCATGATGGAATTTGAACTCTCATTCTCTGGATTACTTATCCAATAACATAAATAATACAATCCATTTTCCTGCCTTTGCTCCACATCTATCACCTTCAATTGACTCAGCACCAACAGCTGATTTACTTCTTTCTATAAACCTGTTGTTTAGCATGCAGGGACCCCTGTGTAGTAGCTTCACTAGATTTATACCAGATCTCTTGGCTTGTTGGTGATGGAGGATTGAGGGATATTCTAGGTCATGAGGTTACAGATTATGGTGTAGCACAATTCTGCTACTGCTGATTACCCACAGTGCCTCATGGATTCCCAGTTTTGGACTGCTACAACTCTATGCACTTTTACAACCCTGATTTCAACCTAACTTGTCTGACAGAAATGGTGCATGTTTGGGTCGATTGCCTGTTTTACACCAACCATATGTTACACTCCATGGACTTTGATAAAACAAATAGTTGGACCCTGTTCCAGCCAGATCAGTTAGGTTAAAATTGGGTCTTACATTATGATAATATCCTTATGGTGGTGATGATATAAGGACTGTGTGTTGGTCACATCTTCTTCTGCCACATTTATTCCCAGGTTGAAAAATAGTGCACACAACAATGAATCAACGCCTGCACAACATTCTGGACTGCAGTCCTCTGAAGAGGGTGTTCTTGCACGTCAAACAGGGCGCCCCGCTCATAAGAAATAGGAGCAAGAATAGGACATACATTCCCTTGAGTCTACTCTGTCATTCAGTAAGATCATGGCTGATCTTTGACCTCAACTCCAGCTTTCCGCCCAATTCCCATATGCCTTGAGTCCATTGGATTCCAAAAATCTATCCATCTCAGCCTTGACAAGGCTCAACAACTCAGCATCCATAGTCCTCTGGGTTAGAGATTTCCAAAGATTCACAACCTTCTGAGTGATGACAGTTTTCCTCATCTCAGTCCCAAATGGCCACACTCCTTATCAAGAAAATAGAAACATAGAAAATAGGAGCAGGAGTAGGCCATTCGGCCCTTCGAGCCTGCTCCGCCATTCATTACTGATTATCCAACTCAGTAGCCTGTTCCCACTTTCGCCCCATACCCTTTCATCGCTTTAGACTCAAGAGCTATATCTAACTCCTTCTTGAAAACATACAATGTTTTGGCCTCAACTGCTTTCTGTGGTAGTGAATTCCACAGGTTCAACACTCTCTGGGTGAAGAGATTTCTCATCTCAGTCCTGAAAGGTTTACCCCGTATCCTTAGACTATGACCCCTGGTTCTGGATTCCCCACCATCGGGAATATCCTTCCTGCATCTACCCTGTCAAGTCCTGTTAGAATTTTATAGGTTTCTATGAGATCCCCCCTCACTCTTCTGAACTCCAGCAAATATAATCCTAACTGACTCAATCTCTCCTCATACATCAGTCCCACCATCCCAGGAATCAGTCTGGTAAACCTTCACTGCACTCCCTCTATAGCAAGAATATCCTTCCTCAGATAAGGAGACCAAAACTGCAGACAATATTCCAGGTGTGGCCTCACCAAGGCTGGGTATAATTGCAGCAAGATATCCCTGTTCCTGTACTCGAATCCTCTCGCTATGAAGGCCAACATACCATTTGCCTTTTTACCGCCTGTTGCACCTGCACGCTTAACTTCAGCAACTGGTATACAAGAACACCCAGGTCCCCTCTGTCAGTTTATAGCCTTTCAGATAGTAATCTGCCTTCCTGTTTTTGCTACCAAAGTGGATAACCTCAGATTTATACACATTATACTCCATCTGCCATGCATTAGCCCACTCACTCAACTTGCCCAAATCACCCTGATGCCTCTCTGCATTCTCCTCACAACTCACCCTCCCACCCAGTTTTGTGTCATCTGCACATTTGGTGATATTACATTTAGTTCCCTCATCTAAATCATGAATGTATATTGTGAATAGCTGGGGTCCTAGCACTGATCCCTGCGGTACTCCACTAGTCACTGCCTGCCATTCAGAAAAAGACCCTGAGACTATCCTGAGACTATGCCCCTAGTTCTGGACCAGAGAGGTAGTGGTGTAGTGGTACAGTCACTAGACTAGTAATGTAGAGCCCAGGCTAATGCTCTGGGGACACAGGTTCGAATCTCACCATGGCAGATGGTGACATTTGAATTCCATTAATAAAATATGGAATTAAAAAGCTAGTCTAATGGTGTCCATGAAACCAATGTCAATTATTGTAAAAATCCATTTGGTTCACTAATATCCTTCAGGGAAGGAAATCTGCCATCCTTACCTGGTCTGGCCTACATGTGTGACTCCAGATACACAGCAATGTTGACTCTTAATGCCCTCTGAAATGGCCTAGCAAGCCACTCAGTTCTAGGGCAATTAGGGATGGGTAATTATTGCTGGACGGACCAGTGATGCCCACATCCCACAAATGAATAAAAAAAGACTCTCCAGTGAAGGGAAACAGCCTCACAGTATCTGCTCTGTCAATTTTATATGTTCCAATACGATCATCTCTCATTTTTCTAAACCCCAGGGAGTATCGGTCCATGCTACTCAATCTGTCATCCGAGGAATCAATCTAATGAACCTTTGTTGCCTCCCCTCTAAAGCAAGTATATACATCTTTAGGTATGGAGATTAAAAGTGTACACAGCAGACAGAAACTGTAGACCATAGATCAAAACTGTACACAGTCATCCAGTAGATACAGATCGTGCCCATCTTCTGCAGTTGTTCCTTCATTTCAATATCCATCATATATGGGCTCTGATGATGTATCATTCAATACTTATAATTTTAAACTGCTTCCTTTCTTCACATTTACTTTACCATCAATTGGTTCATTCCAATCAATATTAACCTATGGAATGACTGTCGCAACTGATTGACCAAATCCCTTTATAGCCCAGCTACAACCGTTTAAGAATTACAACTGTACTGGATATTCTGCCTTTTCCATTCAGTCAGCAAACAGTGTAAGGCACAATCCAGATTCAGAGGCCAGGACATTGCCCAGGCCCCCTGTTATTTTATCAGGGGTGGGGTAGGCTGAGGATGGCTTCCCCCCAACCCCCAGACCAATTCAATCCACTTTAATTTTATTTAAGCCAGAGGGGCCCCCTGCCATGTGGAGGTGGGACCTGGCAGCCTCCTAGCAGCGTTAGGGACACCCCCCCCATTTGGGGGCTAGCCAGGGCCCCCAGAGGGCTTCTCCAGTGGCAATGGCTGCTCTCCCCAGAAGACCCCACCCCCACCCTCACGAACCCCCCCTTCCCCACAACCCCATTTACCAGGGCCTGCCTGAATGGCTCCGATGACCTCAACCCCACTCAGGTCCTGGGGTCTTCTCCTCCTTCGGTGTCCTGCAGTACCGGTAGTGGCCATGACTTCTGTGCACAGCCAGTACTGCAGAGCTACCAGACTTTCGATTGGCTGGCAGCTCTGGAGGTGGGAGCTCATTCCTTAAAGGGATGGCATCCCCGACAGCAGGCAGTTAATTGGCTGCCGGCCATTAAATAACAACGGGAATCCGACGGAGGGCTGAGGCGGGTTCTCCCTCACCTTCTGGCCCACTTCTGTGACCCCTGTCACCAGAATAAAATCCAGGCCAATGTTTACTCTCCATATCTAATTTGGCCCAACCCTTACAATTTGTCAGGATTGGCTACTTTTATTTTGGGTGAATGAGAAGTTCACAGCAATAAAAATGCAACCTTTCCCGTGACAACCATATCCTGAAAATGAAATTAAAACAAAAACCGCAGTTCCCACAGCCAAATCACCAATACTGGAAAAATGACGTTACTATAGTTTGTGCTGAACTAGGTTAGAATAGTATAGGAGGCTAAAATTAAGAATGCCACAGTGACAATGGAAGTATGAGTTGAAATGGTGAGCCACATGGAATATATTTTCAGGCAGAATGCAGATATTTATAGAACAATCAACCAATCTGTGTTTGTTGTCCCCAGTATAAAATAAAAGCAAAATACTGCGGATGCTGGAAATCTGAAACAAAAACAAGAAATGCTGGATTCACTCAGCAGGTCTGGCAGCATCTGTAGAAAGAGAAGCAGAGTTAACGTTTCGGGTCAGTGACCCTTCTTCGGAACTGACAAATATTAGAAAAGTCACAGATTATAAACAAGTGAGGTGGGGGTTGGGCAAGAGATAACAAAGGAGAAGGTGCAGATTGGACCAGGCCACATAGCTGACCAAAAGGTCACAGAGCAAAGGCAAACAATATGTTAATGGTGTTTTGAAAGACAAAGCATTAGTACAGATTAGGTGTGAATATACTGAATATAGAACATCAGCAAGTGCAAACCTGAAGAAAAACAACCTGAAAAAAACAGTGGGTAAGCAAACTGAACAAACTAAGATGAAATGAAATAAATGCAAAAAATGTAAAAAGGAATGCAAAAAAAAGGAAGAAAAAATAACTAAAAATGACTAAAAATGAAAGTAAAGTGGGGGGCTGTCATGCTCTGAAATTATTGAACTCAATGTTCAGTCCGGCAGGCTGTAGTGTGCCTAATCGGTAGATGAGATGCTGTTCCTCGAGCTTGCGTTGATGTTCACTGGAACACTGCAGCAATCCCAGGACAGAGATGTGAGCATGAGAGCAGGGGGGAGTGTTGAAATGGCAAGCAACCGGAAGCTCAGGGTCCTGCTTGCGGACTGAGCGGAGATGTTCCGCAAAGCGGTCACCCAGTCTGCGCTTGGTCTCCCCAATGTAGAGGAGACCACACTGTGAGCAGCGAATACAGTATACTACATTGAAAGAAGTACAAGTAAATCGCTGCTTCACCTGAAAGGAGTGTTTGGGGCCTGGGATAGTGAGGAGAGAGGAGGTAAATGGGCAGGTATTACACCTCCTGCGATTGCAAGGGAAGGTGCCCTGGGACGGGGACGAGGTGGTGGGGGTAATGGAGGAGTGGACCAGGGTGTCGCGGAGGGAACGATCCCTTCGGAATGCTGACAGGGGAAGGGAGGGGAAGATGCGACTGGTAGTGGCATCACGCTGGAGGTGGCGAAAATGGCGGAGGATGATCCTTTGGATATGGAGGCTGGTGGGATGAAAAGTGAGGACAAGGGGAACCCTGTCACGGTTCTGGGAGGGAGGGGAAGGGGTGAGGGTAGAGGTGCGGGGAATGGGTCGGACACGGTTGAGGGCCCTGTCAACCACAGTGGGGGGAAATCCTCGGTTGAGGAAAAAGGAGGTCATATCAGAAGCACCGTCATGGAAGGTAGCATCATCAGAGCAGATGCGTCGGAGACGGAGAAACTGGGAGAATGGAATGGAGTCCTTACAGGAGGTAGGGTGTGAAGAAGTGTAGTCGAGGTAGCTGTGGGAGTCAGTGGGCTTATAATGGATATTGGTAGACAACCTATCCCCAGAGATGGAGACAGAGAAGTCGAGGAAGGGAAGGGAAGTGTCAGAGATGGACCATGTAAAGGTGAGAGAAGGGTGGAAATTGGAAGCAAAGTTGATAAAGTTTTCGAGTTCGGGGCGGGAGCAGGAAACGGCACCGATACAGTCATCAATGTACCGGAAAAAGAGTTGGGGGAGGGGGCCTGAGTAGGACTGGAACAAAGAATGCTCGACATATCCCACAAAAAGACAGGCATAACTAGGACCCATGCGGGTACCCATAGCGACACCTTTTACTTGAAGGAAGTGCGTGGAGTTGAAGGAGAAGTTGTTCAATGTGAGAACAAGTTCAGCCAGGCGGAGGAGGGTGGTGGTGGATGGGGACTGGTTGGGCCTCTGTTCCAGGAAGAAGCGGAGAGCCCTCAAACCATCCTGGTGGGGGATGGAGGTGTAGAGCGATTGGACGTCCATAGTGAAGAGGAGGCGGTTGGGACCAGGAAACTGGAAATTGTCAAAATGACGTAGGGCGTCAGAAGAGTCACGGATGTAGGTGGGAAGAGACTGCACCAGCGGAGAAAAGATAGAGTCTAGATAAAATAAACTGTATCATGAGCAGTAAACATAGTATAATAGTTTGGAGAAAATACCTATAATTGGTGTCTCAAATTAATGAAGTGTTTGTATGGCTGGATAATGACATGGAAAGAGTCAAATGAACAGTTGTTGCATCTTCTGTTGTATTAGAAAATATCAAGGGAAGGGCAGTTAATGAACAAGTGTTTCTTCAAGGGAATGGTTCACTGAAAAGTAAAGAAGAACAGAGTGAGAAGCAAGGAGGGAAATCTTCTTAGTTTTAGGTGGTGGAAAAGACAGAAGATGATTTGGCAAAGTCATGATTTTCACGAGTACAAAAGCAAAGTACTTCAGATGCTGAAATGCTGAAATAAAAACAGAAAATGCTGGAAATACTCTGCATATCAGGAAGCGTCCGTGGAGAGAGAAACAGAATTAACCCTTCAGGTTGATGACCTTTTGTTTCATTTTCACAGTTTTACTGACAAGACATTTACAGACAATCCACCAGTTTTCACTTCATTTTACCTTTTTTCAGGCCATTAACCTAATTAACTGCTTTTCTGTGACAGCAATCAGAATTTCTGACTCATGACTCTCACCATCTTTCCATCCATCATTTTCTTCAGTTCTAGAAAGGGACTTGCTTACCTTCAGTTTCCAGTTTTAACAAAGGGCCGAAACTGAAAGGCTAACGTAACAGATGCTGGTCTCTTTTAAGATTTTAATAAACCTGCTATTTCCAATATTGTCTGTTTTATTTAGATACAACAATTTGCATTTATAAAACATCTTTAACACAAAAAGGGCTCAAGGCGTTTCACAAATAGAAATAGAAAAGGGAACTGACACTGAACCATAGAGGGAAAGATTAGGTTAAAAATGTGTGTTTTGAGAAGTTTGTTAAAGGTAGAGGGAAAAGTGGAGATGCATGAATGTTAGGCAAAGAATCCAATGAGTAATGAAGCAGCTGACGGTTGTGCTACCAATGCTGGTGAGACAAAGAGGAGGGATGCACAAGAGAAAGTCAGATAACTGAAGGGTGCAAGAAGAAGACTGGAGGAATTTGCAGAAATAGCAGTCATGGAGATGGATAGCATGTAAGATTTGACGCTTAACTCTGGGTTGAACAGAATGACAAAATTATGTAAGGTCACCCCGAGTAAGTGATGGTGATAGGGCTGGAGGCAAATATTGTTTTCCATTATTTCCAGTTTAAAAATATATATATATATATGATTTGGTAATGAAAATTATTTAATGCTTGTGGCTGCAAAGGTTATAAAAATCTCCAGGGTGAAAAGGTCCCCTGAAATTATATGCTATTCAGTGGGGGAAAAAAGTTTTTTTCAAATGATCTCACTTTCGCTAGGAATTAAAATATAGCCTGGGGACTATAGTATGATTTTTTGTGGTACTACAAGTTATGTAGCTCAGCAAAATTACATTTTCTCCACCTATTGCCAATGCAATCATTGAAATTATAGACCCAATTTTTAGAGACCAGTGAAATTGAGGCCGTACTCACCCACTGAAAATGTTGCAAGACAAACAGTAATTTTAAATGATCCCTGCGCAGGGAGACATTCTAAGCTAGAAAGCACACAATATGGCAAGTAGTTATTAAAGGGCTACCATTAAAGGGTTGCTTGCATTAACTTGCCCGCAGCACCAGAGTCATACATTTGAACAGGTGGTGAAATTGTTATTGGAGCAAAGACTGCAACAAAGGAAGGTGGCCCTGTTTGAAGCAGAAGACTTCATTGAATCACAGGCTGAAGCTGCTTGAATATAACTTGCAGATCAAATTAATGCAGTCTGTAACTGCAAAGAAGTTCAGTGTCACCATGTGAAGTGCCAAGATGAGTGTAACCACCTTTACACGTATGATTACTATAATGCGATAGAAGGTTTGGCACAATTCTACATTCTCTGGCTACCACATCCTCAGGAACATAGCATGCAAAGCTTTGAGATAAACTTTACCCTTTTCTCCACACTCTTTCATTGGGCAAAAGCTGGAATGAGCAATTCTAGTGCAGCACTAAACTAAACTCTTAAGCTCAGAATGAATATTGACACCTCAAACATTATGGTGCTGCTTTGCAATGTGCTCATACCTGAAGGGAAGTGGACTGAGCACAAAGGTAATGTTTGCATTTTCAGGCAATTTTGAACACCTTATAAAAAGGCATCCTTGGCTACTGACAGGGGTGTCTGAAGTGCCATTGCACCTGACGATTTTGGCTTCAGGAAATTTTCACTTGATCCAATTCAGTGGGAACAAACAAAAGGATTCACAATTCACAGGTCGGCGCAACATCGAGGGCCGAAGGGCCTGTACTGCGCTGTAATGTTCTAATGTTCTAATTCACAGCTTTGTTAGCTGCAACGTGTAGTTCAACAGCAATTGAAAACACTGCAGGAAAATATTTCTTTCTAACACTTTTACAACAATATATAAAAGCACAAGGCAAAAGAAAAGATGCACATTCTAAAATGCAGATGATAGTAAATACTTGCTGCAGAAAGCAGAAACAATTTACCACCAAGTGAATGTGGGACTAAGTATGACTGCTCTTTCAAAGAACTAGCAACAATAATAACAACAAATTATATTTATATAGTGCCTTTAATGAAATAAGATGTTCTGAGGTACTTCATAGGACTGTTATAAAACAAAATATGACACCGAGCCACATAAGAAGCTATGAGGTCAGGTGACCAAAAACTTGGTCGAAGGGGTAGATTTTAAGGAGTTTCTGAAAGGAGGAAACTGAGGTAGAGAGGCAGAGATGTTTAGGGAGGGAATGCCAGAGCTTACAGTCCAGGCAACTGAAGGCACAGCCACCAATGGTAGAACGATTAAAATCGGAATATTCAAGAGGCCAGGATTAGATGAGTGCAGATATCTGAGAGGGTTGTGCGGCTGGAGGAGATTACAGGGATAGAGAGGAGTGAATTCATGGAGGAATTTGGAAATAAGGAAGCGAATTTTAAAATCAAAACGCTGCTTGACCAGGAGCCAATGTAGGTCAGCGAGCACAGGAGTGATAGGTGAACAGGAATTGGTGCAAGTTAGGACATGGGCAGCGAAGTTTTGAAGTTTACAGAGGGTAGAATTTGGGAGGCCATCCAGGCATGCATTATATTATTCAAGTCCAAAGGTAACAAAGGCATGAAAGAGGGTTTCAACAACAGATGAGCTGAGACAGGGGCGAAGTTGAGCAGTCTTAGTGATGGCATGAATATGTGGTCCAAAGCTCATCTCAGGGTCAAATATGACACCAAGGTTGCAAAGAGTCTGCTTTAGTCTCAGAGTTGCCAGGGAAAGGGCTAGAGTCAGTAGCTGGGGAATGGAGTTTGGAGTGGGTTCTGAAAACAACGGCTTCAGTCTTCCCAATATTTAGTAGGAGGAGGAAATCTCTGCTCATCCAGTACTGGATGTTCTATAAGGCGTCTGAGAATTTAGCAACAATGGAGGAGTTGAGAGAGGTGGTGTTGAGGTAGAGCCGTGTGTCGTCCGCCTACATGTGAAAACTAATTATGTGCTTTTGCATGATGTCGCCAAGGGGCAGCATGTAGATGAGAAACAGCACAGCCATTATGGGCCAAATGGCTTCCTTCTGTGCTTTTAGTTTCTATAGTTCTATGTTTCAAAGTCTAATAACTGCAGTCTCATTTTAAATATTAAACTAAATCTGTTTATACCGAGAGACCACTCAACAACCCATCTTGCATGGGTAAGGTGCATACTGTGAGCGGAGCACCTGAAATTCAGCATGATGCACTATTTAAGTCAGGATTGTGCTTATTTGAAATGCACCTCCAGCAAAATTCTACCTTGTAAATTTGGTGTGCTTCTCACTGTGCACATGTTCATGGCTCACGCTATACCATTGAGAATCTATATTACTTGCACAACCTCAGAAAAAGAACCCTCATGTCTGCATTAATGGCAAAAGTGAAAGCCTGTGACATGGGAGGCAGGTCACATGTTTTATACTGCAATGCACCGAAAAAAGACAAAACTGTTTCATTGAAAAATAAGTTGCCCAGACTTTTACAAGAGCTTCACTTTTTTTAAAATAAACATGGTGAGAAGCAGGAGAAGCTCATAAAATAAAGCCAATCCTCAAAGTTTCAGAAAAATGTGTTCATTTGGAACTTGCGGGATGGCTTAGGAGTGTTTGATGGACAGAGATAGACATCACAGCAACATTATGCTGCTGGCTTATTCACCGATGTGAATCATTCTTGCATGGTTATAGGACTATCAATTTCACTCGTGCGTGGTGAAAAAATGCATTTGTTCAGCAGCCTGGGACAATTAAATATCAAATTTTGACATCTGAAATATTGTCTGCCAGATGGAAAAGAAAGTAATAAGAACTGTTCCAAAGTTAAAGACAACATAGACCTTGGACTTCAATTTTTAGACACATTGAGAGCAGGGGAGCACACGAGTACGCGGGAATCGGGGATGTAAGTGTAACAAGTCTGGCAGTGGCTCAGTAACTCAGCCACCTGACTTTCGCTGTACTTCTGGGTTCGCTGTCCAATTAGCGACTTCAACTCTAGTATTTAAAGGGACACTCTAAACATGCAAGTTGAAAGAGTTTGGAGTTGTGTTAGAGAGACAAAAACCTTTTACAATAGAGCCATGATGGGCAAAGGGTGTGCCCAGCTTCAGAAATGCCTCCTTTGTTTTATTCATTCGGGGATATAGGCTTCGTTGGCAAGGCCAGCATTTATTGCCATCCCTAATTGTCCATGTGAAGGTGGTGGTAAGCCACCCTCTTGAACCTCTGCAGTCTGTGTGGTGAAGGTACTGTTATGAGGTGGGAGGAGTGCACTGTCTTTTCTAGTTCAACTTCTCCACAGGGCACAACATAGATTTAAATGTTTACCCAGTTACCAATGTGGTCAATCGTATGTTCTATTTTTTTTCCCAGAATAAACTACACCAACTAGGTTTCTTCAATAAACAGCCAAAATTATCAGTTTATTATAAATCAAGACTTATCCAGTAATGAAGCAAAATATTAACACACAGATTGAAATATGAAAGTTCCCTTTTAAAATCCCCCACACACAAACTCACAAACACACACACAGAGAAAAATACAGAAATTCTCTCTGCAGAGGTCTGTTATAAGAAAAAGACAGAAAAGAATACTTTGGCCAAATACTTGCTAATTCTTGAAGAAAAAAGAGAAGGTATGGAAAGATGTCAGTTGTCCCTTTCGGTCTGGCGTCGGGGTATATGGTGAAGGTCACTGGGATCTTTTCAGAAGCAGTTCATTCTGGAGATATCAAAACATTATGTGGTAGGCTTTCCAGGAGAAATGTGGCATCAGGGGTTTCAGCCAGCACACACTTGAATCAAAGGGTTTTTCCAATGACAGGAGGAAAGAGGAGCTGACACATTGGACTTCTCAGGGTCTCTAAGAGTGGTGCAGGCAAAAATGAGGTGGGGGTTTCTTTTTTGGTAAGTTGATTTTCAGCTGCTTTTCAAACACTGTCCACACCCCAACTGAACTGAAAACAATCCAAACCCCAAAACAGAAACTCAACCTGTGGCTTCACTGCAAACATCTCCCCTTAGTCTGAGGTTCCTGTTGTTTGTTTACCATAAGGAAGGTGATCTCCAGAAGAGGTTGTTTTAGCACTCTTTGATTGTTCCAGCAAGTGTTTTCAGTCAAAGGATATAGAGGATTGGATAAGGAAAAAAAAGGAAGCTTATGGCAGATTCAGAGGGCTGAAAACAGCAGAGGATGTAGAGGAGTATAGAAAGTGTAGGGGGGGTACTTAAAAAAGTAATTAGGAGAGCGAAGAGGGGACATGAAAAAACACTGGTGGGCAAGATAAAGGAAAATCCCAAGGCGTTTTGTAAGTATGTTAAGGGCAAGAGGATAACTAAGGAAAGAGCAGGGCCCATTTGGGACCAAAGTGGCAATCTGTGTGTGGAGCCAGAGGACAGAGTGAGGTTTTAAATGATTACTTTTCATCTGTGTTCACCATGGAGAAGACAATGTAGGTGTAGAGATCAGGGAGGGGATTGTGATATACTCGAACAAATTAACATTGAAAAGGAGGAGTTATTAGCAGTTTTAGCGGGCTTAAAAGTGATAAACCCCCAGGCCCAGATGAGATGTATCCCAGGCTGTTATGTGAGGCAAGGGAGGAGATAGCAGGGGCTCTGACACAAATTTTCAAATCCTCTCTGGCCACAGGAGAGGTACCGGAGGACTGGAGGACATCGAATGTGGTATCGTTATTCAAGAAGGGTATCAGGGATAAACCAGGTAATTACAGGCCAGTGAGTCTAACATCAGTGGTAGGAAAACTATTGGAAAAACTTCTGAGGGACAGGATTAATCTCCACTTGGAGAGGCAGGGATAGTCAGCATAGTCAGGGATAGTCAGCATGGCTTTGTCGGGGGAGATCGTGTCTAACAAACTTGATTGAATTTTTCAAGGCGGTGACTAGAGGTGTAGATGAGGGTAAAGCAGTTGATGTAGTTTACATGGACATCAGTAAGATTTTTGATAAGGTCCCTCATGAGATATTGGTTAAGAAGATAAGAGCCCATGGGATCCAGGGCAATTTGGCAAATTGGATCCAAAGTTGGCTTAGTGGCAGGAGGCAGAGGGTGATGGTCAAGGGTTGTTTTTGCAATTGGAAGCCTGTGACCATGGTGTACCACAGGGATCAGCGCTGGGACCCTTGCTGTTTGTAGTGTACATTAATGATTTAGACGTGAATATAGGAAGAATGATCAGTAAGTTCACAGATGACACGAAAATTGGTGGTGTCGTAAATAGTGAGGAGGAAAGCCTTAGATTACATGGGCTGGTAAGATGGGTGGAGCAGTGGCAAATGGAATTTAATCCTGAGAAGTGTGAGGTGATGCACTTTGGGCAAGGTAATATACAATGGGTGGCAGGAAGGCATATGGGATACTTGCCTTTATTAGCCGAGGCATAAAATATAAGAGCAGGGAGGTTATGATGGAGCTGTATAAAACAGTTAGGCCACAGTTGGAGTACTGTGTACAGTTCTGGGCACAACACTATAGGAAGGATGTGATTGTACTGGAGAGGGTGCAGAGGAGATTCACCAGGATGTTGCCTGGGCTGGAACATTTCAGCTATGAAGAGAGACTGGATAGGCTCGGGTTGTTTTCCTTTGAGCAGAGAAGGCTGAGGGGGGACCTGATTGAGGTATACAAAATTATGAGGGGCATAGATAGGGTAGATTGGAAGAAACATTTTCCCTTAGCGGAGGTGTCAATAACGAGGGCATAGATTTAAGGCAAGGGGCAGGAGGTTTAAAGGGGATTTGAGGAAAAGTTTTTTCACTCAGAGGGTGAATCTGGAGCACACTGCCTGAAGGGGTGATAGAGGCAGGAACCCTCACAACATTTAAGAAGTATTTAAATGAGCACTTGAAATGTCAGCATACAAGGCTACGGGCCAAATACTGGAAAATGGGATCAGAATAGATAGGTGCTTGATGGTCAGCATGGACACGATGGGCCGAAGCGATATCACGAAATGAGTGAAGGCACTGGTTATAGCAAAGGCTGGCGGCTCTGACAACATCTCGACTGTAGTACTGAAGACTTGTGATCCAGAATTAGCCATGCCTCCTGCTAAGCTGGAGGCCTAAGTGTCCTTTCAGTGACCCCAGTGAAAAAAATAAAGTCCAGCATTTCTTCAGGCTTCCAAATGAATCCATTTCCACAATTTAAATATGAGTCCTTAAAAACAGATTTTAAAAAATAGAAGCCTCTCATAACAGTACTCCTACAGTATTGATAGACAGGGAGTTCCAGGATATTGACCAAAGGACTATGAAGGAACAGCAATATATTTACAAGTCAGGATGGTGTGTGACTTGGAGCAGAACTTGCAGGTGGTGGTGGTCACATGTGCCTGCTGTCTTTGGCCTGCTAGGCAGTAAAGGTCATGGGCTTGAAAGATGCTATCGAGGAAACCTTGGTGAGTTGCTGCAGTGCATCTTGTCACAGTGGTGGAGGGAGTAAATGTTTAATGAGCTGGATGACGTGCCAATTAAGCAGTCTACTTTGTCCTGGATGATCTCAAACTTCTTGACTCTTATTGGAGCTGCACTCATCCAAGCAAGTGGAGAATATTCCATTACGGTCCTAACTTATGCCTTATAGAGGTGGAAAGGCTTTTTGGAGAGGGGAGGTGAATCAGTCACCACAATCTCTGATCTGTTCTTGTAGCCATTATATTTTTTGTGGCTGGTCTAGTTCAATTTCTGGTCCATAGTGGGGATTTAGTGATGGCAATGCTGTTGAATGTCAAAGAAAGGCAGTTAGATTCTCTCTTGTTGGAGATCATCATTGCTTGGCACTTCTACTGCACAAATGTTACTTTCCACTTATCAGCCCAAGCTTGAATGTTGTCCAGGTCTTGCTGCACGTGGACACAGACTGCTTCATTATCTATGGAGTTGCGAATGGAACTGAACACTGTTCAATCATCAGTGACCATCCTCACTTCTGACATTATGATGGAGGGAAGGTCATTGACGTAGCAGCTGCAGATGTTGGGTCCGGGACACTGCCCTGAGGAACTCCTGCAGTGATATCCTGGGGCTGAGATATTGGGCCTGCAATAACCACAGCTGTCTTCCTTGTGCTAGTTATGACTCTAACTAGTGGAGAGTTTCCCCCATTGACTTCAATTTTACTCGGGCTCCTTACTGCTACACTCAGTCAAATGCTGCTTTGATATCCAGGGCAGTTGTTCTCACCTCACCTCTGGAATTTAAATGTTTTGTTCATGTTTGGAACAAAACTATAATAAGGTCTGGAGCTGAGTGGTCCTGGCAGAACCAAAACTCTGCATTGGTGAGCAATTTATTGGTGAGTGTCACTTAATAGCTCTTTTGTGACACCTTACATCACTTTGTTGATGATCAAGAGTAGACAGATGGGGTGGTAATTGGCTGGATTCGATTTGTCCTGCTTTTTGTGGAGAGGACATACCTAGGCAATTTTCCACTTTCTTGCCAGTGTTGTAGATGTACTGGATCAGCTTAGCAGGAGGCATGGCTAATTCTGGAGCACAAGTCTTCAGTACTACAGTCGAAATGTTGTCAGAGCCCATAGCCTTTGCTATATCCAGTGCCTCCACTCGTTTCGTGATATCGCTTGGAGTGAATCGAATTGGCTGAAGATTGGAACAAAGGAAAAATATTGTGGATGCTGGAAATCTAAAACTAAAACAGAAAAGGCTGGAAATATTCAGCAGATCAAGCAGCATCTGTGACGAGCAAAACAGCATTAACGTTTCAAGTTTGTGACCTTCTCATCAGAACACTTCTAAAGAAAGGTCACAGACTTGAAACGTTAACTCTGTTTTTCACTCCATACATGCTGCCTGAACTTCTATTCTTGTGGCTGAAGATTGGCTTCTGTGAAAGTGGAGACCTCAGGAGGAGGCTGAGATGGATCATCCACTCAGCACTTCTGGCTGAAGATGGTTGCAAATGCTTCAGCCTTGAACCTTGTCTACTGCACTGATGTGCTGGGCTCTGCCATCATTGAGAATGGAGCTTTTCATGGAATCTGATCTTCCAATTAGTTCTTTAATTGTCCACCACCATTTATGACTGGATGTGGCAGGACTGCAGAACTTTGATCTGATTCGTTGGTTATGGGATCGCTTGGCTCTGTCCATCACATTCTGCTTCTGCTGTTTATAATACATCTAGTCCTGTTGTAGCTTCACCAGGTTGGGACTTCATTTTTAGGTATGCCTGGTTCTATTCATGGCATGCCCTCCTGCACTCCTCATTGAACCAGAATTGGTCCCTTAGATTGATGGTAATGATCGAGTGAGGGATATGTCAGGCCATGAGGTTACAGATTGTGGTGGTATACAATGCAATGCAATATAATGGTATGCAATTTTTGCTGCTGCTAATGGCCCACATGGCCTTGTGGATGCCTAGTTTTGAGCTTCTAGATCTGTATCTGTTCTAAATCTATCCCATTTAACATGGGTAATCCCTCGATGTGTTGCATGGGAGCTGTAAGTACTGGAGGGAGATCCTATTCTCTAGTGAAAGGAGGAAGAAGCTGCAGCTGACACAAATTAAGTGTGGTTGGAGGTTCCCCAGGAGGGCAGCAGCAGCAGGAGCATGGTGCCATGGTCCAGAATCCATTGCTGAAAGCCATTCAATCACCTCAGCAGGATAGGAAAGGTGAGAACAATGGCACATTGTCCGGCATCCTGGTATGTGTATCACCCTAACCCCTTTACCCTGTCTTCTCAAGTCCACTCCAGCACATCACTTCTCACACTAACTTACCTTTCAAGTGCGCCCATCCCTCTCTTTTTTTATTTATTTGTGGGATGTGGGCTTCGCTGGCTAGGACAGCATTTATTGCCCATCCCTAATTACCCTTGTGAAGGTGGTGGTAAGCTACCTTCTTGAACTGCTGCAGTCCACGTGGGGTAGGTACATCCACAGTGCAGTTAGGAAGGGAGTTCCAGAATTTTGACCCAGTGACAGTGAAGGAACGGCGATATAATTCCAAGTCAGGATGGTATGTGGCTTGGAGGGGAACCTGCAGGTGGTGGTGTTCCTATGCATCTGCTGCTCTTGTCTTTCTAGGTGGTAGAGGTTATGATTTTAGAAGGTGCTATCTAAGGAGCCTTAGTGCGTTGCTGCCTCCCCATCTATCCATCCAGCACTGACACGCACCCTCATATCTATGCAATGTTAGGCTTATCCCTCAGAGTCACCCTCAACAAATGCTCTTAATCATGGTACTACTCTCAAAACATTCCACTTCTCACACTCATCGTTCTCTTCTTTCTCTCCTTGCAGGAGAAGAAAGCACTGAACGCCATGGAGAGACAGAGAACCAGAGGTTGCTCTCCAGCCATCTCTCAATTAACAGCTGCGGATAAGGAGGCGCTGGAGATTAGCACACTCTTGGCATGCCTGACTGTTGGAGATGGGGAGATGGAGACCTGTCAATTATCTGGTGACAGAATTAAATATCGGGATACCACATGGAATACAACACAGTCATGTTGACTTGATGTCAACAGCGACTGAAATATGAATGTGTGCATAATGATAAGTTAAAGCATTCTGAATTTGCTAGTACTCATTCGTGTCTTCAATCTCCCACAAAGCTTTCCCACTTCCAGGAGGCAGTGGTTGAGGTTACCCGTCATGAGGACAACTCTTTAATGGAGCTCACTATCTTTGTGGGTGCACTCTCATAGGACTTACGCAGACCATGTACCAGCTTAGATACTCTAACCTCAATGGGACTAGTTAGAGATATAGTTTGGTTTTCACAGGTGGTTTACACTTTACACATGAGCAAAAGCACTTTACAAGTGGTGGCAGGGACAGCCTGTATCAGAGGGCATTAGAATCTCCAAGCTCTGCTGAGCTAGATGCAGATGCTGTACCCCGGGGGCTGTTGATGAAGAGAATAATTCTTGAGCAGCAGCAGAAAATGTGCAATGTTCTGGCAGGCTTACTGGGCTTGATTGCAGAAAAATTTGGGATTCCATCTTATGCATAGTGTAGGTCAGATGGTTTCACAGGTCGGCGCAACATCGAGGGCCGAAGGGCTTGTACTGCGCTGTAATGTTCTATGTTCTATAAGTGTCATTAGTCGTAAGCCTTTGCGATGATATTGTCTTCCATGAAAAGAGTGGTCAACTGCATGGACCATCAGACACAGCAATCAAATGAGTACATGTAGGCTCTCACCAATGGCTTACATACTCTGGGCTGGAATTTGTTCTCAGCCCAACACCGGGTTCTGTGGCGGTACAGGGGCCAGAGAATCAGAATGGCAGTGGCCACCATGGAAACCGACACCTGGATGCCAGGGTTGATCTTCTCCGGGGGCAGGATAGGCCGCCGTCAGCCTTCCAGCCCAGAGGCCAATTGAAACCCTTAAGTGGCCTATTGATGACCAATTAAGTGTCTCTTCCCGCCACCGCTGGTATCTTGCCAGCAGCGGGTGGGGGTGGCGCCTCTGCCATGAGGGGAGGACACCTTGGAAAACAAGGTACCCTCCCTGCGGGGTTGGGGGTGTCCCACGGAGGACCCACACTCTCCCCTGGGAACCACTGCAACTCCCAGGATTCCCCTCCCCCGGACCAAACGCCCGCCCTCCCACCCCTCTTGCCGGGGCCTTCTGGACTGGCTCCACCGACCCCGCCTCACCTACCTTGGGTCCAGGGTTCCAACGAAGGGCCTGGGTCCGAAACCTCTGCAGTTCCGGCAGTGGCCACCGCTCCCAGTGACGCTGCTGATACTGTTGAGCTGCCAGCCCTCTGATTGGTCAGCACCTTTTGGGGGTGAGATCCCGGTCCCTATTAAGTGTTTAAAGGGACGGGGATCCCATCTCCTTCAAATTTGACAGCCAAAGACCGGAGGGTTGCTCTGGGAGCCTGAAAAAGTACAGAGGCGAGGTTCCCCCCACCTTTGCTGCCCCATGCCAGGAAACCTGCCTCCTGCACAAAATCCAGCTCTCTGATTGCCTCCTTAAATAGGATGAATGTTACCAAGCCTTGGCCTTACATCACCCAAATGATCTGCAGCAAAGTGTTCTCCAGGACATTGTTGGCATTGAAGTGTGGCTGGGCCACAAGAGGAATGATAGTGAAAGAAGCCAAAGAAGTGGGGATTCGGGTCAAAGCACTTCCACTTCTTACCCGTTGTCCCCCACGACCCTAATCAGAACCCCACATTTTGCCTCATGTCAAGGCTGCCCCTGCACAGATGCAAGTAGAGCCGTCTTTGGCATGGTCCTCACATGCTTCAAAACCCAGAGAACGCTGGGAAGATGCAACTGAAACAGTCAGGGCACGGATCTGAGCAGGCTGCTTCTATCTCTGCTGAAGCTGCAGGGGTTGCACTACATAGAATTATTGGGAAGTGAAAAAATTTGTAGTTGCATAAGGATATGCATATGATTGTATTACACATTGTTACATTGTTAAGTTTCTGTTGTTTATTTGAAACACATAAACATTATTCCTTTGCACCACTTTCCAGTCTTGCCCATTCTTGGTTGCTGGCTGGCAAATGGCCTTTTCAGTTGTGTGAGGATGAATGGGAAGACATAAATTGAAGGCCTCTAATTGGGTGGCTGTAACAGGAGTGCTTGGTTGTTTGCAGAACTGTTTTGTGTTAGTGCCAATTGTGGTTAGGGCAGAATGCAATACTGTCTTTTGCATATAGTTGTCAGATGGGTGCACTGGTGGATCCTCAGTGAACCTTACAATAATGAGGGCATCCCAGGTATCAATGTGTGTCGCTGGTGGTGCATTGCCTGCATCATCTTCTGCCTCCTCATCTTCCTCCTCCTCTTCCTTGTCTTCCTCCACATCCTTGGAAGCATCTGAAGAGGCTGCGTGTTTTGCACCTTGTTCCTCCTGCAGATCCAAACCTTGCTGCTACACAATGTAATTCATATTAAGCATGCTGATGGCTTGTTCAATTGCATATCTGAGGTGATGTATCATTCATTATATTGCACCTGGGCCTCAATCTTCAGGTTCTGAGTGGTGTCATCAGTAACATTTTAAGTGGAGATCCCTTGTCTCCAAGCAGCCAGCCATTAACTCTGCTTCTAGGGGCGAAGAGGTCAGGGAAGGTGGAATGCCACAGGATGAAATCAGATTGGCAGCCTCCCATGAATCTTGCACACACCTGCATAAAGATTTTTTGGTGGTTGCACACCAGTTGCATATTGATGGAGTGGAAGCCCTTGCAGTTGACAAACACTCTTGGGCGATCTGGGAGTGCTTTAATTGCCATGTGTGTGCAGTTGATGACACCCTGCACCTATGGAAAACCAATCAGAGCACAAACCCAAGCACCCACCCAATCTAATATGAAAGCAAAATACTGCAGATGCTGGAAATTTGAAATAAAAACAAGAAATGCTGGAAATACTCAGCAGGTCTGGCAGCATCTGTGGAGAGAGAAGCAGAGTTAACGTTTCAGGTCAGTGACCCTTCTGGCATCACAGGAAAAGTTGGCATCACAAGCTATAAAGTTACTGAACTCAAGAGGTGAGATTAAAGTGACTGCCCTTGACATCAAGGCAACATTTGACCAAGTGGCATCAAGGAGCCCTAGCAAAACTGGAGTCAAAGGGAATCAGGGGGCAAACACTCCACTGGTTGGAGTCATACCTAGCACAAAGGAAGATGGTTGTGGTTGTTGGTGGTCAATCATTTCAGTCCCAGGACATTACTGCAGGTGTTCCACAGGGTTGTGACCTAGGTCCAACTATCTTCAGCTACTTCATCAATGACCTTCCCTCCATCATAAGGTCAGAAGTGGGGATGTTCGCTGATGATTGCACAATGTTCAGCACCATTCGGGACTCCTCAGATACTGAAGCAGTCCGTGTTCATACGCAGCAAGACCTGGACAACATTCAAGCTTGGACTGATAAGTGGCAAGGGACATTCACGCCACACAAATGCCAGGCAATGACCATCACAACAAGAGAGAATCCAACCATCTCCCCTTGACATTCAATGGCATGACCACCATTGAATACCCCACTATCAACATCCTGGGGGTTACCATTGACTAGTAACGGAACAGGGCCAACCATATAAGTACTGTGGCCAGAAGAGTAGGTCAAAGGCTGCAAATTCTGCTGCGAGTAACTCACCTCCTGACTCCCCACAGACTGTCCACCATCTACAAGACACAAGTCAGGAGTGTGATGGAATACTTTCCACTTGCCTGGATGAGTGTAGCTCCAACAACACTCAGGAAGCTAGACACCATCCAGGACAAAACAGCCCGCTTTATCGGCACCCCATCCACCACCTTAAATATTCACTCTCTCCAACACTGGCGCACAGTAGCAGCAGTGTGTACCATCTGCAAAATGCACTGCAGCAACTCACCACACCTCCTTCGATAGCACCTTCCAAACCCATTACCTGTTCCACCCAGAAGGACAGGGCAGCAGATGCTTGGGAACACCACCACCTACAAGTTCCCCTCAAAGTCACACATCATCCTGACTTGGAAATATATCGCTGTTCCTTCACTGTCGCTGGATCAAAATCCTTGAACTTTGTCCCTAACAGCACTGTGGCTGTACCCGCACCAGATGAACTTCAAAGGTTCAGGAAGGCAGCTCACCACCAGCTTCTCAATGGCAATTAGGGATGGGCAACAAATGTTGGCCTTGCCAGTGATGTCCACATCCCATGAAACAAATAATAATAAGAAAGCTGTGAGGAGAACACAGAGAGGCTGCAAAGAGTTAAGTGAATGGGCAAAATGTGGCAGGTGGAGTATAAAGTGTGAGATTATTCACTTTGATCTAATGACTAGAAGAGTAGAATTTTTTTAAAAGACGGGAAACTTGTAAATGTTGATGTTCAAAAAGGCTTGGGATGCTCGTAAAAGAAACACAGGAAGTTAGCATGCAGGTACAGCAAGCAATTAGGAAGGCAAATGGCATGCTGGCCTTTATTGCAAGGGGATTGGAGTACAGGAATAAAGAAATCTTGCTACAATTGTACAGGGCTTCGGTAAGACCACACCTGGAATACTGTGTGCAGTTTTGGTCTCCATATTTAAGGAAGGAAATACTTGCATTGGAGGCAGTACAGCAACGGTTCACTTGATTGGTCCCTGGGATGAGATGGTGATCCTATGTTGAGACAATGAGTAAATTGGGTCTATATTCTCTGCAGTTTAGAAGAATGAAATCTGATCTGATTGAAATTTACATGATTCTGAAGGGGCCTGATAGGGTAGACACTGAAAGATTGTTTCCGCTGGTCGGGTATCTAAAACATGGGGCACAGTCTCTGGATAAGGAGATGATCGTATAGGACTGAGATGAGGAGAAATTACTTCACTCAAAGGGTTGTGAATATTTGGAATTCTCTATCCGAGAGGGTTGTGGATGTTCCATTATTGAATATTTTTAAAGGCTGAGACAGACAGATTTTTGGTCTCACAGAATCAAGAGCATTGGGCAGGAAAGTGGAGTTGAAGCCAAGATAAGCAATGAATAGCGGAACAGTCTTGATGGACTGTATGGTCTACTCCTGCTCTTATTTCTTATGTTCTTATACAACACTCACTGGTGCTGACTTGATGTCAGCATACAATGAGAAATGAGAATGTGCACAGTGATGATTTAGAACCCTCTCACATTGTCAGTTCTAATTCATGTCATTCACCTCCCACAGCTTGTTCAAGCATCCCTCTGGAGGTGGCGTGGGAGGAGGACAAAGACTCCTGAGAGGAGGTCACTCACTCTGAAGATGCATTGTCACGGGACCCATGCACACTGTCCACTGACTCATTTCCGCATACCTCAGTGGGGCCGCCAAGACAGGTAGCTGGGTGTCACATGGTAAATCACATGCCACAAGTAAGCCAGAGCAAGTTGTAAAGACAGTTACAGCAATGGAGAGTCCCCATCGGAGGGTGCAGGGCCATCAAAACTGAATGCAGAAGCTGAACCTTGGAGGCTGTCCATGAAGAGGACTTTTGTGGAGCAGCAGCAGAAATGTGTGAAGCTCTGTTGGCCTTTCCAGCTGCATGTCATACAATTGGAGAAAGATTAGAGGAGTCTGTCTCCAGCATGAGTACCATGACTTTCAGGTCTTCATGTTGATGTCTATGTCCATGGAAAGAGTGGCCACCTGCATGGAGCATCAGCTGCAGAGCAGTCAACCAAATGCATGCTCGCCCTCACCAATGGCCTGCACACTCAGGGCTGGATTTTGTGGAGGAGACAGGGCTCCCGGCGCCGGGCCAAAAAGACACGGGAAACCTGACCCCATCTCAGCAGGGGGGCGGGGGGGGCCATAAAATCCAGCGCTCAGAATGCCACCTTATTGAAGATTAAGGAAAGCCTCACTTGGCTGTCCAGTGCCTCATTGAAGTGCAGCAAAACTCTCTTCAGCTCTTGGCTAGCAGGGACATAGGAGAGGGCCATGAGAGGGAATATGGAGAAAGGGGACATGGAAGTGGGGACTCTGCTCGAAGCCCTTCCATTTCTGGCCCCTTGCCGCCCCCTAAGTAAGAGCCCCACATGCTGCCTTTTGACCCAATGCCTGAGTATGTCCCTGCGCAGGTGAAAGTGGACCAGTATTTGGCTTGGCCCTCCTAGCCTCCCAAGCCCAAAGGATGTCGGCGAAGAGCATCTGAGTAGTCAGAGCAGGGAACAAGCAGTCTGCCTCTAATTCTGCCCAAGCCACTTACAAGTAGAAAAAGCAAGATAAAGAATTGTAGTCACACAAGTGAATGCCCATGAGTGTTTAACACTGCATTACAGTGTTAGATTTCTATTCCATGTTAGTGAACCATAAAATTCATTTCATCACTTTGTTGTCCCATCTTTCCCATTTTTGCCTAATGCCTGCCAAGTGGCCTTCTGCTTTGTGAAGAATGGTATGGCAAGCGTTGAAGGCAAGCAAAAGGTGTCTTTGAGAGGGATGGATTGTTGATTGTCGGACTGCTTTGTGCTGGGGGCGGGGTGCCCATATTGGGTTCAGAATCAGAGGCAGGAATTCCTGGCACTGGGCCAAAACGACAGGGAAAACCCTGCCTCTGCCATTTTGCGCCCCCTCCCCAAGAGCGATCCTCCGTTTTTTTTGTCTGTGTCCCACACCAGGATCCCTGCAGGGCCAGCAGTATCAGCAGCGCAATCGGCGGTGGCCACTGTTGGTAATGCAGAGGTCTTGGACCTAGGCCCAGTGCTGGAATCTCGGACGCAAGGTGAGTGAGTTGGGATCTGCGGGGCCAGTCCAGAAGGTCGTAATGTCAATGAGGAGGGGGGTCCTGGGAGGTGTATTGTTTCCCGGCCGGGCCCTCCGTAGGCCACAGATTGCCCATGAAGGAGAGACCCCCCCCCACCCCCCAAGCCCGTAGAGAGGGCACCCGTTTTACAAGGCATCCTCCCTGCATGGCGGAGGCACCCCTGCTGCAGGTTAGATCCCAGCAGTAGCAGGTAGAAGCCCTTAAGTGGCTGTTCATCAGCCATATTTGGGCCTCAGTTGACGTCTAGGCGGGAAGGCCGTTGTCAACATATCCCGCCTCCGGCACAATTGCTAGGCGCCGGGGTGGCGAAGTTGTCCTCTGCCTTCCGGTACCTGTTACGATTATATGGGCCACCCTGCCTCCAACCTTGCTGCCAGGGGGCCGATAAAATCCAACCCGGTGTGCCAGATGGCTGCACTGCGTCATTTCAATTGAAGCATGCCTGAATAAGGCCATCCCGAGCATCCCTGCCAGCTATGTGTACAGCTACAGATCCCCTCGCCACATCATGTTCCTCCTCCTCCTGCTCATCCTGTTGCTCCTCATTGTCCTCCAAAGATGCAGAGCGCTCATCGCTTTCCCCTCCTGGAACTCTAGTTCTCACTGCTGTGCAAAATGCAGCAGACCACGATCATCCTGGACTGCCTGGCTGGTACCTCCACATCTGTCCAGGCACCTGAATGGCATCTTCAGTATTCCAATTGTTTCCACTATTACAATTCTGGTGCTCATGTGGCTTCTGTTGTATCTTTTCTACTTGTGCGCAGCAGATTGCAAGATTCTACAGCTATCACCAGCAGATCCCTGGAAGGAGCCAGAGGTGAAGACATTCAGGGCTGTGGTGACTTTGGACACCATCGGCAATACATGACCACCTTGTACAATTGGCAGGAGGTCATCTTCCAGGAGTTTGTATATGTCATCAAC
Organism: Heterodontus francisci; assembly: GCF_036365525.1. Taxonomy (NCBI): domain Eukaryota; kingdom Metazoa; phylum Chordata; class Chondrichthyes; order Heterodontiformes; family Heterodontidae; genus Heterodontus; species Heterodontus francisci. Next base: position 68,107,313 of record NC_090371.1, read on the forward strand.
AACTTTATCACATCCAGGAAGCTTATCCCCTGCCTGTATACCCTGTGTTGGGGGGTATCACCTGCGACCTGGAGCACCATACCCATCCCCTTTGTACTGTAGAATGGCAAGTTGTTGAAAAGAAGGCTGCTGTTGCTCCTCTTGGTGCTCCTGCTGCCGCTGCTGTTGCTGCCACTGCTCCTTTTGCTCCTCATTTAGCTCCCTAAGTGGCTGCCATGCTGATCTGAAGGTTGACAGCTGGGAAATACAGATCAGATACACAAACTCCAAATTAGTAGAAATGACCTCCAAAGTGTTGGAAATCACCTTAAAAGTAGTGAATGCATGCTTTCAGGACAAGTCCTGAGAGCAATGTTTTTTTTTAGAAATGGAAGGATGTGCCAGATCTCATTGTGTAAAGCATTTCATGCTTGCCAGTTGCTCAGCCCTGTCAAATCCCATTGTTCTCACATCTAGTTTTACTTAGTGGCTTCCAGGAAGCCTGGGAAACTGATGCCCACACAGTTAAGTTCAGAATCCTGGATATAAAAAGCAGCGATTGAGCATTTTTACTTATTTAAATAGCAGAGCTGCCTGTCGCACAGGGTTTTCCAGGCACTACAGATCTTGCTGAGGCTAAAAACTGAAGTCGGTGGATTCCTGCCGGCTTCCTGACGTGCCAGCAAGTTCAGCTATTTTAACTTGCCGCCCACTTAGAAACCCACCCACGTAGTCAGGTTAAAATTGCCTCCATAAAATATAAGTTTTGTTTTATTCGTTTATGGGGATGTGGGCATCGCTGGCTGGGCCAGCAGTTATTGCCCATCCCTAATTGCCATTGAGAAGGTGGTGGTGAGCTACCTTCTTAAACTGTTGCAGTCCATGTGGGGTAGGTAGACCCACAGTGCTGTTAGGAAGGGAGTTCCAGGATTTTGGCCCAGCGACAGTGAAGGAACGGCGATATAGTTCCAAGTCAGGATGCTGTGTGATTTGGAGGGGAACTTGCAGATGGTGGTGTTCCCACTCATCTGCTGCCCTTGTCCTTCTAGATGGTAGAGGTCATGGGTTTGGAAGGTGCTGTCTAAGGAGCCTTGGTGCATTGCTGCAGTGCATCTTGTAGATGGTACACACTGCTGCCACTGTGTCAGTAGTGAAGGGAGTGAATGTTTGTGGATGGAGTGCCAATCAAGCAGGCTGCTTTGTCCTGGATGGTGTCAAGCTTCTTGAGTGTTGTTCAAGCTGCACCCATCCAGGCAAGTGGAGAGTATTCCATCACATTCCTGACTTGTGCCTTGTAGATGGTGGTCAAGCTGTGGGGAGTTAGGATGTGAGTTACTTGCCAAACGATGCCCAGCCTCTGATCTGCTCTTGTAGCCATGGTATTTATATGGCTACTCCAGTTCAGTTTCTGGTCAATGGTAACCCCCAGGATGTTGATAGTGGGGGATTCAGCAATTATAATGCCATTGCATTTCAAGGGGAGATGGTTAGTTTCTCTCTTGTTGGAGATGGTCATTGCCTGGCACTTGTGTGGCGTGAATGTTACTTGCCACTTATCAGCCCAAGCCTGGATATTGTCCAGGTCTTGCTGCATTTCTACACGGATTGCTTCAGTATCTGAGGAGCCGTGAATGGTGCTGAACATTGATGGTTAGCTACAGAAAAGTTGGGGCATATTAAAGATCCAAAGGGAAATCTTCATATAAAGGCAAACAATATGGCAAAAATATTGTATAAAGTACTTTGTATTTGTCTTCACATAGGAAGCAGCTGATGTGAAGGGTACACTAAAAGAGGAGAGGGAAGTTATGGACAGGATAATAACAGATAGAGAAGACATACTATACAGATTATCATTGCTGAAAGTGTATAAGTCACCTGGTCCAGATGGAATGCATCCTAGGTTGCTGAAAGAAGAAAAGGTGGAAATAACAGAGGCATTGATCACATTCTTTCAAACCTCATTGGATACTGGAGGAATGCCGGAGGACTGGAGAATTGCTAATTTTGTACTACTATTCAAAAGAGGGATAAATCTGGAAACCACAGTCCATCCACAGTGCAGCAGGCAATTAGGAAGGCAAATGGTATGTTGGCCTTCATCACAAGGGGTTTTGAGTACAGGAGTAAAGAAGTCTTGCTCCAATTGTATAGAGCCTTGGTGAGACCGCAGCTGGAGTACTGTGTACAGTTTTGGTCTCCTCATTTGAGGAAGGATACACTTTTTTTTATTCGATTGTGGGATGTGGGCATCATTGACTAGGCCAGTATTTGTTGCCCATCCCTAATTGTCCTTGAACTGTCATAGAGGGAGTGCAATGGAGATTCACCAGACTAATCTTTGGGATGGTGGGATTGTCTTTTGAGGAGAGATTGAGGAAACCAGGTCTGTATTCTCTACAGTTTTGAAGAATGAGAGGTGATCTCAATGAAACTTACAAAATTCTTACAGGGTGTGACAGTTTGGATGTAGATAGGATGTTTCTCCTGACTGGTGAATCTAGAACCAGGGGATATGTTCTCAGAATAAGGGGTAGGCCATTTAAGACTGAGATGTGGAGTTATTCTTCACTCAGAGGGTGGTGAATCTTTGGAATTCTGTACCCCAGAGAACTGTGGAAGCTGAATTATTGAGCATGTTCAAGACAGAAATCGATAGATTTCTGGATACTAATGACATCAAGGGATATGGGAATAGCGTGGGAAAGTGGCATTGAGGTAGATGATCAGCCATGATCTAACTGAATGGTGGAGCAGGCTTGATGGGCTGAATGGCCTACTCCTGTTCCTATGTTCCTATTTATAATATCAGTGGTGGGGAAGTTATTGGAAACCATTATCAGGGACAGAATAAACTTTTATTTGGAAAGGAATGGGTTAACCAAGGAGCGCAACATGGATTTGTTAAAGGTAAATCATGTCTGACTTCTTTGATGAGTAGCAGAGAATTTTGATCAAGGGAGCACAGTAGATGTTGTCTATATGGACTTCAAGAAGGCATTCAACAAAGTGCCACACAGGAGACTTATTTAGGAGGTGGAAGCCCAGAGTATTAAGTGGAAAGTGACAGTTTGGATAAAAAATTGGATCAGTGATAAGAGGCAGAAGGTGTTGGTGGATGGATGTTTTTATACTGGGAGGCAGTTTACTGTGGTTTTACCCCAAGTGTTAGTTTTGGATCCATTACTCTTTGCAATTTTTATAAACGACCTAGACTTGGGTGTAGGGAGCAAGATTACAAAGTTTGCAGATGATACAAAACTTGACAAAGTAGTAGATCATGATCAGGATAATTATAGGTTTCAGGATGACTTGGACATGATGGTGAATAGGAAGAAGTATGGCAGATGGAGTTCAATGCAGAGAAGTGTGAAGTGATGCACTTTGGAAGGACTAATATAAAAAGTCAGTAGACTATAAATGGCACGATTCTGAAAAGCGTAGATGAACAGAGACATCTTGGTGTCCATATACACAAATCCTTAAAGATGGCAGGACACGTTAATAAGGTGGTTAAAAAAGCATATGGGTTACGTGAGTTTATAAATAGAGGAATAGAATATAAAAGCAAAGAAATCACACCAGAACTTTATAAATAACTGATTAGTCCTCATCTGGAGTACTGTGAATAACTTTGGGTCTTCAAAAAAAATGTAAAGACATTAGAAAGGGTACAGAGGATGTTGATAGGAATAAGGGACTTTAGTTATGAGGAGAGATTGGAAAGGTTAGGACTGCTCTCCTTGGATCACAGAAGGTTAAGAGATGACCTAATTGAAATTTTCAAGATGATGGGATGTTTTGATAGAATAAATAGGTAAAAAAGAATCCTTCTGCCAAGTGGGTCAATATGAGAGATCACAGATTCAAAATCATTGGAAAAATATCCAGAGGGGAGATGTGGAGAATTTTTTTCACTCAGAGAGTTGACAAGATCTGGAATGCTCTGCTTGAAAAGGTGGTGGAAGCTAATTTCATAAATAATTTTGGAAGGAAGTTGGACAGGTACTTGAGGATGAGGAACTTACAGGGTTATGGAGAAAAGTGGGGATGTGGGACTAAACACAATTGCTTCTTCAAAGAGTCAGCACAGGCACAACAGGCCAAATGGTCTCCTCTGTGCTGTAAGTTTCTATGATCCTACGAAGTAACACATAGTAATTTTCAACCTGCCTCTCCTGAGGAGGTTTTGTGGCTGATGCGCTCGCATAAAATGTAAACGTTGGCGAGTTGGAGCTGGCTTCTTGACGCGCTGTCCACCCGCTCTCAAACCTATGCGCTCCTCCAGGTTAATATTCAACCAATTGGGATGCAGTAACAGATTGCTCTCTAATAGCTAATGCAATTACAATTCTGCCTACATTTGGAAATTAATTCCTTTATAAGATACATTAAGGCAGATTTTTCCCTGAGCCTGCTGCACTTGACATTGCATGACCAGCACATGCTCGAGGATCGATGGAAGTTGGTCCTTGGGCCTCATTAGCATACTCAGCAGGTAGTTCTAGCTAAGACTTGAGTGGGCGATTGGAGCAGGAAATGGAGTTAGCAGTTGGGGGAGAGGGTGAGTTGGGGGGAGGGGTGGTGGTGGTGGTATTATTGGGGAGGGGCACAATTGCCACCCCTGTGTAGTCAAAGTAACATTCCTGCTCTTCTTGGCTCCAAGGGTGTTTTCTTTCAACAAAATCTTAAGCAGCACAGTTCTGATGTCTATTGCACTAATTTCTCAACAGGCATTAAGCTTCCAATTTACATATATAAGAAACCTAACGACTGTTTTAGGCATCCACCCAGGACGTCTACAAAAAGGGCCTCACAAATTTAGCAGCATAGCCAAAGTTTGTGCTGATTGGCGTAGGCCATTCCACTGCTAAATTGGTACGCCTTGCACATAGTTTTAAACATGAACAACAGACGCAACATGTACCAATTTGTATCCCTCTGTCTATTCAAAATAATGGGCAAGCAGACATTTAACACGGAATGCACCAATAAATATTAATTGGATATCATTACATGGGAATACAGGCAGCGAACTGATATCCTTCAAAACAATCAATATGTAAATTAGAATTTAAAGTACTTAAGTTATTCCAGTATAACCAAATAACAACATCCAGTTATTGAGCTATATCATTGTGCATCTTTGGCAAGAGGTACATATTAGAATAATTGAACCAAAAGTTCATGACTATCTTTTTGATTCGCAGGGTGTGTAGTGACTTAAGTTTAATATTGCAAAAGTGGTGAAATTACTTTTATCTGTAACAGTACTGCAGAAAGACATTTATAGGCTTGTTGTGAAAACTTAAAATAGCAAATTAAAGGTCAACTGTAGCCATTGACTTATTCCTGTTGCAAAGATAAACTGATTATGATTCAAATATTTGATTTGGGTTCATTTGTATGCCTATTGAACCCTGGAGACTAAGAGAAAGTAATAAAAACACAATGAATTGGCCTGTGGCAACTATGACGTATTTTTTAATGGTCTGGTATTGTACGTACCAATGCACTGCTGCTCCTTGTCATGCACTTTCTATGCATAAAATGACTGTGATAATTCAAAACATTGCAAATACTTCATCATACATATGAACATATGAATTAGGAGCAGGAGTAGGCCACTCAGCCACTCAGGCCTGCTCCGCCATTCAATAAAATCTTGGCTGATCTGATTGTAACCTTGACTCCACATTCCTGCCTACCCACGATAACCTTTCACCCCTTTGCTTATCAAGAATCTATCTACCTCTGCTTTAAAAACATTTAAAAACTCTGCTTCTACTCCCTTTTGATGAAGAGAGTTCCAAAGACCGTCTGAGAGAAAAACATTTCTCCTCATCTCTGTCTTCAATGGGCGTCCCCTTACTTTTAAATAGTGACCCCATGTTCTAGATTCTCCCACATGGGGAAACATCCTTTTGTTATGTCCGACAGTTCAAGTCAAAGCCCCCAATCAAAATGGACGATTCTGATTGTGGTGGGAGAAACGTAATGTTAATTCAGTCCAGCCACCCCCAGATCACCTAACATATCATTTTAAACTTTCCAAATTAAAGAAAACCACAGCTAAATTGACCATCCATTAACTCGTGAATGAGGCGAACCATACCAAGTGTCTTTAGATCAACAAATTAACTGTTTAATTAGGAAAACTAAATTCTTAATCCCTACTAAGATAATAAACAACATTTAAAATAGAAAAAAATTAGTGTCCTTGCAGATTTACACCCCTGCTGAAGTGAACTCTTCCAATGTGGAACAGTCTAAGGTTGCTTGAAGTCCTCACAGTCGTCTGATGGGAAAAAAAGTTCTTCAACAGTAGAACAGTCCATAGTCTAGTTCAGCAGTTGAATTGATACTCTTCTTTTCCAGTGATGAATTTCAGAAATTACAGTTCAATAGTTAAAGGAATTTGGTTATTTTCTTTTAAGAAATTAATCTAGCTTGACATCAGAATTCTGAGATTTTATAAATAGGGTTTAAATAAACCAAGAGAGAGCTCTCTTTTCCTTCAGTACATGCTGGCAGACAGTCTGTGTGTATATATGTTAACTGTGTCTCAAAAAGCAGTTTTTCAGCTAGTTTTAAATGTCAGTCAGCAACATTGCACCTCGTGACCTTGGTCCAGAGTGACTGAATCCTATGGCAACAAGAATGCATATTTGAAGCTTCCAGTGTGTATGTAGATTAAAAACCTCACTTTAGCTGGCTCTGCTTTCATGCCCTCATAATTGCTCTTGTTTAAATTTACAATACTAGTCTTGGACCCATTCTTCTCTTTCTCAAACTGAATGTAAAATTCAATCATATTATGATCGCTGCTACCAAGGGGTGCCTTCACTAAGAGGTCATCAATTACTCCTATCTCATTGCACAATACCAGGTCTAGTATAGCCTGCTCTCTGGTTGGCTCCAGACTGTGCTGCTCTCAGAAACTATCCCGAAAATGTTTGATGAACTGCTCATCTAGGCTACCTTTCTCCATCTGATTCTTCCAGTGTGTATGTAGATTAAAAGCCCCCATGGCTATTTCCATACCTTTCTGACAATCTCCCATTATTTCTTCCTTTATCTTCTGTCCTACTGAGTAGTTACTGTGAGAGGGCCTGTATACCATTCCCACAAGTGACTTCTTACCTTTATCGTTTCTCATCTCTACCCTGCCTTTCCAAAGGCCATATAATGCAGTCACATTTCAATGAGTGGGCAAGTGCTAGGGGCTTGGATGGGGCAGAATTTGTAAGGAGCATCCAGGAGGGCTTCTTGAAACAATATGTAGATAGTCTAACTAGGGATGGGTGGTACTGGACCTAGTATTGGGGAATGAGCCCGGCCAGGTGGTCGAAGTTTCAGTAGGGGAGCATTTCAGGAACAGTGACCATAATTCCATAAGTTTTAAGGTACTTGTGGATAAGGATAAGAGTAGTCCTCGGGTGAAGGTGCTAAATTGGAGGAAGGCTAATTATAACAATATTAGGCAGGAACTGCAGAATTTAGATTGGGGGCGGCTGTTTGAGGGTAAATCAACATCTGACATGTGGGAGTCTTTCAAATGTCAGTTGATTAGAATCCAGGACCAGCATGTTCCTGTGAGGAAGAAGGATAAGTTTGGCAAGTTTCGGGAACCTTGGATAACGCAGGATATTGTGAGCCTAGTCAAAAAGAAAAAGGAAGCATTCGTAAGGGCTGGAAGGCTGGGAACAGACAAAGTCCTTGAGGAATATAAAGACAGTAGGAAGGAACTTAAGCAAGGAGTCAGAGGGCTAAAAGTGGTCATGAAAAGTCATTGGCAAACATTTTAAGGAAAATCCCAAGGCTTTTTATACGTATATAAAGAGCAAGAGGGTAACCAGGGAAAGGGTTTTCCCACTCAAGGACAGAGGAGGGAATCTATGTGTGGAGCATCATTGGGGGGTGGGGGGGGGAGGGAGGGGCCACCACATGGGGAGGACACCTTGGAAAACGAGGACCCTCCCCGCAGGTAATTTGTGACCCATGGAGGACCCCAACAAGGAACAAATGTACCCCACCCCCCCAGGACCTCCCACCCCCGGATCGAACGCTCAACACCCACCCCACTACCCCCCTTGCCGGGGCCTTCCAGACTGGCCCTAGCAACCTTGCCTCACCTACCTCTTCTCCAGCGTTCCAGTGACATTGCCGTACTGCAGAGCTGCTGACCCTGTGATTGGCCAGCAGCTCTTGGGGGTGGGAGGTCAGGGATCTCGCCTCCTTAAACTTTGATCCCAAAAGACCAGAGGATCACTCTGGGGTTCTGAAAAAAATGCAGAGGCGGGGATAACCCCGCCTTTTTGGCCTGGCACTGTGAGCCCGCCTCCTGCACAAAATACAGCACTAATGTGTCTGAGGCCCTGCGCTGGTAGCAATTCGGAGCCTCACAAAATTTATCCTGCAGACTCTGAATTGAGCCAACTGCAGTTCCAAACACTATTGGGGATTTATGGTTCTTTCTTTCCTCTAAATCTACAAATACACCATCCTATTCTTTTACCCCCTTCTCCCTGCATCATTGATTTGTTGCTCAGTCGCCTACTCTAAATTATTCCCTGAACCTGCAAACTATAGAACTCCTTACCTCGCTTGCTTTCTCTCAAAGATACGCAGACTTTTGAAACCCCAGCTTTGCATTACCTATCTGGCACTCTCATCCCCAAAACTTTGTTGAGGTTAGGTAAATCAAAAAATTTCAAAACTGAGATTGATAGGTTTTAGGTAATTTTTGTCCAAGTTGTACAATTTTTGTAACAGTTACAGAATCAAAGCTGTAGATGAAGCTTAAATAGTGGTTCACTATAATTGAATTGCATGGCCTACTCCTGCTCCTAATTTGTATGTTTGTATGTTCGTATGAACAGGTTCGAGTGGCTGAATGGCCTGCTCCTGTTCCTCTGGGCTGAATTTTACCAGCCCTCTGGTGATGGGCTGGGAAGGGGGAGGGCTGTTAATATGGCTTGGAAGGTGTCGGGTGGAGACCCCGATATCTTCCTATCGCCATGGCATGTTACCAGCAGTGGTAACCTCAGCAGTGCAGCTCCCCGCCAGACAGCCAATTGATCCACTTAACTGCCCAATTAAGGGCCACCTCCCATCCCCCGTGGCATTTTACTGGCATCGAGGGGCCGCTACCACCTGGAGAGACTGCCAGGTAAACCCCCAGCGGATTCCCATGGTAGGGGCCCTCCTTTGTGGCCATACCATGGCCCACAGAGAGGCCCCCACCGGTGGCAATGCCCCCCACCCCCCCGCCCCGGCTACAGTGCTATGACCCCCTTACCCCAGCAATTGCCATGGCCTGCCTGCCTGGCCCCAATCGTTTAATATTAACTTACTTCATCTTCAAGGGCGCTTCACCATATAGGCACCCTCTTCCTAGTCCTGCCGCCTCAGCAGTGGTCACCACTTTCGGTGGACCTGCTGATGCTGCCAGCCTTCTGAATGTGCCAGCAGCTCTGGGAGGCAGTCTGCCAACCTCAATTGGACAACGATCCCAGCAGTGGCCTGTTAATTGGTCACCAGCGGTAAAATACCAGGGTCCTGCCACCTGCCGGTGCAGCGTCAGCTGCCACTTACGGTCTCAGAGGCAGGACTTCTTCAATCTTGGAAAAATTCAGCCATACATTTCTGTGTTCCAGTGTTTCTTACTCTTACTCAGTCACTTGTGCTTGTTTCAAATTTCTTTGAAGTTTTGTACTATGCTCTTCGACATGGAACAGTCACTCGAGAATAAATGTGCTGATTCAAATAGATTACTGCTTTCTTTTATCTTTATGCGGGTATGAATAAGATGCCCTTTACTTTTCAGTTATTTACCTTCTCTTCTCTGGTTTCTCTTCTCCCTTGCATGATATTTCCTGGGGCCGAGATAGCTAACACGTACTTATTCTTTGGCCTAAGTCAATACTATTTTGAGTTGTCTATTGGAGCTGTTTAAAGCAGACCAGGGATGTAGCTGGGATCACAAGTTCCTCAGAGTGACAGATGATGGATGCAAATCTGTATCCCACTGATCTAAAGCACAGGATAATGATCCTTTCATATAGCTGTGCCACATGTCATCAGCCCTACTAGTGGTACAAAGTGGTCCGTTACAGATTTTTAAATAGTGCTTCCAATTTTATTATCACAGCATACGCATGTGTAATTGATCTCTTCCTCCTGACTGTGACTAGCTGAAAACACAGAGATTAAAAGTATGAGAACACCAGCTACACATTTCTGAAAGTTTTCTTATTGTCTATCTTTAGGCTGGGAAAATTGTGCCAATTATCAAGTAAAATATTCTTCATTGCAATTTCAAATTAAGTTTACTTCTAATTACATATCAATTTGAAAACTTCTCAATCTCCATTTTGTTAAATAAAGATCTCTTCACATGGTGTTCATATAGTCTGTGGGCACATGCTGTTAAAACAGTTGGCCAGCATTCATCTACTAATTCATTAAACTTTTTGGTCTCAGTCGTAATTTAAGAATGTATAGAAGGAAAAGATTGCTGGCTCATGTGGTTACTGTTGATTTACTGAATTCTTTCAAGCGAGAGTGGGACCTGTTTCCAGATGGGGCTTGTTATATTGTTTCTAATAAAAGGTAGGTGCCATATAATCCTAATAAGGGCCAGAATGGTCTCCTGGACTAGTTTTGATCACAGTCATTTTTTACAAATGGTTTTCCTGAAGTGATCAGTGTTTTGTCTGTTTTTTCCAACCGCTTTCAGGATATTGCAAGGTTTTTGGTCGGGGTGGGGAAACAATATATTGTGCTCTCCAAGACATTGTGGTTGTGTGAGACAGGCTGGATGAACCAATGGGTCATTTCCTGTCCATCATTGTCTATGTTAGGAAGCTTGTATGACAACAAAAAGGGTCACATACAATTTTTAACTGTTGTGAACTATTGCACAACACATTTAAAAGTGTGGAACAAAAAAAAGGATGTATTCAGTTTATACTGCTGTAGATGATTTCCAATTTACTTCATAATCACAAATAAAATGCCCAAGAAAAAAAAACTTGAAAATGTCTTCCTGACCTCCAAGTGCAATTGAACAACATTAAGAGACATTAAGCATTTGGCCTCACAAGCCACTCAGCTGTATCAAACTGCTACAAAGCCAAAGAAAAGAAATGAAACTGGACAGACCAACCAGCGTTGACCTAGGCACCAGAAACGACAACGGAAAATCCAGCCCTGTCGATCCTACGAAGTCCTCCTTACTAACATCTGGGGGCTTGTGTCAAAATTGGAAGAGGTGTCCCACAGACTAGTCAAGCAACAGCCTGACATAGTCATATTCACAGAATGATACCTTGCAGACAATGTCCCAGACACCATTGTCACCATCCCTGGGTATGTCCTGTCCCGCCAGCAGGACAGACCCACCAGAGGTGGCAGCACAGTGGTATACAGTCGAAAGGGAGTTGCCCTGGGAGTCCTCAACATTGACTCTAGACCCCATGAAGTCTCATGGCATCAGGTCAAACATGGGCAAGGAAACCTCCTGTTGATTACCACCTATCTCTCCCCTCAGCTGATGAATCAGTGCTTTTCCATGTTGAACACCAATTGGAAGAAGGACTGAGCGTGGAAAGGGCACAAAGTGTACTCTGGGTGGGGGACTTCAATGTCCACCACCAAGAGTGGCTCAGTAGCATCACTACTGACCGCGCAGGCCATGTCCTAAAGGACATAGCTGCTAGACTGGGTCTGCGGCAGGTGATGAAGGAACCAACAAGAGGGAAAAACCTACTTAACCTCATCCTCACCAATCTACTTGTTACAGTTGCATCTGTCCATGACAGTATTGGTAGGAGTGACCACCACACAGTCCTTGTGTAGACAAAATCCCATCTTCACACACGTGTGACACTACCACCATGCTAAAGAGGATAGATTTTGAATAGATCTAGCAACTCAAAACTGGGCAACCACAATCTGTAACCTCATGGCCCAGCATATCCCCCACTCTACCATAACCATCAAGCCAGGGGACCAACACTGGTTCAATGAAGACTGCAGGAGGGCATGCCAGGAGCAGCACCAGGCACACTGAAAAATTAGGTGTCAGCCTGGTGAAGCTACAATACAGGACTACTTGGAGGCCAAACAGCAGAAGCAGCATGCAATAGACAGGGTTAAGCGATCCCACAACCAACGGATCAGATCTAAACTCTGAAGTCCTGCCACATCCAGTTGTGAATGGTGATGGACAACTAAACAACTGACAGGAGGAGGAGATTCCACAAACAATTCCTCAACAATGGGGGAGCCCAGCACATCAGTGCAAAAGAGCATTTGCATCCATCTTCAGCCAGAAGTGCTGAGTGGATGATCAATTCCGGCCTCTACCTGAGGTCCCCAGCTTCACAGATGCCAGTCTTCACCCTCCACAATTCACTCGTCATATCAAAAAAATGGCTGAAAGCACTGGATACTGCAAAGGCTATGGGCCCTGACAACATTCCGGCAATAGTACTTAAGACTTGCACTCCAGAACTAGCCACGCCCCTAGCCAAGTTGTTCCAGTACAGCTACAACACTAGACCTCATTACAGCCTTGGTCCAAAGATGGACAACGGAGTTGAACTCCAGAGGTGAGTGAACAGCGACTGCCCTTGACATCAAGGCAGCATTTGACCGAGTGTGGCACCAAGGCGCCCTAGCAAAACTGGAGTCAATGGGAATCAAGGGGAAAACTCTCTGCTGGTTGGATTCACCTAGCAGAAAGGAAGATGGTTGTGGTTGTTGGAGGTCAATTATCTCAGTCCCAGGACCTCACTGCACACGTTCCTCAGGGTAGTGTCCTAGGCCCAACCATCTTCATTCAGCTGCTTCATCAATGACCTTCCCTCCATCACAAGGTCAGAAGTGGGACATTCACTTATGATTGCACAATGTTCAGCACCATTTATGACTCCTCAGATACTGAAGCAACTTATGTCCATATGCAGCTAGACCTGGATAACATCCAGGCATGGGCTGATAAGTGGCAAGTAACATTCACGCCACACAAGTGCCAAGCAATGACCATCTCAAACAAGAGAGAATCTAACCATCTCCCCTTGACATTCAATGGTATTACTATCACTGAATCCCCCACTATCAACATCCTGGGGGTTTCCATTGACCAGAAACTGAACTGGACCAGCCATAAAGCTGGTAAGCTTTAAAATACTCATGGACAAAGACGAGAGTGGTCCTAAAGGAAGAGTGCTAAATTGGGGGAAGGCCAACTATACCAAAATTCGGCAGGAGCTGGGAAATGTAGATTGGGAGCAGCTGTTTGAAGGTAAATCCACATGTGATATGTGGGAGGCTTTTAAAGAGAGGTTGATTAGCGTGCAGGAGAGACATGTTCCTGTGAAAATGAGGGATAGAAATGGCAAGATTAGGGAACCATGGATGACAGGTGAAATTGTGAGACTAGCTAAGAGGAAAAAGGAAGCATACATAAGGTCTAGGCGGCTGATGAAAGACGAAGCTTTGAAAGAATATCGGGAATGTAGGACCAATCTGAAACGAGGAATTAAGAGGGCTAAAAGGGGTCATGAAATATCTTTAGCAAACAGGGTTAAGGAAAATCCCAAAGCCTTTTATTCATATATAAGGAGAAAGAGGGTAACTAGAGAAAGGATTGGCCCACTAAAGGACAAAGGAGGAATGTTATGCTTGGACTCAGAGAAAATGGGTGAGATTCTAAACGAGTACTTTGCATCGGTATTCACCGAGGAGAGGGACATGACGGATGTTGAGGTTAGGAACAGATGTTTGATTACTCTAGGTCAAGTCGGCATAAGGAGGGAGGAAGTGTTGGGTATTCTAAAGGGCATAAAGGTGGACAAGTCCCCAGGTCCGGATGGGATCGATCCCAGGTTAATGAGGGAAGCGAGAGAGGAAATAGCTGGGGCCTTAACAGATATCTTTGCAGCATCCTTAAACACGGGTGAGGTCCCGGAGGACTGGAGAATTGCTAATGTTGTCCCCTTGTTTAAGAAGGGTAGCAGGGATAATCCAGGTAATTATAGACCGGTGAGCCTGACGTCAGTGGTAGGGAAGCTGCTGGAGAAGATACTGAGGGATAGGATCTATTCCCATTTGGAAGAAAATGGGCTCATCAGTGATAGGCAACATGGTTTTGTGCAGGGAAGGTCATGTCTTACCAACTTAATAGAATTCTTTGAGGAAGTGACAAAGTTGATTGATGAGGGAAGGGCTGTCGATGTCATATACATGGACTTCAGTAAGGCGTTTGATAAGGTTCCCCATGGCAGGCTGATGGAGAAAGTGAAGGCGCTTGGGGTCCAAGGTGTACTAGCTAGATGGATAAAGAACTGGCTGGGCAACAGGAGACAGAGAGTAGCAGTAGAAGGGAGTTTCTCAAAATGGAGACGTGTGACCAGTGGTGTTCCACAGGGATCCGTGCTGGGACCACTGTTGTTTGTGATATACATTAATGATTTGGAGGAAAGTATAGGTGGACTGATTAGCAAGTTTGCAGACGACACTAAGATTGGTGGAGTAGCAGATAGTGAAGGGGACTGTCAGAGAATACAGCAGAATATAGATAGATTGGAGAGTTGGGCAGAGAAATGGCAGATGGAGTTCAATCAGGGCAAATGCGAGGTGATGCATTTTGGAAGATCCAATTCAAGAGTGAACTATACAGTAAATGGAAAAGTCCTGGGGAAAATTGATGTCCAGAGAGATTTGGGTGTTCAGGTCCACTGTTCCCTGAAGGTGACAACGCAGGTAAATAGAGTGGTCAAGAAGGCATACGGCATGCTTTCCTTCATCGGACGGGGCATTGAGTACAAGAGTTGGCAGGTCATGTTACAGTTGTATAGGACTTTGGTTCGGCCACATTTGGAATACTGCGTACAGTTCTGGTCGCCACATTATCAAAAGGATGTGGATGCTTTGGAGAGGGTGCAGAGGAGGTTCACCAGGATGTTGCCTGGTATGGAGGGCGCTAGCTATGAAGAGAGGTTGAGTAGATTAGGATTATTTTCATTAGAAAGACGGAGGTTGAGGGGGGACCTGATTGAGGTGTACAAAATCATGAGAGGTATAGACAGGGTGGATAGCAAGAGGCTTTTTCCCAGAGTGGGGGTTTCAATTACTAGAGGACACGAGTTCAAAGTGAAAGGGGAAAAGTTTAGGGGGGATATGCGTGGAAAGTTCTTTACGCAGAGGGTGGTGGGCACCTGGAACGCATTGCCAGCGGAGGTGGTAGATGCGGGCACGATGGAGTCTTTTAAGATGTATCTAGACAGATACATGAATGGGCAGGAAGAAAAGAGATACAGAACCTTAGAAAATAGGCGACATGTTTAGAGAGAGGATCTGGATCGGCGCAGGCTTGGAGGGCCGAAGGGCCTGTTCCTGTGCTGTAATTATCTTTGTTCTTTGTTCTTTGTATATAAATACTGTGGTGACAAGATCAGGTCAGAGGTTGGGAATTCTGAGGCGAGTAACTCACCTCCTGACTCCCCAATGGTGGTCCACCATCTACAAGGCACAAATCAGATGTGTGATGGAATACTCTCCACTTGCCTGGATGAGTGCAGCTCCAACAACACTCAAGAAACTCGACACCATCCAGGACAAAGCTGCCCACTTGATTGGCACCCCATCCAACACCTTCAACATTTATTCCCTCCATCACTGACGCACAGTGACAGCAATGTGTACCATCTACAAGATGCACTGCGGAAACTCACCAAGTCGCCTTCGACAGCACCTTCCAAACCCACGACCTCTACCACCTAGAAGGACAAGGGCAGCAGGTACACGGGAGCACCACTACCTGCAAGTTCCCCTCCAAGCCACACGTCATTCTGACTTGGAACTATATCGCCATTCCTTCACTGTCGCTGGGTCAAAGTACTGGATCATCCTTCCTAATAGCACAGTTGGTGCACTTACACCCCAAGGCTGCAGCAGTTCAAGAAGGCATCTCACCACCACCTTCTTAAGGGCAATTAGGGATGGGCAATAAATACTCGCCTATCCTGTGATGCCCACACCCTCGAATGAATGAAAAAAAAGCATTTTGATCTCGGTTATTGAAGCCTGAGTGATGCATTCCACTGGTAATATTTCCATGGTCCTGATGGGACTGTTTTGGTGGGGAAAGCAGCAATTCTCTGTCTGTTTCTGGGCAGGAGGTTGATCTCAAATCTCTAGAACATCGTGTGAATGTTGGACAGTCTCAATTACATGAAGACTTGTGGTGTACCTATTTGTATCCTAGTACATTAAGGTACATTGTTGGTGGGAGCGGAGGAGGTAGATTCCCTCCAGCTTAAAAATAGTCAAAATTTAATAACTTTTCCATTCCCTTGAATGCTCCTTTCTAGTTTCTATAAAACTGACATACTGTAGATGGATTTTACAAAACTCTAGTAAATCCAGACACTTGTAAAAGAAAAAAAAATCATCCTTACATTCAGGAAAGTGATAAACAAATCATTTTAATGCTTCATGCATCTGTACACTGTGTCTGGATTGTATGATTTTTCTATTATTTCTTTTCACTGAAAAGCCTATAAAATTGAAACGTTTCTATAATATAATATGCTAATATCAAAGCAGCAATAATTTAGTTCAAATTGATATAGTAGAATTTGCTCAGTACTTTGGCTTGCACTCTAGCGCAGAAACCATAGTTTTCAACAGGGAAGATACAAAAGATTGATTCGGAGGGTTTTAAACAGTTCTCTGTTTAAGGTTATACATCAAAAGTTACATTACTTCAACAGTATTTGAACTCCTCTGCATCTTTCATGGGAAATTGGTATACTAAAGGGGGCAATTCATTGCAGTCTGTGCAAGAAATTGAGCAATGCTCAAGCTATTTATTCCAAAATGATCTAACAGCACTGTGGGTGTACCTACCCCCACATGGACTGCAGTGGTTCAAGAAGGCAGCTCACCACCACCTTCTCAAGGGCAATTAGGGATGGGCAAGAAATGCTGGCATAGCCAGCAATGCCTACAACTCATGAATTAATTAAAAAAAAAATCCTGCATAGTTTATTTCACTGTACAACACTATCACATAATAAAGTCATTTTTGTTCACTATTTGCACTGAAAATGGAGCAGGTGCAAAGCACCTGGGGATCTAGATGCAAGGATCTTAACCATCACCTGACTAATTTGAAACCATTTTCATTCATTGGCCTGTTGCATTATGGTTACTCTGTTAGCAGGGCAATTCTTTGACTGACAGACACAGTTTGCGATGGGTGCCTGCCCACAATAAGATACAAATAGCAGACCTGATTTGTACTAGAATTGCTCTCTGACTAACAGGACTGGGACAAATAACCTTGCAGGAAGGCTTGCTAGTGCTGTTGGGGATGGTTTAAACTAGCTTGGCAGGGGGATGGGAACCTGAGGGCAGTTTCAGATAGGACAATTTCAGGGCAGGGAACGGGAGACAGAAAATTAGCGTGTGACTCAGAAAGACAGAAGAAGCAAAGGTTAATAAGTGTGCAGCACAGGAATTTGGCAGTGTTAAAGGGTATTTCTTTAAATGTAAGGAGTATAGTAAATAAAGCCGATGAGCTGAGGGCACAGATAGAAACATGACAACACGATATCATTGCTGTAACGGAAACTTAGCTTAAAGAAGGGCAAGAATGGCAGCTCAACATCCCTGGATATAGAGTTTTCAGGTGGGATAGAGAGGGGATAAAAAAGGAGGGGGTGGCATTATTCGTTAAGAAATCAATAACAGCTTTGAGGAGGGATGATGTGCTAAATGAATCATCAAACGAGGCCATATGGGTGGAGTTCAGAAATAAAAAAGCGGCAGCCACACTACTAGGAGTGTATTATAGACCCACAAATGGTGAGAGGGAGATAGAAGAACAAATATGTCGGCCAATTTCTGAGTGCAAAAACTATAGGGCAATAATAGTTGGGGATTTCAACTACCCTAATATCAACTGGGATACAAATAGTGTGAAGGGCACAGAGGGCACAAAATTATTGAACTGCATTCAAGAGAACTATTTTAGCCAGCACCTAACAAGCCCAACGAGAGGGGGCACAATTCTAGATTTAGTCTCAGGTAATGAAGCTGGGTAAGTGGATGAAGTAACAGTGGGCGATCATTTTGGAGATAATGACCATAAGACAGTTAGTTTAGTTTAGTTTAGAGATACAGCACTTTATGTTTTAGCATAATCATGGAAAAGGACAAAGATAAAACAGGAGTAAAAGTTCTAAATTGGGGGAAGGCAAATTTTATGAAACTGAGAGGTGACCTGGCGAAAATAGAGCTACTTGAAGGAAAATCAGTGGCAAACCAGTGGGAGGCATTCAAAAGCGAGATACTAAAGGTACAGTATAGGCATGTCCCCACAAAGATAAAGGATGGTACTGCCAAATCTAGAGCCATCTGATGATCTAGAAGCTAACAGGGTAAGTTAAATCAGAAAAAGAAAGCATATGACGATCACAAAAAACATAATAGTTTCGAAAGCCTAGAGGAGTATAGAAAGTGCAGGAGTGAAGTAAAAAAGGAAATTAGAAAAGCCAAGAGAGGACATGAAAAATTATTGGCAGGTAAAATCAAGGAAAACCCGAAGATGTTTTATCAATATATTAAGAGCAAGAGGATAATTAAGGAAAGGGTGGGGCCTATCAGAGATGTACAAGGGAACTTAGGCGTGGATGCAGAAGCTGTGGGCAGGTTCATAATGAGTTTTTTGTCTCTGTCTTCACAAAGGAGAGGCATGATGTAGACATTGTAGTTAAAGAGGAGTGAGAAATATTAGATACGGTCAGAATAATGAGAGAGGAAGTACTAGAGGGTCTGACATCTTTGAAAGTGGATAAATTTCCAGGGCCAGATGGATTGCATCTCAGGTTGTTAAAGGAAGCCAGGGAGGAAATAGCGGATGCTCTGAGGATCATCTTCAAATCCTCACTAGATACAGGGCGGCGCAGTGGTTAGCACCACAGCCTCACAGCTCCAGCGACCCGGGTTCAATTCTGGGTACTGCCTGTGTGGAGTTTGCAAGTTCTCCCTGTGTCTGCGTGGGTTTCCTCCGGGTGCTCCGGTTTCCTCCCACATGCCAAAGACTTGCAGGTTGATAGGTAAATTGGCCATTAGAAATTGCCCTTAGTATAGGTAGGTGGTAGGGAAATATATAGAGGGATAGGTGGGGATGTGATAGGAATATGGGATTAGTGTAGGATTAGTGTAAAACGGGTGGTTGATGGTCGGCACAGACTCGGTGGGCCGAAGGGCCTGTTTCAGTGCTGTATCTCTAAACTAAACAGGTGAGGTACCAGACGATTGGAGCTCTGCGAGCGTTGTACCATTGTTTAAGAAGGGTGCGAGGGATAGGCCAAATAATCATAGGCCGGTCAGTCTGACCTCAGTGGTGGGTAAATTATTAGAATCAGTTCTGAGGGACAGGATAAACTGCCACTTAGAAAGGCGAGGATTAATCAGGGATAGTCAGCATGGATTTGTTAAGGGAAGGTCATGTCTTACTAACTTGATTGAGTTTTTTGAGGAAGTAGCAAGGAGGATTGATGAGGGTAGTGCAGTGGATGTGGTCTACGTGGATTTTAGTAAGGCATTTGGCAAGGTCCCACATGGCAGACTAGTCAGTAAAACTAAAGCCCATGGGAATAAGGGGAATGGGGCAGGTTGGATCCAGACTTGGCTCAGTGACAGGAAACAAAGGGTAGTAGTCGACAGATGTTTTTGTGAATGGAAAGCGATTTCCAGTGGCATTCCACAGGGCTCAATGTTGGGTCCCTTGCTATTTGTGGCATATATTAATGATTTGGACTTAAATGTGGGAGGCATGATTGGGAAATTTTCTGATGACACAAAAATTGGCCATGTAGTTGATAGTGAAGAGGATAGCCGTAGAATCCAGCATGATATCAATGAGATCTGAATAAAGGGCAGTGAGGTAGGGTCGCCGGGGCCAAACCTGCAGGCCCTGGTGATTGGGGGTGGGACTTTGTGTGCAGGGGGAGGGGGTTTCAGGGAGATGCGCTGTTTTCCACAGAAGGCCCACCCACACCACCCCCTCCCCCCCCCCCCCACCGACCCAAGCCCACAGGGATGTTGTCTCATTTTACTGCCTTAATGCCAGCGACGGGGTAAAGAGTCTCTTAAGTGGCTGATAATAGGCCTCTGAAGGGCTACAAATGGCTTCTGGGTGGGAAGGCCATCATTGGTCTATCCTGCCCCCGCCTTAATTATGGAGCGACAGGAAGACGACAGATGCTCGCCCCCGCCTCCCATCGCAATTCTATGGGCCCCCCGCCTCCTGTCAATGAACATTGGGAAAACTTTAAAGAAACAATTCAAAATGTTCAACAAAATACATTCCATTGAAAAACAAAAACTCAGCAAGAAAGACCCAACCGTGGCTCACTCAGGAAGTTAAGGTTAGTATTAGATTAAAAGAAGAAGCTTACACTGTTGCAAAAAGGAGCAGCAAGTCTGAGGATTGGGAGAGTTTTAGAAACCAGAAAAGGGCCACCAAAAAGTTGATAAAAAAGGAAAAAGTAGAATATGAGAGTAAACTAGCCAGTAATATAAAAACGGATTGTAAGAGCTTTTATAGGTATATAAGACAGGGAATGAGGAAATGGCAGAGCCATTGAACAAATATTTTGAGTCTGTCTCAAGTGAAGACACAAGTTTCATACCAAAGATAGAAGGTAACCTAGGGGCTAAAAAGAGTGAGGAAATTAAGGAGATTCATATCAGCTGAGAAAAAGTATTGGAGAAACTTAAGGGACTAAAATCCAATAAATCCCTGAGACCTGATGGCCTACAGCCTAGGTTCTAAAAGAGATAGCTGCGTCAATAGTGGATGCACTAGCTATGATTTTCCAAAATTCATTAGGTTCGGGAATGGTCCCATCAAATTGGAAGTTGGCAAATGTTACACTGCTTTTCAAGAAAGGAGGGAGAGAGAAAACAGGGAACTGCAGGCTGGAATATGCTGGAATCTATTATTAAGGAAGTCTTAACAATGCACTTAGAAAAGTATACTTTTGAACAATTTATGAGAGATTTTTGAGGATATAACTATTAGGGTAGATAAAATGAAACCAGTATATGTAGTATACCTGGATTTCCAAAGGCATTCGATAAGGTGCCACATAGAAGGTGAATAGGCAAGAATGGGCGGCACAGTGGCGCAGTGGTTAGCACTGCAGCCTCACAGCTCCAGGGACCAAGGTTCGATTCTGGGTACTGCCTGTGTGGAGTTTGCAAGTTCTCCCTGTGTCTGCGTGGGTTTTCTCCGGGCGCTCCGGTTTCCTCCCACAAGCCAAAAGACTTGCAGGTTGGTAGGTAAATTGGCGATTATAAATTGTCACTAGTATAGGTAGGAATATGGGATTAGTGTAGGATTAGTATAAATGGGTGGTTGATGGTCGGCACAGACTCGGTGGGCCGAAGGGCCTGTTTCAGTGCTGTATCTCTAATCTAATCTAAAGGGCTCATGGAGTTGGGTGTAATATATTAGCATGAATAGAGGATTGGTTAATGGGCAGGAAGCAAAGATTGGGCATAAGCATGGCATTTTCAAGTTGGCAGGCAGTAAATAGTGGACTGCCGCAAGGATCTGTGCTGGGGCCTCAGCTATTTACAATCTATATTAATGACTTAGATGAAGAGACAGAGAGCAATGTATCTAAGTTTGCTGATGATACACAGGTAGGTGGAAAGGTAAGCTGTGGGGAGGACACAGAGAGGCTGCCATGAGATATAGACAGGTTATGTGAGTGGGCAACAAGATGGCAGATGAAGTATAATGTAAGGAAGTGTGATGTGTCATGCAGGCCCCCCACCTGCCAAGAATGAGGCATATTAATTTCGCCATATGGACATTAAATTTCAAATTGTTGCTGGGAAGAAGAGAAGGCCTGTTACAAGGACTGCCAGACCTTGGCTATCAAAAACACATTTACGTAAATATAACAGACATTGAAAGCAGGGAAGCACATACCATTCCCTGCTAAGATGATACAATACATAGAGCCAAGACGTGGTCAGACCATATAGTCAAATGACTAACCTGCTTGGAAACCTGGGGGTTTCTGAATTGTACAGTTTCAACTGAGAGTCTGCAGAAAGCTGATTGCTCCTGGATTGAAAAGACCTCTCCTGGCTGGCTTGCCACAGCCTCTCCTGTCTGCTCCCATCTCTTTCTCACAAGCCTCTTAATCCACTGAAGACATATGAACCCCAAGAGAGAAAAGTCTCCTGTAGCGAACAAAGTTTAAGAAGAATACTGGGTCCCAACGAAAAGCAAGATCTACCTACAATCAAGGACTCGACAGTGAGCTCGAAGACACGTAACAAAAACTTTTCAGATATTGCCTCAAACTTTTCCGCCTTATTTCTACTGCTCTTTTCTGTCTCCATTTGCATGTGTGTATTGCATATGCATGCTAGCGTGGGGCATGGCATGTATCCGTATGCATTAACTGAATTAGAGTTTAAGTTTAAGTTTAATAAATTTCAACTTTTCTTCTTTAATCCTAAGAAAGCCTATTTGCGCTAGTTTCTTTACCTTATAATTGGAAAGTAGTGAACAAAGATTCACCAAGGGGAGCTAAAAACACAGTGTGTTTAAAATTAAACCCTGTTATGGTAAGACAAGGTGAAGGTTGAAAGGGAACCCTAGATGTCTTTCTCACCTGGTCGTAACAGAAATTTGGGTGCTAGCATTCAGAATTGACCCACAGACAAGCGAGAGAAATTAGAAGTAGGAAGCCAAATTGTTTCCAAGCAAAAAAAGAGCAAGATTTCAATACAGGTTTTCTTGCGATTGTGTGTGCTTGAATACTAATATGTCTGCAACTGAAGCTAGTAGCTCTCTAAGCCAGGGATAAGTTGGGATAACTTGAGATAAGTTAAAAGCACTGTCGATGGAGGAGTTGAGGAAAATGGCTGAGCAGTGTGGGATGTCGCAGTATGTCGCAAGGCTGGAAAGTCTGAAGTCCTAAGACTAATGGCCAACCATTTTTCCCTTGAATCTGAAGAAGCAGAAGCAGTGTTAGAAGGAGACCCAGACAGGGTACTGCGAGCAAAGATACAACTGGAACAAAGGAATCTTGAATTAGAAGACAGGGAAAGAGAAAGAGAAAGGGAGAGACAGAAAAAGAAAGAGAGAGGCAGGAGAGGGAGAAAGAAAGAGCCTTCCAGAAGGAACGTGAAGAAAATGAAAGGCAGGAAAGAGAGAAAGAATGTTCCAGAAGGAATGCAAAGAAAGAGAGCTGAAGCAGCTTGAGTTAACTAGAGGGCAACAGAGTAACCCGAGTGAAAGCATGGCCAAAATGGAGGAGCGTAATTCAGGGCTAGGTACAGAATTGTTAAAATTAGCTCAATTAATTCCAAAATTCAATGAGGAAGATGTAGAAAACCTTTTGGTGTCCTTTGAGAAACTGGCAAGGCAGCTAAAATGGCCAGCTGAGACCTAGCCTCTTTTACTGCAAAGCAAGTTAGCTGGAAAAGCCCATGAGGTTTATTCCTTTTGCCAGATGAGAGTTCATCAAATTGTGAACTGACTAAAAATGTTAACCTCGGGGCATATGAAGTAGTACCCGAAGCCTATCACCAAAGGTTTAGAAGCCTCAAGAAGCAAGCGAATCAAACTTATCAGGAGTTTGAAAGAAGCCAGAAGCTGGCTTTTGACCAGTGGCTTAGGTCTCTTAAAGTACAGCTCAGCTTTGAGAATTTCAGAGAAGTAATTCTGTTACAGGAATTTAAACACTCTCTCCCACTCTCCATAAAGACCCATATAGAGAGACAGCGGGTCCAGAGAGCTCGCCAAGTGGCCGCTCTGACCGATGAGTTTGCTTTAATTTATAAATCGGTTTCCCAAGGGAGAACCTTTCCTCGTCACCCCCACAAATCCAAAAAGGACAAAAGGGGAGGTGATAGGAATCTAAGCAGTCCTGGGAGAGAAAGGAATGCAGGAGACACAGGGGGCCCTCCTCTGGTCAAAAAAGAAGGTGCTGTGAGCAACAGTGAGACCCAGTGATCTGTGTGCTTCCATTGTAATAAAGCATGGCATTTAAAAGCTGACTGCTGTAAACTAAAGGGAAAACCGGTAAGGTTATTCAGGGCACACCCACTCAGTGAAGAAGGGACCGTGATTGAAAGCACAGAGCAAGTTGTAGCTTTAACTGCAGTAAGAGTGCACCCCAGGAAGCTTACTACTGCCAGTGCAGAAAAAGCTAATCGGATTCCTGAAGGCTATCAGGGTTTTGTGTCTGAAGGGAAAATAACCCCATACCGTTGAGTGGGGCAAGCAAGTCCACAGTAATTCTCAGGGACACAGGACTACTAGATCCCTTTTACTGGGAAAAGGCTTGATGTTTCCCTCAGTGAGTGCAGTGAACATCAAAATGGTGGTGAATGGTATTGGAGGGCAGTGCATGCCTGTATCTGTACACCGGGTGCACCTGGAGTGCGACCTAGATTTGGGACCGGTGACCATAAGGATTGTCCCTAGTTTGCCTGTGGACGGTGTTGACCTGCTGCTAGGTAATCTGGCGGGGGTGAAGGTGGTAGCCCCCCCAATAGTGAAAGAAAGACCGCAGGAGGTCAGAGAGACAGAGCAGTGGCGGGAGACTAACTCCTGGAGTTTCCCTGAATGTGTAGTGGATCAGGCCATGGTCAAACCAGCTCCCCCCGAGGAGACTGCATTGGCACTGCAGGCAGATGATCATAAGGTCTGCCTGTCTGTCTGAGACTTTCTTTGGAAAGTTTGGTGAGTCAGGGAATGAATTAAATGGATTTTCCCTAGCTGAAGCTCAGCAAGCCGACCCAGTATTGCAAGAGTTAGCACAGGCTGCCGAGTCTGAAACTGAAGCAGAGGGAGTCCCTGATTGTTACTATTTAAAGAATGAGGTACTGATGAGGAAATGGAGTTCTCCTCACAGACCTGAGAGCAAGGAGTGGACAATAGTTCACCAGTTCGTGGTGCCGCAGAGGTACAGGAGAGAAATATTAAGAAGGGCCCACGAGACTACAGTGGCTGTACATACCGGTATACAAATGACCAAAGCCCGCAGAAGACAGGAGTTTGACTGGCCAAAACTCCACAAAGATGTGGTGGAGTACTGCAGGAGTTGCCACATGTGCCAGGTTGAGGGGAAACCCCAACCCACAGCGAAATCTGCACCCCTAAGTCTTGTACTGGTGTCAGGAGGACCCTCCATCAGGGGGCTGGTGAACTGTAAGGGACCCCTGCCACGAACAAAAAGGGACAGGCAGGCACAAGGTTGGTAAAAGGTTAGACAGGGAAGTGGAAAAAATGACCAAGAGGGCAGGCTAAAGGAAATCTGGAAGGAGGGTCACTCGGGAGGGTTTAAACTAGTGTGGCATGGGGGTGGGAACCAGAGCAGTAGGACAGCAAGTGAAATAAATGAGGGGGAACTGGTAAATAAGGCCAGTAAGACTAAGAGGAAGAGCAGGCGGGGAGATGTTGCGGAGAACAGCGGGACTGGTGGTCTGAAGTGCATTTGTTTCAATGCAAGAAGTATAACAGGTAAGGCAGATGAACTTAGAGCTTGGATTAGTACTTGGAACTATGATGTTGTTGCTATTACAGAGACTTGGTTGAGGGAAGGACAGATTGGCAGCTAAATGTTCCAGGATTTAGAAGCTTCAGGCGGGATAGAGGGGGATGTAAAAGGGGTGGGAGAGTTGCATTACTGGTTAAGGAGAAAATCTCAGCTGTACTGCGGGAGGACACCTCGGAGGGGTCATGCAGCGAGGCAATATGGGTGGAGCTCAGGAATAGGAAGGGTGCAGTCATGATGTTGGGGGTTTACTACAGGCCTCCCAACAGCCAGTGGGAGGTAGAGGAGCAGATATGTAGACAGATTTTGGAAAGATGTAAAGGTAACAGGGTTGCAGTGGTGGGTGATTTTAACTTCCCCTATATTGACTGGGACTCACTTAGTGCTAGGGGCTTGGATGGGGCAGAATTTGTAAGGAGCATCCAGAAGGGCTTCTTGAAACAATATGTAGATAGTCCAACTAGGGATGGGACCGGACTGGACCTGGTATTGGGGAATGAGCCCGGCCAAGTGGTCGAAGTTTCAGTAGGGGAGCATTTCAGGAACAGTGACCATAATTCCAAAAGTTTTAAGGTACTTGTGGATAAGGATAAGAGCAAGAGGGTAACTAGGGAAAGGGTTGGCCCACTCAAGAACAGAGAAGGGAATCTATGTGTGGAGCCGGAGGAAATGGGTGAGGTGCTAAACGAGTATTTTGCATCAGTATTCACCAAAGAGAAGGACTTGGTGGATGATGAGCCTAGGGAAGGGGGTGTAGATAGTCTCAGTCATCTCATTATCAAAAAGGAGGAGGTGTTGGATGTCTTGCAAAGCATTAAGGTCGATAAGTCCGCAGGGCCTGATGGGATATACCCCAGAATACTGAGGGAGGCAAGGGAAGAAATTGCTGGGGTCTTGACAGAAATCTTTGCATCCTCATTGGCTACAGGTGAGGTCCCAGAGGACTGGAGAATAGCTAATGTTGTTCCTTTGTTTAAGAAGGGTAACAAGGATAATCCCGGAAATTATAGGCCGGTGAGCCTTACGTCAGTGGTAGGGAACTTATTAGAGAGGATTCTTCGGGACAGGATTTACTCCCATTTGGAAACAAATGAACTTATTAGCGAGAGACAGCATGGTTTTGTGAAGGGGTGGTCGCGTCTCACTAATTTGATTGAGTTTTTTGAGGAAGTGACAAAGATGATTGATGAAGGAAGGGCAGTGGACGTTATCTATATGGACTTCAGTAAAGCCTTTGACAAGGTCCCTCATGGCAGACTGGTACAAAAGGTGAAGGCACACGGGATCAGAGGTGAGCTGGCAAGATGGATACAGAACTGGCTCAGTCATAGAAGACAGAGGGTAGCAGTGGAAGGGTGCTGTTCTGAATGGAGGGATGTGACTAGTGGTGTTCTGCAGGGATCTGTGCTGGGACCTTTGCTGTTTGTTGCATATATAAATGATTTGGAGGAAAATATAGCTGGTCTGATTAGTAAGTTTGCGGACGACACAAAGGTTGGTGGAATTGCAGATAGTGATGAGGATTGTCAGAGGATACAGCAGGATTTTGATCGGTTGGAGACTTGGGCGGAGAAATGGCAGATGGAGGTTAATCCGGACAAATGTGAGGTAATGCATTTTGAAAGGTCTAATACAGGTGGGAGGTATACAATAAATGGCAGAACCCTTAGGAGTATTGACAGGCAGAGAGATCTGGGCGTACAGGTCCACAGGTCACTGAAAGTGGCAACGCAGGTGGATAAGGTAGTCAGGAAGGCATATGGCATGCTTGCCTTCATTGGTCGGGGCATAGAGTATAAAAATTGGCAAGTCATGCTGCAGCTGTACAGAACTTTAGTTTGGCCACACTTAGAATATTGCGTGCAATTCTGGTCGCCACACTACCAGAAGGACGTGGAGGCTTTGGAGATGGTACAGAAGACGTTTAACAGGATGTTGCCTGGTCTGGAGGGCATTAGCTATGAAGAGAGGTTGGATAAACTTGGATTGTTTTCACTGGAACGACGGAGATGGAGGGGCGACATGATAGAGGTTTACAAAGTTATGAGCGGCATGGACAGAGTGGATAGTCAGAAGCTTTTTCCCAGGGTGGACGAGTCAGTTACTAGGGGACATAGGTTTAAGGTGAGAGGGGCAAAGTTTAGAGGGGATGTGCGAGGCAAGTTCTTTACACAGAGGGTGGTGAGTGCCTGGAACTTGCTGCCAGGGGAGGTGGTGGAAGCAGGTACGATAGCGATGTTTAAGAGGCATCTTGACAAATACATGAATAGGGTGGGAATAGAGGGATACGGTCCCCGGAAGTGCAGAAGGTTTTAGTTTAGGCAGGCATCAAGATTGGCGCAGGCTTGGAGGGCCGAATGGCCTGTTCCTGTGCTGTACTCTTCTTTGTTCGTTGTTCTTTGTTTGTTTGAATTCCAAATGAAAACCCCTACTGTCCGGTCAGCCAACCCGGAAAATGTGAAAAGTTAGACCCCACATCATCCTGTGTAATGCAGACACTAGAAGCATGCCACCAGAGTTGCGAACAGAATTTACAGGTACCTGCAGAGACAAAGAAAGACCTCTAGATGGCAGAAAAACTGTGAGGGTGATGCCTCACCTAGTTGAAGTGACACAGGGGCGTGCAGTGGAGTCTGCACAAATACCTGCAGGGAGGAGTGTCCCAGAGAACAAAGCGGAAGATTAGCAAAGAATCCCCCCCCACAGTCAGAAAAAAGCCAACCACCCATCCCCTGAAGTCAAAAGCCTTTGCATGACTCAGCAAAGCACTGAAAGAGAGTTCAGGATAGACCCACCCACTACTGACTCTTTTAAAAAAAATTACCTCATCAGGAACAAAGACCCTAGCCAGCCATGGAAATGGGCAAAAAAATGCATGTTTATTGGGATGCCAAAAAGGGGGCAATTAAAGCAGCACTGGCACCAAGAGAAGACAGCCAATTTCAATCAGCTTCAGGATTTATGAATGAATGGAAGTGAATGAGAGAAATGCATGCTTTTTTCTGTACCTTATATATTTCCTCTCAATCCTTGTCATGAAATGCACTTTCTCAAATCTTATTTCATCCCCCTGGGTGTGGAAGTGCCGTGCAGGCCTCCAGCTGCCTAGATTGAGGCATATTAATTTCACCACATGGACATTAAATTTCAAATTGTTGCTGGGAAGAAGAGAAGGCCTGTTGCTGGGACTGCCAGACCTTGGCTGGAAAAAACAGACATTGAAGACAGGGAAGCACATTCCATTCCTGCTAAGATAATATACTACACAGAGCCAAATTGTGGTCAGACCAGTTAGTCACATGACTAACCTGCTTGGAAACCTGGGGGTTTCTGAATTGTACACTTTGATCTGAGAGTCTGCAGAAAGCTGTTTGAGCTGAAAAATAGAGCCCGAGTATCGCAGCCTAGACACTTACCTTCCAGGAGAGGAGCGGACCTGAGGCGAGAACGCCGAGAGAGGAGCCGATAAATAGAGCCCGAGGATCGCAGCCTAGACACTAACCTTCCAGGAGTGGAGAGCAGCCCAGGCACGCCGGAGTTTTGAAAAAAAAAAGTCAACAGTGACATCACAGGAAAGCTGCAAGTTGAGTGAGTAACAGCTGTTAGTATCTGTAAATAGCTTTAAAAAATCAGGGGAAATTCTTTTTGAAAAAAACCTTAAAGCCTACCTTATAAGTGATAAGGTTAGTACTAGTAAAGTGTTTTTTCTAAATTAGTGTAATTTATCAAGGACTTTAGATTGTAGTGGGTAGTGTTTGGAGTAGAACAAGGCTCATGGCGTATTTTTTAATTAAAGGGAGTAACTAAGTAATCCAAAGGTAAGTCATGGCAGGTGAGCTCGCACCCGTGATATGCTCCTCCTGCGCAATGTGGGACGTAGACCTCTTTCTCACCTGGTTGTAACAGATGTTATTCACTTTGGTCACAAGAATAGAAAAGCAGCATATTTTTTAAAAGGTGCGAAACTTGTAATTGTCAATGTTCAAAGAGACTTGGGTGTGCTTGTACAAGGAAACACAGGAAGTTAGCATGCAGGTACAGCAAGCAATTAGCAAGGCAAGTGGCATGTTGGCCTTTATTGCAAGGGAATTGGAGTACAGGAATAAAGAAATCTTGCTACAATTTGGGAATTTGGGAATAATTTGTTAAGTGTGGCCAGGATAGTTTTCTGAAGCAGTATGTGGATGGCCCTGCTGGAGAAGGGGCTACACTCGACCTCCTATTAGGAAGTGAGGATGGGCATGTGGTTGATGTGTCATTGGGGGAGCACTTTGGGACCAGTGACCATAACTATTAGCTTCAAGATAGTTATGGAAAAGGATAGGTCTGGTCCTCAGGTTGAAGTCCTAAATTGGGGGAAGGCTAATTTCGATGACATCAGACAGTAACTCTCAAAAGTTGAATGGGAGAGGCTGTTTACAAGGTAAAGGGACGTCTGGCAAGTGGGAGGCTTTTAAAAGTGAGATAGGAAGAGTTCAGGGCCGACATGTTCCTGTTAGATGGAAGGACAAGGCTGGCAAGTTTAGGGAACCATGGTTGATGAGGGATATTGAGGGTCTGGTCAGGACATAGAAGGAGGCATATGTCAGGTCTAGGCAGCTCGGATCGAGCGAGTCCCTCGAGGTGTATAGGGAATGTTGGAGTACACTTAAGAAGGAAATTAGGAGGGTGAAAAGGGGTCATGGGATTTCCCTAGCAGATAAGATAAAGGAGAATCCTAAAAGATTCTGTAAGTATATTAAGAGTAAAAGGGTAGCTAGGGAGAGAGTAGGTCCCCTTAAGGATCAGTGTGGCAATCGATGTGTGGAGCCACGGGAAATGGGCAAGGTCTCAAATGAATATTTCTCGTCTGTATTTACCATGGAGAAGGTCATGGAAGCTAGTGAGTTCAAGGGAGGGAACACCGATATCCTGGACCATATCAACATTATAAAGGAGGAGGTGTTGGAGGTTTTGAAGCGCATTAAGGTGGATAAATCCCCAGGGCCTGACCAAGTGTATCCTAGGATGCTATGGGAAGCAAGGGAGGAGATTGCTGGGGCCCTGGCAGAGATTTTTGTATCATCGTTAGCCACGGGTGAGGTACCAGAAGACTGGAGAATAGCTAATGTTGTGCCTTTGTTTAAGAAGGGCAGCAGGGATAAGCCATGGAACTACAGGCCGGTGAGCCTTACATCAGTGGTAGGAAAGTTATTGGAAGGGATTCTGAGAGACAGGATTTATATGCATCTGGAAAGGCAAGGTCTGATTAGGGATAGTCAGCATGGCTTTGTGCGTGGGAAATCATGTCTCACGAATTTGATTGAGTTTTTCGAGGAAGTGACCAAGAGGATTGACGAGGGCAGGGTGATGGACATTGTCTACATGGACTTTAGAATGGTCTTTGACAAGGTCCCGCATGGTAGTCTGATCCAGAAGTTTTGAACACATGGGATCCAGGATGAGCTAGCAAATTGGATACAAAATTGGCTTCGTGATAGGAGGCAGAGGGTAGTAGTGGAGGGTTGTTTCTCAGATTGGAGGCCGGTGACTGGTGGTGTGCCGTAGGGATTGATGCTGGGCCCTCTGTTGTTTGTCATATATATTAATGACTTGGATGTGAATGTAAGGGGCATGATTAGTAAGTTTGCAGATGATACCAAAATTGGTGGTATAGTGGACAGTGAAGAAGGTTGTCTAAGGTTACAACAGGATATAGATAAACTGGGAAAGTGGGCAAGGGATTGGCAAATGGAATTTACTGCAGACAAGTGTGAAGTGATGCATTTTGGGAAGTTAAACCAGGGCAGGACATTTACAGTGAATGGCAGTGCCCTGGGGAGTGTTGTTAAGTAGAGAGACCTTGGGGTGCAAGTACATAGTTTCCTGAAAGTGGCAACACAGGTAGACAGGGTGGTGAAGAAGGCATATGGCATGTTTGCCTTCATCGGCCGAGGCATTGAGTACAAAAGTCGGGACGTCATGTTACAGTTGTATATAACGTTGGTTTGGCCTCATTTGGAGTACTGTGTGCAGTTCTGGTCGCCGCACTGCAGGAAAGATGTGATTAAGCTAGAGAGGGTGCAGAAAAGATTCACAAGGATGTTGCCTGGTTTGGAGTGCTTGAGTTATAAAGAGAGATTGAATAGGCTGGGTCTGTTTTCCCTGGAGCGAAGGAGGCTGAGAGGGGACATGATAGAGGTATATAAAATTATGAGAGGCATAGATAGGGTAGATAGCCAGAGTCTGTTTCCCATGGTAGGAGTGACTAAAACTAGAGGGCATAGATTTAAGGTGAGAGGGAGGAGGTTTAAAGGGGATCAAAGGGGTAAATGTTTCACACAAAGAATAGTGGGTATCTGGAATGAGCTGCCTGAGGAGGTGGTGGAGGCAGGAACAGTAGCGACATTTAAGAGGCATCAGGACAGGTACTTGAATGAGCAAGGCATAGAGGGATATGGAATTAATGCAGGCAGGTGGGATTAGTATACAAAAAAAGACAAAAACAGACTACTTTGTCCAAATACTTGCTAATTCTTGGTGCAAAAAAGGGAAAATATGGAAGGATGTCAGTTGTCCCTTTTTTGGTCTGGCGTCCGGGTATAGGGAGACGGGTCACTGGGATCATTTCAGAAGCAGTCCATTCTGGAGATGTCGAGAATTATTCTACTAAGCTTTTAAGAGAAATGTGGCATCAGGGTTTTCTGCCAACACAGCTTCTCAGGAGCTATGCAGCACCAGGGATTTTAATTCTCCCACACTGGATCTTTGCAGGATTTCTTCAACAAGGTAGAGAAGGAGGTGAGCTGGGTGGTTTCTTTTTTTTCCTGGCAGGAAAATACCAACTGTCTTCAAACAGGTCAACTAGACTGAAAACAATGTCCAAACCCCAAACAGAGAGTTGACCTCCTGACCTCCATAAACCTTGACATGTGGCTTCTCTGTAATCATTTTTCCTCAGGTCACCAAGGGTTTTGGTGTTTACTGAGCCCAAAGCACATGACTTCCAGCACAGGTGGTTTTTCAAACAACATCAAGTGTCCTTTCAGTTAACATGGTAAAAAGAAACATATCTCATTGCGCCTTGCCTATGGTCCGAGGCATCCTCCTTCACTGCAGCACCTGGTCAACAGCCTTCTCCATGAGATCCTAATTGTTCAATGCCTCCCCCCTCTGTAGCCCCAGGTTGTGCACAGCAGACCACCATGATACATGAGACACTTGCTGGGTCATACTGAAGGGTTCCATTGGATTGATTGAGGCCCCCGAATCGCATCTTCATTAGACCTGTGGCCTGCCTGAAGGTTGCTCAAGTTGTGCTATGGCAGGTGTTACAGCTATTATCTACATTCATGCATGGGTTTTTCACAGGTGTGAGTAGCCATGTCCTCAGTGGGTAGCCCTTGTCTTCCAGTATCCATCCCTGAAGGTGTACAGTGGACCAGAAAAGCTGTGTTACCTGAGACTGCCAAAGTATGTAGGCATTGTCGCCGCTTGCTGGAAAAGGTGCACAGACCCGAAGGATCCATCTGCAATGGTCACAGACCAATTATACATTGAGCAAGTGAAAGCCCTTCCTGTTGATGAAGGCCATTAGCTGGACTGTGGGAGCTTTGTTGGCCAGATGGGTGCAGTCGCTCACATCCTGCACCCAGGGGAAATCCAGCAATGGTGCTGAACCCAATGGACCTTTGCGCTTGACTGCCTGGATTGGTGAGGTAATCACCGGCCCTCTTGAACAGGGCATTGGCCAACTCCTTGATGCACCAATATGCCACAGACTGCAAGATCCTACACATATCTCCAGTGGATCCCTGGAATGATCTGGAGAAGTTCAGATTGATCTTCAGTGGCATTGGCATTGGGTGTCCACCCACCCCCATGGGTCTCAGCTTGTTCTGCGTCATGGTGCATAGATCAACGATGGCCTCACTGGAAAGGCGTAGTCTTCACTGACATAGTCAGTTGAACCTTTGGAGGTAGTTGAAACTTGGTCGGAAGATCCTGTCATGGGGATAGCCTCTTCTGAGCGCATGACGCTATTCACCTGCCCCTCTGCACCCTTCTCCAGAGTCCACACCTCAAGGCTGGCCCTCTTGTTGCCTCTGAGGTTGCTGATGTCCCACAGCTGGGGCTGCCTGAACCACCCTCCCACTCTGCTCTGCCTCCTCTTCAATGGGGGCCTCGAAACCTGGATGGATGAGGCCCATGACAGGTGGCCTCTCTCCTTGTGCATGGCTTTCTATCCAGAGGCCTCCTCCCCTCCACTTGCCCTCACTCCTATCCTTGGATTAACTGCCACTGCCTCACTGGCACCTTGGCAGCATAGCCCCCTCCCGCACTGCTGCACCCTCCCTGGCATGGCACTAGAGAGAGCCAGCACTGAGTTGCCATTTGCTTGCCACCTCCTTTAATCAAGAGCCATAAAATTGCAGTCAGTTGGTCTATTAAGTGCCATAATTGCCTTCCCACTACGATGATGTGTGAAATCCGCCCTCCATATTGGCCACCATTGGTAAACTGCAGAAATGACTTTCAGTCTGACATCTTCCGTTACGATTTTACACCACCCTATCTCCACTCGCACCTCCGAAGTCATTCCAAAAGGCTATGTAAAATTCAGCCCAGTATGTGTCAACAACTAGAACTGATAATAAATGAAAGGAAAATAAATTTTATTCCTTATAAACCACTGCTGCTCTACAGATTATCTTGGGCACTAAAAACTAACCAGGGTCTAGGGACAGAATTTTTTAAGGCCTTTGAAGGCAGGCTTAGGGGTGGGAAAGTCCCAGAAATTGACATCGTGTTAGGATCCTGATGTGATCCCATCTTCTCCAGGCTTTCCCTCGGGCAGCTTTGAAGGCGAGCCCTTCAATCTAATAAGTAAGTAATTAAGAGCTTGTTGAGGTTGTTAAGAAGCCAATTATGAGCTGTTTTAACCCTGAATCCTGGATTTCCCAGCCAGGGAACCTGTTTTCCAACCAGTCAGCTACTCACCAGGGTCTCTGAGGAAACTGCATAGCAGGAAGTGCTTCTTCAGTGAAACTGACAAGCTGGGAAGTCTTTGATGAGTTACACTAAAGAGCTCCAGTCATGGCCATTGAGAAACTGCTGTTCAAAGCACTTCTTCTCTCAGAGAGTGCTATCACTGCTTGACAGGTGATTGTCAATTTCTTGGAAGGCACTTCACCTGTCTAGCGCTTTACTAACCTTGAGCTGCACTTCTCTGCTGCCAACCTTCACTATGACATGGGAGCAACTTATGCAGCTTCACCTTCCATCTCTGCTGAGAGGCAAGAGCAGAGACCATACCACTGCTATTTGCTCCAGCAACAACAGGAGCAACACCAGCAGCAGAACCAGCTGCCTTGTCCTCAGCCTTCCCAGGTCTCCTCTCCACTCCTGTAGTTGCTGCGGGCTGAAAAATCCAAGTGCTGGTGAACTTTTCTGACCCGTACCGTGGTCACTTTAATTAGAAATCCTTCCTTTGACAGAATGGACAGGTCATCCTGCCCACTCTGCCTGATTGGCCGGGGAGCCTGGAGACAGGCTAGTTAAGAGCAACTGCTGGGCAGGCTGTTCAGAGAGTCGAGTTCCAAACCCAAAAATGCCCTGCCATTCCGGCAGGGAATAAGGTGGGAAGATTTCACCCTAGAAATTTTACAGTCTGCAGGAAATATCTTGCTGCCTGTCTATTAATCGATTGCCTGATTTTTACCTCAGAGATTTAAGTGGGATAAAAATAAATCAGGTTATGTGATAAGTGGGCAATCTGCTTTGACATATTGCTTCCGATGCAGTGAATCTGATTCCTTAATTTCTGCAAGCGGAATGAGAATCTTGGAATTTTAGACCCTGGGACTATTTTCATTGGAGCAGAAATGCAAAAAGGAGATTTAACAGATATTTTTAGTGTGAGCAGAGAAAGATTATTTTCTCTAGTTGGGTAATTAGTGATGAAGGGACATTAATTTAAAGTTATCACTAAGGAGGAGCAGAGAGAGAGATTAGGAAAATGTCTTTCTTGCGAGTTGTTAGAGCTTGGAATGCTTTGCTACAAGAGATAGTTGAGGCACAGACAGTTTCGTCCTTCAAGGAAAAGGTAGGTAAACAATTGAAGCAAAAGAAGATGGGGAGAGAGTAGAGCAGGAGGGCTACTTCTGGATTGCTGCAGCAAATTCAGCACACACCTGAAAGGTTGAATGGCCTCCTTCTGTGCTGTGAACTTCCATTGTTAAATAGGATTATATAGAACGTACAGCATTAAAAAGGCCATTTGGCCCAACTAATCTGTGCTGGGGTTTACATTAGATGCATGTTTCCTCCCAACCCTCTTCATCTAACCCTTTCAGCATTATCTTTTATTCCTTTCTCCCTTATTAGTTTATCAAGATCCCTTTAAATGCTGTAAGTGGCTTTTTTGTGAGATTGGACAGGATGCTGTGAGAATTCTCTTCTCTTCTTTGAATATGGAATCTTCAACATCCACTCAGAATACTGGAACAGGTAGACAGGACGCAGCATCTCTGAAGGACAGCATCTCCAACTGTGCAAAACTGCGCTGAAGTGTCAGCTTAGATTATGTGCTCATGGATGAAGGGGCTGTCCTATCAAGAACAGCTAAACAGGTTAGGCCTTTATTAATTGGAGTTTAGAAGAGTTAGAGGTGATCTTATAGAAACATATAAGATTTTAAGGGGGCTCGACAGGGTGGATGTTGAGAAGATGTTTCCACTAGTGGGGGAATCTCAAACTAGGGGACATATTTACAGAATGAGGGTGCACACATTTAAAACTGAGATGCAAAGGAATTTCTTCTCTCAGAGTGTGGTGAATCTCTGGAATTCTCTGCCTCAGAGAGTTGTGGAGGCTAGGTCACTAAATGTATTTAAGGAGGAGGTAGATACATTTTTGAAATCGCGGGGAGTCGAGGGTGAGGCAGAGCAGGCCTGAAAGAGGAGATGAGGCCTGGGACAGATCATCCATGATCTTATTGAATGGCGGGACAGGCTTGAGGGGCTGAATGGCCTACTCCTGTTCCTATTGCTTATATTCTTATGTCCCTGAAATGTTGGAAGGGGAAACTAATCCCTTTTCTCGTGCAACAGAATCAAAAGTTGTTGTAAATTCCTACCAAATATAAATGAAATTTCATTCTGGGAAAATATTAATCATTTTGGAAAGAAAAATGTGAATTTCTGTTGGGTCTGCTAGGAATTTAATTTTAATAGCAGCTGCCATGTCTGTTTGAAGTAAAACATTAAGGTGTATGAATGAATCACTATATTGACTTTAATGCATGAAATGATTATGCAAAGGGTCAAAATAAACAAATCAGTACACAGGATAAACCTCTGCTGCAGAAACAACAATTTCTCAGAAAAGACTAGTGATCATTTGGAAAACCCCAGGGCTTTTTATTGGAATCTCAAGTGCATTTTTTCTCTCATGACTAAAATATTGACTGATTGAAAATATGAGAGATTCATCATAACTTGCATCTGTAAAATTATTTTCTACCTTCTGCTCTGTCATCTTGTTTTCTTAATACTTAGTCTATAGGGAGTTTTTATACTGGAATATTGGTTATTATGTGTACTCTGCTGTATTTAATTAATGTTTCATTCTTTTATTTCATAGTTATTTAGGGTTATTTAACCCCTTGAGCAATAAATTTACTTTACAGCCTGCAGTATGTGAGCATGTTTTCCATCGCAAAATAGCTATAAAATGTTAATCTGTCATAAAGAATATTATATAGGAGAATTTGAGTGAAAGGTAAAACTTGCCAACATCTTTCATTATTTTTATAGTCCAATTTTTTTCAGTACATTGCATCAAATTATTTTGAATAATGACTTTAAAAGATTATTTTTAAAGCAATTGTTACAAAGATATGTTTACTGCCCCTTTTAATATTTTCCTACAATTCTGTTTCTTCAAGGTATTTTATTTGTGGATTGTATTGTATTCTTGAATTATTTTTCTTTAGACTGTTGTGATCTTTGACTGTGAAGTATGACATAATTTAAGTTGTAAGCATTCACTGACCACCTCCAGGCGCTTATCCATTGTCTCTCGAGATAAGGAGGCCAAAGAAGATGCATTCAATATATCTTTTGTAATGAAAGTTATTGATACTAATGGCTACATTGAAGTTGTCTTCTTTATTATTTAAATTTTAAGTGTTTGTGATTTTATTCTTTTGAATTGGTTATTTTCCACTTTTGCCTTGATCAAACAGCACAAAACTTTTCTCCCCAATTTCAAATTTTTCGCCATTCACATTGCACAAAAAACTCAGAGATACAGCCACCTTAAGTCCTCACTCAATTCATTATAGAGCTGCAAAAATAAAATGTGTCCCTTAACAAGCATACCAATAAACTTGGCTCCAGGAAAGCACAATACACTGAACACCCGGATCTTTGAGTAACCTCTCTTCCCCTTAGGATTCATAATGTCATACTTGGAGTTTCAATTGAAGGTCCTGGCTGTAAATAAA
This sequence comes from Heterodontus francisci, assembly GCF_036365525.1. NCBI lineage: Eukaryota > Metazoa > Chordata > Chondrichthyes > Heterodontiformes > Heterodontidae > Heterodontus > Heterodontus francisci. The sequence continues at coordinate 68,145,389 of NC_090371.1, forward strand.
ATGCCCATGCACAGATGTTTATCTTTGATAATAAAAGACTACAGTTTGAGTCATCAAACGGGACTTCTCCCCTGATCTCTAGGGTGTAATTGTCAGGGAGGAAATGGAATGAAAAGGACAATAATTCCTTCCAATTACTTAAACTCCAGCTTAGACAATGTCAAGAGCTGAATGGCCTGTTTCTCTGCTGTAAATTTTATGTCATAATGGAGAGCAAAGAGAAAAAGAGACAAGTAAGAGAACATTGAGAAAGGGGAGACAAAAAAGAAAAAATGAAAAATTAAAAGTATTCGAGGGGTAGAAACTACTGAAGGAAGAGCTGGAGTAAGAAAAAGTGAAGGAAGGGAGAGAGAGACACACAGAAATGGAGGACCATGAGAGAAATAGAGTGAAGGAGGAGCAGGATAGAAAAAACAGAAGTGAAAAGAAACAAAGGAAAAGTAGAGTTGAAGGAGATTAAGACAAAAATCAAACTGAGGAAGGAGTGTGAGGGAGAGGGAGTAGTGAAATAGGAACAAAAAAAGCGAAGAGGCCAGAGTCCTGGACAGAAATAATTGTGATGGGATAGTAGGGCAGAGAAATATGAATGAAGGAGGATCCTGTTGGTGAAACAAAAGAGGAGGGTTTTTTGTCAAAAAGTTACCAACAAGGGACTGACTAAGTAGAACCGTGGAAGAGTGGGTTTTGCTGAGACAAAATTTTTTTGAGGGGAGGTTTCATCAATGATCATTCTCATAAGTAAGCGTACACTGGCCTGTCTGAAAAGTTGCCATCACTTACCCGGATAGCTAGATAAGTTTGTATGTTGGGATTTCAAACAGAGAAGCATCTTCACTTTGTTTCTGCTTGCTAATTTTATCATGGGCTATCAGAAGCAGGCAAAATAAACTATATTAGAATGTCGCTTGGGGGTAGATGTTAACTTCCACTGGTGGGCAGAAAACTGACAGTAAGCATTTCAGTTGCCAGGTGTATCCCCTGCCCATTTTGTTTCCATTAAAGTCAATTTTCTGCCCAGTGTTGCTAAAAAAACTACCCCTTAGACTTTAATTGCCAAAAAAAATACGAAAAGGTAAAAGAATAAGTGAATATTAGCAATGGCATAGAATAATTTTAGAGGAATTATTAAACCTAGCTATCTCTTTGAGTTGAGGGGTGGATAACAGATTGCCACACTGCTACACTAAATGATGCATTCCCATTTGGTTGTTCCTTTCCTTTTCTCAAAATCTATGGTAGCTATCTACTGTCACTATTAATCTCCAAAAGCTTCAAACAGGCTTTGTGATTTTAACCAATCAGGTTGAGAAATACTTTCCTGGAAATGACTGTGAACAAAGAAATTTAAATAACTGTCATGCAACCTTTTTTTTTAAATTTAACTAACACATATTATAAAAAATCTGACTAGATGTTTGCATTTGAATCTTGACCCATCCCTGAAACACCTGGTTTAGTTTAGAGATACAGCACTGAAACAGGCCCTTCGGCCCACCGAGTCAGTGCCGACCATCAACCACCCATTTGTACTAATCCTACACTAATTCCATATTTCTACCACATCCCCACCTGTCCCTATATTTCCCTACCACCTACCTATACTAGGGGCAATTTATAATGGCCAATTTACCTATCAACCTGCAAGTCTTTGGCATGTGGGAGAAAACCGGAGCACCCGGAAAACCCACGCAGACACAGGGAGAACTTGCAAACTCCACACAGGCAGTACCCAGAATTGAACCCGGGTCGCTGGAGCTGTGAGGCTGCAGTGCTAACCACTGCGCCACTGGTTTGGTGAAAAAAATATGCAAATGTGTAACACTTGCATCAAAATGAACTATGGCATGTTTTTCTAAACTGGTTTTTGACTCCAAATGCACAAGCCTATACCATAGTAAATCTGAGACAAAGGCGAGGAATTTTCCTCAGAGCTATTTGCACTATGTTGCCATAACTTCACTGAAAGATGGTGGAAACCCTGTTTATGTGCCAAAGAAATGCTCATTTTTGTCACAATGCGTTACAGGGCTGAGGCAAAGTATGAATGAATTGGCAACACCAGCCAAACCAGTGAGAATTAGTCCCATTAATTAATTCTTAACTAACATAGAGTTTATGAGTATAGTAATGACAGGATCATCAGCTAGGCCAGTGACGTGCGCAGCATATGTTGCTGTTGAGGCATCCTGGATCAACAAATTCCAAAGTGGAGGAGTGCTGTCAGAGTTGTATTGCTTGAGTAGAAGAATGAACAGTTGAGCTGGCATACGTAGCTCATGCAACATAGGTAGGAAAAGTTACTGGAAGACATGAAGATGCTCCATCTGTATATATAGAGAAACTTGTGAGGCAGAGAAACGGGAGGAGGGAAAGAAAGAAAAACTTGCATTTATAGGGTAGTGTCCTGGGCCTAATCATCTTCCACTGCTTCATCAATGACCTTCCTTCAATCATAAGATCAGAAGTGGGGATGTTCGCTGATGATTGCACCATGTTCAGCCCCATTTGTGACTCCTCTGATACTGAAGCAATCTATGTAGAAATGCAGCATTTCCAGGCTTGGACTGATAAGTGGCAAGTAACGTTCATGCCACACAAGTGCCAGGCAATGACTATCTCCAATAAGAGAGAATCTAACCATCTCCCCATGACGTACAATGGCATTACAATTGGTGACTCCCCCACTATCAACATCCTGGGGTTACCATTGACCAGAAACTGAACTGGTTTAGCCATATAAATACCATGGCTAAAAGAGCAGGTCAGAGGCTGGGAATCCTGTGGCAAGTAACTCACTTCCGGATTCCCCATTTACACCATTTAGATTAGATTAGATTAGATTAGAGATACAGCACTGAAACAGGCCCTTCGGCCCACCGAGTCTGTGCCGAACATCAACCACCCATTTATACTAATCCTACACTAATCCCATATTCCTACCAAACATTCCCACCTGTCCCTATATTTCCCTACCACCTACCTATACTAGTGACAATTTATAATGGCCAATTTACCTATCAACCTGCAAGTCTTTTGGCTTGTGGGAGGAAACCGGAGCACCCGGAGAAAACCCATGCAGACACAGGGAGAACTTGCAAACTCCACACAGGCAGTACCCGGAATCGAACCCGGGTCCCTGGAGCTGTGAGGCTGCAGTGCTAACCACTGCGCCACTTACAAGGCAAAGGTCAGGAGTGTGATGGAATACTCTCCACTTGCCTGGATGGGTGTAGCTCCAACAACACTCAAGAAGCTCAACACCATCCACCACCTTCAACATTCACTCCCTCCACCACCAATGCACAGTGGCGGCAGTGTGTACCATCTACAAGATGCACTGCAGAAATGGACCAAGGCTCCTTTGACAGTATCTTCCAAACCTGCGACCTGTACCACCTAGAAGGGCAAGGGCAGCAGATGCAGGGGAACACCACCACCTGCAAGTTCCCCTCCAAGCCACACACCATTCTGACTTGGAACTATATTGCCATTCCTTCACTGTTGCTGAGCCAAAATCCTGGAGCTCCCGACCTAACACCACTGTGGGTGTATCTACCCCACATGGACTGCAGTGGTTCAAGAAAGCAGCTCACTGTCATCTTTGCAAGGTCAATTGGGGATGGGCAATAAATGCTGGCCTAGACAGCGATGCCCACATCCTCTGAATGAATAAAAAGAAAAAAGAATGAACACTGAGGAAATTCAAGCTATTCCTTTTTCCATCTTAAGCCCAACTTTAAACTCCCTCACATTGTAGTCATTGTTTCCAAGAGGTTTTCTGACTCTGAGTTGAGCCATTTTGGACTACCAGCCCTTCACCCACCTAACCTTTTCTCCCACACCACACCCCTGCCTCTATCCAGTCTTTTTCATACATGCCAAGAGCTGTTCTCAGGTCCAGACCCACAAGGTTTACCTGAACTTGTTACTCCTGTCTCCTTCTCCTCCACATTTTGCCTCATTACTTTTCCTGCAATGCAACAGTCAAGACACTTCAAAAGTACTTCATTGGCTGTAAAGTGCTTTGGGATGTCCTGAGGTCATGGAAGGTGCGATATATTTTTTTTTATTTGTTAATGGGATGTGGATATCGCTGGCTAGGCCAGCATTTATTGCCCATCCCTAATTGCCCTTGAGAAGGTAGTGGTGAGCTGCCTTCTTGAACAGCTGCAGTCCATGTGGGGTAGGTACACCCATGGTGCTGTTAGGTAGGGAGTTCTAGGATTTTGACCCAGCGACAGTGAAGGAACGGTGATATAGTTCCAAGTCAGGATGGTGTGTCGCTTGGATGGGAACTTGCAGGTGGTGGTGTTTCCATGCATTTGTTGCCCTTGTCCTTCTTGGTGGTAGAGTTCACGCATTTGGAAGGTGCCGTCTAAGGAGCCTTTGTACATTGCTACAGTGCATCTTGCAGATGGTACACACTGCTGCCAATGTGCATTGGTGGTGGAGGGAGTGAATGTTGAAGGTGGTGGATGGGGTGCCAATCAAGTGGGCAGCTTTGTCCCAAATGATATCGAGCTTTTTGAGTGTTGTTGGAGCTGCATCCATCCAGGCAAGTGGAGAGTGTTCCATCACACTCCTGACTTGTGCCTTGTAGATGGTGGACAGGCTTTGGAGAATCGGGAGGTGAGTTACTCGCCTCAGGATTCCTAGCCTCTGACCTGGTTTTTTAGCCACAGTATTTCTATGGCTACCCCAGTTCAGTTTCTGGTCAATGGTAACCTCAGGATGTTGATAGTGAGGAATTCAGCTATCGTAATGCCATTGAATATCAAGGGGAGATGGTTAGATTCTCTCGTGTTTCAGATAGACATTGCCTGGCACTCGTGTGGCATGAATTTTACTTGCCACTTATCAGCCTAAGCCTGAATATTTTCCAGGGCTTGCTGCATTTCTACACGGACTGCTTCAGTATCTGAGGAGTCACGAATGGTGCTGAACATTGTGCAATCATCAGCGAATATCTCCACTTCTGACCTAATGATTGAAGGAAGGTCATTGATGAAGCAGCTGAAGATGGTTGGGCCTAGGATATTATCCTGAGGAACCCCTTCAGTGATGTCCTGGAACTCAGATGATTGAGCTCCAACAACCACAACCATCTTCCTTTGTGCTAGGTATATCACCAACCAGTGGAGAGTTTTCTCCCTGATTCCCATTGACTCCAGATTTGCTAGGGCTCCTTGATGCCATACTCGGTCAAATGCTGCTTTGATGTCAAGAGCAGTTACTATCACCTCACCTCTGAGTTCTGCTCTTTTGTCCATGTTTGGACCAAGGCTGTAATGAGGTCACAAGCTGAGTGGCACTGGCAGAACCCAAACAGACTGTCAGTGGGCAGGTTCTTGCTGAGCATGTGCTGCTTGATAGCACTGTCGACGATCCCTTCCAACACTTTGGTGATGATTGTGAGTAGACTGATGAGGCGGGAATTGGGCGGGTTGGATTTGTCCTGATTTTTATGCACAGGACATACCTGGGCAATTTTCCACATTGCCTGGTAGATGCCAGTGTTGTTGCTGTACTGGAACAGCTTGACTAGGGTCATGGCTAGTTCTGGACCACAAGTCTTCAATACTATTGCCAGAATGTTGTCAGGGCCCATAGCCTTTGCAGTATCCAGTGTCTTCAGCCATTTCTTGATATCATGTTGAGTGAATCGAATTGGCTGAAGACTGCCATCTGTGATGCTGTTGACCTCAGGAGAAGGCCAAGTGGCATTTCTGGCTGAAAAATGGATGCAAATGCTTCAGCCTTGTATTTTGCACTGACATTGCATCACAGTTCATCACTTGATCTCTTAATCACAATTACAATACACTCCTTAATTGACAGCCTTATCCTCACATGCACAACATTTCACCCCATAGCTTGCAATGAAATAAATGTTTGCTTCAAAATATACTGGACACGAGTCATGTGATTTGTTATTTACAAACATTACAGTAAGTCACAAAATAGAGCGTTCAGTAGATCAGACTTCTTTACCCAAGTGAAGCTTCCTGGCAAGGTCCTGCTATGTTAAAGAGAACTTCTTTGGTCTAGTAGGTTGTATAGAAAAAGGATTGGCTGAAGTGTTAGCACTAAGATTGATCAGTTGAAGGAGACAGCTTGCAGAATCCACCCTGCAATGTCCCTTGGAGTGATGAGTGTTTACACGACCTGACTTGCATCACAGATGAGTCAGGCATCCTTGGATTGAAACCTCTTCTGATTCACATATGTCAACCACTGCCCAGTTGGTGCCTTCAGTGCTGCATGTGTCGCATTGTGGCCTATTGTAGCCTGGAAAACCTAGTCTTCCTACAGAAATCCCTGCCTCTGTGCTTCTACTACCTGGAAATGATACTGAAGTGGATAAATTTGGCTGCTGAATGAAAGAAGGTGAATATCCTGAGAGTAACCTTGTTAATTTTGCACAGATCCATTGTGGAAGCTTAGTAGGGTGTGATACTGTTAAAATTTATGGCTCATGTTACTTTAATTGCCAGTATCATTGGATACACAACTCCTCTGAGAGAAGTCCTCAAACACCACTGTGACCTGTAAATACACTGGGGAAGGCAGTACCTGGTGGGCTGCTAAACTCTGCAATGCGGCCTCATTTTCCCCGACTGTGACACATTCCATAATTTTTCATTATGGTGGCAAAGAATGGCGAGTCCATGGGGATTAAAGGCCTGCTCGGGTATGAAATTGAAACCCAACCCGGGCCCAACCCGACCACATCCAACCCGAACCCAACCCGGGCCCGAGTCCTTTGATCTTTTTCCCACGCCCGACCCGACCCGACTCGACTTGACTCGACTACCGTAATAAAGTTAATTATATCAAACGGGTTATTGTGCTCTACCTTGTCCAAATGTTGTGATCCTCTGTTCCGGCAGCACGTTTCCCGCCTTGACGTCCCGGCTGAATGTTCAAATTTTGAAGATTACTTCCCTCCCTGAGCAAGGCAACGCTGTGTCCACGTCCAGCCCGACTCGACCCGAGCCCAAATGCCGGACCCGGAAGAGAGACCCGACCCAACCCGACCCGAACCAGACACATGTCGTCAGGTCTGGTTGGGTTCGGGTCAGGTAGCCATTCTTTAATGGGGATAGCCTCCCTTGGACGAAGTTGATCTCAATGTGGGTTTGGGGAAATCTTGGGTCCCAAATTTTGTGTCTGGGAAGAGAGGACAACACTGTAATAAAATGAAGGGGTGGTGTCAGCAGTTAAAAAAAAATGTGAAGGATGTGAGTTAAAAATTTTCCTCGTAAATCTAATCAGTAAGTGAAGTTGGTGCCCTCTTCAGATCATCAACTCCTCACTTAGACTTGTCTTAAGTGACAGGGGGAGCTGTTAGACCATTAAATAAGTAAGTACGAACATTGAGCTATGGAAATACAAGTTTTAAAAGAATGAGGAGTGGGCTCGTGAAATTACACTGGCAGCATTGTTAGAAGAGCAAGATCATGCTTTGAAATCAAACTAGTTAAAGGACGTTAAGATATCAGCCAGGAGGACGAAAATACAAACTGAGGTTAAGATAATAGGCTATATTAAAATAAATATGAGACATTTCAAGTAATTTTTCACGAGCAGATAAAAAAGGAAATGGGGGTGTTGGGGGCAGTGTCATTGAGGGATGCCAAAGGTGGCTTGATATCAAGTGACCAAACAATGACAAATACATTAAATGAATTCTTCTGTTTCTTCAAAGAAGAAATTTTAAGCTCGAAAGTTGATTTTCTGGGGCATAGAAGAAATGTGAATAGAAATAAAAATCTCAGATAAAGAAATAACTGATAAGCTGAGGAAATTAAAAGAAAACAAGGCACCAGGCTGAGATCTATTTCATATTGAGATATGCAATGAAATGGTTGGGGGAATCAATCATGCCATTGTCACGATTTTGAAAAAGTCATTAGAAATGGGAGTAGCACTTGAGAATTGAAAAGTAGCCAACATAGCACCAATCTTTTCAAGGAGATCCAGAAAACTATAAATGCAGTTGTATGGTATGGCCAAGTAATTAGTGGGGTGCCATAGAAATCAGTTTTGAGAGATGCTAGAGCAAAATTCGATGCCACCCAAAAATGGGCACAGGGTTCCATTCCTTCTGAAGTAGCAGCACGCAAACTTTGTGCTGCCTGCTAACTTAATTGATAATAGTACACTCAGTGCTAAATGGGCTATTGAGGGTTGCACACTTGAGCAGGGACCCAAATTTGTGCAACACCAACACCACTTAAAACTAGCCTGTACTACTTAATGCCAGCCTGCATCCCTTAAAGAGGAAGCGTATTCTGGCTGAAGCAGGTGTTGGAAGTGGGTGGGGAAGAGTGTCTTAACTGCAAGAAGAGTGACTAATGGCGCAACAGGGCAGAGACCATGGGCCAAGGTCCCAGACACAGTACAGGAGGCTGTAAGATCTGGAGTTTGCTTTAATTTAATTGTAAGACTTAGGTCAATTAAAATTACAGTCTAAGTTGGGAGAGCGAGCTAAAAGGGAGTTACAGTTCAGACTAGCTACAAAACCACACGGGTACGACAGTGCTTTCACAAGCTTCACAGACTTTATTACGTTTTCCACAATAAGCACAAAATCGTGATACTTAACAAAGGGCAGTGGTCAGAAGTTGCGTTCACGATGGAACATTGTTCCTCAGCCTCCGATTAACTGTGGCACCTTGACTATTGATTGAAGTCTATCTTCTGCCTTCTTCTTGATGCATGTTTTTGGGGTCTTGCAAGTTCTCACTTTGTACACTTTTCCCAGCTTGGTTCTGTGCCATATTCGGTAAAACTCCATTTCTGTTCATCTGATTGGTCAGTCCTACCTGCCTGCCCTTCCATAATTGTATTTCGAGACTGGATTAATTCATTGTCATGGTCATTCAGTGGGGGGCAGCGGGTGGGTGGGGGGGGAGTTCCTGATTCGTGTTTCCTTGATGTGTATTTATCCACAGTGATCACTTAACAAGATTGATATGCACTTGTCCTGTTTCACAGCTATTTGGCTAGACATGTTTACAATATTTACTGGTTTAAAAACTAACAGTCTCCATGGGTAATCCAGTCTAATGACTTTTAAATAAAGGGTCTTTACATAGTCTGAATTAACCCTTTCCATCGCATCTTGACATTGTTATAACTTGTACAGAACTTTAGACAACAACATACTTTGTGGTTACGTTACATGCAGAATACAATTTTAACTGTCAGAACTTAGATGTTATATCTTTAAGTATAACAGTCCTGTAATAAAATAAACTCAAACCTATAATATCCCCACCTTGAGGGTGAAGGAAATTGATCCCTCATAATCAAAGTTTGAAAATATTCTGAAGTTTTCCGAAACAATATGCTAAATCCTTCTATCATTTAAATTCAATGCCAATGCGTTTTATACCCTTGCTCGCAATAATTTTCCATTTTGTTGTACAGTTTCAGTGACCAACATTCTCCTTCTCAGGTTCCTAATCATACCTCTCGTATACCCATTCTCATTTCCCGGCGGAGCAGCAGGAGAAGGTAGCGACTCTTCGGTGGGGAGTGAAGGCATCAGGAGCTGTGTTTTAAAAGTAAGTACTTACTGTTTTACTTACTGTTTTCCTTGTCTTTGAGTTTCTTTTGGCGCCGGAGGAACCGGAAGCTGGTCGGCAGCGAGGACTCCTGGGTAGGTATTTTCTTTAAAGGTGCGGAGCTCCGTGGACTCGGCCTCATTTCCCGGCGGAGCAGCAGGAGAAGGTAGCGACTCTTCGGTGGGGAGTGAAGGCATCAGGAGCTGTGTTTTAAAAGTAAGTACTTACTGTTTTACTTACTGTTTTCCTTGTCTTTGAGTTTCTTTTGGCGCCGGAGGAACCGGAAGCTGGTCGGCAGCGAGGACTCCTGGGTAGGTATTTTCTTTAAAGGTGCGGAGCTCCGTGGACTCGGCCTCATTTCCCGGCGGAGCAGCAGGAGAAGGTAGCGACTCTTCGGTGGGGAGTGAAGGCATCAGGAGCTGTGTTTTAAAAGTAAGTACTTACTGTTTTACTTACTGTTTTCCTTGTCTTTGAGTTTCTTTTGGCGCCGGAGGAACCGGAAGCTGGTCGGCAGCGAGGACTCCTGGGTAGGTATTTTCTTTAAAGGTGCGGAGCAGAGTTAACCCGAGACACTACACATGTAGTGTCTCCCACCCATCCTCCTCCTCTAACCTAATAATAAGACCCTTTTTACCCTCCTCCTCTAACCAAAAAGGACTGAGCAGGTAAGCTATTTACTGTTTTTGTTAATATCTATAGTTGTACTTAACTAAGGGGTAATTGAATAAAAGAAATGGCAGCCAGTGTAGTGTATTGCTCCTCCTGCAGAATGTTCGAGGTGAGGGAAACCTCCGATGACCCTGCCGACTTCACCTGCTGGAAGTGCATCCGTCTCCAGCTCCTATCAGACCGTGTTAGGGAATTGGAGCTGGAGCTGGATGAACTGAGGATCATTCGGGAAGCTGAGGGGTTGATAGATAGAAGCTACACGGAGGTCGTTACTCCACAAATCAAAGGCAGCTGGGTAACAGTTAGAGGTGGGAAGAGGTCAGTGCAGGGATCTCCTGTGGTCGTTCCCCTCAACAACAAGTATACAGTTTTAGATACTGTTGGGGGGGACGGCCTATCGGGGGCAGGCTGCAGTGACCGGGCCTCTGGCACGGGGTCCTGCACTGTGGCTCAGAAGGGAAGGAGGGAGAATGGGAGAGCACTAGTCATCGGGGACTCGATGGTGAGGAGTACGGACAGGCGGTTCTGTGGGCGCAGGCGAGACGCACGGATGGTTTGTTGCCTCCCTGGTGCCAGGGTCCGTGATGTTTGTGATCGCGTCTTCAGGATCCTTAAAGGGGAGGGGGAGCAGCCAGAGGTCGTGGTGCACATTGGCACCAACGACGTAGGAAGGAAGGGTGGCACAGATGTTAGAAGTGAGTTTAGGGAGTTAGGCTGGAAGCTGAAAGCTCGGACGGACAGAGTTGTTATCTCTGGTTTGTTGCCGGCGCCACGTGATAGTGAGGCTAGGAATAGGGAGAGAGCACAGCTGAACACGTGGCTGCAGGAATGGTGTAGGAGGGAGGGCTTCCAGTTCTTGGATAATTGGACTGCATTCTGGGGAAGATGGGACCTGTTCAAACAGGACGGGCTGCATCTGAACCAGAGGGGCACCAATATCCTGGGAGGGAGGTTTGCTAGTACTGTTCGGGAGGGTTTAAACTAGTTTGGGAGGGGGATGGGAACCGGACTTGTAATCCAGGGACCAGTGGGTCCACTCAGAAAGACAAAGAGTGTAGTGAGGTATTGGGGAAGGTAGCACTGTCGCAGAGGACAGATGGGCACGGAGAAGGGTTAAAGTGCGTATACTTCAACGCAAGAAGCATCAGGAATAAGGTGAGTGAATTGAAGGCGTGGATGGGCACTTGGGACTACGATGTTGTGGCCATCTCTGAAACGTGGATAGGTGAGGGGGAGGAATGGTTTTTGGAGGTACCTGGTTATAGATGTTTTCATAAGATTAGGAATGGTGGTAAAAGAGGTGGGGGGGTGGCATTGTTAGTTAGAAATAGTGTAACAACTGCTGAAAGAATTTTCGAGGAGGATCTGCCGACTGAGGCACTGTGGGTTGAGGTCAGGAACAGGAAAGGAGCAGTCACCTTGATGGGAGTTTTCTATAGGCCCCCCAATAGCAGCAGGGAGGTGGAAGAGCAGATTGGGAAACAGATTTTGGAAAGGAGCAGAAGTCACAGGGTAGTAATTATGGGGGATTTCAACTTCCCAAATATTGATTGGCAACTCTTTAGATCGAATAGTTTGGATGGGGTAGTGTTTGTGCAGTATGTCCAGGAAGCTTTTCTGACTCAGTATGTAGACTGCCCGACCAGAGGGGAGGCAATATTGGATTTGGTACTAGGTAATGAACCAGGGCAAGTGATAGAGCTGTTGGTGGGCGAGCACTTTGGAGATAGTGATCACAATTCTGTAGCATTCACTGTGGTAATGGAGAGGGATAGGTATGTGCAACAGGGCAAGGTTTACAATTGGGGGAAGGGTAGATATGATGCTGTCAGGCAGGAACTGAGGAGCATAAGTTGGGAGCATATGCTGGCAGGGAAGGGCACGGTCGAAATGTGGAACTTTTTCAAGGAGCAGATAGTAGGGGCCATTGATAAGCATGTCCCTGTCAGACAGGGAAGGGATGGTCATGTGAGGGAACCGTGGTTGACAAGAGAGGTTGAGAGTCTTGTTAGGAAGAAGAAGGATGCGTATATAAAGTTGAGGAAAAAGGGCACAGGCACAGCTCTGGAGGGATACAAGATGGCCAGGAAGGATCTGAAGAAAGGGATTAGGAGAGCTAAGAGAGGGCATGAAAAATGCTTGGCGGGTAGGATAAAAGAAAACCCCAAGGCCTTTTACGCGTATGTCAGAAATATGAGGATGACTAGGGGGACCATAGGTCCGGTCAAGGACAATAGCGGGAGACTGTGTGTTGAGCCGGAAGAGATAAGTGAGGTTTTGAATGAGTACTTCTCTTCGGTATTTACGAATGAGAAGGGGTGTATTACTGAAGAGGACGGTGGGAAGCAGACTGGTAAGCTCGAGGAAGTGCTCGTTAGGAGGGAAGATGTGTTGGGGTTTTTGAATAACTTGAAGATAGACAAGTCTCCCGGGCCTGACGGGGTATATCCAAGGATGTTATGGGAAGCAAGGGATGAAATTGCAGAGCCGCTGGCAATGATCTTTTCATCTTCTCTGCTGACGGGGGTGGTACCAGGTGATTGGAGGGTGGCAAATGTTGTGCCCCTGTTCAAGAAAGGGAATAGGAACAACCCTGGGAATTACAGGCCAGTTAGTCTTACTTCGGTGGTAGGCAAGTTGATGGAAAAGGTGCTGAGGGATAGGATTTCTGAGCATCTGGAAAGACACTGCTTGATTCGGGACAGTCAGCACGGTTTTGTGAGGGGCAGGTCTTGCCTCACAAGCCTGATTGAATTCTTTGAGCAGGTGACCAAGCAAGTGGATGAGGGTAAACCAGTGGATGTGGTGTACATGGATTTTAGTAAGGCATTTGATAAGGTCCCCCATGGTAGACTTATGGAGAAAGTCAGGAGGCATGGGATAGTGGGGAATGTGGCCAGTTGGATTAAGAATTGGCTAACTGATAGAAGGCAGAGAGTGGTCTTAGATGGTAAATACTCAGCCTGGAGCCCAGTTACCAGTGGCGTGCCGCAGGGATCAGTTCTGGGTCCTCTCCTGTTTGTGATTTTTATTAACGACTTGGATGAGGAAGTCGAAGGGTGGGTCAGTAAATTTGCAGATGATACAAAGGTTGGTGGAGTTGTGGATACCGAGGAGGGCTATTGTCGTCTGCAAAGGGACTTGGATAGGTTGCAGTGCTGGGCTGAAAAGTGGCAGATGGAGTTTAACCCTGAAAAGTGTGAGGTCGTCCATTTTGGAAGGACAAACATGAATGCAAAATACTGGGTTAACGGTAGGGTTCTTGGGCATGTGGAGGAGCAGAGAGACCTTGGGGTCTATGTGCATAGATCATTGAAAGTTGCAACTCAAGTGGATAGGGCTGTGAAGAAGGCATATGGGGTGTTAGCGTTCATTAGCAGAGGGATTGAATTTAAGAGCCGTGAGGTGATGATGCAGCTGTACAGGACCTTGGTAAGGCCTCATTTGGAGTACTGTGTGCAGTTCTGGTCGCCTCATTTTAGGAAGGATGTGGAAGCCTTGGAGAGGGTGCAGAGGAGATTTACCAGGATGTTGCCTGGAATGGAGAATAAGTCTTACGAGGAAAGGCTGAACATTCTAGGCCTCTTCTCATTAGAAAGGAGAAGGATGAGGGGTGACATGATAGAGGTTTATAAGATGATCAGGGGAATAGATAGGGTAGACAGTCAGAAACTTTTTCCCCGGGTGGAGCAAAGCGTTACAAGGGGTCATAAATTTAAGGTGAAGGGTGGGAGATATAAGGGGGATGTCAGGGGAAGGTTCTTTACCCAGAGAGTGGTCGAGGCATGGAATGCCTTGCCCGGGGAAGTTGTTGAGTCAGAAACTTTAGGGACTTTCAAAAGGCTTTTGGATAGGTATATGGATAAAGGAGAATGATGGGGTATAGATTAAATTGTCCTTGACAGAGGACAAAGGATCGGCACAACATTGTGGGCCGAAGGGCCTGTTCTGTGCTGTATGTTCTATGTTCTATACCGGAGGGTGATCGTCAATACCACCTAATAACTAGCTGAATACACACTAGCATGTGTGATGTTATCCTTATCCAAGAGGGTACCTCAATATTTGAACCTATATCCCACCAGCTGCTATCATTGTCTATTGCTGCTAATTCCTTCACCATTTCCTGATTACGTTGTCTCAAAACATAGCATTGCTCAGACAAGAACTCTAGCAAGTGTTCAGCCCTTCAGTACATGTCTGTTACCCTTGAAGGTAACAAGGAAAACTCTTTTCTACAATTCTTTGCAATCTACCTCTAGTCTATTCTAAAACTCAGCTTCTATTCTCAAGTTCCTCTGTAACTTGCATCCATCTTATGGATATTCCTATTATGTATTATTTATTTAGAGATACAGCACTGAAACAGCCCCTTCAGCCCACCAAGTCTGTGCTGACCATCAACCACCCATTTATATTAATCCTACATTAATCCCATATTCCTACCACATCCTTCCCTCAATTCCCCTAGCACCGACCTATACTAGGGGCAATTTATAATGGCCAATTTACCTATCAACCTGCAAGTTTTCGGCTGTGGGAGGAAACCGGAGCACCCGGAGGAAACCCACGCAGACACAGAGAGAACTTGCAAACTCCGCACAGGTAGTACCCAGAATTGAACCCGGGTCACTGGAGCTGTAAAGCTGCGGGGCTAACCACTGCGCCACTGTGCCACCCTAGCCCTTTAATTGTCCAATACCAATTCATTTAATTTTGTTTCATTCCCTCTAATTATTTATTGTTATGTTAAATTTTATTTGAATTATTGTGAAATTAGTTTCTCTCGGCAGTATGTGTCAATGCTTTGATGCTCTATAAATTTCTCTTCATTATACTGGCCACCTTAACCATATCGTGCTATTGTCCAGTAGCTGAACATGTTTGGGACCCACTTTTCAGTGCATTCTATCATGTTAATCACTTCACATGTGACAGAAGATCACTCGTCCAACCGAAACTGGACACTAGCATTGGAATCCCAAAAACATGCCACCCTTTCTGGACTTCAGGTGATCTTGTTGAAAGATCAAGCTGCGTGTATGTTGGCGGGGGGTGGTTACCTGTTGCGGAGTCTTTGCTTACCTCCCCTAGCATGGTCCCAATGCCTTGAATGATGGCCAGGCTATCAAATTCAGTTACCTTAAAAAGAAAGACAGAGCCAAGGGCACAAACTTGCCAAGAGAAAATTGTCAAATGACTAATCTAATCCATACTTACTCGACTGTCACTAAAATGTACACAAATATTATGTTTTATCCCAATTTGTTATTGAGTGTTTTCTTTTAACTCTTATCTCCTATCCTCAATCATTTTTCTCATACAATTTACACATCCTATTAGTTATTATCCGAACGTTTTGTGGTTCAACTAATCTTTACCCCACCTTTGCCAGCTAGTCTCTGTAATGAAGCTATTATCGATTGTTGTAAAACCCCATCTGGTTCACTGATATCCTTTAGGGAAGGAAATCTGCCGTCCTTACCCAGTCTGGCCTACATGTGACTCCAGATGGTGAAAAATTCTATTATCCGTTACAACTTCATTGACACTACCTGAGTGCAGGAGGTGGACAGGAAGAGAGATGTCATTTATCCATAGGGGACTAGGTAGTCCTCCAGACAAACTCTGAGAAGGCAATAGGAGCAGACAGCCATCACAGTCAATTAAGCAATGTATAGCTCCGAGGACCTGGATGCAGTGACACAAGGGGCAGAATTTTTGATTTCCATTGAAATCAGGACCGGAGGTGGGGAGGTGCGAAAATTGGCATTAGAGAGCAGCATACTGGGTTGCCAGCATGTTCCTGCCTCCGGGCCATTGTCTGTCCAGGATGAGCGGGAGGGCGATGGTTACTCACTCGCAAGTGGCGGGTAGCCAATTAGGACATTTAAATGGCCTATTAAGGCTCTCAGCAGAAGCTGACTGAAATTTTTCGGTTGGTTTGCAGGCCCCCACTGAGACCAAAAAACAGATAAGGGATGGAGGCAGCCTCCTGGCAGCAGACGAGGGTCGGGGGGGGGCAGCAATTCAGCCCGCTGGTGAACACCCTCACCTGCCATGGCCGTCGGACTACACATCCGGCCGCTAGCTGGTGGAGGGCTGCCCCTTCACAATGATGGCCTGGCAGCTGCAGCCTTTTTTTAAGTGAAAAGTTTTTAAACTTCTTTTCACCTCCATCGTGAGGTACCCTGTTTCTGTCTCACTTGCATCAGCAGCTCCCACCTTGGACAGTGGGGCTGCTAATGTGTCATTGCTAGAGGGCTTCCGATTGGTCCTCCAGTCTTGAAAGCACACCTGCTGTCCTTAATTGGATGGTGAGAGTGCTCCCTGGCCACTAATTTTCAATCCCTCCAGAAATCGCATCGGGTTTCTGATGTCGATACGCACAGGGTCGGAATCCAGAAATTCATCCAACGTCGGGGTCCCAACCCCAAAACAAAAATCCAGCCCAAGGAGTTTAGTATGACCACACACAACTGGTCAAGGCCAGTGAATTCATCTTCAAATGTTGTATCCTTATGACTGAACCACTAGCCTCACTCAATGCTCATGTTACCACATGGCATGGGCAATAAATTCTGGCCTAGCCAGCGACACCCACATCCCATGAATGAATAAAAAAAAATTCCCTTCACAAATTCACCTACAATCTCTAACGTGACTCATATATCGCATTCATAGTTTCAACTCAGCTCCACACACTTAACATTGCTGCAGTCCTCACACCCACATCTCACAACTTGAGTACTGCATGCATAGTTTGAATACTGTGTACAGTTCTGGCCACATTCCAGGAAAGCTGTGATTGTACTGGAGAGGGTGCAGAGGAAACTTAGAAGATGTTGCCAGGACTGGAAAATTTTAGCAATGAGGATAGGTCAGATAGGGTGGGGTAGTTCTTGGAACGGAGGAGGCTGAGGGGTAACTTAATTGAGGTGTCAAGAAAACTTTATATGCCAAATGAGAAATGTTAATTTCTTCAGTTGCAAGCTTACATTAGATTTTGAATGGGAAAAAATCCTACAGGTTAATTTAAAAAAAAACTAGCAGGCAAGATGGTCACTGCAATTTACATCTGAAACATCAGGAGATTGAACTGGAGATAAAAAGTCTAACAAGAAGCCCAACCAGGATAATGACTTGCTCTAAGTGATTGAATTATCTAAAATGGCTTCATTAGCATGGCATTCAAGACAATCCTTATATCTTGAATATGAAAGAGCAAACCTCCCTCCAAGTATAAATTGACATCCTGGGGTCTGTGAACCTTGAATTTCATTAGAAGGTTCCAGAAAAAACCTGAAGGAACCATGTGACCACCTGTCCATCTCGGGAGAGTAGTACCACAGACAAAGAGACACACAGTAACTGAGTGGGCAGCAGCAGAGAAGGCTGCAGGCCCCCCTTTCTCTCTCTTTCTCTTCCTCCCCAGAAAACATCAAGTTTGAAAACCGTTGGTGACTGGGGGATCCTGCAAGCCTACAGACTGCTATAGTCAGTGACCAGGGGAAGAGAGCCAACTACAATTCTGCCTTCAGGAAAACCCTGAGCATAGCAAGCCAGCAAAAGTGCACTTTGACCAGCGAGACTTCAAGAATACAGCTTCAGCTGAGCACCACCGGATCCATTTATTCTGGACTTTAATCCAACCACCAAATCTATTTTTCACTCTGTAATCTATTTGTCTGTGCGTGATTCTCATGTGAATGTGTGCATGAATGTGTAGGGTATTTTCTTTAGTATTTTTAAATCGGGGTTAGAGTGTTAAGTAAAATAAATTTACCTCTTTCTTGTTTAAACTCAAGATAAGCTGTCCAATTGGTTCTTTCACAATCACATTAAGGGAAAAAGGTAAAACACTCACTGAGGTGGTAAGCACAACTACTGTTTAAAAAAGTAATAAATCCTGTTGTGGTCAAATAAAAGGAAGGGTAAGAGGGGAGCCTAAGACCCCCTCCTCACCTGGGTGTAACAGAGGTGTGTAAAATGATGAGGGGCCTAGATAGCGTAAATAGGGATGACTTATTTACTGGAGCATTGTGCCAAAAACAAGGGGGCATAGATTTAAAATAATTGGTAGAAGAATTGGAGTGGAGATGAGGAAGCAGTTTTTCACCCAGAGGATGGTAGAAATCCTACCTTTAAGAGACAGGCCACTGATGCAACTGGTGACATCATCAGACAAATATAAGGAGGAGACAACATTTTGTTGCATCTCATGGCTTACAAAGAGCGTACACAAACCAACAAGGAAAAGACCTGGACCAGAGATCATACAATGTAGATAAGAAAGATGATAAATAGTGTTTGTGTTGAATCCGATTATAAAGTCAGTGGCTTTCATTTAATGAAGACATAAAGACACAGTACAACATTACAGGATCTGGAACTCACTGCCTAAAAGGGTGGTAGAGGCAGGAATACATATTCATCTAGGTGCCTGAGCAACAGTGATGATAATATGATTGAATTTTACATTCAGTTTGAAGGAGAGAAGTGTGGGTCTAAGAATAGTATTTTAAATTTAAATAAGGGCAATTTTGAGGGCATGAAAGCAGAGCTAGCTAAAGTGAACTGGCAAATCAGGTTAAGGGATAGAACCTTAGAAAAGTTATGGCACAGAAGGAGGCCATTCAGCCCAGCGTGTCTGCGCCAGCTGAAAAAAATGAGCCGTCCAATCTAATCCCACCTGCCAGCATCTGGTCTGTAGCCTTGCAGGTTACAGCACTTCAGATCAATAGAGATGCAGTGGCAGACATTTAAGCTGATATTTCGGAATACACAGAATAGGTACATTCCAATGAGAAAGAAAAATTACAGGAGAGGACCCACCATCTGTGGTTAACTAAAAAAATTAAAGATAGTATCAAACTTAAAGAAAAAGCATATAAATAGTCATTTGTAGTACAAAACTTAAGTATTGCTGAAAATAGAGACATGTTGTCAAAGCTTTTTGTCTTGCACTCATCAGGACAATCCACAAGAATACGAATGCAAGGGAAAACATTAACTTTATACTGTATGAGAAGAGAGTGCTGATTGGTTGACAAATGAATATGTACAAACATTGCGCCCGATTCAGCGAAACAAAATAAGTGACAGTCATTCGCTGGTTTATCCTCAGGGCAATGCCTTGACCAATCAGAGTCATGATGCCTGGTTTAATTTCAAGCAAAGCTTGGCAGTTAACTGTCAGTCACCATTAACTGTAGGTCACCATTAACTGGTGCATTCTCCATGGCAACACCTCTACCAATCAGAGTTCACTTGCCAACTAATCAGCACTCTCTTCTCATACAGTATAAAGTTGTTGTTTTCCCTTACACTGGTATTCTTTCAGATTGTCCTGATGAGCGCAAGGTGAAAAGCTTCAACACCATGTCTCTATTTTCAGCAACAAAATGCATATAATTGCGCAAAAGTGGGTGGTAGATCAGAAGATTGGACAGAATATAAAAAGCAGCAAAGAATGACTGAAAGATTAATAAGGAGGGAAAAATTAGAGTATAAAGGAATGCTGGGTAGAAATATAAAAACAGATACTAAGAGTTTCTATAGATATTTCTGATGAAAGGTCACTGACCTGAAATGTTAACTCTGTTTCTCTCTTCACAAATACTTCCAGACCTGCTGAGTATTTCCAACACTTTGTTTTTATTTCAAATTTCCAGCACCTTCAGTATTTTGCTTGATTTCCAGCATCTGTAGTATTTTGCTTTTATTTCTTTTGAGCTAGAGCTGTTCGAGGTCGTCTTGCAAGGCCATCTGCAACAGCCTTCGGCCAACCAATGCAGCCACTGGGCTAGCACTGCATAGGAGCACTGGGCCAGGCAAAGGCACATAGAAGACAGGTACTAAGGGAATGCCCCAGGGTAATTAGTTGACTTTTGTATGGAATATTGGATGGCTTGCAAAGTCATTTTGCAATATTTATTTTGTGGTGGCTTTTATTTTAGCATTATGGATAAGAGGAAGCTGTGATGGTCAGTAACAGAGGGAAGGTAGATTTGTGGGACTGTTGGTGAATGGTCAATTGAGGCTGTACTCATTGGTACTGAAGTTGGATTAGTCAGTCAGGGACAGCCCATCCATAAAGGGGGTGTATCGGTGCCTCCTCACTTCCTCCTCTTCCTCCTCAATCTTGACATGCATTCTGCCAGTAAAGCAAGGATTCTCCAGAGTGATCCAGGCACCGAAAACAATGCTCAAGCACCCCAATGGTCGACTCGATCACATTTCATGTGGCAGTATGGCTTTCATCATATGAATGCTACCCACTAGTATGTGGGTTGCACACTGGAGTCATGAGCCAAGTGGGCAGTGAATAGTCTTTGTTGCCCAGTAGCCACCCTCTGATTTGTTGTGGTGCTCAAATTCAAGTGGTACAGTGGACTGTTACAGAATGAAGACATTCTGAGTGCTGCCAGGATGCTGAGCATTGATTTGCATGATGCACTGTGTATGGTCACGCACCAGCTGGGCATTGAGGGAGTGGAATCCCTTCTTGTTGCAGTACATCTCAGAATTGACTTGTGGTGCCCACAAAGGGAAATGTGTGCAGTCAATGGCACCCTGCACCATGGGGAAGCCCGCAATGTTTGTAAAATCAAGTCCTTGCTTGGCCAGCTTCTGATCAGAGAAAATGAAATGTAATCAGCTCTCTTTGTATACAGAGCCTCAGTGACCTCCCTTACATAACAGTGGATGGCAAACTTGGAGATGTTGCTAATGCTGTCTGCTCCAACCTGGAAGGAGCCCAACACATAAAAGTTCATCACCACAGTCACATTCACAGCAACTGGTAGTGCCTGTCTCGCCCTGCTCTGAGGTTGCAGTTCTGGCTGCAACATGTGGCCGATTTCAGATAGCACCTCCTTAGTGAAGTAGAGATGTCTGACACACCGTTCTTTGCTGAGATTGAAATAGAAGAACTTCTCTCTGTACACCCTGGGCAGATATGACCACCTGCTGAGAGCCTTTCTCTCCCTCCTCATCCTCCTTCTTCAAACAGATTTTCCTCTTCTGTGTCACCTCTGCTCATTCTCCCTGTCATGCGAAGAGGATACAAACTACTGTAGGCATAGCTGGGAGCAAGTGGTGTGAACAGAACCCTTGAAGTCAGAACCAAACCTTCAGCACATGCCACACCACTCCCTATAGACATCAGAAACTTTAAATAACAGTACAAACCTCCAAATACTTCTACAAACTCAAACAGCAACTAACCTGAAAGTAGTTGTTTGGTAGTAAAGAACTTGAGTATTGAGTAAGGTACAGACCAGCCTGCGCTTGCAAAACTCAAAACACAGTGTCCAACATTAGATGTGATTCTGCGATTGGACAACATTTGCGAAACAATCCTCAATGTGCTAAGAATTACGCTGACAACCAATTTAAGATTGTCAGTCGGGCTCACGGTGTGACGCATTTGCGCGTACTGGAAGCTACATATATTAATACACAGGGCCCTGTTCTTTGCAGACAGAAAGAACATGCACACATATTGCCTGTTTCAGCTAAACAAAATAAGTGACAGCCTTTCGCTAGTTCATTCCTCAGGGCAATGCTTTGACCAATCAGAGTCAAGCTGCCTGGTATAAATTTCAAACAAAACTTGGCAGTTAACTGTCAGTCACCATAAGCTGGTGCATTCTCCATGGCAATGCCTCTACCAATCAGAGTTCACTTGCCAACCAATCAGCAATCTCTTCTCATACAGTATAAATATATTGCTTCCTTTACAATGGTATTCTTGCGAATTGTCCTGATGAGTGTAAGAGGAAAAACTTCGACAAAATTTCTCTATTTTCAGCAATAACCTGAAGTTAGTTGAAAATCCTTTTAAATGGTGCTCGTGAAGTTTTTCATGATGCTGAGTGCATGTTCAGTTGTGTGACTTTAAGAGAAGGTGATAGCTGGAGCGCTGATCTCCAAAATGGCACTGATGGAGTCACATCAGTGTTGCACATTGATTAACATTATAATCTTCACTATCACTGGGTCAAAATCCTGTAACGCCCTTCCTAATAGCACTTTGGGTGTACCTACCCTACATTTATTTATTTAGAGATACAGCACTGAAACAGGCCCTTCAGCCCACCAACAACCACCTGTTTATACTAACCCTGCAGTAATCCCATATTCCCTACCACCTACCTTCACTCGGGGCAATTTACAATGGCCAATTTACCTATCAACCTGCAAGTCTTTGGCTGTGGGAGGAAACCGGAGCACCCGACAAAATCCCACGTAGTCACAGGGAGAACTTGCAAACTCCGCACAGGCAATACCTAGAATGGAACCCAGCTCCCTGGAGCTGTGAGGCTGTGGTGCTAACCACTGCACCACTGTGACTATGGACTGCAGCAGTTCAAGAAGGCAGCCCACCACCACCATCTCAAGGGCGATTAGGGTTTGGCAATAAATGCTGGCGTAGCCAGTGATGCCCACAACCATGAACGAAAAAAAAAACTGCCTACTATGATACTTCCAGTGCATACTCCCTATGACTGCGCTAACACCTTACCCAAAATGGTGTCTCACGCAGCTCACTCCCGAAGTGTGCACATGTGTTGCGGACCCCATTTTGGACAAGAATAGCAGCTGTAACACCAAAAAAATGGTGATGTGCAGCTGAATTTTGGCATGTGTGTATTATCTGGTACAGCAGAGAGGAATAAAGTTGTGTAAGTTTGCAGATGACAACAAATGGAGGAGGTGGTTCAAGCAATAGGGAAGAGGCAAGCCAAATACAAAAGTTTGGGAAAGTGGATAGCAAAAGGTATTTAATGTGGGCAAAAGCAAAGTAAAAAAACTAAGGAAAGGGAATAGCACTTAGAATATAGTTTAAATGGGGATTGGCTTCAGGACACAACATGGGAGTGAGTACTGGTTGCTATGTCAAAGTGCTATGATCGGGTGAGAAAGGTGTCTAGGGGTCTTTTACTGTCTTCACCTGGTCTTATTGTAACAGGGTTTAATTTTAAACACACTGTGTTTTGAGCTCCCCCTTTGTGAATCCTTGTTCACAGCTTTCAAAATATAAGGCAAAGAAATGAGCACACCAGGTTTTCTTCAGGTTTAAAGAAGAAAACTGAAATTTATTAAAACTTAAACTTAAACTCTAATTCGTATAAGCCTACCGATACATGCCGCGCCCATGCTAGCATGCACACGCAATGCGCACGTGCAAATAGAGATAGAAAAAATAAGAAAAATAAAATGGAGAGGTCTGAGGCAATCTCTGGAGAGGGTTTTTTTTTTACTGTGCTTCGAGCTCACTGTAGGGTCCTTGATTGTAGATAGTCTTGCTTTTCGTTGGGGCCCAGTATTCTTCTTAAACCTTGTTCACTGGAGGACACTTTACTCTCTTGAGGTCCATATGTCTTCAATGGTTTCTGAAGCTGGTGAGAGCGAGACAGGAGAGAGGTGTTCTCAGTCCAGGAGCTAACAGCTTTCTGATTTCAAATTCCTTGTTGGAAGTTCAAATTCAAAAAACTCCAACAGTCCAACATATGACCAAACTGGCCCAACCACGTCTGTTTGTGTATTCGGCCATCTTAGTAGTTAACCTGGAATGCTTCAATGTCTGGTAATCAGCAGTCCATTGTGGATTAAATTGGAGCAGGAATAGCTCCTTTGTCCTTTAAAGTACTTGTCAGTTGACATGCTAATGTCTCTCTCCAGCCAAAGTCTCCAATTGTTTTTTAAAGCAAGTTTTTTCGTCACCATCAGCAGTTTCAAATCAATGTTCATGTGGCAAAATTAATTTTCCTTGTTCTTGGCAGGTGGGGGGCTTACCTGACACACAGCAACAACAACTTGTTGTTATCTAACAATTTTAATGCAGTAAAACATTCCAAGGTGCTTCACAGAAGCACTATCGAGCAACTTTAGCCCCAATCTACATCAGGAGATATTAGGATAGATAGAGGTAGGGTTTAAGGAGAGGCTTAAAAGCAGAGAGAGAGGCAGAGAGGTTTAGTGAGGCAATTCTAGAGAATAGGGCCTGAGCAGCTGAAGGCTCTTCCACCTAGGGTGGGACAATTAAAATGGGAAATGTGCAAGACACCAGAATTTAAGGAGCACAGAGAACTCGGAGGATTGTAGGTCTGGAGGAGGTTACAGAGATAGGGAGGGGCAAGGCGATGGAGGAGTTAGAAAACAAAGGTAAGAATTTTAAAATTAAGGCATCTTTGGACCATGAGCCAATATAGGTCAGTGAGGGAAGGAGTGATGGGTGAACAGTATTTGGTGTTATGTTTATGCCAGGTTGCTGGATATTTATAAATATATCTGACTTATGTCAGAGCAATGCAGATATCACAATTGTATTAAATCACCAACTGGTTTATTAACAATACTTTAAAATATCTCAGAACTTACAGGATTTCAGTACAATGTATTTCTCAGGACCGTCACTGGCCAGGATTTTACCTTAGGCGGATGGGAGCTGGCCGTTGACGGAAAAGTATTTTGCGTGTCCCTGGGCTTGAATTGCTCTGAGTTAGGACTTCCACCCACTTGAGGTATGAAGTCCCGTCTAGTGAAGCTACGTGCCAATCAGCGGGACGGCAGCTCTTAGTCCCAGCAGCACCACTGGGGGTGGTGGCCATTGCTGAGACTACAGCCCAGCGTGAAGAAAAGATGTTGGACAGCCTGGAACAAAGGTAAGTTTTGGTTGCCTCGCCATGGGTAATCGGTCGGGCCCCGGCGAGGCAAGGGTGGTCAATTGGGGGGACGGGGGTGGGGAGGGGGGTTGGGGGGCGCGTGTTGGGTTTTGCGGGTGGTTGGGGAAGCGGGGTGGCCCTCCTTTGGGCACAGGGTGCCCGATCAGTAGGACCCCACCGGACCATTTGAGAGCCATCTGCTTTCGTCAGACAGCTTCTCTTGGGTCTTGGGCGTTCGCTTGCCATGCGTAAAATCCACGTGGAGGCGGGAGACGGCCCTTAAATGGCAGGTAAGTGGCCACTTAAGGGCCTCGATTGGCCTGGGGCAGGCGGGCCATTTATCGCGGCCACTGCCTTGTGTAAAGTGGCAGCGGAGGCGGGAGCAGGTGGGGAAGGGCTCCCAAAGCCTCCTGCTCAATTTTATGCCACCTTCCCGCCACCATCCCACTCTTCGGGTGGGAGGGCGGTGGGGGTGGTAGTAAAATTCAGCCCACTGTTTCTCTTTAGAATATTCTAGCTCTCTGTCTTTTAGTTTCAGTTTCAACTCTTCAGCTTCACCCATTGGCTTAAACAATCAGGCACAGTGACCACTGCTCAGTGGACAGTCTAATACAATCAAACCCAGATCAATCAATCACTACACTTGCTTCGAGTTAGAATACAAGCAGCAACGTTTTGGATTACTTCAAGTTTATGTAGGATGGAAAATGGACATTGGTTAATTCTCCATGAGCAAAACCACAGGAGAGTCACTTGCTTTTATAAGCATTTATATGTTATTTTTAACAGCTGACAATACAATAACCACTAGCATGGTACATGCAATTGGTTTTATTTATTAATATAGTTAATCCAAGTTTAGACTTATTACAAAATGTGATATCTAAATGTTGTGGCATGTAAATCAAGTATGACTACCAAAGCATCCAGTGAAGCATGTACATACAGCCTCTGATATTGTGCTCAGTGTAAATTTCACCTTTTTGTAATGGCATTTACAGCTTGGTGACTAATCTATATCACTGCAGTATGTTAATTTACTTGGCTTGTACCCAAGTGGTGAGGTACGTCATGCCTCATGATGTAGAATCAGTTTGAGTGAAGATAAAAAATATTAAAGGAAAGAAGCCACTGGTGGGAGTAATTCATAGACCCCCCAACAATAGTTACACTGTAGGACACAGTATATTTCAAGAAATAATGGAGGCTTGAAAGAAAGGTACCGCAATAATTGTGGGCGATTTTAATATACATATTGATTGAACATATCAAATTGGCAAAGATAGCCTGAAGGTTGAGTTCATAGAGTGTATTTGGAACAGTTTCTTAGAACTATACATTCTGGAACCAACCATAGAACAGGTTATTTTAGTCCTGGTAATGTGCAATGAAACAGGATTAATTAATGACCTCATAGTAAAGGATCCTCTAGGCAAGTGTGATTATAACATGACAGAATTTCACATTCAGTTTGAGGGTGATAAATTTGGGTTTGAATTAGTGTATTGAACTTAATTAAAGGAAATGACAAGGGTATGAAGACAGAGTTGGCTAAAGTGGAGTGGGAAAATAGGTTAAAAGGTAAGATGGTACAGAAGCAGTGGCAGACATTTAAAGAGATATTTCATATCTCCCAAAAAAGGTATATTCCATTGAGAAAGAAAGACTCTATAAGAAGGATGCACCATCTGTGGATAACTAAGGAAGTTAATGATGGTGTCAAATTGAAAGAAAAAGTGTACAATGCTGCAAGGATTAGTGGTAGGCCAGAAAATTGGGAAAATGTTAGAAACCAGCAAAGGATGTCTAAGTAAATAATAAAGAGGGAGAAATTCAAATATGAAAGTAAACTAACAAGAAATACAAAAACAGAAAGTAAAAGCTCTACAAGTTATTACATGGTAAAGAATAGCTAAAGTAAGCATTGGTCCCTTAGAGGATGAGACTGGGGAATTAATAATAAGAAACAAGGAAATGGCAGAGACTTTGAGCAAGTATTTTGTATCTGTCTTCACAGTAGAAGATACAAAAAGCATCCCAAGAATAGTAGAAAATCAAGAGGTAAAAGGGAGGGAGGAACATAAAACAATCACTATCACTAGAGGAGAAGTACTAGGAAAACTAATGGGACAAAAGGCTAATGAGTCTCCAGGACATGATGGCCTGCATCCTTGGGTTTTAAAAGAAGTGGCTGCAGAGATAGTGGATGCATTGGTTGTAATCTTCCAAAATTGCCCAGATTCTGGAACAGTCCCAGCAGATTGGAAAACAGCATATGTAACACCTCTATTCAAGAAAGGAGGGAGACAGAAAGCAGGAAATTATAGGCCAGTTAGCCTAATATCTGTCATTGGGAAAATGCCAGAATCCATTATGGAAAGGGAAATCATATTTGACAAATTGTTAGAGTTCTCTGAGGATGTAACAAGCAGGGTGGATAAAGGGGAACCTGTACATGTAGTGTATTTAGATTTCCAAAAGGCTTTCGGTAAGGTGCCACATAAAAGAGTACTACACAAGATAAGAGCTCATGGTGTTTGGGGTAATATATTAGCATGGATAGAGGAATAGCTAACTACCAGGAAACAGAGGGAAGAATTTTGTTCCGCCCTTGGAGGCGGGCATGGAGGTGGGGGGGGGGGGGCAACAAAATGGGTGAGGGCACCATTCTCGATGTTGTCTGGGCCCCCTGCTATTTTGTCCAGGACAAGGAAGGCCCCAGGTTAATTGAGTCAATTTTGTGGAAGGTGGAAGGGCTGCCACGTGGGCAGACGCTGCCAGGTAAAGTCTGGCAGCCTCCTAGGGGATCGGAGGGGTGTCCCTCCTTTGGGGGCAATCCATGGCCCCTGGAGTGACCCTCCCCCCTCCCCGGCAGTGATTGCTACCACCCATTCTGGGAAGACACCCCCTACCCTTACCGAGCCCATCACCTGAATGGCCCTGGTGACCGCGACACCACTCACCTTTTCCAGGGTTTCCGGATTTCTTCATATTGCAGGGCCTCTTGCAGTACTGGCAGTCACCACTCCCAGGCTGGGTCATTGAATATATTCAAGGCTGAGTTAGACAGATTTTTGATCTACAAGGGAATCAAGAGTTATGGGGGGCTGGCAGGAAAGTGATGTTAAGGCCATAATCAGATTAGCCATGGTCTTTTTGAATGGTGGAGCAGGCTCGAGGGGCCAAATGGCCTACTTCTGCTCCTATTTCTTATGATCTTATGATGCCAGCAATAGAGTGGTCTGACACCAGGACACCCTTAGCAGTCCACATAAGGTGAATTTCTGGTATCAACTTGGCTGTCCATATAGATTCGAAGAGCAGATGAAATTTTGCCCCAAAGGGAGGAAGGAGGGAAGAGCAGAGCTCATTAAATGGCAACACCTGTGAGCTCCTCCATGCATTCAATTTGCAACGTGAAGTTTTGACCAACCAGTCATAGGACGGTAACGGTTAACTTTGTATGAGTATTGGGATAAACACCAAAGTTGATTCCAGGACTCAGGAACTGAAGTTCTGAGGAGAGGTTCAGGAAGTTCAATGTTTTTTTTTCACCTTTGGCAAAGAAAATGCTCTAGTTGAAATTTTCAAGCTTATGAAAACAAATTATAAAGCAGTTCAGGGTAATTGTTCATTATGGCAAAAGATTTAACGTACTTGCGGAGACATTAAAGATTCAGAAACAGGTGAACTCAGATGGAATCAGGAAGGATTGTTAAAAGTATAAATAGGGTTTAGGGCCATTGAGACACATTTTTGGAGACAGAAGTGATTAAGAGGTAAAGCTGGGTTTTTCTTCCTATTCCCAAAATTACTTACTTTCTTAAAGTCATTAATTCAAATTAAATTAGAGTGGTATGAATGTGTAGTCAGGCTGACTTTGGACTAAATGCCATCAGTAGGAATACTAATGCACTAAAAAAGTCAAAATTTTGATGGATGTTGAAAGCATTGTCTGTGCTTCTATTCTGCGGAGCTCTTTTCGGAAAAGGTTGCAATTTACTGTTACAAAAGCTGTTAACAACTAGCACGGCTGTTCTTTCAGGGAGCTGAACATCTATTTATTTAGCATGTGGGTTTTAAATGACAATTGCATTTCTAGCCGTTCCCTCCATAACTCTAAGTGCCAATTTAACACAACTTTTATAATGTCATAATAGGTTATTGTAATCCATTTCATATAAGATTTATTTTCATTCCCTGATAACTGTGTGTATGATGCTCTTTCCACTTCTCCTTCAAATTATTGTTTTTCTTGGAAAAATCTCAAGTTCATGTAAAAAAGTTGTAGCAACCTAATTTTCATTTTTTAACTTATTCACAATATTTTCACTTGTTTTCAATATAAAAAAGCAGCTTTCACAGGCAAACCCATGTTCTCCGTAGCGTGAAAAGTAATCTTACGTGTATATTATATGAGGCATAGCTTTTTTAATTCTTTCATGGGCTGTGGGTGTCACTGGCACGGCCAGCATTTTTTGCCCATGCCTAATTGCCCTTGACACCTCAGTGGCTTGCTAGGCCTTATAGCCTGGTGCAAAGCAAATAATCCTTCCTTTATTGTAATCTTGCTACTAAATAATATGCAGGATTCCAATAGGTTTCACATCATTCCAATACTGATAGCCATTCAAGACAGTTTTTTAACCGGATAACAAATTAAACAGTGGCCCCTAAATTTCTTAGATTGTGATTCATGGATAATCATCAGGATGTATAATGCACAGCTGAATTAATATGGCCCATTTTACACTATTGCCTAAATTCAAAATTACCCCTACTGAACTGGGCAGTTTTTATATGCTCTGAATTCCTTGGCACGTTTAGAAAACAGGTTAATCAGACAGAGGTGATCAACTAATTATAACCAGCATCACAATTGGTGTTGTTGAGGACTGTAAGTATACATTGTCTGGGTATGGGCAGACGCACCACAGGCATTAAGCACGATCATTCACCTCTGGTCCAAAACACTCTTAAGTTAATTGATTTTTCCAATCAAAAACAAATAGTCTTCTTCCAGCAACCCAACCTGCTGGAATTCCAGGCAGTGTTCTTGCAGCAGACCATCTTGGAACAGCTTTGCTACTCTAGCATTAGCATGTCAAAGTATTTTGACCCCTGCAAAGCAGTGGCTTAGCAATACATCAAACATCTCACCACCAAGCAAACGCAATGGGCGGAATATTCTCCATTTAGTTCCTGCTGGAACAATGGGTCAATTTTCGGTTTGGGAACCTGATTTCCATATGGGCAGACTTTGTCGTGGTTTTTTCCCAGAGTAGAATTTCTAATTAACAGGATACCAGCATGGGTTACAAGGCCTGCAGCAACTACAGGAATGGAGAGGAGAACTGGGAAGACTGCTCCTCAGGTCTCTCACTCATACCTGGAGGTCCTGTGGTGGGATGTGAGGGGCTGCAGTCAGGTGAGCTCTCCTAGGGAGGATGAAAGCTCTCTCACCAAGCAGGCATGAACAGAAGTGGCTGAGGAAGACAGCAGCAGGAGTGTTCCCCCCTCCAACCTGGAGCAGGGGAACAAGAGAATCCAGGATCTCAAAGGGCATGACAGGTGAGTGGCATAACAATTTCAGGCACCAAGCCCCACACACTGACTCTTGTCCAGCTTTCTCCTGCACAGCACTCCTCAGGTCAGCACATCTTGCAGCTCCACTCAATCCTCTCTTTGCAGACACTTCACATCCGTACCTGAACATCCAACGCTGACACTCATCCTCAACCTATTGCCCTCTTACACCAATGCTTCAAAGTCACCCTCCACAAATGGTGTCTTTCCCTCTTTTCCACACAAGCCATTATGAACACTCACACCATTCTGCTTTCTCTCCTTGCAGGAAACAAGAGCACTCCACTTAGTGAGATGCAGCGACCCGGGGTGGGTGGCATGACCCTCCAATGACAGCACCTTGTCGGCCATTGGCAATGTGTGCCAATCTGGTCCACTGGGAAGGGGATCTTGTTCTAGGAGTCTGCAGGTGTCAGTAGCAACCTGCTAACTGAGCCTCCCAAGCAATGGTGCTCAGACCTGTCAAGAGAGCTGATCCTTTGCCTGTAGACCCTGTGTTGGAGGTTTTGCCTCCTTCCAGCTGGATCGTGGGTGTCTATCCCCTCTGCCGTGTAGAGGGGTATGCGACTGAGGAGAAGGCAGCTGTAGCTGCTGCTGGTGCTGGAGCAGTTGGTGGTGCTCTTGACCCTCAGCCGAGGTGGAAGGTGGAATTGTATAAGCATCTCCCATGCCATAGTGGAGGCTGGAAGCAGGAAAGTGCAGTTGAAGGTTAGTGAAGTGCTAGACAGGTGAAATGTTTTCCAAGATGTCGGCAATCACCTGTCAAACAGTGAAAGCACTCTCTGAGAAAAATGCTTTGAACAGCAGTCTCACAATGGCCAAGGCTGGAACCCTTCAGTGTAACCGCTCAAAGTTCCCTGAGCTTCACTGAAGAAACTTTTGCCACTAAGGACTCGTCACAATGAGCCTGGCAATGAGCATGGAAGGCTTGCGCCGTTGGGAAAGAAGGAATTCATGGTTAAGAAGGCTCTTAATTGCCTTATCAATCACCTCAATTGTTTTCCCACCAGATCCACAGGGTTTCCCACAAAACTCAGAACCTGCCCCGGATAAAGCTGGAAGAGGGCAGGATGACATCAGGATGCCGACTTGAAGTCATTTTCGGGGACTTTTCCATGCCGCACGCACAGGACCCTGCCCCCACCTGCCTGAGGAAATTCTGCCTGATGATTTTGCACAAAGCTGCAATTTGCATTTTGAGTATGGTGTTTAATACTGCGATTTGAAACTAAGGCAAAACAAAAGAAGATCCATTTTCCTTGCACAAATCTTGTGGGTTCGTATGATTTGGCATAAATAATAAGAGAAACAGAACAAGAATTAATTTGAAATTTTAAAAATAGCAATTTGCATATTATTGGAATTTTAAAAAAGTGTATCTTTTGATTCTCGATTTGAAATTCATTTGAACCAATGCACTAGCATCATGATTCTTAGTCATGCATAAAAGTGAAGATCAAATCTGTGACCTTTTCCATTTCCTCCCAAAGCAGCATGTTTGATTTAGAGTGGCAGTTGTTAAAGCAGAAGGCAGTGGGCACAAATGGCAGCCGTTCACCAGCCATCCTTTCAAATGTCCTGGAAAAGTCAGAGCAGTGAGTGCATTCAAAAGGCTTTTGTTCACACAAAGGAATTCCATTAAATGAACTCATCAGTCATGTTGTTTTCTTATTGATGAGTGGCAATGTGCAGCAGCGTCTGACAGGGCAGAACAGATAGTGTGGGAGCCTTCTCTCTCTGTCTCTTTCTCAACACAGCCACACTTTCAAGTGTATGGGCACCCAACAATGACTCATCACTTATTATTACATCCATTATTAACTTGGCTGAGCCTCATTAAGCATGGAAATTGAGGAAAAATCATAGCAAAATAACAGCCAGAAATCAGGCCTTACAAGAGGAAAGAGAAGGCTATGAACTAAGCACAGCGACATTTTTGAATTCTCAGGGTCACAACATTGTTGATTGCGTGTTTTTTCTTTCCTGACATGGCTGTGCTGCAGTCTAATTTTACCATGCTGGACATTGGTGCAAAGTAATGAACAGTAAACTTCTAATTATGTTTCAGTGAATTAACATTTAGGGCTGAATTTTATCGGCCCTCCCAGATGCTGCAAGCCGCGGTGCGGGGGCCGATAAAATGCAGCGGGGAGAGGTCCGCCTTGACCCGCGACGTTGAGAAGCGCCCGCCGCATATTACCAGTGGCGAGGGGACCTCGGTGCAGCCCTACACCGCCTAGTGGCGGGCCCTTCATCTTAATATTCAAATTGACAATAAAGAGATATAAATAAACTTACCTGTAGGCAGCGGCCATCCCACACCGATTTAACGGCCGCCATTCATACTCCACGCGCCTTCGGAACTCCATACGGAGTTCCGGGCGCGATCCTGGTGGGGAGGGGGAGGAATAGAATTTTCAGGGCGGGAGGGGTGGAGGAGCAGTGTAAACAATCTTTACTGGCTAATGTGATAGTGGGAAGGGGTTGAGAGTCGAAGGGAACAAATTTTGTGGGGGAGAGTTTGGAATACAATTAAAGGTTTATTATGGGGGAAGAATGCGATTGATGTATAATTTACCCACTGCGGGGGTGGAAGAAGTGATTTATATTCGACATGACATTTTATAGTTTTATCCCGGTGATTGGGACCTTTAAATTTTAAAATGCAACTGAAAGGCTTAAGGCCCTTACGTCATCTGGGGCGGCCGCTCTGCCCTCTCTATTTAAATGAAGTCCCGCATGTAATATCGCGGGGGCTCAGGGATGGCGCATCTGCGCGGACGCACGTCACTTTAAGAGTGCTCCGCTGCGAACTGCGGCACACTTATAAAATTCAGCCCTTAGTTTATGACTTTTTTCTTTGGATTCAAAGGGAGTCATTACAACTTCATAGTTCCATAAGTACAGCTGCATTTCTGAACCAACATTGAAATACAA
The DNA here is from genome assembly GCF_036365525.1 of Heterodontus francisci. Taxonomy (NCBI): domain Eukaryota; kingdom Metazoa; phylum Chordata; class Chondrichthyes; order Heterodontiformes; family Heterodontidae; genus Heterodontus; species Heterodontus francisci. Next base: position 68,178,825 of record NC_090371.1, read on the forward strand.
TTTGATGAGAACATATTGCGAATTAAGAACTTGTCCTACATAGTTCACTTCATTTGCAATAGTGGACACCCAAAATATCACAGGCATCATTATTTCTGTACAGGTTATGAGAAAATATACTTTGAAAGCTGAAAAAGCCAATGAGTATTTAAATTAATTATTTCATTTCTCATGGTCTTAACAAGTCTAACGGCTGTCATGCTAGGCTCCCACCTGCCAAGAATGAGACACATTAATTTTGTCATGAGCATTGATTTTAAACTGTTGCTGGAGTGAAGAAAGGACTTGTTAAACAGATCCACCGTGGCTGGAAAATACCTTTGCATATTAACAGATGATGATTGGAAGACACATTCAACCCACAATTGAACTTGATCACCAGGTATTGTGTGTAAGAGGAGCATTCCAGAGACTGCTAAGGTGATACAATCCAAGACGTGGTCAGACCAGCTAGTCACATGAGTAATCTCTTGGCAACCTGGGGTTTTCTGAATTGTACAAACAGTTTGAACTCAGAGAGAAAGTCTGTTTGCTCCTGAACTGAGAAGATCTCTCCTGTCTGCTCCCATCTCTTTCTCACAAGCCTCTGAATCCACTGAAGATACATGAACCCCAAGAGAGAAAAATCTCCACCAGAGAACAAGGTTTAAGAAGAATACTGAGCTCGACAAACCGAAGCAAAAACTATTCAGATATTGCCTCAAACTTTTCACTTTATTTTTCTTCTGCTCTTTTCTGTCTCTATTGCATGTGTGTATCGCGTATGAACGCTAGCGTGGGCGGGTCGTGTATTCATAGGCGTCAACCGAATTAGAGTTTAGGTTCAAGTTGAATAAATTTCAACTTTTCTTCTTTAAACCTAAGAAAGTCTGGCTGTACTGGTTTATTTGCCTTATAATTGGAAAGCGGTGAACAAGGATTCAGCAAGGGGGAGCTACAAACACGGTGTGTTTAAAATTAAACCCTGTTACGGTAAGACCAGGTGAAGGCTGAAAGGGAACCCTAGATCTCTTTGTCACCTGGTCGTAACACAGCTTTATAAATATATGACATGTTAAAGGGTCTTTAGTTACACAGGAACCAACACAAGAAACATAGGCTCGGAATCTGCTCAGAGCTGCTCCCATTCCGCCACCGGAAGTGTCATGTATACCCAGGGTTGGTGCATTAACGGGGTTCTCACTGCATTTCCAGTGACGCAATGGCAGCGGAATGGGAGCAGCTGTCATATAATTCTGAGCTATCTTTACAGATATAAAGAAGAAGCAATACATCATTGATGCTGTGAATCCTCAAAAAAGAATCTTTGATTCTACAAATATTCTTTGGCCTCCTTATCTCGAGAGACAATGGGTAAGCGCCTGGAGGTGGTCAGTGGTGTGTGGAGCAGCTCCTGGAGTGGCTATAAAGGCCAATTCTAGAGTGACAGGCTCTTCCACAGGTGCTGCAGAAAAATTTGTTTGTCGGGGCTGTTACACAGTTGGCTCTACCCTAACATTAACATAATTACCTGTATTTTAAGCTAAGTGCTAATTTTAAAAATACTAACATAAAAAAACAGTAGATTGGCGCAATATCCGCGACCAAGAGGACACAGCTCAAGCAGGCGAGGAACAAGGTGCACAGACAGTTTCGATTTAACAACTTCATACTGAGGTTAGTGACCATGTGAAGCAGAATGCCAAGGAAAGAAGTGCAAATAGTGTTGAAAGTGTAAGGAAGATTGAATTAATATTTGAAGCAGTGCATGATTGATGGGTACTTATTTTTTAGACAGGGACAATAGACTGCATAGTCTTCTCTGTCCTCTATTTTCCTATGCTCAGGGATGTGCTCATCTTTGATATGTAGTAGATTAAATAGCTGAGACTATATGTGCTTTTCGTTCACTGCAGATTGACCCCACTTTTGTGGCAATGCTTTACAGATATCATAGGCTTGCTGTCATGTCTCAGCAATTATCTGCCCCTGCAAGAATATGGGAAAGAAATTGCTGTTCATTATTTTTATCAATATTGCATAATTGCAAATTGTAACATATTCTTTACACATTAATTTATGGTTTTGCTATGTATAGCAAATGACAGAAATCTTTCTTCGCCGAAAAGGATAATGGTACGACCTGTTATAAGACGTGTTACTCTCATAATTTATATTCACAATGTAAAACAAAGAAAAGCCTTTTGCAACTACTGCACCCACCATAGAGTGAGGTAGATTTGAAAGAAAAAGAAAAGTTCCGTTCGCCCCAAATTATGTAAGATCCTTTAAAATCTATGCTATCAACAGTACTGGATGTTTGATATAGTTTTAATTCTTCATATCAAATTGGTGAAAAGTACTAAATAAATAAATTTCAGCATGGATGAGTTAGAAGTAATTCTGGCTTTCCACTGATCCAACTTAACCCTCTCACAGCAAGGTTCTCACCTTTCATTAACCAACACTGATGCTGGCAGTGTGCCACCATCCCTCTCTCAACTGGCACTTCATCATGTGGCTGTGCCATCGAGGGATTGAAATTTCATACCATCTGGCTCTGCTTTAGTCTCCTTTCCTCTCTCTCCCATTCCAGCCTTGCTTTAATTTAAATTTGATTAATTAATCAGAAAACTCTCAGTCTCTGAGTCCTTATGAAGTAAAAAGATTAAAAGCAGAGTTGTAGCAGTGGTTGTTCTTTGGCTCAAGAATAATTCAGTCAGTGCTGTTATTTATCTCATTAGAATTGGAATATTAGATTAAGTATCCCTTTACTGTTATTAATTAGTTGCTTGTAATTTAAAGTGCATATTAGTGTCACAGCCCAGCGTACTTCCAATCTTACGTTTATCCTTATCTTATGTTCAGTACTGTGTTTATGGATTAACTAGCATATAATTGATAATGAATTTTACACATCAAGGTGAGGGACATTTGCACTGGAAAATGAAACACCTTTCTGTACGAAACATCCAATGTCACTATCAAGAACTCCCAGGTCGGTTGCAGCACAGGCTGCTGCAGTGTAAAACTCCCAATAACATGCCTCAGCCCTCGAGTAGAAAAACATCTCAATCTTTTTGTTTGGAGACATCACCTATCCTGCAACCTCTCTGAACAGGATTCCCAATTATTTGGTAACAGTTCAGTGTTGTGCTCTCAAGAAGTTCAGCAACGAACTGAGAACCCCTTTGAAATATTGAGACTTCCCAGCCGCACTTCACATTACACCTTTACAGCCAATCATAAAGAAGAGATTTTCATTTGATCATTTTGGGTATAATTTTCACCGAAGCTCAAAAGATGACAGGCCAACACCTAACCCATTGATGTACCCAGTCTCCTTGAGTGTTATTTGAAGATGAATGAGTAAACTATTGCACCATAGGGCTGATTCATCAGTCTTCTCAGATACAAGAGTAGGTACACACCCAGCACACAGGAAACATGAAATCAGGAGAGTAGGCCTGGCATCAATTTCTTTCTGGATTTCAATTCATTCCTCTTCTGCATTCAGTGACCTGAAGTGGTTGCATTTATTTCTTTACAATATTTAAATGTACTCTTAGCACAACTCTGTTATATTTCTGCTGGGTCTGTTATATTCAATGAATGGCCTGACACTGGGAAGTTCCGAGAAACAAAGGGACCTTGGCATGCTTGTCCATAGATCTCTGAAGGCAGAAGGGCAGGTTAATAGGGTGGTGAAAAAGGCATATGGGACACTTGCCTTTATCAATCGAGGCATAGATTACAAAGGCAGGGAGGTCATGTTGGAGTTGTACAGAACTTTGGTAAGGCCACAGCTGGAGTACTGTGTGCAATTCTGGTCGCCACATTATAGGAAGGATGTGATTGCATTGGAGGGGGTGCAGAGGTGATTCACCAGGATGTTGCCTGGGATGGAACATTTAAGCTATGAAGAGAGGTTGGATAGGCTTGGGTTGTTTTCTGCTGGAGCAGAGAAGACTGAGGGGTGACCTGATCGAGGTGTACAAGATTATGAGGGGCATGGACAGTTGAAGGGTCAGTTATGAGAGGTCACAAGTTTAATGTGAGGGGCGGGAGGTTTAAGGGGGATTTGAGGAAGAACTTTTTTACCCAGAGAGTGGTGACGGTCTGGAATGCCCTGCCTGGGAGGGTGGTAGAGGCAGGTTGCCTCACATCCTTTAAAAAGTACCTGGATGAGCACTTGGCACATCATAACATTCAAGGCTATGGGCCAAGTGTTGGCAAATGGGATTAGGTGGACAGGTCAGGTGTTTTAATGCATCGGTGCAGACTCGATGGGCTGATGGGCCTCTTCTGCACTGTATTATTCTGTGATTCTGTGATTTGTTGTTTTTCCTTTATTTTCCCAATTAGAATGGGAGGAAGGGAAGCTCCATGGACAAAGGAGCTCAGGAAACTCTTTTGTGTGATACTGAAGCAAAATACTTCAGATTATGGAAATCTGAAATAAAGATAGGAAATGCTGGAAATGCTCAGCAGGTCTGGCAGCATCTGTGGAGAGAGAAACAGAGTGAACAGTCCAGGTGGATGGCCTTTCATCAGAACCAGTAACTTTTTCCAGTTCTGCTGAAAGGCCATTGACTTGAAACGTTAACTCTGTTTCTCTCCACAAATGCTGTCTGACCAGCTGAACATTCCCAGCATTTTCTGTTTTTATAACTCTTTTGTGCGGTTTATTTTGCTGCAATAGCTATACAATGTTTTTATCTGAAACTTTTATCAATAATATTTACTTTTATAATAAAATTTTGGGGCATAATTATTTTAACTCCTTATAGTAAATCTGTTTTTAGAGTGAGCATTGAGCCTGCCTTCACCACCTGCCAGTCTTCCGCTGGGGATGGTCCTCTAGAGTTCCAAACAAGGAAATCTGCTCACATTCACTTCATGCAGCAGCTTTCCACTTCATCAGGCATCAAACTGAGGGTCAGAAACAGCACCACTACACCATTTCCCAGAGACTCTGTTTCATGTTTCGATATTGAGTTCCTTGTTCTTTCAGTTTTGGCCTTCCTTTCTTCCCCCAGGCAATCCTTTACCTTTAAGCAGCCGCATTCTTCAATTTTCAGTGGCCTTGTAGCCAGGATCACAGGGTTGTCTCTTTTACCCATTGTAAATGTAAAAAATGAAATATTTGAATATTATTTTAATTGTGTGATTTCTAAAGTATATTTTGATTAAGTTAAATGCTGTGGAATGATGGGGTAAGAATTGCTCTGATTGTGTTTATAGTTTTGTTACAAATATTGAACAGCAGGATTCTTTCACATTCTTCAATGTTCCTATATACAGGGACCTGGGGAATTCTTTGCTGTGCATGTCTTTACTTGCTGGACTTCTTTCTCAAATACCATCGAATTGATAGTTATTATAACTGGGAGTGTTTGCAACACATGAACAGCACTTGGTCAGTTCCGTTCTGTAAACACTACCCAAATACTGAACTTGAGTAGAATTTTACAGCAAAAATTTTATATCAACAACAATAATAATTGAAGCAGTTGAGGTTTTTTTTTGCTATCCATGATGTACCTTGCATTGTCTATTAGTTATGAGACACAATGTATCGATCAAAAGAAAAATTGTGGATCCTGGAAATTCAAAATAAAAACAGAAAATCATGAAAATACACAGTAAATCCATCTGCAACTGAATGAACTGGTGGATTAAATATTTTCTGATTACAGGTCCCATCCACATTAACCCATCTCTTTTCCTTCCAAATGCCGACAGTTCAGCTGCATATTTCTGGAATTTTCTTATTTTATTTCCTTTGTAGTGATCCTATAATTGTAAATATCTTAAAAAATGCCCTCATTTTGGAGGAAATAAGATCAGATGTTTATAAAGGTTGTACTTGCTTACCTCATATTTCATCACTATGGATACCCAACAGAATGTAATCCAGCAGAACAGGAAGGCCTGCAGGTGGCATCACTGCTATTATAAAGCAACACCTCTTCAGGGACAGTGAGCTCTGAATTTTCCAGTAACTGTACAAAAGAGGATGGCTGGCAATAATTTAAAAAGATGTAGTGAGGATGACTCAAGTCTAATTACATCTATTGTTATTAACAGACAATATGAACAGTTATAACATCATTTACTTTGCCACTGGCAAACTTCTGTAAAAAGATTACATGCCACCAAAAACTTCATCTGCTACTTTACAATAACTTTAACCCCTCGACGACTGCAGAAACATTTCTGTCCCAAAATAGTTAAAGCTGCTCAGAATATTTTTTGAAGTCTGTTCCTAAAACATTACAAGAACATTAAAAAACTTGAGGAACAGCAATAGAGCATCAAGCACAACAAATCTTTTCATCTATAGAATCCAGTCCGACTTTCTCCCTATTAGTGTGTCTGTATGACATTCCTCTTTCCACTATGTTAATATTTTGCATTTTGCCACCATAATTAAAGTAGTGGACAGAGAAATGTTATACAAGTATGTCGAGCTAACAGCAAGGGCTGGATTTTGTTCCCAGCCCAGGTTGGGTTCCGTGGCGGGGGGGAGGGGTGGGTGTGGAATATCGGAGCGGCAGCAGCTGCAATGGAACTGAATGACGGGATTGCCGGACCCGATCTTCCCGGCGGCAAGGAAGCTCCATGATGGCATCTCCGCTGCTCTGCGACTGCACATGAGTTAGCAAATTTAAATAACACATTTGTATGCATTAAAATAGAAATCACAGCCATCTTACCTTCAGTTCCTGATCCTCAGTGTGACGAGCGGCGCTCACGCACCTTCATTTTTCCATCCAGGGAAAGCTGGTGCACTCTGATGGGTATGGCGGATTGGGGGGTGGGGGGGAAGGTGGAAGGAGGAACTCTTCACTCTGTTGGTTAGGGGTGGGGGGGGGGAAGGAGTGAACACTTCACTCTGTTGGTTGGGGGGGGGGAAGGAGTGGACTCTTCACTCTGTTGGTTGTGGGTGGATGGAGTGAACTCTTCACTCTGTTGGCTGGGGGGTGGAAGGAGTGAACTCTTCACTCTGTTGGTTGGGGGGGTGGATGGAGTGAACACTCTGTTGGTTGGGGGTGGAAGGAGTGAACTCTTCACTCTGTTGGCTGGGGGGTGGTGGTGGATGGAGTGGACTCTTCACTCTGTTGGTTGGGGGGGGTGGAAGGAGTGAACTCTTCACTCTGTTGGTTGGAGGGGTGGTGGATGGAGTGAACTCTTCATTCTGTTGGTTCGGGGTTGGGGGGAAGGAGTGAACTCTTCACTCTGTTGGTTAGGGATGGGGGGAAGGAGTGAACTCTTCACTCTGTTGGTTGGGGGTGGAAGGAGTGAACTCTTCACTGTTGGCTGGGGGGGTGGGGTGGTGGATGGAGTGAACTCTTCATTCTGTTGGTTGGGGGTGGGGGGGGAGGGAGTGAACTCTTCACTCTGTTGGTTAGGGGTGGGGGTGGATGGAGTGAACTCTTCATTCTGTTGGTTGGGGGTGGGGGGGGGAAGGAGTGAACTCTTCACTCTGTTGGTTGGCGGTGGGGGGGGGAAGGAGTGAACTCTTCATTCTGTTGGTTGAGGGTGGGGGGGGGAAGGAGTGAACTCTTCACTCTGTTGGTTAGGGGTGGGGGGGAAGGAGTGAACTCTTCACTCTGTTGGTTAGGGGTGGGGGGGAAGGAGTGAACTCTTCACTCGGTTGGGGGTGGAAGGAGTGAACTCTTCACTCTGTTGGCTGGGGGTGGTGGTGGATGGAGTGAACTCTTCATTCTGTTGGTTGGGGGTGGGGGGGGGAAGGAGTGAACTCTTCACTCTGTTGGTTGGGGGTGGGGGGGGAAGGAGTGAACTCTTCACTCTGTTGGTTGGGGGGGTGGATGGAGTGAACTCTTCACTCTGTTGGTTGGGGGGTGGGGGGGAGGGGAAGGAGTGCACTCTTCACTCTGTTGGTTGGGGGTGGGGGGGAAGGAGTGAACTCTTCACTCTGTTGTTTGGGGGGTGGGGGGGGGAGGAGTGCACTCTTCACTCTGTTGGTTGGGGGTGGGGGGGAAGGAGTGAACTCTTCACTCTGTTGGTTGGGGGTGGAAGGAGTGAACTCTTCACTGTTGGCTGGGGGGGTGGGGTGGTGGATGGAGTGAACTCTTCATTCTGTTGGTTAGGGGTGGGGGTGGATGGAGTGAACTCTTCATTCTGTTGGTTGGGGGTGGGGGGGGGGAAGGAGTGAACTCTTCACTCTGTTGGTTGGCGGTGGGGGGGGGAAGGAGTGAACTCTTCATTCTGTTGGTTGAGGGTGGGGGGGGGAAGGAGTGAACTCTTCACTCTGTTGGTTAGGGGTGGGGGGGAAGGAGTGAACTCTTCACTCTGTTGGTTAGGGGTGGGGGGGAAGGAGTGAACTCTTCACTCGGTTGGGGGTGGAAGGAGTGAACTCTTCACTCTGTTGGCTGGGGGTGGTGGTGGATGGAGTGAACTCTTCATTCTGTTGGTTGGGGGTGGGGGGGGGGAAGGAGTGAACTCTTCACTCTGTTGGTTGGGGGTGGGGGGGGGGAAGGAGTGAACTCTTCACTCTGTTGGTTGGGGGGGTGGATGGAGTGAACTCTTCACTCTGTTGGTTGGGGGGTGGGGGGGAGGGGAAGGAGTGCACTCTTCACTCTGTTGGTTGGGGGTGGGGGGGAAGGAGTGAACTCTTCACTCTGTTGTTTGGGGGGTGGGGGGGGGAAGGAGTGCACTCTTCACTCTGTTGGTTGGGGGTGGGGGGGAAGGAGTGAACTCTTCACTCTGTTGGTTGGGGGGGGGGAAGGAGTGGACTCTTCACTCTGTTGGTTGGGGGTGGGGGGGAAGGAGTGAATTCTTCACTCTGTTGTTTGGGGGGTGGGGGGGGAAGGAGTGCACTCTTCACTCTGTTGGTTGGGGGTGGGGGGGAAGGAGTGAACTCTTCACTCTGTTGGTTAGGGGTGGGGGGGGGAAGGAGTGAACACTTCACTCTGTTGGTTGGGGGGGGGAAGGAGTGGACTCTTCACTCTGTTGGTTGTGGGTGGATGGAGTGAACTCTTCACTCTGTTGGCTGGGGGGTGGAAGGAGTGAACTCTTCACTCTGTTGGTTGGGGGGTGGAAGGAGTGCACTCTTCACTCTGTTGGTTGGGGGTGGGGGGGAAGGAGTGAACTCTTCACTCTGTTGTTTGGGGGGTGGGGGGGGGGAAGGAGTGCACTCTTCACTCTGTTGGTTGGGGGTGGGGGGGAAGGAGTGAACTCTTCACTCTGTTGGTTAGGGGTGGGGGGGGAAGGAGTGAACACTTCACTCTGTTGGTTGGGGGGGGGGGAAGGAGTGCACTCTTCACTCTGTTGGTTGTGGGTGGATGGAGTGAACTCTTCACTCTGTTGGCTGGGGGGTGGAAGGAGTGAACTCTTCACTCTGTTGGTTGGGGGGTGGAAGGAGTGAACTCTTCACTCTGTTGGTTGGGGGAGGTGGATGGAGTGAACACTCTGTTGGTTGGGGGTGGAAGGAGTGAACTCTTCACTCTGTTGGTTGGGGGTGGGGGGGGGGAAGGAGTGAACTCTTCACTCGGTTGGTTAGGGTGGAAGGAGTGAACTCTTCACTCTGTAGTTTGGGGGGTGGATGGAGTGAACTCTTCACTCTGTTGGTTGGGGTTGGGGGGGGGGAAGGAGTGAACTCTTCACTCTGTAGTTTGGGGGGGGAAGGAGTGAACTCTTTACTCTGTTGGTCGGTGGGGGAAGGAGTGAACTCTGCGGTACTGTGTACTGTTTGCACGGCTGGCAGCTTTTTAAAAATGGTGCCAGCACCTGCTCCTTCAACAGATGATACCATGAACGGTGTTACTGACGCCACCCAGCCACGTGACTGGGGGGAGCGGGGGTGGTGGTGGCCGCGTAATCGTGTTTGGCCACGGGTCCCAGGAGGGACGGCTGCCATGTTCATGCCCGCTTCTGCTCCCGGTGGCAGGAATACAAAATCCAGCCCTAAATGTTGGTGTCATATCCCTTCATCCTATCTGTCTCTAGAATTGTATTTATTTGTTCTACTTCAATGGCCCTACCTGATTCTATTACTCACTATAAATGTCAGCTCAGCTGAAAGATTGAAGAAAATTACTCTATGTGTGTGATGGGAAACATCCAAATGTTTGGCAAACCAAAGGAGACATTTGTTGTTCAAACCTGGAGCCCATCATCCAAATTGTGCTTGCTGAGAAAGTCAGTTAAACTGATCAACCACTTTTTAAAGGGCTGATGCAGGCTTCACCATGTTGACAACTCCAGAGCACTAGTCCTGAGTAAGACAGCACTGCCAGCCCAATAACTTGCATCCCTTCTGCTCCACCTGAAAGCCATTATTTCACACTGCAAACATTTGTGGAGTCTGCAGAATTTACACTGCACCATAGCTTCACTGTCTGTCTTCGATGCACCCAGAATTATCTAACAATTACAGAAGCGAAGTCAGGTGCTAAAGGGGACAAACCCCCGATCCCAGGTTTCCCCTCATCAACTGCCAAACATATTTATTTAATATAATTTACAATTTTCCCTTTGATTCCAAAAACTGATAAATTCACATCAGGCAAACAACAATGTAACTTTATCTTGTAATATGTGATTCCTTGGACCAATTATGATCACCAGAAGTGGTCAGAGAGGAATTTTCCAGAATTTCTGCCTAATTGGCCTGGGTTTTAATTGGGTCTTTTGCCTCTCCCCATGGATTATATAGCTTCATGTGGGTGGGCAGTATCTGCATTGTGATGCACAAGGCATCAGAACCATGACAGGCTTGATGGACCAGAGGCTCTTTTCCTGACTGTTGTTTCTGTATGCTTGTACATGTGTTTGTCTAGTCCCTGCCTTACCTACAGTGACACTGCAGAGACAATCCAATTCCAATCTTCACTTTGATTTGGTCTGCTGAGCCCAGGAATCACAGGGAGTAATAGTGCATGGACCATTCTAATGAGCCATGATGACTCATGTTGTGATCTATATAGAGCACCAGATATTTCAAGCCGTGCTGTTCCTCATGTGCAAAAATGGACTCTGGGTCATAATTCAGATTATCCACATATAAAAAGACAATTGCCATGCACGAAACCTTCAGCGTGATTATAAAAAAAAGTAATGATTCCTCTGTTGCCAGGTTCATTGTTCAACTATTTTTAGATGCGCCTTGTAATTATTTTCTTGCTGTCAGCAGTTTTCCTTTTCCACACTTAGTCTCTTGACCTACTCACCTGCCCACTCACTGCAGACACTCCCACTACTTTCACCTTTACATTGCAGAAAAGAACATCACTTTTGGGGCTCCCATACTGTTCCACTGAGCTGAGCTTAGGAGGCAGCTCTGAACATGTACACTTACAGCATGTTGTGGTAGGTGTCTAGGTAATCTGCAGAAGGGCAAACACAACAATTTAAAGATGCAGATTTTGGACTTGAGGTCCAAATGCTGATAGTCTCCGTAAAATGCTGATGGTTGGCATGTATGGCTGCACCAACTAGGCATTGGAATTTAGACATTCAAGACCACTTCTCACTGACCAACTTTTCCTTCAGTTAGATCACTTCTTGTTCATCAGTTTCACAGCCATTGGTTAATGAACCCATTTTTGTCTTACTTTTTTTTAACCTAAATTCACTGTATTAAACAATCTATAACCCAGAGCAGGAATGTTAGCAAATAAAGGAGACAGTGCACATGGGTCTGTTCGGTACATGCTAAACTCTGTAATTAGGCACTGGTAGGGTGCCTCACATTTGACCATGCACGTGGAAGCCACCTGATCACGTGCCACATACACACAAAAGAATCCTGGTCAGAATCTGGGGCAATCTGGGCAGTGTGTGAAGTAAATGCCAACAAGCAGATACTAAGTGGGAAACACAGCATGTCAATACGAAATGTTGATGGCTACCATCGGTGCGAGGAGGTGAAGGGATGCAAACATTTTCTTTGCACGTGGTGTAGCAAAATCATAAACTTCTTCATTCATAAATGCTTTTACAGTTTTTCTGCGCCTTGCACACTGATGACATCTCCCTCCCAGTACCTTTTAACTATTTACAAAGGAAGCTTTGCTCTGGCCCAGTTGCAGCAACATGAATAGAATTAATTATGTACCTCATCATTCACTCACTCAAGTTGCTGAAGCTCTATGTTCAGGTGCTCATTTTGTAATCCTCCATGAATAACTGCAACGGCATCACATCAAACAAAATGAAAATGATATGTTACGGACATGGTTCTTTTCTCATGCAAATGAGCTGTGTAAATCAACACCTAATTTTCTGCAACTCATATCTGAGAGACAGTACTTTATTTTTGCATTGCACTATAACTACTTACTGCACAATTTGAACTTTATTTGAGAATAGTTATGCATGTCAGTTAAGGATAAAGACCAAGATATAAAGTGACTTTAATTAGATTAAAGTATATGTGGAAAGACACAACCTGATCAAAGTTGGACTATTTTGGTCAGGATTTAAAAAACGGTGAGGCACTTGAGCAAAATCCCAACCTGTTGTCATGTCAGGTGACTAATAATGAGTAAGTATTTGTTCATTTCTGTGGCAGTAAGAAGAGATATCTCAAAAAAATCTTTTCTGGAATGGAGTATTATCTGTTGTCTCACCTGATATTGGACATCCATTGGATTGATCAGGAATGCATGTGTGACTGCTTTAGTCGAGAATACATTTGTGTAGAACACCCAGTTTGTCTAGCAGCATTGCTGGGCTGATGAATTCAAATGTGTGCTAAAGGTTCTGTGTCAGATGTTAGCCAGAATTTTAGCCCCGCCCTCCCCCCCCCGACAAAGAGCAGGAAGGTGGCGGGGGGTGTGCATAAAATGGAGCGGGAGGCTCGGGGGGCCGGCCCGACTCGCTCCCGCCTCAGCCGCCACTTTACGCAGGGTAGCGGCAGATAAAAAATGGCCCACCCGCCCCAGGCTAATCAAGGCCCCTTAAGTGGCCACTTAAGGGCCTCCGCCCGCCGGAACGGGGATTTTACCCATGGCTGGTTAGGTGGCCCAGGCGCGAGAGAAGCTGCCTGACAAAAGCAGGCGGCTCTCTGATGGCCTGGAGGAGGGACCCTCATCATCAGGCACCCTTTATAAAAGCAAAATACTGCAGATGCTGGAAATCAGAAATAAAACAGGAAATGCTGGAAATACTCAGCAGGTCTGGCAGCATCTGTAGAGAGAGAAGCAGAGTTAATCTTTCAGGTCAGTGACCCTTCCTCAGAACTGGCAGAGCTGGAAATGTAATAGGTTTTAAGCAAGTAAAGCCAGGGATGGGGCAAGAGGTATCAAAAGAGGTGTTGATAGGACAAGGCCACAGAGAATACCTGACCAGAAGGTCATGGAGCAAAGGCAAGCGGTATGTTAATGGTGTGATGAAAGACAAAGTGTTAGTACAGAGAGGATGTTAATTGACAGAAAACTGAACAGCCTGGCCCCAAGCACAAACCTGAACAAAACAGTGGGTAGGCACAGTAGAAACAAACTAAATAAACTAACTGACAGAGGGCTGCCCCCGCTGCACCAATCACCACCAACACTCCCCCCGTCCCCCCATTCGACCACCCTTGCCTCACCAGGGCCTGACCAATCACCCCCGGCGAGGCAGCCAAAGCTTACTTTGTTCTGGGCTCCTTGACATCTTCTGTGCGGTGGCTGGGTTGCAGTCCCAGCAGTGGCCACCGCTCCCAGTGGCACTGCTGGGACTAAGAGTCAGCCCTGCTGATTGGCCGGCAGCTCCATTAGGCGGGTCTTCCTGCCTCAAAGAGCAAAGAACAAAGAACAGTACAGCACAGGAACAGGCCATTCAGCCCTCCAAGCCTGCGCCGATCTTGATGCCTGCCTAAACTAACACCTTCTGCACTTCCAGGGCTCATATCCCTCTATTCCCTTCCTATTCATATATTTGTCAAGATGTCTCTTAAACGTCGCTATCATATCTGCTTCCACCACCTCCCCTGGCAGCAAGTTCCAGGCACTCACCACCCTCTGTGTAAAAAACTTGCCTCGCACATCCCCTCTAAATTTTGCCCCTCGCACCTTAAACCTATGTCCCCTAGTAACTGACTCTTCCACCCTGGGAAAAATCTTCAGACTATCCACTCTGTCCATGCCGCTCAAGCAGGCGGAAGTCCCACCTCAGACTAATTAAAGGCCGGGGAACCATAAAATGCAGATCGGATCCCCAGGCTAGGCAGAGGCGTGTTTGCCACCGACTTTTCAGTCGGTGGATGGCTCCCGTCCGCCAAGGGAAAAATCCTGGCCATTGTCTTGAACTTTAGTTTGATTAATATTCCAATATCTCAAATACAGTGTGGAAAATATTGTCTTGAGTTGATGGGCATATGAATTTTCTGCCTATATTTCCAGGTCAAATCAAAGTACATCTCCATTAAAGCCTTTCTTTTACTTTTTAAAAGGTTTTATGAGACAGTTTTAGTGCATGTATTACATGTTTATGTTTAAGCTACATCAGATTTGGTACAGAATCACACATTGTTAATTTTCTAAATGTAATCTAAATTATTACTGTTGCATGAAGCCAAATGGATCAATTAAATACATTATATTGAATTTGTTTCTTTCAATGATAAGGCATTCAGGTAACTTTGATGATAATAGTCTTGCAGATCTGAATGCAAGCGCAACTTGCTCACTTTCATATTTTGTACCTTATGGATATGCCATTCCTTTTTTGGTCCTCCCCAGAATAAAAAGCAATGTATATGTAAAATTCTGGCTCTCTTATAGATTGTTGTTTTCATCAGTTGAGCTGAATTTATGAGGGATGTTATCTGGGTCTACTCCCAACAGTATAGAAAACAAGTTCAGCTGCAACATGATCCACCTTCAACAAACCACTGAGTACAGAGGATCACATTACAAATCCATCAAACATAAGGGTACATGTCTAATAAATACTGTTCTGAAATGACAAGGCCAAACTGGCTATCGGGCAATCTTGTTTAAAGGACAAGTTTATCATTTGGGTTCTGTCTGAATAGATGTCATTTTCTCAGAAGTGGGTGAGGGAAGTATCTTCTGGGGTTTCCTGTCACTCCTTATAAAGAGACTCTAAGAACTCAGAATTCCTTTGACATGTAAAGGTTTACATTGATGGCCTCTGTCTCTCTGAGCAATCTTTTTGTATCTACCCATCTGATTTCACTCAGCCTGGTGGCTGATATTAGTTTCCTTATGTGCTGTTGCCCTTCATCTGTTCATTCATACTTTATCAGAACGGGAAATTCTGGACATTTTTTGTCTTATGTTATCCTAAGGCATCACCATTATGTACGTAAAATAAAAACAGAAAATACTGGAAATAGTCAGCAGGTGAGGCAACATTTGTGAACACCGAAACAATGTTACCATTTCAGGTCAATGACCTTTCTTCATAAGTGGAAAAAGTTAGAGCTCTAACAGGTTTTAGGCACGTACAGAAGCAGGGAAAGGGGGAATGGGTAGCGGAACAAGAGTCTGTGATAGGGTGGAAGGCTGAAGAGATTAAATGACAAAAAGGATGATGGTGCAAGACAAATGGAGACAGTAATGGCTATAATGTACATCCCCGGTAAGATCTCCCTTATTATAGCCTGCACTCCATTGGCTTTCATTGTTGATAAGTGGTCTATAGAGCATCTTGAGTTGTACACGTGCTACAAATAGGATTACTGTGGGTCAAAGTATAATATTGTAGACATGTTTTGATGCACGCTGACACAAGTTACATCAAAATAGATTTTTTTGTTGGAATGTCTGCCCTCAGTTATGCTGGAACTGCTCTACAGCAGTTTGCGATACAGTACACTATCTAGCAAAAGATAGGGAGACTCCGTAAAAAACTAGGATGTTTAAATCTTATGAGTAGGCGTAGTTATATTTCTTAACTATGGACAGGAGTATTGGAAAATGTAATAAATACATAATGTAGTAAAACACTGTGCTTTTCTTAGCAGTTAAAGAATGCCTTTAAGGCTGTTCATGTCTATCTGACCAGAGTGAAATAAGAAGAAAGCATCAGTTCCTTACCTTATTTTTAATAGCAAACCATTATAGCAATTCCTGCATCAATAATTCATTTTCATCAGCATAAGGTGGAATTTGCTTTTATAATTAAATGTCACTGTACATTTCTGACATCATCATATAATTGCAGGTTATCATGTACTGGTGATGATGTTAAGAGATTTGAGAGACTGTCATATAAAGACTAACAAATATGGGATGTAAAATAGAAATGGAGGCTTCTTTGCTGCCTCATTTGAACATAAAGCAGTTTTGTATTTAAAATGCAAGATTGTATGAAAATATGGGATGATAAGTTCACTTGTCCCATTGTATATTCTTCTTTGAACAAACCGTGCAAAATTTATATTCTCATGGACTTTCCACCACTTATTTAATCAGAAGAAGAAGACTAACTGCCAACAAGATAGAACTGTATGCATCCTCTCCCTGGCCCTCAAAGGCAATTGAATGGAAGCAACAAGGAGTTGATCTAATATAAGTTACATCAATTCCTGTGCCTTTGCGAGTGAGTCACAAGACATTTGAACCTGATTATTATAAATTTCTTAATATAATCTATTTTCTAATGTTTATTCCGCTAACATTAATGGAAAATTCTTGACAAAATGAATCACCAATAAGAAAAAAATTTGTTTGGGATAAGAATTTTAAATTAAAACTTCTAGGCAAAATTATTGCTATGAATCATACTAGATAGAGTCTAGTACAACAATGAAATTAGAAGTTCAATGTCTTGTTAGAACAGAGAAGGAAAGATTTATGACATATAGGAGGACATTTGGCCCATTGTGCCCATGCCAGCTTAAAAAGACCTTTCCAGCCTAATCCCACCTTTCAGCTCTCAGTCTGTAGCCCTGTAGGCTACAGCACTTCAAGTGCAGATCAAAATGTTTTTAAAATCTGATAATGGTTTCTGTCTCTACCACCCTTTCACGCAGTGAGTTCTGGATTCCCATCACCCTCTGGGGGAAAAACATTTCCTCAACTTCCCCTTAATCCTATTACTAATTACTTTAAATTTATGCCCACTGGTTATTGGCCTCTCTGCTAAGGGAAGTAGGTCCTTCCTTTCCATTCTAGACACATCATAATTTTATACACCTCAATTAAATCTTCCCTCAGCTTCTTCTATTCCACAGAAAACAACCCCAGCCTATCCAATCTTTGCTCATAGCCAAAATTTCCATTCCTGACAACATCCTTATAAATTTCCTTTGTCCCCTCTCTAGTGTGATCACATCCTTCCTATAATGCGGTGACCAGAACTGTATTCTAGTACTCCAGCTGTGATCTAACTAGTTCATAATCATTCAGGATTGAATTTAATACTCTTTGTAAATCATTACCTGGCACCTAATCAATCAAAATGGTAGCCAACATGAGAATCAGAATTCACATGGCTGAACACAGCATCAAAATGTATGCTGGTGTACCAACAGAGAAAAAAAAGTTGTTTTTATAGGATATATATTCTGTTGCTTAGCAACTGATGGATATCTTGGTGGTTAGATAGTTAGGCTTTCTTTCCACATTTTAAATCCAAACTCTTAGAAGTAAGGAGGATTCTAATTTTTGGGTTACAGACATGTTTTGTTTTAAGCTGTACTTTCTAAAGAAATCATATTTGTGGAGAAGGAAATTTATTTTTTGAAATTTCTGTTTCACCTCCCCACAAACTGCTGATCTGGTCAGCTGACATCTCACATCTTGATAGCTCCTCATCATGTGAGTGTTCCAATTCGTAGATTTAGAAAAAGCAGGCAACTTGCGAACAAATGACATGATATGATGGTGTTCAATTCATTAGGAGGAATGTTGCAACCAGCCTATTTGCCTCAAAGAGCAGTCAAAGCATCCAGTCAGCAAAGCTTAGTATGAGACACAACTATCAAACTTTATTCTGTATCAGAATCCAGCAGTTCTGTAAGATGTAATAAACGGCTTGTCTGTTCTTGCTCATATTCCAATCACAAAATATACATGGTGTTTCATCACTTAGTATAATCCAGCATTACCGATGACTGATCACACTGGCTCAACCTCACAGCCTCCAGCACGAAGTCATGCTTTGCTTTGAGATAAATGAAATCAGCTGTATCCCAATTTTTTCTAAGGATTGGCAGACATATATGGAGACTGTCCAAGGCTGCTTGGAAGTGAAAAGTAAAAAACATTGGCTGTGGTCACTATAAATCATAACAGTAGTGACTTACTAAATATTTGCTGCATAGCAAATTCTGCTGCGGCCAAACATGCTTTGTCATCTTACAATGAAAATAGCTAGCAAGGCAGATAATATTTTATGTCATCTATAAAATTATTAAACCCACTCAGTTGTTGTAAATTGCTTGAAAACGAGATTTATTTTTTGCCATCTGTCCCACAGATCTGAAAAGTGAACAGTTAAAAAGATCTAGCATTAAATTATATTATGATTAGATAAGTGTCGAAGCAAAACAAAAATTGCATGGTGTAATTTTAATTTAATCCAAAACAAAAATAGCTTTCCTCAGTTTTGTTTGATCTCAAAAATATTTTCTCCATTCCCATCAATAGGTATGGTCAACTGATACCGGTTGTATCTCAGGTATGATCAAATGGGCTTATTTTCATGATTAAAGGAGCACAAGTGGACTTTATTTCTACTGCAGATTGGGTCACTGACTTAAATTGTTAATGCCTGCACTAAACAACAGAAGTTTCTGTATTATGGAAGAGTTGTTATGATCTGGAATGCACTGCCTGAAAGGAGGGTGAAAGCAGAGTCAATAGTAACTTTCAAAAGAGAATTGGTATACACTTGAAGGGGAAACCAATTTCAGGGAAATGGAGAAAGAGCAGAGGAGTTGGACTAATTGGACAGTTCTTTCAAAAAGCTGACATAGGTATGATAAGGCGAATGGCCTCCTTCTGTGCTGTATCATTCTATGATTCTAGGCATTGTCCAGTGTGAATCATTCATTAACAAATAAACTGGTTTGTCTTGTAGAATGTGATTGAAACAGGGGGTGCACAGACAATCTGTCATCTGCTATGTGTGTAAGTTCCAAATGGGCACAAGTATCAGAACTGGCAGAGCTGTTGTGCATCGTACCCATCACAAGGCAGGTCAAAAAGCACTATGGTATATAAATTCAGCAACCCAGAGATTTGTTTATTCTTTCATATGATTGACTAATTATAGTATTCACATTAGTCTATCAGTGACTCTCATTCAACCTCATAACAATTCATTGTCATCCTCAAAAATTGATTAGCTACAAATAGCACTGCCACTTAATCCTTTCATAGCATAAATTATTTTAATTGGTACAACCACCTCAGAAGTCACTCTGAAGATTTCTGAACACATATAACAGGGAAATGGGTACCTTGTGTTGTCCTGCATTCTATTTTCACATAAACATTTAAAAAGTAAAATATCTAAAAAGCAGTAGAGCAGCATCTTTTTATTTTGTATTTTAGAGAGCAACACCATGACATGAATGGTTTCATCATTTGGTCATTCAGCAGCACAGCCAATAGATCATGGATCACTGACCTTAACCTCAGAAAACTGAGATACTGTGGCAAAACAGTTGATGGGACAAATTTATAAAGCACTCAGAATTCAAATTCCCGTACCAAGAAATTCGGTTCAGTAGTGTCTGTAGTTTGGGTGTTACGAATGCTGATTGGAGTCCAAAATGACATCCATGGCAGCCCACACACTTTTGGGATGAGTCGTGCAGATATCATATTGGTGAGGGTGTTAGTGCACGTGCACAATTAATGGCCAGTGGAAATATGCAGAGGGGGATGAGCATGATGTCAATCAATGTGCAACACTGATTTGATGCCAATGGTGCCATTTCGCAGCTTAATGCTCCAGCTAATGCCCTCTATTAACCTCAGACAGTGAACATGCATTCAACAGCAGGAAGGATGCCTCACTGGCGCTATGTAAAGGAATCATTACATGTTAGATGGTGTTTGATTTCTGCCAGCTGTATATCAGTATTGGGGAAAATGCTAGAGTCTATTATAAAGGATGTGATAGCAGAACATCTGGAAGGCATAAATGGGATTGGACAAAGTCAGCATGGGTTTATGAAAGGAAAATCATGCTTAACAAATCTACTAGAGTTTTTTGAGGATGTAAATAGTAGAATAAATAAGGGAGAACCAGTGGATGTGGTGTATTTGGATTTTCAGAAGGCTTTGGATAAGGTCCCACATAAAAGGTTAGTGTGCAAAATTAAAGCACATGGGATTGGCGGTAGTATACTGGCATGGATTGAGAATTGGTTGACAGACAGGAAACAGAGAGTAGGAATAAACGGGTCTTTTTCCGGGTAGCAGGCAGTGACTAGTGGGGTACCACAGGGATCAGTGCTTGGGCCCCAGCTATTCACAATATATATTAATGACTTGGGTGAGGGAACTAAATGCAACATTTCCAAGTTTGCAGATGACACAAAGCTGGGGCGGATTGTGAGCTGTGAGGAGGATGCAAAGAGGCTGCAATGTGATTTGAACAAGTTGGGTGAGTGGGAAAATGCATGGCAGATACAGTATAACGTGGATAAATGTGAGGTTATCCATTTTGTAAAAACAAAACGGCAGATTATTATCTGAATGGTGATAGATTGGGAAAGGGGGAAGTGCAACGAGACCTGGCTGAAAGCAAGCATTCAGGTGCAGCAAGCAGTTATGAAGGTGAATGGTATGTTGGCCTTCATTGCAAGAGGAGTTGAGTACAGGAGCAAGGATGTCATACTGCAATTATACAGGGCCTTAGTGAGACCACCTCTCGAGTATTGTGGACAGTTTTGGTCTCCTTATCTGAGGAAGGATGTTTTTGCCATGGAGGGAGTGCAAAGAAGATTTACTAGGCTGATTCCTGGGATGGCAGAATTGGCGTATGAGGAGAGATTGGGTCGACTAGGCCTATATTCACTAGAGTTTAGAAGAATGAGAGGGGATCTCATAGAAACCTATAAAATTCTAACAGGACTAGACAGACTAGATGCAGGGAGGATGTTCCTGATGGCTGGGGATTCAGAACCAGGGGTCACAGTCTCAGGATGCGGGGTATGCCATTTAGAACCGAGATCAGGAGAAATTTCTTCACTCAGCATGTGGTGAATCTGTGGAATTCTCTACCACAGAAGGCAGTGGAGGCCAAGTGATGAAATATATTCAAGAATGAGATAGATATATTTCTTAATGCCAAAGGGATCAAAGGATATGGAGAGAAAGCGGGAACAGGGTGCTGAATTAGACGATCAGCCATGATCTTTTTTGAATGACGGAGCAGGCCCAAAGGGCCGAATGGCCTACTCCTGCTCCTATTTTCTATGTTTCTATGTCCCGGGGCTGAGATGATTGGCCTTCTAAAACTACAACCATTTTGCTTTGTGCTTGGTATGACTCCAACCAGTGGAGAGTTTTCCCTCTGATTCCCATTGACTTCAGTTTAGCTAGGGTTCCTTAATGCCACCCTGGGTCAAATGCTACCTTGATATCCAATGCTTGATTGTTGCAAGGATGATTGGCCAGTTTGTCATAGGACCGCTTTATGTCAGTTGCATTGGTGGGGAGCAGGAAGAATAGCATTTGCATTTACTGGTGACATGGGCCCACTGGTGCAACCTGAGAAAACATTGCATATTTATAGGGGAAACCCTGGCATCCCAGGCAGCAATGTGAGCAGCTTGGGGGGGGGGGGGTACATCTCCCTCGTCACCCTCGTCCTCTTCTTCCTCTTCTCCCTTCTACCCCTCTGAATTGCCCAAGGAGGACCTAAGCTCTTCACCTTGATCCTCCTGCATGCCTAAGCCTTGCTGCTGTGCATTGTTGTGCAGAGCACAGTAAACCAGGATCACTCTGGAGACTTTGGCTGGTGTGTACTGAAGGGCACTTTCAGATTTATCCAGGCACAGGAAGCACATCTTCAGCATGCTGAAGTCCTGATGGTGATATGACATATTTTATAGCACTGTTGGGCTTCAGTGGTTATGTTTCTGACAGGTGTCATGACCCAAGTTTGTATGGGCACCTCGTCGCTTAGCAGCCTCTCCTTAAATCTGCTTCCAGGTCCAAAGAGAGCAGGGAGCATGGAGTGCTGCAGGACAGAAGTATCATGGCAGCTGCCTGCGTATCTTGTTCACATCTGCATAAATATTGTTTCATGATTGCACACCAGCTGCACGAGTGGAAGCATTTGTGATTAACAGATATCAGGAGACAGTTGAGTCATGGTACTATCACTGAACTTGTCATCCAGAAGCCCATGCTAATGCCCTGGCAACTCTTTTATCAAATCTCACCATGGCAGCTGCCATCCATACTTGGTTTGGCCTACATGTGACTCCAGACCCACAGTAATGGGTTGACTCTTAACTGCCCGCTGAAATGGCTGAGCAAGCCACTTAGTTGTCAAGAACAATTAGGGATGGGCAACAAATGCTGGCTTTGCCAACAATAACCACATCCCATGAAAGAATGCTGGGGTGCACAGATCGCCACATGTATGCAGTCAATAGCAACCTGCATCTGTGAGAAGCTATCCAGAGTCGCTGAGAGGCCACTTATTTTGACTGGCATCATTGTTGACAAAGCTTACATGATTGGCAGGCCTGGCAAACAAGCTCTCAATCACCTGTCTGATGCACTTGAGGGCGGCCGACTGGGAGATCCTGGATATGTCTGTGTCAGAGACCTAGAAGAATCCTAAGGCAAAACAATTGAGGGTGGTGGTGATTTTGAGAGCCAAAAGTCATGTGCGGCCACCAGCAGGCAGCACGTCTGCTGTCATTGCCTGATGTGACATCCTGAGTCGCCTGAGACACATGAACAATTTACCAGCCCTTTGGGGACAGGCTGGGAGGTGGGAAGGCTGGCAAGATGGCAGCGAAAGGCATTGGGGGGCATCCTCAACGTCTTCCCGCTGCAATGCCATTTTGCCAGCAGCAGGAAAGCTGGTAGACAGCCTGCCCTGCTAGAACCCAATTGAGCCACTTAAGTGGCCAATTAGGGGCCTAACGCAGGTCCTTGTGGGGGGGGTGGGTGCGGTGGGAGGCAGCTGGTGGAGCCTCCTTTTTGGACATTCTTTGCATTACAGAGGGGCACCCTGCGGAAATGGCCACCCCCATGGCAATGCTGCCACCTGCCCTCAGCGACCACCACCCACCTCATCAGGGCCTGCCAGACTGGCCCCAGCAAACCCAAACCCGAGTTGCCTGACTATGGGGGTGTACGGTCATTGATGCGGCTTCATACTGCATGCAGCCCCAGCAGTGGTGCTGCTGAGGCTGCTGAGCTGCCAGCCCTCTGATTGGGCCGGCAGCTTTGGGGGAAGGAGGGCACAGGCTGCCATCCTTAATAGCGATGGCAGCCCCTTAATTGGTGGCTGCTGCAAAATGTGGCCCCAGATCCTGCTGCCTGCCGTGGCAAGGTCGTCCCCCCCAGCCCCCCCAAATTTCAGCTCTGGCAGCGTGACCCCTGCTGCCCTTGCTAAATCTAGCACTTGATGTTTGGTCTGTAGACCCTGTTTAGTGGGTATTGCCTTCAGTGAGCTTGGCTGCTCTCTTCTCTACTGCTGTTCTCTTTCCTGTGGAGCTTCAGATCTGTGAGCAGCAAACTGTTCTGGGTGCTGTTGCTGGTCATTTTGGTCCTCATCTGAGGTTCAATCTAAGGCAGCATAAATGGCACCTATCCTAAACTGATGGAGCAAACCTCCACAGTGCAGAAAGTAACCTCCCAGCAAAAGTACCCTGAACAAACCCTTTCCCATAAGCAGGTAAGAAAACAGCTGAGTACTGAGCATTTATTGGCTTATTTCCCTGAGATTGAGTCAACCCCCTCAACTTCTGCTGTGTACTCGCCATGCTTTCACTGGCGAGTTTCAGGAAATCCAGGAAACCCATGGACCTGGCGGTAGAGTCAAATGTGTGTTAGTATTGTTCTAATTGAGTGATTAACATATGGTAATTGACAACCTACCTCTCACGAGGGGGTTAGCACCGCAGCATCACAGCTCCAGCAACCCAGGTTTGATTCTGGGTACTGCCTGTGTGGAGTTTGCAAGTTCTCCCTGTGACCACGTGGGTTTCCACCAGGTGCTCTGGTTTCCTCCCACAGCCAGAGACTTGCAGGTTGATAGGTAAATTGGCCATTGTAAATTGCCCCTAGTGCAGGTAGCTGGTAGGTGAATTGTGGGGATGTGGTAGAGAATATGGGATTAATGCAGGATTAGTATTAAAAAAATGGGTGGTTGATGTTGGCACAGACTCAGTGGGCCAAAGGGCCTGTTCCAGTGCTGTATCTCTAAATAATAAAATAAACAAATTTGTTTTTCAGATTGGGAAGAAGTACGCATTTGTATCCCCCAAGGGTCAGTGTTGGGATCACTGCTATTTTTGATATATATAAATGACCTCAATTTGAATAGACAGGGCATATTTTCAAAGTTTGCAGATGACTCAAAACTAGGAAATGTAGTTAGCAGTGAGGAAGACTTCAGGAGAACATGGACAGACTTGTGAAATGAGCAGGCGCAAGGCCGATGAAATTTAACACAGAAAAATGTGAAGTGATTAATTTTTGTAGGAAGAAAGAGGAGGGGCAATATAAATTAAATGATACAATTTCAAGTGGGGTGCAGGAAATAGAGACTTGGGCTTGTATGTACACATGTCTTTGAAGGTGGTAGGGCAAGTTGAGAAGGCTGTTAAAAAGGCCTATGGGATCCATAGCTTTATAACTGGAGACTTAGAATACAAAGGTAAGGAAGTTATGCTGAAGCTTTATAAAAAACTGGCTAGGTCCCAGGTGGAGTATTGTGTCCAATTCTGGGCACCACACTTTAGGATGGATGTCAAGGCCTTAGGCAGGGTGCAGAGGAGATTTACTAGAATGGTAGGAGGGCTGAAAGAATTTGGTTACACGGAGAAACTCGAGAATTTGTTGTTCTCCTGTGAGCAGAAAAGTTAAAGGGGAGATGTGACAGAGGTGTTCAAAATCATGAAGGGTTCAATAAGGAGAAATTGCTTCCAGTGGCAGAAAGGTTGGTAACCAAAGGACACAGATTTAAGGAAAAGAAAAAAAAGAAAGACTTGCATTTATATAGTGCCCTTCATGACTTCAGGATATCCTGAAGTGCTTTACAACCAATGAAATACTTTTGCAGTGTAGTCACTGTTATAATGTTCCAAACATGGCAGCCAACTTGAATACAGCAAGCTCCCACAAACAGCATAGAGCCAAAGGGCTGGATTTTGTGCAGCCGGCAGGTGTCATGACCCTGGGCCCAAAAGGCGAGGAGAACCCCACCTCAATCCTATGGAGGACACCAACCACCACCCCCCGGTTGTATTTAATGGCATTTGGGCAATTAACTGCCTGGCGCCAGGGTCCCCGCCCACTTAAGGGGGATCCCACCTCCAAGTGCTGCCAGCCAATCAGAGGGCCAGCAGCTCAGCAGTCTAAGCAGTGACAGCGGGAGTGGAGGCCACTGCTGGAAGTGCAGCAGTCACCACACAAGGACCAGCGCTGGAGCAAGGACTGCAGGTAAGTGGAGATGGGCTCGCCAGGGCCACCTAGGTAGGCCCCAGCCGGGGGGCCATTGGGTGGGTAGGTAATGGAA
The DNA here is from genome assembly GCF_036365525.1 of Heterodontus francisci. Taxonomy (NCBI): domain Eukaryota; kingdom Metazoa; phylum Chordata; class Chondrichthyes; order Heterodontiformes; family Heterodontidae; genus Heterodontus; species Heterodontus francisci. Next base: position 68,204,448 of record NC_090371.1, read on the forward strand.
GAGGGGCAGCCATTGTTGCCGGGGGCCCTCCCTTGGCTACAGATTGCCCAAAGAGGAGGGCAACACCACCCGCCCAAGCCCACACGGAGGCCGTCTTGATTTACTGGCCTCTGGGCGGGAAAGCCATCCTTGACCATCCCCACCCCGGACTAAATTGAATGGCATCGGGAAACCAAAAGGCACCCCACCCCTGCCTACTGACATAAGTTTATGCCTCCGTTCCCGTCCCTAGGGGGTCCATAAAATTTACTCCACAGTCATTACGGCACTGAAGGAGGCCATTCAGCACATCGAGTCCATACCATCGCTCTACAGCAATCCAGTTAGTCCCACTCCCCACTTTATCCCCGCAGCCCTGCAAGTTTACTTCCCTTCAGTACCCATCTAATTTCCTTTTGAAATCATTGATCATCTCCACTTCCACCACTCTCGTAAGCAGCAAGTTCCAGGTCATTACCATTCACTGCATAAAAAAGTTATTCCTCACATCCCCCCTGTAGCTCTTGACCAAAACTTTAAATGTGTCCCCTGGTCCTTGTACAATCAGCTAATGGGAACAGCTTTTCTTTCTGTACCTTATCGAAACCTATCATAATCTTGTACACCTCTATCAAATCTCCCTCAATCTCCTTTGCTCCAAGGGAACAACCCCAGCTTCTCCAACCTAACCTCCATCCCTGAAACTATTTTGGTAAATCTCCTCTGCACCCTTTCAAGGGCCCTCACATCCTTCCTAAAGTGTAGTGACCAGAACTGAATGCAATACTCCAGTTGTGGCCTACCCAGAGCTTCATGAAAGTTCAGTATAACTTGTATGTTTTTTTTACTCAATACCTCTACTTATGAAGCCCAAGGCATAAATGGGTAATTTTCTAGTTGCCAGGCTATAACTATTGGAGTGCCACAGGGATCAGTGCTGGGCCCTCAACTCTTTACAATCTATATCAATGACTTGAATGAAGGGACAGAATATATTGTTGCTAAATTTGCTGATGACACAAAGATAGATAGGAGAGTAAGTTGTGAAGAGGACATAAGGAATCTGCAAAAGGATATAGATAGGTTAAGTGAGAGGGCAAAGATTTGGCAGATGGAGTATAACGTGGTGAAGTGTGAACTTGTCCACTTCGGCTGGAAGAATAGAAAAGCAACATATTATTTAAATAGAGAAAGATTGCAGAACTCTGAGATGCAGAGGGATCTGGGTGTCCTAGTACATGAAACACAAAAAGTTAGTATGCAGGCTCAGCAAGTGATTAAGAAGGCACATGCAATGTTGTGGTTTATTGCAAGGGGAATGGAATATAAAAGTAGAGATTTTTTTTCTACAGTTGTACAGGACATTGGTGAGGTTACATCTAGAGAATTCTGTACAGTTTTGGTCTCCTTAAGAAAGGATATAATTGCATTGGAAGCAGTTCAGAGAAGGTACACTCGACTGATTCCTGGGATGAGAGAGTTATCTTAGAAGGAAAGGTTAGACAGGTTGGATCTGTATTCATTGGAGTTTAGAAGGATGAGAGGTGATCTGATTGAAACATGTAAGATCCTGAGGGGACTTGACAGGGTGGATGTTGAAAGGAT